>NC_137961.1:27222776-27917245 GCF_963924665.1 Micromys minutus
TCCACCAGGGGGAAATTTCTACACAACAGTGAGAAAAGCTTGGAGGATCTGCCCGATGACTCTGACTGCTGTGAGTATCAGGCAAAGGCAGATGGCATTTTAAACCCTTAATTCTTACCCATGTCCCAGCCTTCCTGGGTTCAATAACACTGTCACACTTTGGAGACAGCATACAAGTCAGCGACTGAAACGGAACTTAGCATAAACACCTGCTTTATCCTAGCACCATCTGGGCAAAAAAGCATGAGACAAAACAAAAGAAAAATGTCTCTTTTCAAAAAATAATACTAGCATTTTACTGTGTGGAGATACTTGGAGGTCTTTGCTATCATTCCATTATCAGCTATCAGCCTCATTCCAATTTGGCCGAGAGAAAAGCATACTTCTGACTTCCCCCGAGCATCTGCTTTCAACCCTTAAACAGAAGCCAGAAGGAAAATCTTAAGTTCAGACTTCCTGTTATTTTGTAAGTCTTGAAAAGAGGAGCTGAAATTACACATGTTTGGTCCAGGATTTGTTCCAACTACAATTACCAAAGTACAGTAGCCAAAGGCGGACTCTGTTGAAGCCTGTCTGCCTTGTTTTGGTCTTTAAGGGTCTGAGTAACCCCAGGCCAGGGCTAGATAAAGCACTAGGTTCCCCTGAGAATGTCTCTTCAGCATCAAACCCAAGCTTTGCCTGCATGTAGAAATTCACAGATCTTTTAATTTTGTATTCTCTGCTGTCTGGGACTCACTTGAAACTCCCGTGTAAGGTTACCTTCATGTTACCCTAAGTTTGGTGGAATCAAATGAAAATTAGATTTTCACGTTTAAAATAATTTAGCAGCAGTGAGTGGAATGGCCACTCTAATTCTTAGAGCACACAGCAGACTTAATGAGACCAAGGGATATTTCTTGGCACCCAGAGAAATTGGTTTTCAAAAATTCACCCAATTATGAACTTGTTTAAAAGCTCTCAGAAATCTTGGAGCAGCCTGCCACCTTCAGGATAACTCACAAATTAACTCACTGAACACATTTTAGCATCTATTATATCCCAACTACCAATAAAGCAGTCACCAGAAAAAGGTTCAAAAAGCAACAGTGAGAAAGAACTTTACCCCTCTAGTGTTTTTTCTCTGTTATGAAGCAGTCTAGTTAATAATAGTTTAAAAATAACACCTCTATCCCTAATTTTTGCTTTAAATTGGTTAGATACAACCACTCTATTTTACTTAATCAGCCAGGCTAAGATCTCTAATAGATTTCACAATCACGGTCCGAGAGAAATATCATTAATTCGGAAATTTATTTTCTTTCTGGTTGGCTTTAAGAACATGTGGGGCAATCACATTGAATCCTTTCAGAAATGAAAAGGAAGAGACGAAGGAGGGTAGAAGAGGAGGGAAAGGAAGATAGACTGTGTAACGTTAATGTTTTTCCAAATACACCATTAAAGTCCAAGGTACAGGAGGGTCTCCCAAGATTACTGAGACTCAGAGAGGCAGGTGAGAAATGGGACTGAGAAGAGCAGGGTGGTCTGGTGCTTATGGAGTACATCAAGTTAGTAATCACGAGAGAAGGGGGAGGAAAGCCTAAAATTGGTAGCATTAGGGACAAAGGGACGGGAAAATGGTATGCAAAGATAGTGGAAGAGTTAAAACAAACAAACAAACAAAACCTAAATAAAATTGGCTCAGGAATGCCCCAGGCAGCGGACAGGAAAATAAGAGCTGTCAAAACGGAAGAGCGGCTGAGGACAGATATTCTCTATTTTCGTCTCTCAAAAGCAGAAGGCAGATAAATTCACCATGACCTTGCGCTCTGCTCTCTGAAGAGGCTGGAAGATCTCAGACCCAGACTTTACCTACTCGGGATTTTGCAACCTTGGGTTCCTGTCAGTTTCTACTTAAAGACTCCCGGGTCCGCGGCCGGCGTCCCTGGCAACGCCCGAGATGTCCGCGCATGCGCCCCTGTGGAAAGGGCGGGGACGGGGCGGAGTCCAGCGTGCGTCCTCCCGGCCGCTAGGGGGCGATGAGCGCGTCCCGGTCGTTTTACCAGTGCGTGACCCCTGGTGTACGCATGCTCCGTGCGCACAGAGGTCACCCGCGCCGGTGTCTCCCCACGTGCGTAGTTACTTAAGGGCATCATGGTGTAGAGATGGGGGCCCGCGTGACCCGCGCCTTCAGGAACTTCAACGTGGAGAGTCGAGCGGAGCGGGAGATCAGCAAGAGGAAGCCCTCCATGGCACCCAAGCACCCTTCCACCCGCAGCCTCCTGCAGGAGCACCTGAGTCGTGAGTGCGGCCCCTCCCTGTCCTCCGGTGACATTGAGGTCGTCCCCGCGCGATCCCCGGTGGTGGCAGCTGCAAGGAATCCCGGCGCCCAAGGCAGCCCGGGCTCTCTCCAGGGGTCTGCGCACAATGCGCGCAGAGTCTCGCCCTAGTGTTTGCCCCTAGATGTCCAGATGATTGTTTTTTAAGATTGTCATACGTGTTTACGATTTTAGGGATTTTTCTCTTTAAAAAAAAAAGAAAGAAAGAAAGAAAGGAAAAGAAATCATGGCATTTTTTTCTTTCCCTAGAGTATCCAGAAATCGAAGAAGAAGTTTCTAGAAAAGACAACAAGCTGCTCTCATTACTAAGAGAAGTATATGTCGATTCCAAAGATCCGGCGCCTTCCTTGCCGGTAATGTATGCGTTAATTAAGTCAGCAGTTTATTTTGGAAGTCTGGGGAAGCGCTCAAGCATAAGAGGGCCACGGGTAAAAGTGCAAAGTGTGTCAGGGGCGGTCAGTGTAAAGCACAGCTATCTAGACACATGGCTTGGCTCCTTGGATACTTAGGATATGCTGAAGGACCCGTGAAAGGATTGATTGAATGAACCCGTGTTCGTTCATTGCATAAGTTGTAAGGTTTGGTTACAGCACTTTTTAGTACTTAGCGATAGGACTTTGAGAACTATTTTTTTTTTTTTTTTTTTTATTCTATAAATTAAGATGCTCCTACTGACAGCCTCAGAGTTTGGGGGCGTGTTCGTATTTTTGAGGATATATCCCGACAGGATATGGAATATTATATGTAAGTTAATATAGTATGCTGGAATGGTGGGCATATCTCATGTGTCAGGTGTGTTTATGTGTAGTGATGAAAACAGACTATGTATTCTGTGAGGCCACAGACATTACGTGGGTGAGCATTTATACAATTCTAGTGTAATTACAGACCCAGGAAGATGAGGAAGTGACATTTAACCTTGGGCCTGGAGTGTGACTTGAAGTTGTAGTCTGGAAGGTGAAGAGTTAGATTAAACAATGAGGAAGTTTCTCCAGCCACAGCTCTTAAAGTTCTTTAGCATTATAACATTTTTCACATTGTCTAATACTAAGCAAAAGATTACCACTACAGCTACTTATATAATATCCATAATTTAATAGTGACTGTAGGATTCAGTTACCATACATTCTCATGCAAAAAAGAGGCATCAGTTGATAGTGGTAATATATTATTGTTAAGATGAGCAGTACTTGGAACTAGAGTTTTCACTTATGCTAAGCATGGGTTTGTGTGTGTTTGTGTGTGTGTGTGTGTGTGTGTGTGTGTGATTTTTGTGTAAAGATATTTATTTGATTTTATACTTAGTATTTAGTATTTAGAAGTGATCAGTTTAACCTCTTTGGATAGGTGTCAGCCACCTATATAACCTATTTATTAATTTTCAGACTTCTGTTTATAGATTTATTGGTACTGTTTTTGTTTCTTACCACTAGACCCATACTATCTCAATAAAGCTGTATGACACATCCTGGTGACAGTTATGAGCTAAAAAAGCTCCTTTTCTCTTCTCAAATTACTTTCCTCTAAATGAACTTAGAAATCAAATTGTCAGTGTCTTTAGTAAGCCTTGTTTATATTCGATTATAATTAGATTGTATTCACAGTTTAACTTAAAAAAGGTAAAGATCTTCTAATTGTTTAGTCTTTGAAGAAGAGAGAAAGTTGTTATTATTAAGTAAAATTTTCTTCCCCTCATTTTAATGCCTAGGGAAATAGGTGATTTTTATTTTGTAGCTACCCACATAACTAGTTATTATTTTTGCTAGAAAGTAGTTTTTCAGTTTCTTGTTTTCTTAATATTTTATGTTTATGTGGAATTTGTAAAAAAATTTTTCTGCCTTTCTACTAAGTGAAAATAGGATGTTAAGTTTTATTGAAATTTTATGTTCTTGGTGTCAAGTGACTAATATGAATACTGAACGGAAAGGTCATATCTGTTTGTGTGGAGGGGAAGGTGGGTGAACCTGGGTTTGGAAGATGAGAGACGCTTTGAGATTTAGGAAGTGGATGAGGAAGAGAGTGCCTGAGATTCAAGTGGGAACAAGAAGGTAGCATGGGCACATGTGGGAGACTGCTTAGAGGGTATGCGACAAGGGGACTGAAGGGGGCTTGGGGTGATGGCTGCAGCATGAAATCCATGCCAAGGAATTTTAGTTTTATAGAAGGGCTTTGGGGAGCCATTGAAGTAAAAGGGGAGGGGGAGAGAAAGAGAGATGTAGATGTTGGCCTATTGAAAATGAAAAGAGAAAGGGAATCTTGGCACAAGGGCTGAGGTTAAGCTTAGATGGGAACTCTCAAAGATCCACCTGCCTGTGGGTGCCTGTGATGCTCGGACCAAGTCTGAAAATGTATATGAGTGAGTGCGTGTGCACCCTTAAGTGTGTGTGCATGCATGAGTACGCACACACGTGCTATCTTGCTGTGATAAAACTGAGCAGAAGCAGCTTGGAAAGGAAAAGGTTTATCTCATCTTACATGTACATCTAGGTAACAGTTTCCCCGTGAGGGAAGGCTGGGAAACAGTTTTCTAGTAAACTGTTACAGGCTGTCAGAATGCTGCTCTTTCGAAACAGGTGTAATTTTAATCTCATTCTTTTCATATACAAGTTGAAGTTTTCTTAACTGAGCTGCTGCTTAGGACCGAAATATTTATATGTATATTATGAAGCATCTTTGTGGTAGGAACCAAATTTAATTATGAAATTTGCTTGTATTTCATATACAAGTTAAACAACTTGAAGGTAAGTTGATGGGTTATTCTTAGTGTCCCTGCATTTTGACTGCTGACTATCACAGCAAATTAGATGTGTTTTTCTACTTGGGACCTCCTGGCAGAGTTCAGGAGTTGTGGATTGTAGAGCACTTTGGGTCTCACATTTTGGGTCGGTAATGGTCAGTGGTGTGCTTCCATGGTGTTCAGTCAGTTACAATTTTCTAGAGGCTTTCTTAGTTATAGCAAACTATAGTTAGGAAAAGAGAACTCCAGTGAAAAAGCAAACTTTGAGAAGTGTGTATGTATTTATTTGAAAAGAAATGGTATAGACTTAAGAGTCATGGAAGATGTAAATATTTTATCCTAAAGCCCCCTTTTTTTGGTACTAGGTAAAAGAGGAACCACAGCAAGAACCGAAGGAGTTCAGAAAGCCGATAGATCACTTTGACAAGCATCTCATGGACATTCCCAAAGGCAAGATTACTGTTGTAGAAGCCCTGACCCTTCTCAATAACCATAAACTCTCTCCAGAAACATGGACTGCTGAGAAAATCGCCCAAAAATATCATTTAGAACTGAAGGATGTAAATTCCCTTCTCAAATACTTCGTTACTTTTGAAGTCAAAATCGTTCCTCCTGAAGACAAGAAAGCAATACAATCAAAATGAAGAAAATCACAAAACAATTTTCTAGGTGCCCTTCCAAGCTCTGTGTCCTTGTTTTTCGTGCATTAAATTATACAAGTTACTGTGAGGTGAGGACCGTAACTTGGATAACTCTTCGGCCTCTTCAGGATTGTTCATATAATTTTTTAAAAATTTATGTATGGATAGTTCCTTATGTGTCAACAGTATTGATCATGTGGCCTGAATGATTCAATATTAAGCTTTACTTTCCAGTTTAGGATGGTTTGTTCTGTGTAGGAGACACTGAAGCAAAGCGCCCTCCTAACTCCTGTGAGACTGGCATTGAGTTAGGACAGACGCTCAGCAGTGCCAAAATCAAACACATTTCCAGAGGACAGGGTGGACTTGGGAATCGGGCTTGTCCATGTTCTCTCAAGGAATCAGACAGAGAGACAGACTTGCCTGTAGATACCACTGGAAATGATGTGGAAGCTGAGAGGAAGCCAGCCTAGTGATGGAGGGAGGCAGGTGGAACAGCAAAGATGGAGGTGATGGAAAGTTTGGACACTTTTTCAGATCCAGTTCCAGGGAATAAACCTACTTATTTTTGGTTCAATTCGGAAGTTTAAGAGAACATACTAGTTCTAATCATTGCAAATTATATTGGAAAATGCAATTAAAACCATCTTCCTTCCATTCAAAATGAATATGTGAATCCGTCGTACTGACTCATGTTTCCTGGGGGCTGGCTGATGTAAATATGGTTTCTTATGCGATGTCACACAATAAAATCCTTCCATTTTACACATTAGCCCACTTTTCTATTTTCTTGTTTTATAAAGATGTGTGTAATTTACATCTGGAGAAATGGAGTTTAGATTTCAATTCCATAACTATCTGTGTCTGGATTGTCTTTTGAATAGTAATTGTTCAAAGTGCAGTTTATGTCCCAAGCACCACCCTAGGTGTTTTACATGTGTTCATTTTATTAGTATCCACCACAGGTGTGGAATAAGAATGTTTTCCCAGGAAAGTTGAAGCCTGGGGAACTTCAGTAATTACAAAGATAAGTGGATGTTAAAGAGTAAACAATATTTTGTACTGACTGTTACACTGGATTGCCTATGTGGAAGTTTCTGGTTGCTGGGTATAAAAGGCCAAGACTGCTCAGATGTGTGTTTGTATCAGAGTCCTTTGTAGAGCTTTGGGCTGATAGATGACTAAACCCTCTGCTATGAGAGGCTGTGTAGCAGGATTGAGATCCCTCAATGAACGGATTCTAGACCAAAGATGCTCTGAAAATGACCAGTGACTGTAATGTCTGGTGGCCGGTGACTGGTATTTGGGTCTCATATTTTGAAAAGAGGAATGGCAAATTAAATTTGAAGGAATGGAACTGAGTAAGGAAGAGAGAAGAACTCCTAGGTTTGATGTTAGTAAAAAAAATGAGAGCTGAGAAAAGCTTTTCATGTAGAAGCCTGCAGAAGTGTGGGTTTGGGTAACATTCTACAAAAGGGAGGGTATCCAGACTTAGGTACAGCTACGTACCAACCACTTACTGTCAAGAGACAAACAGATAAACTCAGGTATGCTCACCCAACCAAAAACACATCTCAAAGCCATTTGATGTAAGAGCTTTTTACCTTTTATTTCTGGGGTTTGAGGTGGGGTTTGGCCAAGCTGGCCTCAAACTTTAATCCATTTGCAACAGCCTCTCTGTACTCTCCTTAGCTCCAGTGTGTTACTGTTCAGTGCCTCATCACTCAGAAAGAGCGGCATACTTGCTTAGGAATGGACAGCTTCCTTTCGGTGTTTATTCAGTGCCTTAAACATTCATGATCTTTGATCTGACTCTGTATATGATACATAGCTATTTAATACAGAACCTTTTGGTGATTAATTCCATGAACTCTGTCTCCCCCGATGGTTAGTTACTGGGTAGTGTTAACAATAAAACTAGTCATGGATTCACCTTGACCGGACCATCTTCATTCACAGTTGCCATAACTGCCAAGAATAACACTGATTTGCATTGCAATGACTGACTGATCTCTATTTCTAGAACCTGAATGGGTCTGTCTGATGCTAGCTTAAGATAAACCAGGTGCATTCTGGCTTGGATGAAGTCGCTTTTGCTCTGACTACTTTTATGAGCTATTTTCGCTGCGACTTATGTCATTGGAACCCACCAACTTCTAAAGTCATGCAGGGCTCCTTTTGTCAGTAAGTCCACAATAAACTGCACCTCAATTCTACATCTGCCTACTTTTTAAACAAAAAGTGATTTGTGTATATATAGGACAAAAGGTGAGCTGATTCTCTCCTTCCACTGTGTAGGTCCCAGTTGCAGAACCTGCAGAGCCATCTTACTTATCCTGGATATTGTTTCTTGTTACGTAACACCATGGCACTGATTCTCATACACCAAAACTATTGCTAGAAAACAACCAGCAGTCGGCAGACTGAGGAAATGAGTCAAGAAATCCTGAAGTAGTCATCTGAATCCACGAGGGAAGAGAAGGCTCGTTGGATACTCCATGATCCATATGTCAGCGAGTATCACATCCCAACATTGCTGCAGTGTTCAAGGCAGCATCTTTTTATTTTAATTTTAATAATTCTTTTTATTATTCATAAATGTGAATGAGAATCATGATTTAGACATGCCTTAACATAAAATTTGAATGTTTGAAAAAATAGATATTTTTTTATAAATTGAACAACTTTATTTTAAAAAACAAAGATAAATGTACAGATTTTAAGCATTTTTGCATAAAAGTATAACAATACATTTTTGTCAGTACTTGATTTTTTTTTAAGGTTTGATAGTATGCATTAAAATCTTACTAGTTACAATGAGCATAAAGTACATGTAAAACAAGATGTTTCTTGGTGTGTAAAGATTAAGCATAATGGTTTTTCATTTTCTTTTTTTGGCCTTTGTTTTTTTCTTGAACTTTACACAGTCTGTGAATTGTTTCTGGGGTGTTCAGAGCTTTCTGGGGTTAGTATCCCATTATCAGTGACTGCATATTATGTCTGTTCTTTTGTGACTGGGTTATCTCACTCAGGATGGTATTCTCTAGATGCATCCATTTTCTTAAGAATTTCATTAGGTCATTTTTTTTTTTTCTGATAGCTGAGTAGTATTCCATTGTGTAAATGTACCACAATTTTTGTATCCATTCATCTACTGAAGGACATCTGGGTTCTTTCCAGCTTCTGGCTATTATAAATAGAGCTGCAATGAACATTGTGGTGCATGCGTCTTTGTTGTATGTTGGAGCTTCTCTAGGGTATATGCCCAGAAGTGGAATAACTGGGTCTTCAGGTAGTACTATGTCCATTTTTCTGAGCCGCCAGACTGATTTCCAGAGTGGTTGTATCAGGTTACAACCCCACCAGCAGTGGAGAAGTGTTCCTCTTTCTCCACATCCTCGCCAGCATCTGATGTCATCTCAATTTTTGATCTTGGCCATTCTGGTTGGTGTGAAGTGGAATCTCAAGGTTGTTTTTAATTGCATTTCCCTGATGGCTAAGGATGTCAAGCATTTCCTTAGAGGGTTCTCAGCCACTCGATATTTCGAGGCAGCATCTTAACCCACCCAGGGAGGGATGGCTTGCTGTTGGCAGGGAGATGGCTGTTGCTGTGGGCAGTTTAGGTGGCCCATTTAGCTGTCATCATCTTCTTGGGCTCTTTCCTGCCAGAAATAGTGGAATATCAGAATGCCAAGCTAACTGGGAGGTTTAGGACAGCAAGAGAAAACAAGTTTGGTCAGTATGAGCAGTCACACTGAGAATGGGATATAAAACAGGGTCCTTGAGAGGAGTAAGGAAGAACCCCTCATACCTGTTACACTTTTGACTGTCCGTTGATTCGGTACAAGAAAAAGGTACTGGATATTCAGCTGAAGACCCTCCTGTGTTAGAAACCAGGACTGGTAGTATGCTGGTGCAGAATTATTAAATGTTGTAAACGCTTTCACCCAACTGCTCTGTGAGCTGAACTGCACGGATGCTAAGGTGGGGACCTGGGAGAGGACAGCATATCTTATGGTGAAAAGTGATCAGTGTTACGGTTCATCTAAGCCTTTAGTTAGGCATCCAGATAATGCTTGACACTTCCTGGGAAGATTGGTTCTTAGATATGAGGGAGGCTTGCCTAAATGAAACAGATCCACCAGGCCAGTCAGTCGTCCTCTTCCCCATGGAAAAGTGCTGACAAAACCCAAGGTATTCTGTGGGGAACGGGCACATGACAGGCCATTTATGCTCCTGTGGTTTGAGGCCCTAATAAATCAGATTTCCTTTTTTAGTGCCCAGAAACGGGGAAAAAAATGCCAAATGCCTCTCAGGAATGGCACAGTTCCTTTCTCTTCTCAGCTCAATTGGTGCGCAAGATTTCTTATAATGTAGTCAAGGCCACTGCTAACCTAAGAGAGTCTAAGTCTGGCTGGGACAAGGGTACATCTTTCCATAAAAGAAAAGAGACAAAACATACTGAAAAGATGAGGTCTGGTCCAAGAAAGCAGACGCAGAATTGATTGCTTGCAAACAAGTTCCATCTCTGCAGATCTGTGGAAGAAGGTCAAGTCCTCAATAACCTTTTCTCAGGGAAGGCAAGGCATTTCCACCCTCCAGCATAATCAGCTGCTGGAATGGATATTCCACTCCACTCCTGTGGGTAAAGGCTGCAGGGAGCCATCAGAGGCCTCATGTCAGACTCATTGTTTACTACTGGTCCTTCAAGAATAGGTTGAATAGATGCACGTGCTAAATACACACCGATGCGCTCCCTCTCAGATGGTCCCAGTGCAGTAATTGATGGAACCTAGGAAGCAGAGTCCCTCCCAGCTATGTTCAATCTCCCAGTCTCTAAAAACATACCAAAGGCAAATACTCTATTAGGAAAGACGTTACAGACTTCTGGGGGGGGGGGGGGAGTTTTAACCCAAAGTCCAGGCAGTAAAGACAGCTTTAATCAAGAGAAGTAGAACTCGGTCAGCCTTCGCACATCTAAGGAGGGAGCAAATACCAGACATTTATGTTTCCAGGTGACATGCTGCAGTATAAGAGTTATAAGGAATACTGGATTCTGCCTGCCTGGCCCAGTCTGGGTGGTGAAGAGACAGGATGGAAATTTAAAAATGATGTTGACTACAGGGAACTGTGATGGTTTCTCCCAGTGATGATATAGTACCTAACACAACTAAAGTAGTGGAAAGCAAACCCTGCTCTTGCTTTTGTAAATGCTGTCTGAGGTTCACTGGTGTTCCTCCCAACATTGCCTTGCAAGCACATACAGGGCCAGTTAGTCTTCTCTTGGGTGGTGGGTGAGAATTCAGAGGCCACCCTAGGTATTGCCTCGGGGATATTGATACCAACCAGCTGTCAGTCACATCGTGGTGGCTTGGAACTGTCCTATTCTAACTACATACTACCATTAATATAGATGATACCATATTACCAGGGGGGGATTATTGGGATAGATGGTAGAATGATTATATTGTCACGTATGTACGAGGGGACAGACTGCCAGCCCCAAAAAACATGGCCCTGATGTGTGATGTTCTTATGGGTGCCCTGGTTGGATAAGACCTGTTTGCTTCCAGACAGCGATGAGCAGGGTAAACCTCCCCGTGTTCCATACCATTAAACATGCACGGGCTTTTCCAGGCTCTCACTACAGGTGTGCTTTCCTTTCTAGTGTGGTTTTCTGCTTGTGCAACATTATCTGCGACTAAGAAGGGGGCCACGTAAGATTGGACTATTTCCCAGCGTAAAGCATTTGTAAAGACACACTTTGATGTGCAAATGCAGTTAACAGTCACTAGATGGCATGAGTTGGACACTGGCCTTAATAGCACAGACATTCTGAAGTTTTGATCACTTTCTGGAAGGGAGCTGAAACTAGATACAGTTTTTTTTTTTTTTTTTTTTTTTTTTTTCTACAACATCAGCTTCCAGCATTTTCCAAGGTCTACAGCAGCCATAATGCAAACTGGCCTGTCTGGCCTCAATCTTCTTTTATGTAAACACCTGCTATAAATGAGTTATATGAACATTTGCTGCAATGTGTTTTACAGTAGCTTATTAACTTGCAAGCTATGCTCCTTTTGAAATGGCCTGACTACCCTAAGTGGCCACCCCAGGGCTAAGATATAGGAAGTGCAAGAGCGGGTGGGTGGCTGCCAGACCTGAAACTGCTTGGTTTCAACATGAGCCAGTAGAGGGAACTTGAGTATCAATCTGCAGCTATAGTATGATCTGCCATTTGTCCTGTCTGGTTTGAGGCAGGAGAAAATCAGAACAGCTAACATGCAGAATTAATAAGGTAGTATGGCTGGTGAGGACAACTGTGGAGGGACCTTACATTTGTGGATGGGACTGTAGCATATGAGACAACCATAACATAGTAGAAGACTTTTCTAGAAAGAAAGCGAGTTGATCTGCTGGTGGTAGTCAAAGTCCTGAAACGTAAATGAGATAGAGATACTCGTATCATGTTGAAGTGACGTCAGCTTATTTCACAATATAACTTCTCCAGGATCAGGGCCAAACACATGGTGTATTATGGCACTTTATTTTGCCCTATATAACCAAGGAGATGAGTCGGTGATGTAAAAGAGAAACAAAAACATCTTGCAATGTTAAAGCAACAAACACTGGTCCTATTAGGTAAACCTACTTTGGCTGGCTGTGTGGATACACTTGGAGAAGTATTAGTCATATGGCTGGCAGAGACTTACAAGTCAGACATGTAACCCTGCCGCATTCCATGGGCCATGCCAAAATCCCAAATAGGCTCAGGGCATTGTGGAAGGGGAGAGTTCATAAGCCAGATAAGAAGATGCTATGCATGGATTTAGCTTTATCTGGCTCCAGCCAACTCCAGTCTTGATGGCTGTGATTGCCCTGTGATCCTTCTGGAGTGTTTCTGGGTGGTTTTCCTTGTCAACAGCACACTATAGTCAAAATTATTTGAATGTTATAGAGATTTATAGCTTTGACCATTGTACCAAGAAAATACCTGATTGTTGGAGGTTAGCTTAAGTGAAGTGCCTTCTGGCATTGGTTAGGAAGAGCCTGTCTTTTTCTGACTTGGATGTTGAATCTCCATTATGAATGAAGTCAGGCTCCCATGGCGCAGTTGGAGACAACTTTCTTTTTTTAGATTTATTTATTTATGTATTTTATCTATATGAGTACACTACAGCTGTCTTCAGACACACCGAAAGAGGGCATGGCATCCCATTACAGATGGTTGTGAGCCACCATGTGGTTACTGGGAATTGAACTCAGGACATCTGGAAGAACAGTCGGTACTCTTAACTGTTGAGCCGTCTCTCCAGCCTGTGACAACTTTCTCTTAATGTTCAACAATTCTGTAACAACATATTAAATCCCAGTAAAACTGCATTCTTTGCAATCCTGAATGCAATCCTTTGCAAGCATTTTTAAAAAACTAGTTCTTCACAGGGACCCCAATGAAGGAGCTAGGGAAAGGACTGAAGGAGTTGAAAGGGTCTGCAACCCTATGGTAAGAACAAAATGATCAATTAACCAAACCCACCACAGCTCCCAGAGACTAAAACACTAACCAATGAGTTTGCATGGAGGGACCCATGGTCCCAGGTGCATTTGCAGTAGAGGACAGCATTCTCTGGCATCAGTGGAAGGAGAGGTCGTTGGTCCAGTGAAAGCTTATTCTCCCAGAGTAAGGGAATGCTAAGGTGCTGAGGTGGGAGAGGGAGGACCTTAACGAAGGCAATGGGAGGGGAATGGGGGTGAGATTGGAGGAAAGGGGATAACATCTGAAATGTAAATACTGACAATATCCAAGAAAAAAGAAAAAGGACTAATTCTCATATACTAAGACCAAATTATTGTGGAACAAACTATGTCATGAGGACATATGTGGATATAGCAGAAGTATACTTATGTTCTGAAATATGTATTAGGTACTGACAAAATTCTTTGCTTTCTGTGAGGAGAAGAGACACAGAGAAGGCATGGATAATACCCTAGTTTGCTTCTCTGTTTCTTTGATAAAACACTGGCCCAAATCAACTTGAGGAGGAAAGAGTTTATTCCACATTCCAGATTTTAGTCTATTGTCAGGGAAAGGCCTGGCCGAAAGCTCAGTGCCAACCAAGATGCAGGAACTGAGCAGAGCGCATCCCTACTTGGTCATTTTCAGGTTCCCGTTCAGCTCCCTTTCTTATTCAGCCCAGGGTACGTGTGTAGGGATTGTACCGCCCAGAGTGGATCTGGCTCTCTTTCATCAATAAGCAATCGATACAATGCCTTACAGACATGGCCACCAGACAGTCTGGTGAAGGTAAGTTTTCAGTTTAGGTTCCCTCTTATGTGTATCAAAGGGACAACCAAGATTAGCCTTAACAACTAATCTGGTGAGAAGAGTTTAATCCAAAAGGAATCTATACAAGCCACAGTATGGATCTTGAGACACAGTTCCTGAGTGAAAAAGAAAAAGAGTACAGTCTTGTTGGACAGGAACATGTCTTGGCTGTGTGAGAAAGTATTAACATTCAGAAAAGATACAGAATTTTGAAAAGAAAAGGAGCTCTGCTTCTTGTTCCAAAGCCAGCAAGCTGATAAAAGGATGTACATGCAAAGCTGGCTGTACATCGGATTGCATGGGTTGAGTTACTGTTTCTTGTATGGGTGGAAATGGGGTATGTGTGTGCTCATAATCAGGACAGCTGGTCAACCTTCAGTGTCATTTCCTCCAGGTCCTCTCCCTGGCTTTTTGAGACCAGATCTTTCTATAGTATGGAATTCACCAGAAAGTGTCATGGAGCTGTGTGTCTCCATCTTCCTTGCACACACCCTCACACCAATCTTTTTATGTGGGTTCTGGGGTTCAAACTCAGGTCTTTATACTCATGTGAAAATGCACTTTACAGACCGAATTCTTTCCCAAGCTCAACAATTTCTAAAGTAAGACTCAGGCCTTTTTTCTATTTCCAGAAGGATGAATATTGATTAAATTTAGTAATACATGCTTGGTAGCCAAAATTTCATTTAGAGGTAATGATGTTTGAGTATTTTTTTCCTCTGTAGCAATATGCTTTGTACTGCACTGTATGGTAAATGCAGCCAAGTTTTCCTTAAATATCTCATTGCCTCACAAGGTAAATACAACACAGTGATTCAACAATAACTGAACTATAAAATAAAGATCTCTAATTTTACTTTAGGATTGCCTATAATTGCCTTTTATTTCTCAGTGACGCTTATTGCACACTAGCATGTTTTATACCACTTTAATTTGCTTTAAATTTAACTCGTTCTCAACATAGGACATTATGATGTGGCAGTTCATTATTATGAACTTAAAAGTATTTAAAGACTTATCCTTTCATAGCTACTCATAGAAGATACAGTACAATGGGCCCTACAATTTGAGGTTCAGATTATTATCAGTGTAGGGGATGATTGCAGAGTCACCATGCATTCAACACTGACTGTTCACTGCTTGGAGCACGTTCATTGTTCCCTTCTCGCTGCTGTGTTTTCAGTTCATCACTGGGGTTGGAACTCAGCTCTGCACTTGCTGGACTAGTGCTCTCACAGTGGGTTCTAGCTCGGGCTTTCTGTTCAGCATTCAGTCATGCATGTCTTTGTCAGTCTTCCCGCTCCCACAACCTTCCACGGCAGGTGAGGTGGATTCACACAGGAGTCTGGAAAGATATCTCAAATGTCTTGTGAAGGAAAAGGAGGAAGAGAGACAGAGAATATTATTTTGTATTTTACAAACATCCAGAAATAGTATAGCATCATAAAAACCAAACAGTGCCAGTCCATACTCTTTTTTTTTATTATTTAAAATTTTTTTTCTGATCCGTGGCTCTGATAATTCTTGAAAACTAGCAAAAGTTAAGGTCGACAAAAATTTTAAAGACCCAGTTTTAAATGAGCGAAGCCTCAAAACAACAGTTTTAATGAGGCCCTTAAATATTTAGGTCGTGACATTCTATTTTTTAAGAGACCCACTTCTAGATAGGGTAAATGACCCAGTTCCGAATGTAGATGTAAAATTAATATAGTCAGTTTTTAAACTTTCTTTTGCTTACTCAAGTGAGTTGTTAAGTAAAAGAAGCGAGAAACTTTTAAGTGTTGCTTAATAGTTTTTTTAAGGACAGTTAGCTCTTCTAATCATTCTGTAACTTTAGTTTTGCTACAAATTATTCAGTTATTACAAGCATTTGTTCACTTACGTTGTAGGCACTTATGTAGAAGCCATATACTGTAGACAATAACCAAGGCCCAAGGTTCTTGGATATTGGAGTTGGGGCATTAATGTCTGTCCAGTTGTTCCAATAACAAAGCATCCCAAAACCTTAAGGTTTAAAAGAGCTATTTGTTTCATCTCAAGGATTTACAGCAGGAACTCAGCTGAGTAACTTTCCTTTGAGATCTCAGGTGCATTGGAAGCTTGGAAGTTGTGATCTGAACATTAATCTGGGATGGACATCTAAAGGAATGCACTGTCATAGCAGGAATCAGTTATTGGTTGGCTGGGGTTCATCTAATGCTATGGACCAGCCTCAATTCATAGCAAACACATGACACATGAGCTTCCTAAATCCCAGTGGTTGGCAGTATTCCAAAAGAAAATGTAAGGAAGGTTGCAAGTGTAGGGTTCTTTGGGTCCAGTTATTATACTAACTTTAATAGCTAAGTTAAGGTGGCAACTGCTAGGTGTTCACCATAAATCTACAACTTCTCCCCTTTAAGCTAAATGATTATTGATTAGGGTTAAACATGAGAAGTTCTAGAAGTATTCTGCCTTGATCCAGATGGACACTGGACAGCGATTCCATTAGTAAATACAAGTATATAAACATCTATCTGTATGTTTAAAATTAAGCTATTTTATATCATTTCTAGGGTACACTTAACAATTGTACAATTAACATAATTAAAAAATTAAAAAATCAAACCCACAGCCTCAGCATGTAACCAGTCTAGTAAAGCCTCTCTTATGAAACATACACATTCTCTTGGTCTGGGGCTCTCAGCACCCTGACTAATAGAGTGGGCATCATATCACTTCATTTAAAACTTTGCATTTGTCAAAAACAGATTATATAATCTTAAAAGTTCTCAAAAATAAAATAAATGATGTGCTAAAAACCCTCAACAAAATTTAGAAGTCCTCTTTGTAAAAACAAAATAAAGCAAAATATAACCCAATGCAGCCCTTTGCCTTGGAATAGAAGCCCTATGCTGATGATGCTGTGCTCATTTGGATACATTGCCTGCTGTTCCTCTAAGCTGCAGGACTAAAGTTAACACTTCCAACTGTTCTCTGATTCACCTCAACGTTCAACTTCAACTTCATCACCTCTATCCATAATCTATTTTCCACATGATCCTCAGACTGATTTGCCAGAAAAAAAAAAAATGTGACTGTGGAACCACTCTATACCTTGCTTTAAACCCACCCAGTCTTTTTTTTTTTTTAATTTAGCTACATTAAACTATGAGAAAAGTTTTATTTTATCTCTCCAGGCCTATTTTATCTCTCCAAAATCATCTCTTACGACTTTTCCAGTAGGAATACTATTTCCTCATAGTTGGCTATTCACAATTCAACATAAAACAACAACAACAACAAAAAACCCAAACCAAAACCAACAGCCATCCCACCAATCCCTGATGTTGCCCCAAGATCAGGTCACATAATCCTTCCAATCCCAGGGCACTCTGAAAAGCTTCCACCCCTAAGAAACCACATACAAACCTTGTCTCTTGTTCAGTTCTCTACTGTTTTTGTTTGTTTGTTTGTTTGTTTCGTTTTGTTTTGATTTTGCCTGATCAAAGAAGGACAGGCACTCCACTGGGCTTTTCCTCCTAATAAATATCTTGTGTGATTTGTTGTGCAGTGTGACTTTGTACTATTCTTTGGCTCCAGAATGCCAGGACACCTTTTTATCCAAGCTTATGTGGTAGTTATTTCCTGTAATCTGGAATACAAAATAACACTTCAGAAATTTATTGAAGAATAATTTAGTTCAATTTTAGCTCATGAATATTACTGATTAGTTACTTGCTTCAAGAATAAGGAGACTCCTTGCTCACTGACATGAGAGGTATATACAAATGATTCCATTACAGAGCAAAATTTAAGATATGCTCCTAGTGTAAAAGGTAAAACAGAGTCACTGGAAGAATGAGAGCTCCTTTGAGCAAGAATTATTTGTCTTTACCATTATTATTGTCTCAAGGAGAATGAGTCTTCTTTTTAAGAGGTAAAACTGTATAAATTAAATTAGTTCACAGAAGAATTTGACTTTTCCTCAGGCCAAGTCTCTTTATTTGGATGACTTATTTACTAACTGCATATATAAAGTCTTCTATTCTTGGGAACAGATGGTGTGTGTGTGTTTGTGTGTGTGAGAGAGAGAGAGAGAGAGAGAGAGAGAGAGAGAGAGAGAGAGAGAGAGAGAGAGGGAGAGAGAAAGAAAGGGAGTGAGAATTTTCTATTCTGTTAAGTGAATGCTATTTGGCATTGTTATTTTGTCTCTGCTGAACTGTGGCTGATATCTGTGCATAGCTGTGGCTGACCTTGCTCCTGTTGGTGTTTTGTTGAGTTTGATATACTGAGTAAGAGAAGTCTTCTTAATGCTTTGGAGAAGGCGTGACCTCCTGTGCACTCTGAAATTCCCATTTCATTAGCATGATACTGCTCCTTTATACCCAGTGTTTATATTTATATGCATTGGAATCCTTTGTTTATGTGACTGTCATGGATAAGCTCATTGGATTAGCTAACCATCCCTACATTTGTACTATGGGATTCGTAATCCAGCTAACCACAATCCCATAGACCAAGTAGTTTAGAAAGCAGAACCATATTTTCTCATACCTCTGAATAATGGAGTCCAAGTTCAAGCAAGACTGGTTTCTTTTGAGAATACTCTTCTTAGCTTGTCTTCTCCTTGGGTTTTCACATGAGCTTTCTGCAGTGCCCCCTGTGTCCTAATGCTCTCTTTCACAAGGACACCTCATGTGACTGGGGTTCACTCAGTGACTTTGTGTAACTTATTTATTTGTATGCGAACTCTCTCTGGTCCTCTGAGTTTTATGACCTTTCTGTTCTCCTTTCCACAATGTTCCTTGAGCCATGGGTACAGGAGTGTTATGTAGGTGCATCTACTGGGACTGGGCTTTTACACATAAATAAAAACAAACATTTTTTAAAGTGACCTCTAAGAGAACATTTACTAAGCCAAGGCTAGTGACCTGTACTTCCACACTAGGGAGGCTCAGTCTAGGCTGGTACCATGTAATAAGACTGTCTCAAACTCAAATAAAAACAAAGTACATAAGTAAATAAAAATAATTAATTAAAAAGGAAAGATCAATAAAAAACACAAAACAAACAAACAAACAACAACAACAAAACTCCTCCAAAATATAAAGGCCAGAAAAATGACTTAATTAAAAACCCTGGCTGTCAAGACTGAACCTGAATTCAATCCCCAGAACCTAGATAGTAGATGGAAAGAATCAATTTCCACAAGTTGTCCTCTAGCCACTCTATTTGTACTATGAGATGCATGTATATGTACACAAATACATAAATATTAAAATTAAAAACAAACCCCATAAAACACAAAAAGAAAATTTTTACTTAGTAAGCTATTAATTTGAGACATGCACCCAGAATACATTTAACTTATTTCACAAAAAAAAAAAATCTTTTCAAAAACTTAAAATTTCAGAGACTTTAGTAGGTTAGTAAATTCTGAAGTGACTAAGATTGCCCGGGGTTGAATGGCTCTCTGCTGTTACCTCAACTCGAGTATATTTTCTAGGAAAAAGTCTCAAACAGATATTGCATACTATGGTGACTGTATGAGGGAGGAAAACAACACTTTGGAACGTTTTTCAATTCCAACTTCCTGTTGGTTGTTGCAAGCTCCTTTGCTACCCTCCACCCATATTTTGTTTATGTGTCTCCCACAGCATATCTTCAGGCAGTGTTCCATAAATAAGGCAAACCTCCAGGTGCTGATGGCTTTCGAAAATCCTGATTGTGATCCCCTAAGGAAGTGATTAAAGCCTGTATGGCAGAGATCTATGAGACCACCGTTTAGGCTGTTCCTCATCTCCCCCTTGTGTGCCAGGCCTCCTGTTATCTCTTTGAGAGTTGGTAGTCAATGACAGGTAAGATCCTAGAAGACAGGACAACCTAAGACAAGCATAGTTGAGTATGCTGGGAATATTCTGAGATGGGCTCAACAATGTCAAGGCAATGGAACCTTAACAGCTCCCACTAGGCTGTCAAAATCTAAAAACAAAAAGGGTGGAATTGTCGGAGGAAAGGCATGGCCACTTCTACATTTACACCCGGGGTGGGGGTCACAGTTTCAAAGGTGTCTTCTGCAGGAGAATCTAATTAAAAATGGCCTGAAAGACCAGAGATGACTGATACAGACAATGCCAGCCAATCAGAAATTTCTGTTTAGAAGAGATGCTTTCTTGGGACCAATGGGTGAAGGCTATTAAAGGAGCTTGTAGCAGCGTTCACGTGAGCTTTACTTACCCTGCATCATTTCATCCAACATCACTGTTTCCTGCTGAGGGCTGTGCTTTTGGTTTCTTTTACAAACTTAAAGTACCTGGACCATCCCCCCCCCCCCCCCCCCCCAGAATATGTCTTTCTATCTAATCTTCTTGGCCTTTCCCCCTTGCTCATTTTTAATGAATCAGAGCTGACCTTTAAGGTTTGTCTTCATGGCTTTCTCAGTAGTATCCTTGGTGATCAGTTGAATCGGGATACTGAACGTTGAGTAATTAGACATTCATATCTCAGGCATCCCAAAGTGGCCAGAGAAGGAAGTTCAGGCCCCTAAAATGAGACATGCCACCTAAAGACAGGCACCGGAAGCTCTTTTGTCTCTCAATAAATCTTATTATGCTTACTATGGTATTTCGGTTGCTATTGTGACAGAAGGAACTGAATGGGGAGGGGTGGTAAAAGACTTTACTTGGAAGGGCAGCTAACAAAGGCTCTGCATATTTTCAAAACTCACTCCCATGAAATGACCTTAGCTATTATGCTATAATTCCCAGCACTTAGAATGCAAAGGCAGGTAGCATTTTGGTAGTTCAGGGGCAAGCTGGTCTGCACTGTGACTTCCAGGCCAGTGAGGGATACAGGCAGAGATGCTTGCTCTCCGTTGTATACTTTGCATATGTTTAGAGTCATGCTCTATGGGCAGCATCATGAGTTCTCTTGGTCTACCCTTCACTGCTAGGAGTTAATAGCAAGTGACTTCTCTGTTCCTCTCATGTATGAGTCACATACATTCCTGCTAAATAACGATTACTTATGAAATAGAGCCCCACATTGTCTAATATATAAACTTAGAATTTAGCAGATGGAGTCAGGGACAGAGTTGGCCTAGATTTTACCCTGGCTTATTTACAACATCAAAGACAATGGACAAAGCAAATAGAAACACTGTTTTAGGAACATCTTTGGTGGGCAGATGAAGGTGAGGCACCAGAACTATTTGTCCTTTATGTCCTGAAGATGTCCCTTCCTCACAAAGATTGGGTACTTAAAAACAAACAAACAAATGAACAGAACAAAACAAAATAAGGATTTGAGCAGTGGCCAAGAATTTGAAGTTGGAACTGCAGATTTAAAATTTTTCAATTTTAAAACATTTGTATATTCAAATATGTTCATTTTGTTCTAGAAATAACAGAAAGCTGATGATTCCAAAGTGAATAGAAAAGAAACTACAAATGTTTTCAAATGATTCAGATCTTTGCAGTAGTCCTGTTGGTTCTGTTCTCGTTTTCACAGAGAGGATAAAGAAAGAAGCTCATGTTGTTCAAACCCTCTTTCCTAGGACTTTCTAGCATTTGTTGTTGTGTTATTATTTTTCAAAGTCCCAGCTATGCATTTATTAATATATAATGTAATTTGATAAATGTATTCTCGTGTATATTTGAGGCTTCACGACTTTCATATTCTCAGAAAGATTTTCAAAGAAACTGAAGGCACATAGTTTTGCTTCAGAACAAGACAGTAATACTATCTAGATTTTTCTATTTTTACTCTATAATGAGGACACTGAATCTAAAAATTGCACACATTCCTGAGCTGTTACATTTCTTGTTCACTTTAACCTGAATAAGGGCTTCAGGTTTTCATGGAATCAGATTTTATGCAATGCTTATTTCAAGACACCATGCAGCTTGTCAACATCAGAATTTACTGTTTATTTCTCCTTGTCATGAGAAAGCCCCCTGGCTGTCCAACCAGCTGTAATTTCTCACTTGTTCTGAATAAACATTTCCATATCTAATGAGTCATTGTTGGATTTGATAAAGAAAATCCAATTAGAGAGAGAGAGAGAGAGAGAGAGAGAGAGAGAGAGAGAGAGAGAGAGAGAGGGAGAGAGAGAGAGCAATTTACATTTGGACTGCTCTCCCATTAATGTTTGTAACAAATATGGAAGGGATGAAAATCTGCGAGGCAAGGGGGGCTTGGTGAAGCTTGTCATCCTTGCACTTGAGAGGAGGATCACAAAGTCAAGGTCATCTTGTCTACACAGCAATTTCCAGACCAGCCTGACCTATACTAGACCTCGTTTCAAAAGGATGTGTAGTGGACTGGGAAGGGGTTAAAAGAAAAAAGATGGTTGGTTGTGTTTTTCAAGAAGGAAAGGAACCTCTGGTGTTACCTTCATACACTTTCTGTCACGAAGGCCCTGTGTTCACTCATGTTCAGACCCTGGGTTTCATTATCAGAGACCTTCCATGAAGAGGACGCTGGTTCTCATGAGGGCCCAAGTCTCTAGTATAAGAGAAGTCCCCACAGAATCCATCCTGCACAAAGAAGATGAGAATGTGTGCCTGTAAGAAGGAGAGCCCGACAAAGGTGGTCTTCTACCTAGGAGTCTGGCTTGGTATATGATTTAAAGTGCATGGCCTGAGAGCTCACTGTAAGAGAACGAGGTCTCTAAGATCTGGCTCTCACTGTAGAGTAATGGTGTGAAGGGAGTCACTGTCTCAGGAAGAAATGACTGCTCCTCTCTTGGAGTTTGTTCTTCATAATGTGGGTTGTCATAAAGCAGGCCACAGTGTACCTGTGCTTTCCCACTGTGACATGATGCAGCCCTCACAGGAATCCTGACAGACAGGCTATGTGACACTAGGTTTTCAGCCTCAGAAACTGCAATCCAAATGAGCCCCTTTATTTTATAAATTTCCTAGACCAAGCTACTTTGTTGTAGCAACAAAAATAGGATAAACCCACCAGCCAACCAATCAACCAACCAAACAAACAAACAAACAACCAACCAAACAAACAAACAGTGAGCAACCTCATAACCCATTCCTCTCTCTCTCTCTCTTTTTTTTTTTTTTTTTTTTTGTAGTATCTTTGTCTTTTCTTTTATTGGATATTTTCTTTATTTACATTTCAAATGTTATCCCCTTTGCTGGTCCCCTCCGGAAACCCCCTATCCCATCAAACCTCTCCCTGCTTCTACGAGGATGCTCCCCATCTCCCACCCACCTGCCTTCCCACCCACTCCCTGCCTCCTGCCTCCTTGCCCTGGCATTCCCCTACACTGGGGCATGAAGCCTTCACAGGACCAAGGGCCTCTCATCCCTTTGATGCCCAACAAGGCCATCCTCTGCTACATATGCGGCTGGAGCCATGGGTCCCTCCATGTGTACTATTTGGTTGGTGGTTTATTCCCTGGAATCTCTGGGGAGTTTGGTTGGTTATTGTTTTTCTTCCTATGGGGCTACAAGCCTGCTCTTAGGTCAGTAGTTAGCTATGGGCATTCACCTCTGTATTTGTCAGGCTCTGGGCAGAGCCTTTCAGGAGACAGCTATATGTCCTTCAACAGAGGGAGGAGTGGATACAGAAAATATGGTACATTTACACAATGGAACACTAACCAGCTATTAAAATAATGACTTCATGAAATTCTTAGGCAAATGAATGGAACTGGAAAATACCATCCTGAATAAGGTAACCCAATCACAAAAGAAAACAAATGGTATGTCCTCACTGATATTAGCCCAAAAGCTCAGAGTACCCAAAATACAATTCACAGACCACATGAAGCTCAAGAAGAAGAAAGACCAAAGCATGGGTACTTCAGTCCTTCTTAGAAGGGGAACAAAATATTCACAGGAGGAAATATGAAGACAACGTATGGAGCAAAGACTGAAGGAGAGGCCATCCAGAGACTGCCCTACCTGGGGATCCATTTCATATATAGTCACCAAGCCCCGACCCTACTACGGATGACAGGAAGTGCTTGCTGACAGGAGCCCTAGCCTCCTTTTAAAGCTTAAGAGTGTGATGCCTTTAAGAGTATTACTTGGAGCAGAGGCTAACTTCTTTCCAGAGCACTTGAATTCAGAACAGCTTTTAAGAAACACCAGCGAAAACTATTTCCTCTGGGTATTTTGCAAAGTCCTTCAGTACTTAGTCTCACTGTCTAGGAACATCCCGGGGCCTCCTGATAGTAAGCTCCAAACTTCCTTCTTATCATCTTTAAATATAAGCTACGTTTTCCTCACACAATGGAACGGGTGGTTCATATTTGATATCTGAGCTACAAGTTTTTGCTGTACAACTTTTGACCTTTCTATATGCATGTGTAAGACCCTGGCCTTGGGACTGGAAAAATATCTCTCTGTTTAAAATGTTATATTTGGTTTACAGTGGCATTTGGGTCCACAGATTGAAAAGCCTCCGTAGGATTTATGACAATATGAGCAGCAGGCAAGAGGGGTCTGTGCAGGTCTAGTTGACACATATAAGGCACAGTGTACCAGGCCTCATCAGCATTCAGTTCTCAGAACATGGTATCCTAGCAGGCTTGGGAAAGACATCTCTGTGGGTGTATGCTTTCCTCTGGAAGGTACAGTCATGCTTCATTTGTGTGTACCAGTTGAGTTCATAAGTTATTTATAAATTCATTTATAATCATCTATAAATGATTATAAACATTATAAACATCTATAATCAGTACAGCGTTCTTAGCATAGACAAAGATATGGTTCTGCATTTGTAATTTAAACAAAATTTCTCACATTCAGAGATTGGAACATTTTCAAGGGGTTTTGCTTCCACAAGAACTTGAGGAAAGTACTAGCACAGAAATTTATTAAAGTGATAAGAAACTGAATTTCCCAAAATTGCAGATTCTAAATCACTGCAGAAAGCCAATGGCTTGAATGAATCTCACAGCTAGAGGCTGTGTCTGGAACGCTGAAGAGCAAAAAGCTGGAATGTTGATGGTGAATGTCTGAAAGCAGCCAGACTTTGTGACAGGACACCTGCTAACATGCTTTGTTTAATCTCCTAATTAAATGACATAATCTTGAGCTGAGTTCTGGCTGGCCCGGAACTGTGCAGCCCAGGAGGATTTCAGACCCATGGTGGTTCTCCTGCCTGTCTCCTAAGGGTTAGCGTTGAAGGCATGAGCCATAGTCCACCTCATTTTTGTTTTATTAGTCCACAGCATTACCAACACTATATGCTTACAGAAGGCCTTTCAATTGTCGAGTACTTACTAAGGAGAGGCAGATTAATTTTAAAGGATAGAAACATCGTTACAAATGAGAGTTTTGTTCCAACGTGTCTCGTGCCCTCTTCTGGTCTCCACAGGCATGCATACACAGCTGGCAGACACACAGACACATATATGCCTAAATACAGTAAATCACCTCTAAAATCTTCTTTTTAGAATGTGCAAAGGTTGTTTGGACACCCTTTGCGGTACCACTTCTTATGTATCCTTTTAGGAAACTAACTCACACAGAGCACTATTGCTGGTGCTGGGGGCACTTGTCAGTGTAGGGGAGGAGGATGTGATGTAGGTTTAAAGACAAGTCCATGACACTTGTATGTCGTTTATGTATGACACATATGTATATATGCTTTAGGTCTTCTCATTTATGTCTTTGGCACTGTAGGATTTCTGTTTCTTCTGACATGGAGCAGGAGGCAAGTGATCAGAAAATGATTTTTGAATGAAGAAATATATTCCAAGCATGGCAGATGTCATAGGCAGGATCCATCTGCTGTGATCCATGAAACAGATGGAACATCTTTAAAAAAATAACTACTGCATTAAAATGAAGACGGGGAGGAGGAGGAAAGGGTAGAAGAAGGGAAAGAAGCCAAGTACAGTCAGGTACCAAGTGTCCTAGCTCCTTGGGAGGTTGAAGTAGAGCTCATAAGTTCGAGACCAGTCTGGGCATAGAAAAAGACATCGATCTCCAAAGAACAGCCCAGCAACAGAAGAGTAGTGAATAGAAGTCTCATGTGAAGTCATGGTACCATATAGATAGACTTTTTTCTGGAGTGTTATTGAAAATTTTGATTTGTGTAGAGTTAGGTGAATTAGTCTATGAAGAGATTACATTTGCTGTGACAGGATCCTAGGAGCTACACAAAGACCTTAAAAGATGCTTGATAAGAACAGCTGCATATGGGACAGTTGGGACTGTGGAGACATTTGGTGACTCCTGTGTGCTACAGGAATGAGAACCGAAACTGATTAATGGTCTTAGTAGCAATGATGGGTTGGACTAGTCTGCTTTTGTTACTATAGCAAGATACCCTTGACAGACTAACTTTATAAAAAGACTTATTTAGGTCAAGATTTGAAGTTTGAAATCCAAATAAAACTTACTGGGTCTCTCTCTCTCTCTCTCTCTCTCTCTCTCTCTCTCTCTCTCTCTCTCTCTCTCCCTCTCTCTCATACACACACACTGAGAGACAGAGAGACAGAAAGAAACACACAGAGAGAACTTATATTGAGGGTGAAGGACTAAAGCACAGATAGAATTAGAATAATTCTTGTCTCTGAGAGTTATACACCTTCAAAATACTTTTTATATTCATCATAGGATTTGATGTTTGTCTCCCAAGATTTAGGTACTTGGTCTCCAAGGTGTAGCTGTTGGGAGGTGTACAGAGCTTTGAAGAGATGTGTATATGTCTCTGTCTCTCTTTGTGCCTGTCTCTCCTCTCTCCTCTCTCTCTCTGTCTCTCTCTGCCTCTCTCTGTCTCTCTCTCTCTCTCTCTCTCTCTCTGTCTCTGTCTCTCTCTCTAGGTATCAGACTATAACAAATGAAAACTATAATTTTTTTGTCTCTAACGCATATTGTGGGTTGAGTAGGATGAATACTTAGTCACATTTTAAAAAATGATCCCAAAATATTAGTAGATAGGAAAATGTTAAGACTTCATTGAAGGGGGCTGGAGAGATGGCTCAGTGTTTAAGAGCACTGTGTTTCAGAGGTCCTGAGTTCAATTCCCAGCAACCACATAGTGGCTCACAACCATCTGTAATAAAAATCTAATGCCCTCTTCTGTGTGTCTGAAGACAGTTATAGTGTACTTATAAATAAATAAATAAATAAATAAATCTTTAAAAAATACTTCATTGAGGAAAAAGGTCATTATTAAACACAAGCTCCATATAAGTTTCCAGGACCTTGAGTCTTCTAGAACTGGTTGCCCAGGCAGAACTGGGTGACCCCCTCTGAACTTCATGAACACTCTTACAGATGTTTCTCACTTACCATTCTCTGAGACCAGAAGTTCATCTATTTTGGCTTCTTGGAAGTAAGGACTCATTTATCCTATTTTTTAGAATCAGCTATTTGTAACCTGCAGGAGTATGTGCAAACTGTAAGTGTGATCAGTGAGTTTCTGCTCATACACACTATATCTAAGGCTTGTGTATGCTACTTGGCTCAAGACCCAGAGCATCTGCTCCTTCTCAGTATGTGGTTGGAAATGCCCAGGGATCATTCCAAGTGCCCTCTGTCCTAGCTTCCATCACACAGTTGGTTTTTGTCTGTTCCTGAACTCTAAGTGACTCATTCAGTATGTCTTTCACTCTACAGACTGTGTTTGCAATTCATCTGTCATGATGCCAGTTCATTTCTTTGTTTACTGCATTTAATATTGCATTACTCTTATTTTTCTGTGAAGTAATATTCATGGTGTTTGCATTTTTCAGGTACTGTGATAATTCTTTGTCTTTCTAGGGATGCATGTATTCATTCTTGTTGGGTGTATATTTAAGGATAAAGTTGCTGAGTCTGAGGGTGAGGGTATATTTGCCTTTATTAGAGACTATCAATATTTCTCTCAAGTAGCTGTAGCATAATTTTTGCCTACTATAAATGAGCCCTGAAGTTGAACTAATGCTGTACCAACAGGTGATGTGGACAGTTTTCTAGTTTCAGGCATTTGATGGTGTGTAACATGGCTTAAATTTGTATTTTTTTAAAGGGAAATGATGTCAAATGATTCTACTCATTCAGTGGACATTTAGACATCTTTTACAAAGTGTCTCTTTCCATGAGTCATAGATTTAAAGAACAGATTATCTCTTTTCACTAATTACTTTCCTTTTTGGATGATTACTCATCAGGGTAGTGGCTGGAAATTAGCAAGTTTCGAATAAAACAAATGGAGTAAACAAAACCAGCTTTATTTGCACATGTTTTTATATTACTGGTCATGTGAAATGGAAGTACTTGGCTTCCATGATACATTTAACTTTACTAGCTTTTTTAAATAAAGAAGGCATAAATTTTATGCATAGCTGTCATATTTATAAGAAATATTTTGCACTTACATTAAATTTTAATTCATACATGCATTGAAATATTTACCATAATAGTGTCTGGAAGTAACATCACCACTTAGCCTTTTAGTTCAGTAAAAAGATAGGTTTGGTGTGTTGTCTAAATGCAGGGTGTGTACTAATAGTTGTGTTCTTATTAGATTCTTATACTATAAGATACGCCTTCTAATCTTGTAATGATAAGAAAGCTTTTAAAAATTTGAAAACATTTTAAAACTCTAATTTAAGATTATTTAGATCAGAATAATATTTTTCTTATTATAAGAGTAATAACCACCAAATTTGGAATATTTTAAAAATATACAGAAATATACAATATACAGAAAAATTCCAAATTTAGTTTGATCAATCTGTATCATTGTTGGGAATACACATGTATGCATAAATGTGTATAAATACATGTATGTGTGATGAATGCCACTATTTATTTTTATACTTTCAAAAATGTTCTCCTGAGAGGTTATAGCACTCTTTGTATGTGTACTTTCACAAACACAATGGTAGTTACTTTGTATTCCTTTTTGTATTGCTCTTTGCTTTTTGTAGCAAGCCTGGAAATAGGAACTTAATAGTCTTTCCTTCTCTGAGCTTTGTCTGCATGGCAACTGTGTCAATCTTTCCTCCCCTAGTACCTATGGGCTGGTAACTCATCAAAGGCTAATTTAGTAATATATTTATTAGTTGTTAATTAATTAATATTTATTAGATTTATAAAGTTGCTGGTTCTGTGTAAGAAACACACAGATCACTGAAGAACATTCTGAAGTCACTGTGAGAATTTCGTGTTTTTCATCTATTCTTGAGGTTTTATAACCTCAAAGGCATAATTATGTATTTTCCTATTCACTCCTATGTACCCAAGCAGATAAATAGCTATGTGCATCAGGGTAGCCAGAGATTTACAACGTATTTCTTATGAGATTATCAAAATGTTTTATTGAATATAAGTTCAATCCTTCAAGCAACAGATTATGGGTAGATTTAATCAGCATTTAAGCCTTGTTTGAATACCTGAATTTTCAACTTCAACGTTGCTATTTAACCTTAAAACAAATTACATCTCACATCTAAATGGCAAAGGGGGAAACAACACCAGATAGTATTCTGAATTTATAAAGATTTTTTAATTTGAATATTGAATAACAGATTTGTAGCCCTGAAAAATACTCCTATACAGTTTTCAATGTTAAAATTAAATTCAATTTTATAAAATCTATAGAGAAAGCTTTAAGAAATAGAGACATGGAAGAACCATGACCTCTTGTTTGAGTATGTATTCTCTCAGACATAACGTTATTATGGATAAATGCTTTGTGTTGAAGGTATCTTCAAAATCATCCTTAAAATTTTTATGGCAAAATGAAATCCATGTGGCTGATTCTTAAAATTTGTATATGCTTATTTTTAAATTGTTCAAATTTATTGCATATATATGACTTCAGAGCCTTAGTAAATGAAGGCAGCAGGTGCCAAGTGTCTCTTATAATTATTTCCCTAGAGTTTGTTATGCAAAAGAGAGGCTTTATAATCTTATGGATCTGTTACCCTTCTAGGCATTGAGATGTTCAGACCATGGAATTTTTTGTTGGTGGGACTACTGAGCAACCACATCCAGATCCACTGTGGTGTAGGGAGTGCCAAGCTTGTGCATTCTTTCTAGTGCCTCACAACACAAGATTCTTTCCTTCTTTCTGCTCCCTGTAAACTTATCTGCCCTTAGTAGAAAGACTTTTTTCTGCAAACATCCAGAAGCCATCAGGTTATTATATACATGTTCTTATTGGCTAGTAAGAAGGCTAAAATGTTGTCAATGCCCAGTACGATACAGAGATTCTGTTGTAGATGCTGCTGCCTGTTAATAAATTTATTCTTACACCCACACTTTTCATTTAATCTAGTCTTAACCTCCAGACTAGATCAACAATGAGTTTAAATTCCTTGAATAGTTTCACATCAAAGTACTTAGTGGGGTTAGTAAAACATTATACAATATATTCAAATTTACTATTTAATACTAGGTACTGCAATACTCTGAGTGTTGTTCCCCAAGTATGGAGTTGAAGTCTTCATATAATTTATTCTTTAAAATATAATAATGGACACATTTTACCATGAATCCCTAGGGTTTCCTCTCTCATTACATTTCAGGCCTGTTGATCACTACTTAGGAGACTTTGTTGGCCCCAGGTGTGCTTAAAATTGCCAATTAGCTGCCCTGCACTGATACAGCTTGTTACCAGCTACACATGAGAAGCACGATTAAAAAAAAAAAACAAACAATCATTGCATTTCTTCTACAGTTGTGTTAAAAACATGCAAGTTAGGCTGTAGGGAGCAAAGGGGATCTTCAGATTGTTGAAATCATCCTAAGGGTGAGAGCTCTAGGTGCAAATGTGTCAGCACACTGCAGTCCCTGTCCTCAGAGTGAGCACACCCCCGAGACCAGTGTGCTGATGTTTTGCTACACTGAATGTAAACTGCTTTGAGCTATCTGACATCATTAAGTCAAATTTTAGTGCAGACATTTTGTTCAGATGCAAACTGAGTGACACTTGTTCAGTTAATAAAGAGAAAAGTGAAACATCTGTTCACTACATGACACAAATGTCCAAGTGTTACACATGGACTTTGTCTCTGTGAAAAGAAATAGATATATACTTGCTTATACACCATGCATATATATGTTGTTGCTCTAAACAAATCTTTCACACACACACACACACACACACACACACACACACACACACACACACACATCGTCATCATCATCATCATCATTGTCATTTCTTGTTTTTGTGTAAAGATCTTTTACAGATTTTTACAATTTTTACAGAAAATTGCCCTTTTTAATGCACTAAGAACTGGTTAATGACTTTGAGAATTATGTGCGTTCATTTTTCTTAACTCTCTCACCTCTACCAAAACTAATATACAAAAAGTATTTGTAACCTTTGATGCTTTATTATTTTAATATTGTAAATTTAAATATGAATGTATAAAAGTATCTAAATGTATAAAATTAACTTATAAAAGTATCTAAAAAGGACTAATGGGCCACTTTTATAAACTATATATTTATATAAATTGGTTTAAAAAAATAATTGGGTTTAAAATTTTGTTGGAATAAGTTCTTGTGCTGTCTTTAAGGGGCAGTAGAAATAAGACTGGCAGTATTAACAGTGTTAATTAACACTTATTGCAACCTTGTTTTGTGTTAAGCATGAAAGGAACCTTAAGTACATAAGCTAAGATAAATTGAATTGCCTCTCTAGTTTGAGATGAAAAACTGAGGGCCAAGGAAGTTATATGGGATTCAGGAAGGACAGATATTTGACTGAATTTCTTACTCTAAGATGACATACAACATTGGAAGGCTTGAAATGACTCACTGTTCAGGTGTACAGAGGGTAAGAAAAAGAAAAGTTGTCCCGGGCTGGGCACTCACAGGAAGCTCTATGAAAGAGTAAGCAGTTAGAGATGGAAAGCCTGGCTGTGGGAACTAGAAAGCTCACACTATGGGGAAGCCTGTGTGGGCTGTCCGAGCATGGCTGTGTGGCTGTCATTCCCATGTTCATTACTGTGCACAGAGCAAACACTGTCCTCTGCTCACCTTGTCTCTGGTTGGCTGTATGTGCCCGAGTCCTATGGGCTATTCTGTTTTTTCTCACAAACTGAGAAGTTTTGGAGACAACTTGAGCATCAGCTTCAACTAGGGAATCTTTAATTTGTCAGCAACTATGGTTTATTCATCTTTCATAAATATTGATTTTTTTTTTGTTGCTGATACATTAGAATGAGTTAGTATCATTTTCATCTTATTTCCGAGGAAGTTAAAGTTTAGAAAGGTTTTACTAAAAGATCATGGTGAAGCTGGAGAGATGGCCCAAAGGTTATGATTACTGATTGCTCTTCCAGAGAACTAGATTTGATTTCCAGCACTCACATGACAGCTTACAACTATTTGTAACTCCAGTACCAGAGGGCCCAATGCCCTTTTCTGGCGTCCACAGGCACTGTCTTAATATGGTTGTACCAATATATCTGTAGTCAAAACACCTACACACAAGTATTAAAATGAATAAAATTTTAAAAGTATATATTTAAAATGAACATTGCTTTATATATTACATTTTGAACCTTGCTTTTTTTCTTAATATTTCCTACTATACTATGGTTATTCCTTTACACTTTAATTTTTTAAAAAGGATTTATTATATTTATATAAGTACACTGTAGATGTCTTCAGAAACACCAAAAGAGGGAATCTAATCACTTTACAGGTGGTTGTGAGCCACCATGTGGTTGCTGGGAATTGAACTCAGGACCTCTGGAAGAGCAGTCAGTGCTCTTGACCACTGAGCCATCTCTCCAGCCCTACACTATAATTTTAAATAGCCACATACATTACCTAACAAAGTATGACACATATGCTTGTAGTTGCTAGCCAATCTGATGATACTGTTTGGCTAGTGCTGAGGTGTGGGAGGCGATTTGGGCCTCCATTTGTGGTGCCTGCACCACGAACAGCTACTTTGAACCCGGTGAAGGCATAAGGGTTTGAAAGAAAGACACAAGTCCATTATTCCTGTTACCAGAAACTTTACTGCATCTTGAACTGCCATCTCTCAAGATAGCCTGCAGTCACCCTACACAGACTGCGGTCCCAGGTCCCAGTATTATACACTCAAGTAATTACAGGGGAGGTATGCAAATTTCCTAGCTGCTGTGTGTAAGTCACCCCCTAAGGTGAAGTTTGAAAGCTGAGGCAGCTGGAGACAGGAAGGCCAGGTGTGGAGTGGCTTGTAACTGGGTCAAATAGCATAACAAAAGGGGGGCGTGTATCACTCCCAGGGTGGGGGGGGCATGCAAGCGGGCAGTGTAGCTAACCCCAAGTGAATGTGACAGTTGGCATAATTATTCCAACACTGAGGGTAGTATGTGCCTATCAATTTGACAAGATGTTTGTAGTAAGGCAATCAGCTTAAAAAGATGCATGGATTCAAAATGTGAATGTTATTTGCATAATCACACACACACCACAGAAAAACTGTTCAAATGTGATGAAACTGGAAACACATATTTATAAATTAGAAATTAGTCGAATCATAAAGCAGAATACTTGAAAAAAAAATCTGTATGTGCTGTCATGGAAACTTATCCAGAAATATATTTTTCCTGAAAAACATTAGGTAAAATAAAAATACACATGTTCATAAAAAGAATATGACTATATACTTATACTGGAGTATATCTAGAGTAATATAAACCATGACAAAAATACTGAAATCTTTAGGGGATAGATACATGTGCATGCTGGACAAGATGGAGAGTCTTTCTGTTTTGTGTATTTTTGCTTTTCTTTACCTCTACTATTTCTCTTATTAGAAAAAAAATGGGGTGAAGAGATAGCTGAGTGGTTAAGAGCATTGGCTGTTCTTCCAGATAATCTGGGTTTGATTCCTAGTACCAAGATGGTGGCTCACAAGTGTCTGTAACTTCAGTTTTGGGACTCCAATTGCCCTCTTATGACCTCCTGGAGTGCCATACATATGCAATAGACATATACACATGATGCCCACACACCAATATACATAAACTAAAAATAAAGCAAATTAATTTTTTCCAAAAAAAAGAAGTGAAGAAAATTTACAAATGCCACTTGGATCCTGGGCCCCTGTTGTGACTGACCCAAAGACCCTCTGTGTGTGCACCTAATTCTCCTGCTGGATTTTGCTCAGTAGAACTTTCCTGGTCCGGGGCTCCTCTTATTCTCCTAGTACACCCAGGGAAGCTGAAGTTGAGGCACAGAGATCCAAACAGGGCACACATCTGTCTTCACTTCATATACAACCACCCATGTTTGAGGCTCCCATTAGCCCCCATGCAGGTGAATTCCTGCCAGCCATCTTTCAACAGCTGTATCTGTGGTTATTGAGTGGGAACTGGATTTCTGCCTCAGCTGGAAGGTCTAACCCAAGGTTCAGGACGGGTTGATTGTTGTCTATATAATGTGACTCAGATTATGGTGACTAGTACAATAGCATGCTGATGACATTCATTTTACTACATTTGATAAATAAGTTCACTAAAGTTCTATGTTATATGAGGTTGAATACAGGGCCTTGCACATACTAGGCAAGAACTTTAGAACTGAGTCACAGCCCCAACTGCCTCTTTTTAATTTCACTCTCCCTTTCTCTCCCAAAATTCCCACTAATTTGTCCACTTTTTTCCCTGTCCTCTCATTCCACTGCTGAAACAATTCGTGAACTTGGGATATTCCTGCCTCAGCCTTTTCCATAGCTGGAATGACAAAGCTGCTAGTGCAGGCTTGACTAATTTGGACAATCTTCCCATTTAACTGTGGTGGGCAAATAAATGGTCTATAAAGAGGAAGGGTTGCCTGATACTCCAGCAAAAATCCCCTCCGTGTTTGGGAAGGAAGTCTAGACCTGAGTGATTCTTTCAATTCAGGCAATAGAAGCAAGGCAACCTCTTTCTTCTGCTATGTGAGAATCTTGTCCGCATCCCGCACTTCCCAGTATTATTGGTATTTTTTTACATGTCTGTGAGTTGTCTTGATTCTCAGGGCTTATTTATGGACAAGATTGCTTTGACTGATGACATGGAACCATTTAAAGTAGATGTTTCTCAATTAACTAGGCAGGAACAAAAGCTGATTATTTTATAGTTATATCTTTTAAGGGAATGACTAATATACACTTTTTAAAAAACTCTAAATGTAATGACTGTATGCATGTGGGCACATGCATGCTGTGGTGTGCACAGAGGTCAGAGGACAGTTTTGGGGAGTCACTTTTCACGGTCCACCTTATTGATTCAGGGCCAATCTTGTTTCTGCAATGCTCTGTGCTCTCCTAGCTAGCTGGTTCTTAGGCTTCCTGCTGACTCTCCTGTCTCCACTTTTTAATCTTTCTGTAGGAGTGCTGAGACCACAGGGAATGCCCTGGTGCAGTGGGATTTTCTTTCTTCTTCTTCTTCTTCTTCTTCTTAAATGAAGTTTCTGGGGATCAGAATAGGTCATCCATGGTGTTTCATCATTCTGAAACTATATCTTACATTCTAAAAGACTGAGTCTCATGGCCAAGATTAGTAATACACCTTGAGGTCACTTAAAACTACCATCCTACTATGTGCTCAGCCTGTTTGTTTAACCTGCCTTTAAGAGAATGGTGTACCAGTCAACCTTACTTGCCTTCCATTTTCCATGTGATAAACTTCTACAACCTAACCTAGTTATGTATGCTCTTAAGTTATGTCCTCTTTCATGTCCTTGACCCAGAAAAAAATGTATGCACATCATTTGCTGAAAATAGCAAATTCAGATGTTGAAAGCAAGTTCCCAAAATTGACCATAAAGGCTGAATATAATATTTATGGATATTGGTTGATAACAGTGCTTGTAGTCTGGACAGTTGGGATCAGTTGGAGTCAGTGACTTAATCTCTTGTAAAAGTCTATTAAAGATTTCTGTACTTTCCCCTTATTTCTCCACGTGATGGTTTCTGTGCTGTTCAATGGGTCAGAAAGCAAAGCCCTTTTTTAGAAATCATCACACAACAGTCATATACAGACAAACATGGACAGACACAAACAGGTACACAGGCACAGGGCAAGATTCACAGGATAGCTTTCAGGCAGGCTGAGACTCAGACTCACACTAAACAGGTGGAGACATTAGACACAAGGAGCATAAAGTAGAAAATTCGAATCTAGACTTGCTCTTGGCTAAATGGCTCAGACGAAAAATGTTTTTATTTCTTTCCATTGGGAATACTCATCCATTATTGGTGACAGAGCTAATCACCAATCCATTTAATCATGCGACCACCAGGTACTTTTCCTACTGAGTCGTCTTCCTGGCCATCCCCTTCTACTTTTGACATGCTTAAAAATAAAAAATAAGAAAATAGCAAGTTTCCACTAAGCCTTTCCAAGCCTCTGCCCGGGGCCTTGCAGACCATTTTCTTCTGATTTGAAATTTTCTTTTCTCTTCACTTGACTGCCTAAAGAGCAACTGAAGTTCTGAGCCGACATGAAGAGGGCCCCTTCTGAACTCTTCAGCCACATTTAACTCAGTTCTGGTGGCAGTTAATAAGATTTTCAGGACTGTCACTAAAATGTAGTGGTTACACTTAAATTCAATTCTCTGTCATAAAATGCCTTAAGCATTTATAAAAAGGAAACAGTACGTTCCTAACATTTCATACCTCAAGCCAGGTAAAACAAAAATAAAGGCAGAAAAGTGTTCTTTCTATTTATACCCCAATGCACCAATCTGTTTGTGTTTATTCTATTTCAATTATCTCTGCATAACAAAACAATTTTAAAACTATACCATAGTACAGAAAAATGAGAATATTTTATCAGTACGTTAAGAACTACATTTTGCATTTCACAATCAAGGAAAAAAAATCTTTGTAATGAGTATCATAATTTGTCAAAGGCTCATGTTTGCAAACTGAGATTTCTTAAATTCTTTTCAAAGTTGTTTCCTGACACTTTTCTCTTACTAATGCTTTTATGAGGTGCCTAACTCATCAAACTGCTATTTCATTAATCTCATGAAGTAAAGGAAAAGAAAGCTTCCACGCTTGGAATCTGTTAGTTTTTATGAATAGCTGTGAGTTGCCGGATATTTTGGAAATGGGAAGGTTTTGTTTCTGTTTCTAAAATATGTTTGTATTTTTTTGCAATTTGAAACCATTTGACAAATTATTGTTATTAATTTGTCAATATTATAATATTGACAAAATATATTCTTCTTATTATTATTTGTCTGTCAGCACAGCAGATTTGTTTGAGCTAAGAGAAGAACAGTGGCAGAGGCCAGCTACTCAGGTTGTCATGGTGACAAACATGCTGAGCTCTGTCATGAGTGTAAGAAGTTGTGGGCATGAAAAGGCATGAAGCATGGATGTTTGTTTCTCTAAAATATAATAACCTTAGAAACAGAAAAAAAATGAATGCTCCCTTTGAGATGGCTCTGAATGTGTCTTAAACAATAACTCCAGCCAGCTGGTGATGCAGACTAACTATGGAGTAACTGTAGGATCAGTGTTGAAATGTGGGAGGTAAATCCAGGCCAGGATTTTGGTATGGTGGAATAGGTAGAGACCAGGAGACTCCAGACTTGGTGGGCACACTTCTGAAGCTTCGGTGACACCCCAGCTCCCTGCCAGACTCCTGACTTGGAACACATGTCTTGCTTCTCACACAAAAGAGACTTGACCACAGGTCAGGTAGGTTCAAGACAAAGGTCTCCATGCTAATGGGGTACCTAGAGGTTTAGAGGGCATGGCCAATATGTTTTTCTTTCCAGACATTCCTCCCTGCAAAAGGTATTTAATCTCAGGCCCACTCAAAGAAGTGGGGTATGGTTTTACACATCCATTTTCCACCAAGGCAATAAACAATTCAGAACCATGGACTGCCTTTTTTCATCGGGATCTACTGTGAGGAGCCATGGAGAAGGCCTTTGCCTACAGAACCACTGACCAATCTCCTGTAGCAGGCCTCTCTGCACTCCTAGCCACAACTGCCACCAAGCCAGCCATCAAGCCAAGGACTCTCCAATGGGATGGCCAGAGCTCCCCTTTCTCCCCTGGCTCTGAGCTAGGCCCAGCCCCTTAGCATCCCCTGTCTTCTCAGTTCTCTCAGGACTCCCAGTGGTGCCTGGAAGTCCAAGAGCCCAAGAACCCCACAACCCAGTCTCGTTACAGGCCCAGGGATTCTCAAACTAGCCCCAGTTTTCCCACACCCCAGATCGTGCTTTCCCACCCCTGAGTGTGGCATGGGATAAGCGCAGTTAAACTCCCTGTGTTCCATCTTCTCTAGTGGCTGTGCACTGTGATGGAGCGGATGCAGGACACACAACCCCCCACAGTGAAACACTAATTTTATAATTCACACAAGATTAAACAGGATCAAACTGGACAGGAGAGCTGGCTCAGCAGTTAAGAGCACTGGCTACACTACTTAGAGGACCCAGGTTCAATGACCAGCATGACATGGCAGCCCACACCTGTGTATAACTACAGTTCCAGGGGATCTAGCACATCTGACACACATACAAGTAGACAGAACACCAAGGTACATAAAATAAAGAAAAACACTAATAAATAAGTAAAACTGGAAAAAAATGAATTTTTCCTTTGCTAGCAAATCTCAGTCGTAGACAGCTTCATGGTTAGGGGTGAGAGAGAGCATGTGGACGGCCACCTCACCCTCTCAGCATTGGAAACCCTTCAATCGTGCAGTGTCTGAGCATGGTGCCACAGTCTTTGTGAGTTCATAGTTCATCCCTCCTGTCACCTGTGGAAGTCATTGTTTCCTTTGTATCATCTATACCCTCTGGTTCTTCCAATTTTTAATTAACTAATTATTTAATTAATTAACACCCCCAATGCTACCCTCCTTCCCAGTCCTCCCTTCACAGTTTCTCCTCCATCTTTCCTTCCCCTTTACCTCTGAGAAGGTGGCCCCACACCTTGGCTATTCTCCTAGCCTGGCAGATCAGGTCTGTGTAGGGGAGGTGCATCTTCTCCCACTCAGGCTGGACAAGGCAGCCCTCTGCCGTATGTACTGGGGACCTAGGTCCAGGCCCTATGTGTTCTTTGGTTGGTGACTCAGCCTTTGAGAGCTCCCAGGGGTCCAGGTTAGTTGACAGTGTTCATCTTCCTGTAGGGTTCCCATCCCCTTCAGGACCTTAAGTCCTTCCCCCAACTCTTCCATAGGGTCCTTGACCTCCGTCCAAGCTGTAAATTTGTTTCAGTCAGCTCCTGGGTAGAGCCTCTCTGAGGATAGTTAAGACAGACTCCTGTCTGTAAGCTTAGCAAAGCAGCATTGATAGTGTCATGGACTGGTGCTTGTTCATGGGATGTGTATCAAGTTGAGCTGTTTATTGGTTGGCCACTCCTTTAGTCTGTGCTTCACCTTTGTTCCTGTATTTCTTTTAAACTGGACAAATTTTGTGTCAAAAGTGTTGTGGGTGAGTGAGTGTCCTGCCTGGCCCCTTACATGTTCCTCCCACTGTTAGGCATCTTGGTTATAATCATTAGCCTTGACTCCTGGGTGCCTCCGCCATCCCAGGACTCAGGGACTTCCTAGAAATTTCCCTCATCCCCTGACCCCTGGATACCTGCAGATTTCTATTCATTCTTTGTGTCCTCTGGGCCTTTCTCTTATCTCTTCCCATATCTGATCCTGCTCCTATATTCCCCTTTCTCCCCTTCTCCCTCCCATGCCTCTGCTTCGCCCCTCCCTCTGCCTCCTATGACCATTTTGTTTCCCCCTCTAAGTGGGATTCAAACATTCTCACTTCGGCCTTCCTTCTTGTTTAACTTCTTTGGGTCTGTGGGTTATATTATGGATATTCTCTACTTTATGGCTAATATCTACTTATCAGTGAATACAAACCATGCATTCTTTTAGGGTTTGGGTTACATCATTCAGGATGATATTTTCTAGTTCTACCCATTTGCCTGTAAAATTCATGCTGTCCTTGTTTTTAATAGCTGAATAGTATTCCATTATATAAATGAACAACATTTTCTGTATCCACTCTTCAGTTGAAGGACATCTGGGTTGTTTCCAGTTTCTGGCTATTATACATAAGGCTGCTATGAACACGGTAGAACATATGTTCCTGAAATATGGTGAAGCATCTTTTGGCTACATGCTCAGGAGGTAGAACTCTATTTCCAATTTTCTGAGAAAAGACAAGATTAATTTCCAGAGTGGTTGTACATGTTTGCAATCCCATGAGCAATAGAGGAGTGTTCCTCTTTCTCAACATCCACATCAGCATGTGCTGTTGCTTGAGTTTTTGATCTTAGACATTCAGATCGGTGTAAGGTAGAATCTTGGATTTGGATGTCCCTGATTACTGAGGATTTTGAACATTTCTTTAAAGGCTTCTTGACCATTGTAAAGTCCCCTGTCGAGAATTTTCTGTTTTGCTCTGTACCCCATTTATTAATTGGGTTATTTAGATTGTTGGTATCTAGCTTTTTGAGTTCTTTATATATTTTGGATACTAGCCCTCTATAAATGTAGGCTTAGTGAAGATCTTTTTCCAATCGATAGGCTGGTCTTTCTGCCTCCTCTTCTGCAAAGGTCCCTGACCTCTGATGAGAGAGGTTTGATAAAAGCATCTCATTTAGGGCTGAGTTATTCAAAATCTCTCACTTTCTGCATAACATTTGCTTTCTCTCTCATGTTTTTGGCCATCCAGGCAGTGTCAGGTATGGGTTCCATCTAAAGGAGAGTGTCATAAATCTAATTAGATAGGGGTTGGTTACTCCCACAACTTTTGTGCCACTATTGCACTAGTTTATCATGGAGGTAGGCAGGTCACTAGTGTAAACTGAAGCGCTTGTAACTGGGTTGATGGCTACATTACTCCTTTGGTAGCATGAAGAGTACCTTACAGTACCATGACTAGTAGGTGGCATGCTTAGTTAAGCACCAGCTTGACTTCTCCATGTTCAATGAGATATTTAAATATCTTCAGTAATAGAGCTTACCCTCAGTTTATGGAAACCAATTGCCTTGGCAATAGCCTTAATTGTTTTTTTTTTTTTTTTTTTTTTTGGAGGGGGTTACATGAAGCCCCTTTGATCAATAACTCAACCTGCACTGCAGGTTTTCCTGCCTCCTTTTATTAATGCCTTTTTTGAGGGGGGTCTTACTGGCCATGTGTGTGTGTGTGTGTGTGTGTGTGTTTCTTATTCTTTTTATTTTTTATTCTATCTTGTTTCTGTTCTTGTTTGTTTTTTTTTTCCTGTCTGTTTTCTACAGAGAGAGAAAGAAGGCCTGTCAGTGTGGAAGTGCGGGAAATTTGGGAAGAATAGGAGGAGGGGAAACCATGATTAGAATAGATTGCATGAAAAATATTTTAGTAGAAAAAGATATAAAATTGTTTATGCATCAACATTTCCCTATCCATATCAAAGTCCTTTGGCTCTTACAATGGTAGCCTTGATATCAAATGCTTATACAATTCCAGGCATCTGCTTAAGAAACCTAACTCATGTGGCCTTCTGATGAATTGGGCACTGTATTTATTTCCACCTTTAAGACGAATAGACTATCACAATGAATGTTCAGATGAGTTTTGTGACCACAGTGGAGGATTTGGGAGAATGAACCCCATTGTCCTATTCTAGGACCTACAGGGAGGCTACTACTGGACAAGTGTCCCCTCACCTGCAACATGGTAATGAGAGACCTGTTTGTATGCTGGAAGTGCTTCAGTGTAGGTTACGGTGCCCTTAGCCATAAGTAATAAGTGGGAATCAGTACAAGTGTGCCCTCTACATTAAATTATAAAGTGAAAAGGCACTTGATTCCAAGTTCTATATTGGGTAAAAGTAGCAAACCATCCCTGTTCTGTAATCTTGCATGGACACAAAGGCATCACTTAGAGACTGTCCTTTGGTTGAAAACATGACGTGGAACCCCAGGCCTTTCAGTCTGTACTGAGTATCAGGTTGTGTGTCCAGTCTTAGCTCTCAGCACACTCTAGCTCAGTCTCCACCCTCTCTGCGTGTCTTCTGTGATCAACCCGATGGTCTTACCTCGTATTTTCCTCTAATTAGCGATGGCGAGAGACTATATAGCTTCATCATCATCATACCCCAACACCTTTGCTTTGGTAGGCAGATGAGCATCCAGTCCAAGGAGAGCGTGTTAGGACATTCAGAGGTAACTTGAATTCCGGACGGGTAAGCAGATTTCACAGTCTATGGTGGTTGTGTAAAGAAATGAGGAAACGCCTCTGAGCAAAGTAGCTGAATGTGAGAAGAAAAATATAACTTCCCTGAGATTCTGCCAAGTGCCCAAATAGATGCTGCCGTGGGCTCTGAGCATCTCTTTCCTCTTTCCTTGGCAGCAGCTGGGAGGAAGGAGGCTTGCTCCTTGAAGGAGAATTGGTCTCCTGTTTCAGTACGTGGATTCCATGAGGTTATTGGAGGCTCCCATTAAAGCTACACGCGTGGCCAGTCAGGCTCGCCTCACTTTCTTATGCTCTTTAGAATGGTAAAATGAGCGGTGATTTCTAATCCAGTCTGGAATCTGACCAGAGCAATCCTGCATTGTTTGCGTTGAATTCCACACTGGTAACAGAATGAATCCCGACCCCTCTCACCGCTGCTGCATTCAGGGACGTGTTTACTTTGTTCGGTGTTTACAAAATATATTTGCAAAATTTTAAACTAATTATTTGAGATTCTAAATCTAGGTTCTTCTTGGTCCAATAACGCTCGTTTCTCAATAAGGTGGGGGTGTAAGCTAGACTCTTTAAAAGCGGCCATTTCCTGTGAGTAAAAACAACAGCTCAGACAGAAAAAGCTCTCCCCTATGAAAGCTTCTCTATGAATGGAAGAGTGAAACACCCCAGTAGCGAGAGGCAAGAAGCCAGCAGACAAACCAAGGAGGGAGGGAATCCTTAGCATTTGCTGCTTCCTGGACTCAGTTCTGCCCTTGAGGTTTTTTTTTTTTTTTCCTTGCTGCTAAAATGGTCTCAACTAGTATTATAAATAAGATGAAAAACCCACAAAGCCTTAAGCATGCAGTTTGTGCCGTGTTTCTTTGCCGAGAGGAGTATATTGGAAGCTCACAAATGTGGAGATAGTTTGTGTGTCAGGGCTGAGTGTAGCATGCCCTCAGGGGGCAGGATAGCTAGGACTTAGCTGCAGAATTTCTCAGTTTTACTTCATGCTCAGATGGGAAGAGCGCGCTCAAAGCCTCTACAGGAAGACATTCAGAGTAAAGTACCTCTGTGCCCACTCTTATCTTGGGTGCTGCGGTTTGAGCCCACGAGCGTTATCAGAGTTTTCTGAATATTCACATGGGGATATTGTGTCTACTACATCTCTTATTCCTAATTCTCTAAGATGAACTAGAAACAATACATATGCAAAAACATCACGTGTTGCACGGTAAGCTTATCCAGTTCTTGTTATCTAAGAATTCACCATTCCATAAAGAAAAAGGAGGGGATGGGGCATGGTTCCATTGGTGAAGTGCTTGTCATACAAGAATGATGACTCAAGGTTCAGATACCTAATATCCACACTGAAATCCAAGCTGAGATACTTACCTGTAATCCCTATGCTAGGCAAGTGGAGACAGGTAGATCTCTAGGGCTCATTGGTCAGCCAGACTAGCTGAATCTGTGAGCCTGTGGCTCAGTGAAAGACTCTCAAAAAGTTAGGGAGAGAGTGAAAGAGGCAGACACCTGACAGAGACCTCTGGGTTGCACACACACACACACACACACACACACACACACACACATGCATAGGTGCATAGGTCATATACAAAAATCAAAAAAGGAAAGAGAAAGTAAAATGGAAGAAGAGGAGAGCTCAGGCAGATTGGGGATAAATAATAAGAAATATTAAGGGTTCTGGAAGAGGACTTAGTGTATACAGGCCCTTGCCAAGTGAGTATGAAAACCAGAATTTGAATCCTCAGAACTCATGTAAAACCCGAGCACAGTAACTCGTCTGTAATTCCAGCATTCCTATGAGGAAATGGGAGGTGGAGGTGAGTGAATTCCTGAAGACTTGTTGGCCAGCTAACCTGCATTGGTCATTTGGAACAACCACAAGGTGGATGGCCTCTGACCTCCACCAGACACTTGTGCCTGTGTTCCTTCATGCACATACAAAAGTATACACATTCCCATAGCATACACACAAGATACAAACTAAAGAGAAAACAAGATGTGGTGGACTTCCATGGGTAAAACTCAAGGCTCATCAACTGTTGGAGAATGAACATGAGAGATGTCTCAGTACAGTGGGCTCACTGGTGAGTGCGAAACCATGACAGGCAGCATAGAATTTGTTCAGAGGACGAGCTGCCTGGTGTGGAAACTTCCCCAGTCTTAGTGAGATCTTTGAGGAGGATAGAAAATCCCTAAGCACACAACTCTGATTCTGGGAAAGACTTTAAGATCATCACGAAGTCTAAGTAATCTTCTGGAAGATTCCTGTGTTCCACAAGAAGAGAATTTGTAAGGTCAAGGGCTTGCAAAGTTAAAAGAAGTTGTCCTATGCATACCAAAAGCAAAACTGGGGCTACTGATTTAAAAGAAACTCAGTGGTACGTAGCAAAAAGATTGGTACATGTAAGAGTTGTACATGTTCAACTTATTTGAACAAATAGATCAAAATGTGTGTGTGTGTGAGTGTGTGTGTGAGTGTGTGTGTGTGTGAGTGAGTGTGTGTGTGTGTGTGAGTGTGTGTGTGTGAGTGTGTGTGTGTGAGTGTGTGTGTGTGTGTGAGAGTGAGTGTGTGTGTGTGTGAGTGAGTGTGTGTGTGTGTGTGTGTGTGTGTGTGTGTGTGAGTGAGTGTGTGTTTCCAGATACCTGAACACTAGATCTAGACATTAGACACTGGATACTAGAGGGTACTGGTTACACTTATCTTGACTCAAGTTAAGATCATTTGGAAAGAAGAAAATTCAGTTGGGAAAATGCCTCTATGAGATTTGACAGTAGGCAAGTTTCTAGGGCCTTTTCTTGATTGTGTTGGTATGAGAGGGTCCTGCCCACAGTGGATGGCACCATGCCTGGGTAGGAAAGAGGCCCTGAGTCTCATAAGTACGCCGAGTAAGCCACGGGGAGCAATTCAGTAAGTAGCACTCTTCCATCGTCTCTGCTTTGGTTCCTGTATCCAGGGTTTTGTGCTGCATGAGTTTTTCTCTTCCCTTCCCTCAGAGAGAACCATGATCAGAACATATAAGCCAAGTGAACTGTTTCTTCCCTTCGGTGCTTTTGGTAAGCTTTTTATCACCTCAACATAAATCAAGCTAGAAGGCTGAAACATACTGTACACACAGTTTCTTAGCCTACTCTCACTTAATAGTGAATCCCCAGCTTTTCCAATGTTTTCACAAAGTCTCTAAGCAGGTCGGGAGAGATGGCTCAGTAGTTAAGAGCACTGACTGCTCTTCCAGAGGTCCTTTCTTGAGTTCAATTCCCAGCAACCACATGGTGGCTCACAACCATTCATAATGGGATCTGACACCCTCTTCTGGTGTGTCTGAAGACAGCTACAGTGTACTCATATACGTAAAGTAAATAAATGTTAAGAAAAAACTCTAGAAATGAAATTTAAAATAATTTCATAACTGTTCAGAAAAATATTATAATTTATTTAATGAATTCAGTTTTTATTTAATAGTATTCCATATTAAATGCAGGGTGTTGACCATGTTAGGCAAACTACTGAACTCCATCCCCAACTTTAATTTGTTCCTTTGAGCATTGTTTTTATGGTGATAGTCATGGTACTTAACCTTAGTTGTACTTAGTTTCTTTTCTATAATATATCTCTAACTATGGCATTACTTAGGACAAAATATGAACACTGTTTTGTGATTCTTCATTTTTATTTCAATGTTTTTTTTCTAGAGAATTTGTTCTAGCTCATGGGTGAAAGTCCATTTTCTTATTATGAGATGTTCCTAAGTGGTATCTTCTAAGATGCCTTGTACTTTGAAAAGATTGAATATAGCCATTGTCTGACTCTGGAGAGATCGTTCATCAGTTAAGGGTGTGTGTTGTTCTAGTGAAGGAGTGGGTCCCAGAACCCATGTCAGACAGTTCACAACTGCCTGTAATTACTCAGCTCCAGGGGATCTGATGCCTTCTTTTGGCCTCCAAGGACACTTGAACTCACAAGCCCATATGCATACATAAAGACATATGCACACACATAATTAAAAATTTTAATTGCCAGTGCTTTTGTTTACATGTCTTTGAATAATAGTGAGCTTAGACACACATTTCATCTATAAATATGTTTTATTTCCTTTTCTTATGGGGTTTTGGTGTTTCCTTAACATACAGTATAACTTTGTAATAAAGATTCTAATAATCTGTTCTCTTAATGATACATATATATGTATTTCTATACTAAGGATATAGCTCTCTCTGTGTGTGTGTATGTGTGTGTATGTGAGTGTATGAGTGTGATATTTGTGGAAATGGAGTTGTGTCTTTCCCAGATTTGCCTCAGTCTCTCAAATAGCTTAAAATTCAGGCATGCAAGATGGTACTTATATGATCTTGCAGTAAATATTTTAAGGATGGCTTAACCTTTGATTGCCACCCCGCCAGTCTCAATTTGCAGACACTAGTATGAAGACAAATGAACAGACTCTGTCACACGGTCTGCGAGCTGCACTTTCCACGAGATTCCCTTCCCCCACGGTTCACTCTGCCCATGCCGGTGCTTCTATCCCACGTGGATATGACTACCTTAGCATGTTCCTTTACTCTACTGCCTGGCACCAACATTACTCCAAAGCCCAGTAGCTTATCAAATAGGTTTATTTATTAAATTTTCAATCCACAAACCCTCGACACAATAAGCTTACATTCAGTGGACAAAGATACAAACTGCCTTTCTGTATGAGATAAAATGACCTATAGAATCCCTTCAAATATTCATATCTACCTATCGCCAATTAAGACCACCTGGATCTAGATCCTCCTTCTCCATTTCCATCTTGTTTCCTCCAGGAATCTCCTTTTCCCTCCACCTCTTTCTTTTTTTCTAGCCTTTTCCCTGCTTACCTCTCTACTGTCCAATCATGTATCTAACCTTAACATCAACTCACGGTATGAAATATATTTTATTTTATTTTCATGTTCTTGTGTAACACTTTTTTATTCCTTAAGAGCAAAGTCACATGTTCATTACTTTCAAGCCTTTAAAGGTCTTTCAAGCAGAACAAAATGTCTCCCTGCCACATCAGTTCTGCGTTCAGTCTTATCTTCTGTACTTGCTTCCATGACTGTAAACAGAAGCTTTCCGCTTTGGAAGGCAGCCATATTGTTTTCCTTCCTTGATTTTTCTCTTGCAATACTCAGGGTAGTGCTTTATACTTAGCAGGTGCCAAACGAAAGTTTGTTGTGTTAAATGAAACTCACTGTAATTGAATTTTCAAAGATGATAGAGTCCTATTGCTTCGCAATGACAAGCATGGAATATTTGACAAAATCAGTTGCCAATTGCATGAATAATAATAAAAAAACACATGATAAATTTCACCTAGATAACCAAAGTGCTTTGTTTTTGTTTGTTCCCCCTAGACAGTAGAGATTTATGTAATAGTTTGGTTGGAGTTAGTCACTCATAAGCTTTTTCTGAAGCTATAACCTTGAGCCTATATAATTAAATTTTACTGGAAGAAATATATCAGAAAAAGCACTTTAAGCGACACAGTTATAAAAAAAGAAAATTATAATCCAGACAGGGCCTCTTAATCATAACTTCTAATAGGATTAGAAATCTGAAAACAATAACCCAACAACAAAACATCCAGGAACGTTGAGTTAAATTTACCAGGAGTGATTCTCAGTGAAATAGGCTTGTTTTATTGGTACATGGGTCCCTTAGGGATACGTAATAAAGAGATAAATACAACCCATAAATTCCCTAGGACATGTGCAATGGCTGACTACTGCCCAGGAATACAGATAGAAAATGTTCCAACTTAAAAAACTCAAACTTCTTGATTTGCTTTGAGGAGTTGAGTTGATATTCTTCTTTATTCAGTCCCTTGTATATCTCAGCCCTGTGCTCCACCCACGGTGCTAAAACCCCAAACAGGCTGCTTTAAAGAGATTTTATACAAGTGTAGTTCTAAATGGTGAGTCAAAAGTAGAGATTGATGAGTCTAGTAGGTAGGTGTTAATGAATATGTAGTAGAATAACTTGTTTTCCGATCTCGTTTGTTTAACAAGGAGTCACCTAATGTATGGTTGCGGTCACTCACAATCAGTACTATCAAAATCTACACCCTGAGGCTGGCACCCTTGGAAAATGATTCCAGAGCAAGAAGAGCCTCCAACATTTGGAAGCCAAAAAGAAGGACACCTTTATGCAGGGTGTGCTAATTTTAAGATTTGAAGTTCACAGTGTACCACTTCAGCAGGAAGCAGGAGGGGCCTGGAAAAAGTAGGCCTTGTTCTGCCAAGATGATGAAAGACTTCTTACCTTGAGTCAGGGGATACAGTAGGGCCTGTTCAGCATGGTTCTGCCTCAACAGATGGCTTCACTCTCAGGAGCAAACTTTTTAACGGAGAAATTGAACAGGAAACAAGTGGAGTACATCCCCTGATTTGGGGGAGACCACACTGGAAAGGGCACTCCTCCCAGCAAATATATAATCCTCTGGGGCAGGTAGGAGTTATAGAAATAGTGGCAAAGTGCTACTGGGCCCAAAGGAACACTCAGGAGGATAATTACGATGAAAGCACACATATTAAACTAGGATAGTGAAAGAACAACACTAACATTGGAATGCCCTTTGTGATGATCTATTCAAACTCTGAATGAGGGAGTCTAGCCCACTTTAATCAGTTCACTGAAGGCAGAGCCAAGATTACATTAGCATCAGAGTTATCTATTCTGTAATCTTCTTGGTCTCTGATAATTCCAACTAACCCAAGATCTTGTTTCTAAGCTTTGATCACAAATGTTTCTTTTAGTTACATATTTTTAAGTTTTTATGTAAGTACCTGTGATGGTTTGCTTATGTTTAGCCCAGGGAGTGGCACTATTAGAAGGTGTGACCTTGCTGGAGGAAGTGTGTCACTCTGGGGGATGGGCTTGGAGACACTCCTCCTAGCTGCCTGAGGATGCTCAGCTGTTCCCTGTTTCCTCTGGGTAAAGATGTATAACTCTCAGCTCCTCCTGCACCATGCCTGCCTGGATACTACCATGCTTCTGCCTTGATGCTGGACTAAACCTCTGAACCTGTAAGCCAGCCTCAATTAAATGTTTTTATTTATAAAACTTGCCTTGATCATGGTGTCTGTTCACAGCAATAAAACCTTAACTAAGACCATACCTTAATTTTTATTAAGGTACTATAAGTAACATTATTGAAGGAAAGAAACAAACAAAAGCCCATGGGTCTACAGGTGGCAAAATATCAAGTCTCAGTCTAGGTTTGTCCTGCCCCTGCCATACTCTACAAATGCAGTCATATTAACTTTTGGAGTGCTTTCTTTTGTCTCTTCTTATCTTTATTACAAAATACAATACTGCTGTACTTATTTCATTATTTCTTGATTTTACATTCTACTTATGTGTAGAGGGTGGTTCTAATGTAAGGTTCTTCTTCAATTGGATCTTGTTCTGTAAGTAAAGAAAGCCATAGTCAATTGCTGAGTGGAAGGTACAGGCACTTCTGGTCCCTGGAGGAAAGGAAGATGTAAGGGAGGAGAAGTTTGTCATGCTGTGGAAAGAGGAGAACCTGAAAACCATTTGAAATCTCAAAATGGAGAGTGGCCATAAGCAGCTTCTACAGGTGGGTGGTCAGGGGAGTTTAGCAATTGAAGTTTAGGGCAGGTGGGAGAGACTGAGATAAGAAACTGGTGAGGGCAGTCTTTTCCAGGTAGAAAATAGTACCACCCAGCAACTGTACCAAGAAGGCAAGTAGAAAGGGAACAAGCTGTGTGTGTGCGTGTGTGTGTGTGTGTGTGTGTGTGTGTTTGTCAGAGAATTCAAGGGAAGCTGGGAGGGGCTGGTAGCATGGTCACCTCCTGGAGTAAAGGCAGGTAGAGTGTAAAATCTCTATGCTATATTCGTGAACTTGATGGAGAATTTAGTTCATCACATCCACTAATGCTCTTTTTTATAATTTCCACACAATTCATTACCATTTATTATCCCCACTCTTTTCCTTTCCATGCAGAATAGTAGGTGACAATTAGGGCTGACCAACCAGAGCTGAGAAGTCAGCAGTGATTAAAAGAGACCAGCATCACTGACTTGAACTCTTTCAGAAGTATTTCCTCAGGGTCAGCACAGAGGAGCTGTGGTTGAAAGTGGACCAAAGGTACATCACATGCTGGCAGCTGAACTTGGTAATGTGTAAGAGCCACCTAGGTGGAACTTGTTTTAAAGGCATAAATTAGTCAGAAGAAGAGGTTTGGCTTGACACTGTGTGGCAGGGATAGAGTCCCTGAAGGAACGCCCAGGAGAGGCTGTTAGTGAAGGTGCAACCTAGTTGCTATGGAGATCTGAGCATTTTGTAGATGCTAGTACCATAAAATGACCACCAAGGACAGAATCAGCTGTATAGTGGAGCTGGGCTGGGTTTGAGATAAACTGTGTGTACTTCATATGGTAAAGCTCCATTCTGAGCTGTTCAAAGGCCCTGTGGCACCCAGAAGATGGTGAGGGAATCCCAGACATTTGACACTGTTATTTATAATGTTGGAGATTTTAGATGCGTTAAAGAGAATTAAGATTTTAAATATGGGAGTTTTAAAGTTTGGAACATGGTTTATATTTTGATATTGATTTGACAGCTTAAACACCACTGTCCCGCGCAACCGTCTCGCCTGCAAGAACGACGCGGCACACAAAATAGAATCCTTCTGCGGTAAACTTTATTGCTCTGGAAAACCAGTACTTGCTTCACGTGACGAAAAAGACGGAGAAAACCAAGAAATCCAAGAAGACGAACAGGACGAACAAGCTCCACGAGACGGCCGAAAACCAACGGGAGAAAGAGAGGAAGAAGAGAGGAAGAAGAGAGAGAGAAGAGAGAGAGAGCTATCCAGCCCGTCCCCTATAAAGGGATCAGTCCTTGCCTTGGACGCGGAGCCCCCTGATTGGTTGAAACTCACCAGGCCCTATGACGCCACGGAAGAGGCAGAACTCATGAAGCGGAAGTTACCCAGCCTGTGCGCACATGGCTTGTTTACTGCTAACTCCAGCCAGATATCAGCGCCATCTTGTAATGGCGAATGCGTGGGAATGTGTGGGTGGCGCCCCACACACCACAAACAAGAAGATGCTATGATTTAATAGCGATGCATTTATGTGTCAAGGAGATAAAAGGACAAATGTACTGGCTAGTTTGATGTCAACTTGAAACAAGCTAACATCATTTTGGAAGGGGAAATTTCAACTGAGAGGATTTATCCGTCAGGATAGCCTGTTGTACATCTTATTGAGTAATAATAGCTAACATCATTAATATCTTCTTCTTTGTATTATGATTTGCTGAGTTTATCCAGGATTATCCGTGTGAACATGGTTTTGGAGCACAGCTGAAAAAGATGTCTGCTCCTTCTGTATTGTACATCCGTAGCTAAAATGGCCAATCTTCTGCGGGCCCATTGAAAGCTGAAGGCAGTCAGCAGCTTTGAGATCATGTGTGCTGTGGCTGAGTCATGCTCAAAAAATGGTATTTCCATGCACTTTATCCTGTTCTCCAGTCCTTACATTTCTTTTGCTCCATATGTTACAATGTATTCCGAGCCTCTGAGGTGGTGGCATAAATTTCTTTTTTAGGGCTGACTGCTTACTTTGAGAATCTTGTACAGCTGTGATTTTCTGTATTCACCATTGTTCAAGGAAAAGAAAGCTTCACTGATTGAAGATGGGTTTAGCACTTGCCTACAGAGGACATTTTTGACTTCATGCCAATTTATCTAAACAACAGTATTTAGTTACTCTTTGGGGCCTATAATGTTCCTCCTCCTTGAATGGAATTTTGATCAGGTTTACAGTAGTAGACATACATTTCTGCCTGTGGAAGGAGGGAACCTTTACAAATAGTTATAGAAAACCAGATGTGTTCATGTAAGAGAATGAAACTAGATCCTGTTTTTCTACCTTGCACAAAACTCTATTAAACAGTTCTGATAGCTGCCTCACCTTGGGATCCACCACATATGCAGCCACCATACCCAAGCACTATAGCTGATCCTAAGAAGTACTTACTGGCAGGAACCAGATAGAGATGCCCCCTCAGGGACTATGTTAGAGTCATATAGATACAGCTGAGCATGACTGCAGCTAGACATGGGACTGAACTCCAGGAACCCAATGAAGGTGCTAAAGAAAGGACCTAAGGAGCTGAAAAAGGTTGCAACCTCATGGGAAGAACAACATTATCAACCAACCAAACCCTCCAAAACCCCCATGGACTAAAACACCAACCTTTGTGCACACACTGAAAGACCTATTGATCTAGTTGCATATGTAGCTGAAGATAGCAGTGTCTGGCATCAATGTGGACAAAGAGGCTTTTGGTCTAGAGAAGGCATGTTTCCCCAATGTAGGAGAATGCCAAGACAATGGGGTGGAGAGGGTGATTAGGAGGGAGTGCATCTTAGTGAAGGCAAATGGAGGGGGAGGGGGATAGGAATGGGGTGGGGGGACAGGGATAACATGTCAAATGTAAATACAGAGTATCTAATAATAAAAAAAAATTGGAAAAAAAACAGTTCTGATGGCACAACTTAAACCTGAAATGTTGCAGTGGTTGCAGTAGCAGAATTTTAGTCCAGCAAGATGGCTGTTCTGGCAAGGAATCTCATCCTAAAATATGATCCTGCAAGACTGCAGACACATCCTGTTTTACAGCATGAGCGGGTGGGAATACAGGCATCCCCTTAGCACACAACTTTAATCCCTCAGAATGAAGGTCAAGTTAGTTTATAGAAGCAAGCAGCCATGTTTGAAAGTGACTTTTCTAAGTGATGAATCAGAGAAAGATTTGACGGAATGAGTCAGAGATAGGATATGTCCAACTCTCATGAGAACAAACAGGAAAGAAAGAAAACTTAAGAGAGCAGCACAGGGAGAGAGAACAAGCTAGACACCAGTGAAGACAGAATGAGCCAGAGAATAAGAAGGGGCCAGAAGATTAGAACAGATTGCCAAAACTAGTATAATGCCAAACAGAGCAATTCAGTCAGGGGACAAAAGAAGCTGGATCGACTCAGTCAGCATGGAAGATTAGATTGTATGGAAGCTAGAAGCTTTTAGGCCTAGGCATAGGGTTAGTTAGAACAGAGAAAGGAATACTTTGGGCTCAGCCAAAAACTATATAATATACAGATTGGGTACTGCTCTCATCTCATGATGCAAGGCTACAAGTCAAAGGCTGAGGGTGTTTTTTAGCCAGTCTTAAACCACTAACCGCAAATACTGATAATTGAGCTTTGCCTTTAGATTGTAATAGACTTTGAACGTGCATATGAAAGACTTCTAAACCTTTGAGGTAATTTGAATGAAAGTGGTCCCCATAGGATCATGTATTTGAATGGTTAGTCACTAGCAAGTAGACCCATTTGAAGGTTAGAATGATTAGGGGTTGTAACCTTGTTGGAAGAGGATTTTTTTTTTACCAAAGGTGAGCTTCGACATTTCAACCACCCAAGCCAAGCTCAGTCTCTCTCTCTGCCTGTCCGCCTGGAGGTCAGGATATAGCACCATGCCTTCCATGAATGCCAACATGTTTCCAGCCGTGATGATAATGGACCACCCTTTGAAACCTTAAACAAGTCCCCAACTTAATGCTTCTTTTTATAAGAGTTGCTGTGGCCCTGTTATCGCTTCATAATAATAGAACACCGACTAAGACAGGAGTTGGTACAAGGAAGTAGGTTATTCCTATGATAGGCCAGGTCATGGTGCTTGTCAGAGGAATAGGGAAGATTTGGGATTTTTGATTAGAAAATACTAGACATACCTTTACAGGGTCACAGATAGCAGTGCTGAGGCCAGTGGGAACTATGGGAGCCCAGCTCAAGAGCTTTGAAAGAGAAAGAAAATGAACACCTTGTCTAGAGACCAAATATCTTGTGATATTTTGGCGAAGAATCTAGCTGGGTTTTGGCCTTGACTTAAAAATCTGCCTGAAGCTAAATTGAAGAATTTTTGGGGGATGATTTCATTGGGGGAGGAGGTTTTAAGACAGCCTAATATCAACTCTGCGGTGAAGTTATTAGTAATTAACCTTATGTAGATCTACAATCAAAATGAGTTAGCACACCAAAAAAAAAAAAAAAAAAAAAAAAAAAAAAAAAAAATACAAAAATGTACAGTTTAAAGAGAAAAGAGAAATGGCAGGAAGTGTAATGTTTGAGCCAAGCCCAGTGTTTAAGGAGATAAAAAGCTTCAAGAAAGACAAAACTAAATGGAATAGAGAGAGTGGTGTCTTCAGAATAAAAATATGCTTCTGACCTATGACAAGGAATTGAAGGAAAGCTTAAGGCTCAAAGGAAGCCATCAGCAATAAAAGGTCATGGAAACACAATCAAATCAAGAAAGGGTCCAGGTTCCAGCCCCAACAAACAAAAAAAAAATTGGCAGCTTCAGCTACATGATTTTGGTTTTACAATCAAGAAAGATACAGGACAGGGGGTTACAGAATCTTCCTCTGTGGCCAAGGAAAGCAAGTGAAGCCAGGAGTGTCAGAGGTGACCCTGAATATGAGACCAGACAGACCACTGTGTGAAACTGAACAGAGGGAGCCTGGCTTGCTTTAAAGGCTCCAAGAGAGAGGAGATACCAGAGCTGTGGGATACATGCCAAGGAGTCCTCCTAACGGAGTGGAACCAGCCCAAGAGAGGGTGATGGTTTGCAGTTAACAAATTTAAAAAGAGTTGGGAATCTGAAGAGTGCTTTGACATCAGACATAAAAATGCAGTTGGAATTTGCCTTGCTCAGTTGCAGTTTTAAATTGGTCCAATACATCCTCACTATGTTTGTTTCCTCGCTTTTGGAGTGGTAATATATATTCTATGCCACTGTGTGTTAAAAGTGTATGAGCTGCTTTTTGATTTTGATTTTACAGGGGTCATAGTTAAGAGATTGTCTTCAGTCTCAGAAGACTTCGGGCTTTGAAACAGTGTTGTGACTATGATAGACCATAGGGATTTTTGAAGTTAGAATTAATACCTTTTTTGCATTATGGTATGGCTACTAGCCTATAGTAAGCAGGGAGTAGAACATGGTGGTTTAATTAGGCTCATATATTTGGATGCTTAGTCACCAGGGAATAGAACTGTTTGGTAGGATTAGCAGGGTTAGGATGTATGTCACTGTGGGTGGACCTTGAAGTTTTAATAGCTCTTTCAGGAGGTCAGGTTTTGCTCTACTAGCTTTGCTTACCTGTGAATGGGGATATAGCTCTCAGCCATTGTCCAGCACCATGCCTGTTTTGTGTGCTGTCATGCTTCTAGCCATGATAATAATGAACTACTGTGGTGTTTTAATGGAAATGGTCTCATAGACTCATATGTTTGAATGCTTGGCCATAGGGAGTGGCACTATTAAGAGATAGAGTCTTGTTTGACAGATGTGGCCTTATTGGAGGAAGTCACTGTGGAGACAAGCTTTGAGGCCATATATGCTTAATCTATACCCAGTGTGGCACACAGTCCCTCTCTACTGCCTGAAGATCAAGATGTAGAACTTCCATGTCCTTCTCTAGCACCATGTCTGCCTGGATGCTTCCATGTTTGTCACCATGATGATAATGGACTAAACCTCTGAAACTGCAAGCCAGCCCCAGTTAAATGTTTTTCTTTATAAGAGTTGTCTTGGTCATAGTGTCTCTTCAAGCAATCAAACCATAGCTAGGACAGCCTCAAAATTTCTTACAAAGATATTATACAACCAATCTTAAGCTTATATGTATGTATAACAGTCCTATTAACACATACAAAGAGTTTAACAAAAGGTTTCACCAACATGAAATAAATATTTTCTGAAATAATATTTTTAAAGTTATTTTATCATTTATTTATGTGCACATGTGTATCTGCACATGTGTGTGCAAGTGCTTCAAGGGGCCAGAAGAGGGAGTTAGACTCCTTTGAGGTGGAGGCACAGTGCTTATGAGCCACCCACTCCTGTAGATATTACCTTTAACAAACAGTTCTGGAAAAACTGAATGACTACATGTGGGTGCTGAGATTCAAACTCTGGGTCTCTGCAGGAGCAAGTTCTTTTATTACTGTACCATATAATTAACCCTTGAAATGGAGATTTTTACAAATGGTTGTTATATAAACTGTACAGAATGAAAACCTTTCATTTATTTACCTCCCTCCTCTGCATGCATATTCAAAACTTAGAAATTGTTTTCTCTCCACTATTTTGCAGCATTATAAATTCTTCAGTATGCTCTTATGATCACATTTTGCTTAGTATATAACTGACATGCAATTATTATGTCTAACACAATAATTCATTTATCATATCCAGACACTGTGAACAAGGCAAGTCTTATAAAGGACAACATTTAATTGGAGCTTACAGGTGCAGAGGTTCAGTCCATTATCATCAAGGTGGGAACATGGCAGCATCCAGGCGAGCACGACGCAGGCAGAACTGAGAGTTCTACATCTTCATCTGAAGGATTCTAGTGGAAGACTGGCTTCCAGGCGGCTAGGTTGAGGGTCTTAAGCCCATTCCCACTGTGACACACCCACTCCAACAAGGTCACACCTCTTAATAGTGCTACTCCTGGGTTGAGCATATACAAACCATCACACCCCCCACCTTCCAAAAGTTACTTAGGTTTGTTTTCTATGCCAGTTAAAGAAGTAAAAGGCACACAAAAGTCTCAAGCACAATAGGTAGCAATGGACAAGTTTCAAACACTACAGACAACAGTGGACAGGACTGAAAGAAGTAAGGCTTTTATTGAGTGAGGAAAACAGGCATGCATGCTATACACAGAGAAAAAGAGCCTGTGCTGAAACCTCATCTATCCAAGGCTGCTGTACTGGCTAGTTTTATGTGTCAGCTTAACACAAGCTGGAATTATCACAGGGAAAAGAACCTCAGTTGAGGAAATGTCTCTATGAGATCTAACAGTAAGGCATTTTCTCAACCAGTGATAAAGTGGGAGGGCCCAGCCCATTGTGGGTGGTGCCATCCCTGGGCTGGTAGACCTGGTTCTATAAGAAAGCAAGTGAGCAAGCCAGGGAAAGCAAGTCAGTAAGTAACATCCCTCCATGACCTCTGCATCAGCTCCTGCTTCCTGACCTGCTTGAGTTCCAGTCCTGACTTCCTCTGGTGATGAACAGTAATTTGGAAGTGTAAGCTGAATAAACCCTTTCCTTTTCAACTTCCTTCTTGGTCTCTTGATATTTTGTGCAGGAATAGAAACCCTGACTAAGACAGCTGCTGTTGTTTACTTGTTTGTTTTGTTCTTGGTTTGTTTTTTGTTTTCTCTTTTTGTCTCAGAAGAATCTTCTCACTCTAATTTCTACATCTTGAAGATTGGCCCACACCTGCAAACATATCCTGGTCCAGCCTCCATCAGCAGGGGGCCTACTGGCAGAAGAAAAAGCCCAAAGGCCTTTTTGTTTTTAAGTTGCCAGGCTGTTGTCTCAGCTCTGGAGGCCTAGCAAGAAGCCAGCCATCTGGATACATAATCATCCTCGCCTTGTCTGTCTGCCTACCAGGAACTCTAACTCCCAGTCCTTGGGTTGTTTATAACAGAACACAGGGTTTTAAATGTCGAATTTAATTATAATTCTTAAATGTCTTCTCATTCTTTTACAGTCTGATTTCTTTTATTTATATCATTGATTTGGTGGGAAAACTGATTTTCATAGTTTCATTCTGAACTTGATTGACTGCCTTATAAAAGTTGTTTCAATTTGACCCTCTCTTCCACCCTTACACTTTTGGATTAGATGCAGATCAGTTGCTAAGAAGACCCCCACATAGACTTTCGATTTTGTTAGTTATAAAAGACATAAAACTTGTTATTGTGTTAATTCCAAAGATTTGAGGAGAAAGACCACTGACCCAAATCATCATGGTCAAATTAAAGTAAGCAGTTAATTAAAGCAAGCTTATTTATTTATTTATTTATTTATTTATTTATTTATTTATATGCTGTCTCCTTTTAAGGTGGGGTTCAAAAATTTAGAATCAGAAATGAGGAAGAGAAAGGGTTTTATAGCTCAGAGGTGGGAATTTCCAAATGGTGAATTTGGCACACAAATGGGCGGGGTTGCAGACCATAACAAGGTCGTCATAACAAGGTCGTCTTATTAGGTAGTCATAATAACCCTTTGAAACAAAGGTTTCAAAAGTAGGGTCATAAGATGATCATGGTTGCAAAACGGTAAAAATAATGCTTTGAAACAAAGACATTGCTACTGTTTCCTGGAACAGGTACACAGAAACGTTTGTAGTTAAGTTGCATACAGATGGTAAACCAGTCCTTGAAAAACAGACATTTAATCATAAACAGACATGAATCCAGTTTGTCTTTACTGTAAAATGGTTTTCAAACCTAAGATGGGTGCAAGCTGGTGGACTTAAATTTTCCCCCCTCATTTTCATTGCTATATCTCTTGAGAAATATCCAAAGTTATGTCGTTACTATTTCTCTGAACCAAAGATCAGCTCCATCTCAGTCTCATTGACAAATGTACTAGACAAAATACTGGTGGTTCTAGATTATGGCCTTTTCGATAAGTTGTATTTGATAGAATTTCTCCTCATTGAATGCAAACAGATTGTCTGTGTAGAGGAACATGGGTTAGTTATTGTGGTGGATTGAATGTCTCTTGTGGGAACCTGTGTCAAAAAGCTGTGAACTGTGGATGGGCCAAGTGCAGAATGTTCTTCCCATGAGGTGGCCTTCTAGAAAGAATTGCATAAACTATGACAAACAGAGTCACTTGAAAGCAAGTGCAGAAAGAGAATTTCTTGGCACATCCTCATATCTCTATGGGAAAGAAAAAGGCCTGGGAGGAATATTCTTGGTTCTTTTTCACATGGCCAAGATGATAAGATATAATACCAGGTGTATTCGAAACTGTTCTTGTGTCCGATTACACTGACTATGACCAACACCTCATGTTTTGTTTGCTTCAATAATAAAAAGAAGTGGCTTCTTTGGACTAGTCTTGAGCACAAAAATCTTGAGCCCTCTGATTACCTCACCTGGATATTCGCCATTTCCTTTGATCTGTGCAGACTTAGCCTAGCTGGCTGCGGTAGGTCCACAGTCCCTCAGAGACTCATATGTCCAAATACATATCTCCAGTTGCTACCATTTGGGAGGGTTATAGCATTTCAGGAGGTGCGGCCTTCCTGGAGGAAGTACATCACCAGGAATGGAATTTGAGAATTTACAGCCTCAGCCCACTTCCAGTTTGCCTTCTCTGTTTTTGCTCTGCAGTTGAGTTGTGGACTTTGAGCTTCCTCCTGCAACATGAACCCTCACTCTGAATCCATTGCTCCCTCCTCACTACCAAAAATTGCTTAAATTTCCGGTTACAGTTTCTTAGCATAGCAACAGAAAAGTAACTAATACGGTTATGCACACTTAAGAGGAATTAATATTAATAAAATTTCGAACAAGTACATCACTACTATATTAAGAAGGGGCCTTATGTATGTATGTATGTATGTATGTATGTATGTATGTATGTATGTATATCATACTAATGTCAAGGAATGGATTTCCAAAACCACTTGCTTCCTTCCTCTAGTCCTCTTCCTGAGGACTCTTTGGTGGTGTTCTCTTCCCTTTTAACTCCTCCAGAGACTCCCGTGTGCTGATAACTGCCTATAAATCGTTCAGGCAGAAAGGCACAGAAGAGATTGACTTAGGATTCAGGCTGTGCTGCTGACTGAGATAAACCACATGCAGTGGGCACCCCAGTTGAGAATGTTTCAGGGGCGATGCCGAGCAGAAAGCAGTTAGTCGCCTACCACCTTGCCTGCCCTGCTTTGTAACACTGTTGCAAGACCAGACAGATCAGTCAGCGTCACTGTGCATATGGAAGAAAGTGCACACATACCTTCATGTTCCTCACATCTAGGTGAATACTCTGGACATGACAGGGTTCCCTTCCACGGCAAATCAGAACTACTAAGGAGCTTCTGTTTATTTCTGGCTTGCTTCACTGAGGGTGGGCCCCAGGAGCTATTTTTTTTAGCAAGCTTTCAGGTGATTCTAATTCGTAGTCAGTGCGGAGAAATTTCAAATTAGAACAACCATTTATAGGTCTTGCCCTGTCTACCTGGCTGTGCTAGAAACCTTGGGTACATAAGGAGATTCTTTTATTTTCCTTCCTTGGGACAGAGACTTGGCTCCAGCTTTCCTAGAACTCACAAATTCTCCTCCATGAGCCCCTGATTGCCAGGACAAAAGCAATGTGCTGTCTTACCTGATGAGAAACTGATCTTTGGAAAGACACCATTTGCTTAATACCTTGCCAGAAAAGTAGTTTCCTATCTAGTCTGTTTGGCTTCAGAAACAAGGCTTTTGAACTTACTCTGTCTAGTTGAAACAATAATGGTAGAGTCTAGGCATTTAGCTGTTTGATGGAGCACTTGCTTAGTACATACACGAGGTGATATCCCTAGTGTGTGCCTTCCCTCCAACACAAAGAGAGAAAACGATAGTGATTTATATGTAGTGGAAAGATATGGGGACTATTAGAGACATTTTTCTAAGCCTTGGAAATTCAGGGCTCTTTTCTGTTCCAACAAAAGGCTGTTCCTTTTCCCTACCAAGGCTTTCTCATTTCTGTACTCACTTAGGTGCTTCTTGCCTTTGTATCTCTTTAAAGGCCACAGAGTCACTTTCTTAACAAAACCCAAAGCATTTTCAAGATGACTCCCATCTCTAGTGTTTATTTTGAGGCCCGTTCTTTTCATATGTGTGTGAGTGTGTCTGAGTGTGTGCACACGTGTGCATGTGGAGGTCAGAGGTCACATCAGGACTCATTCTCCACCATATTTTTGAGACAGGTTATCCTATTGAACCTGGAGCTCACCAATTCTTTTAGACTGCCTCAGTGACAAGCTCCCTGTCCTCTTATTCTTTTGATCCATTGCTGGGTCCCGGGCTCATTTTTCCTTGCCTGGCGAATAGTTGGAACTCATGTATGCATGGTAAGGGCTTTACTGATGGAGCTATCTCTCCACATCATTTGTTGTTATGCCAAATTATATGACCCACCATGATGCCTTGAGATTGGTTTTGTGTTGGCTAGTCACCTCTCCTCAGCTAGATTTACTTTCATGAGGATTGTGGCCACATTCTCCACTGCTTCTGAACATTTAGAAGTCGGCTCACAACTGAAGCCGAGAAAAGCCATGTGATCCCAGCAAGTCAGATACTAAGATCTCATTTCCTCATTTCTTTTTAGAAGATTTATTTATTGATTGTAAGTACACTGTAGCTGTCTTCTGACACACCAGAAGAGGGCATCAGATCTTATTACAGACGGTTGTGAGCCACCATGTGGTTGCTGGGATTTGAACTCAGGACCTCTGGAAGAGCAGTCAGTGCTCTTAACCACTGAGCCATCTTTCCAGCCCCCTTTATTTCTTAAATGAAAGGGAAGCTTTAGGTTGTTCTAAGTCCCATGTATATATATACTTACATGTATATAAGTATATACTTATATACCACTACAGGTAGATATAGACATGTAAGGAATTCTATAACATTTACAGATGGAAAGAAATATGAAATGGTATAGATCTGTGACAATTAGAAAGTTTCCTATGGAATGAGCAAGTGGAAACGAACATATTTTAATTCTGTTACATTCTCTGTGTGTGAGTGTGGGTTTATTCATGATGAGGATCTGTGTGGTGGTCAAAGATCCATTTTGGGGAGTTAGCTCTTTCATTATCCTGGGGCTCAAACTCAGGTCATTGGACTTGGGTGGCAACCACTTTTACCCTCTGCCTTATCTCCCCAGTGGGAAGACTGGCATTTTGGGTAGGAAAACATCATCTTCTCTATTCAAGCTCTGAAAAGACAGAATAGTTATTAAGGTACAAAAAGAAGTCGGGTCCTGTGTTTTTGGGACACTGAAAATGTGACCATTTGTAAGCCATATTTTTTCCTAGCTAATGACTACACACTTGCAAAAACTTCCTATAGATTGTTAAGCAGTAGAACCGATGACATAAAAATAGAAGGCCCAGCAGTGAGTATTCCACTGCTCCAGAGCTCCTTGGCCTGCGCACCCTTGATGAAGGCATCACGTGTTAGAGAGGTGGAAGTACATTTGTAGTTACAGTTCTTGTTCTTGCCTAGAGAAAACGGCATCAGTGTAAAGAAAACGCAGGCAAAATGTGGAGAGAAACCGAGTCTTCAAGTGTCCAGTGGAAGAGAATTTAAAAAAGAAAATTAAAGATTTTTTTTTGGGTGGGGAGGTTAGGTCACTTACTAGCCTTTATAAATATATTATCCAATAAATTCCTCATCCTTCACTACAGGATTTCTTAAGACCCTTTGGATTAGGTCCTGGTTATTAGGTCCAAGCAACTTGACTGCCTTATGATGGGGTCTCTTTACTTCTACTGAATGCTAGCCTTCCTTGCTGTTTCCTTTTCCTCTCCCCCATCCACTTTCTCCCTCTTCTCCTCTCCTCCTATTTCTCCTCCCCATCTCCCCTCCTCTTATGTCCCCTCCCCATCCTCCCCTCTCTTTCCCAGTCCTCCCCTTCCCTGTCTTCCCCTCTCCTTCTCTCTATTCCCCACCTTTCCTCTGTTCCTCTTATCTCCCCTCCCCTCTCCTCCTCTGTCCCCCCTCCCCTGTCCCTACCCCCACTCCTTTTCTTTTCCCCAAAGCCTGGAGCTTAGTTCTCCATCTGTTAACAAAAATTGCTTCTACTTCTTGTAAGCCGTCCTGTGTTCTACACTGGGCTGAGGGTTAAGAACTAAGTTGGCTGAAGCCAGGGCTAAAAGGTGCAAGCTCCTTTGAATTAGGAAATGCCACTCACACCTTCAGGGTCCTTTGCTGGGGTCACAGTTTGGAGCCAAGGCAGGATCATAACCCTAATTGCCTAATTTCTTTCTTTCCACTTGTTCGAGAGAGGCCCCACAGGACTGAGAAGCAAGATCGAAACCCAACAGACAGAAGCAGCTTTGGGTGAATGGTTCCTCGTACTGGTCTGCTGTGTAGTCAGGACAACTGCTGGAGCTCTGAGCCCCCTGGAAACCAGCATCATTTATCATTTGGAAGCAGCATTTCAAAAGTACCCTTACTGAGATTCGATGATGTATCTTTCCTTAGGGTTTAGGTAGTCATGAATAGCAGTGGTTCTACCAATCCAGTTGGAAGGCGCCTGGCAAGTGGCTATAGGAAAGAACAGAACATGGACCAGAGCAAGGCATGTCTGCCACTACACTCCTTCAGCGGTCCAGGGAGGGGGTCCAAGCTGGTCTTCAGTTTGAAGTGCTCCGGATGAGACCGTCACCACAGGGTGGGAAAGGAGGAGCCACCCGGCAGAGGGAAGCGCAGTCCCACTGGGCACAGATTTTTAGCTCAATGGCAAGTGTGGCTCAGTGCTAGGGTGTTAAGATCAAAACCTTAACAGGGGTGTGGGCAGTTCAAGCAAAAGTGATGTTTCCTGGGCTAGCCGGCGGTAGCTAAGCATCCTTGATGTAGGGTTTGAGCACTGACTCCCTTAGATCGATTTTTGTTTGTTTGTTTTTCTTTGTTTTTACCCAGGTGCGTGGGGTGGGGTGACCAGGGGACCTGGAGCAGGAGGAGTCTGAGTTTCAATGGCAGAAGGCTCCTGGGATCTAGTGTGTGCTGCCCCCTCCCCCTTTCCTTGTCTCCACCCCACTCCTCTCCTCTTCCCTACCTCGCGGCCTAACCAGCAGCGGGCGCCTTTAAGAGCGAGCGCTGGGGAACCGGGGGCGGGAGCCGCCGGCAGCCGGCAAGGCGGAGGCACTGCCGGGCGATGCCCCGACTCTCTGCCGCCGCCTCGGCCTCCTGCGCCCGGGGCTCGGAGCTGCGGAGCTGCGGTGCGATGTCCGCAAAGTTCCGGGAGGCAGCGGCCGCCAACTCCCGGCTCTCCCGCCGCGGCGCCTTTTGTGCGAGGTGTGAGCGCGTCTGGGGCAGGCGAGCGCATCCTGGGCGGGCGGGCGGGCTGGGTTGGTGGCGCGGAGCGCGGCTCTCCCCGGTCCCCAAGGCAGGAAGCGGCTGGCTCGGCAGCCCGCATCCCGGAGAGGCTCCTGGCGCGGCCGCGGCTTCCCGGGGCCACCCGCCGCCCGGCGCTGCTTCGGGCCTTCTGGATCCCCGGCGCTCCAGCCGGGGCCCCTCCAGGAACTTTCCCGCTCGGGGCTCTCCACGCTGGGCTGACACTCAGCATGTTCTCCCGGGTGTTTAAAAAAAAAAAAAAAAGCTCAGCAACGCAGCTCTGTGAGAAATCTGCCCTCCAGGGCTGATCCAGTTTTCAAAAGTGATCCTTTAGTCTTTGATGAAATACTTGGATGGTCTGGGATACTTAGGAAGTGCAGGCTTTCGCGTTAGAAGGCACCCTCTCCACCCGGTGAGGTAGGGGTGAAGTTTAGCAGCATCCTTTTAAAATAGGATTTTCTTTGTTTATCGACAAGTTTGCTTTTCATCATCTCTTAGATTAAGAATGCTCCAACTTCTTAAGGATTTTAGGAGTAATATTTCTAAGAATGGTAAACAGTACCTGCTTTTTTTGCATAATATGACTTTACTTCAGTTTTACCTAGGGAGGAGGTAAGTAACCATTTGATAAAGTCTAATAGAAAGTTCATCTACTACACGGACGGTCTTTCTCCATGTGTTCCACATGTGAAGGAAGTTCCACATGCTCACCTTTCTGGCTTCGTTCTGTTCATGTAATCTGTGTTCTCTCGATGTCAGCTGGAAATCAGAAGTGCTGATGGAGGTCTGTGCTGTGTCACAGTGTCGCATAGCCCACGTTTTAGTGACACAATTGACTGTATCATTTAGTTCCCTAGGAACAATTATAGTTAAACTGTCACTTTTGAACGCTGAAGTGTTCAGAGTAAGTTGTTAGGCATATGTTTTATATACGTTGAAGAAATATACTTGCTACTCAAATAGGATAACTGAGGAAATGCCTCTCCTGCACCATGGAGGCTTTGAAATAACAGAAATAGCCACTAATACTTTAAAAAAAAGGTACATTGATCTTTGTCTTAGAATATAATTTTGTCACTTTGTTGTACATATATGTATATATATGTATGTATGTGAACATGTCTATGTATATATAATACACACATATATGTATATATGTATGTATATATGTGAACATGTCTATGTATATATAACACACACATATATGTATATATGTGAACATGTCTATATATATAATACACACATATGTATGTATGTGTGTATATATATGTATGTATGCATGTATGTGAACATGTCTATGTATATATAATACATGCATATGTATATATGTATATATATGTATGTATATATGTGAACATGTCTATGTATATATAATACACACATATATGCATATATGTGAACATGTCTATATATAATACACACATATGTATATATGTATATATATATGTATGTATGTATGTGAACATGTCTATGTATATATAATATACACACATATATGTACAACTCTTAAGGATTTTCTGTCAACATACTTGGAGAAAAATTTGCTCAGAAGTCTCATACTTAAGTCCTAACTCTGATTTCTATTGTCCTTTAAGTTAAGTGTACTTCAGGCAAGTTGGTAATAGTTTGATGTTCTAAAGGTGGTTTTGACTGAGCTCTGATCAGTGTGACTTCTTTGAGATTATATAGGTGCACTTGACTTGGGACATATATTGTATGAGTCTTCTTTTTGAGACCTTTTCTCTGGATCAGCATGTAGGCAGGTGGATTTATGTAGGTATAATAATGTCATACATATCATGTGCATGTCATATATCTCTGTCACCTGTCACAGGGAAATCATTCAGGAACAGCGTGATGGATGTTCACTAAGAATAGCAGTTAGAGGCCAAAACTTGTTGTTGTCTTTGGACATTTTAGTTAAAGAATACTGCTTTCCAACAAACACTTCAATTCTAATAAAGCTTGGACAACATGCCATCGACCAAAGATCTTAAACACAGGTTTATCTATCAGAGCAATCCCACCACTAGGTGATTGAATCAGGCCTTTTTCTCAGCTTCAAAAATTTTTCCCATTAGTAGCGGGATCTATAGACAAACCTTAGTTTATCAGCGCACCGGAAATGACTTCTGGTGTTTCTTCTGAAGTTTGCTACTTAGAAAGTTGACCTCAGGGTTTGCAAACCTAGAGGAGATTCTTTGTCCCCCCTCTACGAAAACTCCTTAATGTTGATGGTCTTTGTTGTCTGATTTGAGAGTGGTCCACTGATGGTTCAGTAAACAGAGCCCAGAATACAGTGCTTTAGTCACTATTAGGGGAACAAGATCATCTTCCTCTGGAGAATTTCTCTGTCACTTTCTGCAGCTAATGCTAAGGCATTGTAGCATCTGCATGAACATTATAGATGGAATCAGTAACCTACGAGGGTGGTTTTTATTTTTGCTTTAATTTGCCAGCTATTTGGGAAATAGGATTGCAATTTGCTCTTGCTGTGAATGCGGTTTGCATCCTTGCAAGTGGCCCTCATAACCTCCCTCCCTCTGCTTTTGGCAACCAGGATTAGGGTGAGTTCTCACTCTTCTCTTGAAATACATTAAAAAGTTTCTCAGAATTTACATTATGTCCCTTTAACTTAAAAAAAATCACATTCAAAATGTTTAACTAGGAAGTAGCACCCCTCTCCCCCTTCTTTGAAGCCGATGGTGGGATTTTTGTCAAGTTAGTTTGAATTACTTGGGAAATCTCTCTGTAAAGTCAGATGTGTCTTCTAATTTGAACTGGATGATGAACAAAATCAGTACTCTCGCAACCACAGAACATGGAAAAACATTCCACATAATTTGCAGTGTGGGCAGCCCAGCATGCTTCAGTGTTTCGTTGGCTTGAGGCAGCAGGCCATGCTTGTTAAAAACGGCTTCTCAAGTTGACGACAAGCTGTTTCTGTCTTTGAGCATGGCGCATAGGATCAAATGCCTTTTGCCTCTACACCAATAGATAGGGACAAAACTGGCAAATAGAATTTGTGTGCATTTCCGTTCGTATGACATAAGGTTTAGTGATTTAAAGAATGAGGCCCCAGTGCCCCTGGAAAGGCCATTCCTGGTCTCTGTAGATGGAAGGAACACCTAGGTGGGATTTTAATGCTGTTAGAAGATTTTGGGGAAAAAAATATGTGTCTTTGCAGTTAAGAGGCTTAACTATTGGTTGCCTTTTGAAATTAATAGTATTATTGTTTTTCAGCATTTCATTTAATAAATAATGCAAAAGAAATTATGCCCGTCTAGGCCCAATTGAGATTACGAAGGTACCCAGTCAGATCCTCTAGCAATCGCCTGATTTACATGCTGATTGATTCTTGGGTAATTTCTAGTGTGAAAGCTTCATCATTTTTTCATGTATTTTACATATCGTTGGAGAGTTTTGGCCAAAGCTTCTTGGTTAACTTTTTTCATTTGACCAGATGAGCTCAGTCTGTAGAAGGACTGGGAGGAAGTGGAGCAGTCTCCTTGGGGAGATTGGTGCAGAAAAGATGGACGTCATTCTGCATTGTACTGTTTACCTGCCAAAGGGAGACCCTCATCTTGTCCTACTTAAAGAGAAAGTATAGCCTAGGAGGTTTTAGAGAAAGACCATTAGTAGGGATTTTTTTAAATGCCCAAAGTTTGGATGAGAATTAAAGTTTTGGCTGGAAATCACCTAAGCAGCAATGATCTCATTTGCTAGATTTTTGGCTCTGCACCTAAGTGGAAGGTGTCTGCTGCAAGTTCTTTGCTCTCTGCTGGTCCTGGAAGGATACTGGGTATAAAGGGGAAAAGGTAGGAAAGGTCGTATGATACCCTGCAATCCAGAGGGAGGTGTTTCAGTCTAATCCATTCTTAGCATTGCTTTTACTCATCCAGGTGGCAGGCATGGGTGCCACTTGTTCCATTTTGATTAAACTCACACAAGCCTAAGCAGTCTAGTTTCATGTCAAACACTAGCAGAGTTTCTTCCTGATGCTTTCCAGCTCACTGTGTCTCAGTACCTGCTTACTTCCTTTGCATTGTCTTCCTCTTCCGTGATATATTTATTACCAGTTTTCAGCTCAAGTTTTTCCCGTTTCCTATGACTTGGGTGACCTTGTCCCCGCATCAAGCTGAAACGTCGTTGATAGTCTATCTCGTTTCTTTATTTCATGTATGTTTATGTTTCAGGCTTTGGCTTCCCGTTCTTCATTCTCACACCGTCACAGTCGTTCTCATCGTAGAAATGGCATGTGTGTAGTATAGAAAAATCTATCCAGATAAGCAAAAGGGACCATACGGAGCGGTGATTACTGTTGGCACTTTACCATATATTTCCTATACGTGTAGAAAGTAGTTCAGTTTGTAACTTTACAGCCTGCTCTGTAACCACTCTCTGGGTCATGAAATGACCTGTAACCTTGATGCCTTGAATAGCGTTTTCTATGGATACATTATGATTTATTGCATGTATGTGACAATAAATGACAGGGGGCTGCCACTGTTGTTGCTGCCCCAGCTTCTTCTACCTCCTCCCCTTCCCCCTCCTTCTCCCCCTTATTCTTCCTCCTCCTCTTCTCCCTCCTCCCTTTCCTCCTCCTCTTCCTCTGCTACTGTAGGGCAGGGAGAATCTTGGTATAGCCCAATTTGTATACTCATCTGAGGCTATTTACATGGAGTAATGTCCCAACTGCAGAGTTTTGTGGGAGAAATAAGGGCATTGACCTGAAGGTCTTTGATTACTGAGAATGGAAAAGTCTACTCACCCATTAGCGTCTCTTTCTTTGTCTCCCACAGGTTCTGCTTTCCTTCAGAGTTTCACGCCTGTTCTCATTAACACTTTCTCTCAGTGACATAATCCCAGATGTTCACAGAGGTTCAGCCTTAACCCCAGACCATCCATTAGTGTTCAGTCATAGCTGCGAATGCTATTTGCATTTAAAGAAGGACAGCAGTTTGTACTCTGGTCCACACACTTTGAGGCATCTGTAACTGCCCCAGGCTTTAATGAATATTGCTCTTTATGTAGTCACGTTTAAAACTTAAAGACGATTTTCTTACCTGTGATGCCAGCTCGTATACCTGTAACGTTGACAATTCATTGGTTAGGTTTAAATGCACAGAACTTAGCTTTGAGTAGCATCTGCCCACTCGGGTCCGTATTTTATCCATGTGCTTGTATTGATCTTGCTTTCCTCTGTCCATAATGTAAGATGATTTCTTAGCCAGAAGTTATCTCTGAAACCAGATACGAGTCATGCTGATTATTTTTGAAATGTGCTTATTTCAGTAACAGAACCAGAGATGCAAAATGGGCATCAACAGGAAAAGAACATGTGTGAGTCTCCCTCATGCTCGTAACTGAATGTATCCTTAGCCGTCTAACAAGACTCTCAGAAGTACATCTTGGCTGTGGTTCCCATGCCCATTATTTATTTGTAGAGTGCTCACCTGCTCTTTCTCTCTCCTTCCCCCCTCCCCCTCTTCTCTCTGTCTCTCCCCTCCCCCTTCTCTCTCCCTCTCTCCCTCTCTCCTCTCTTCCTCTCCCCCCGTCTGTCTCTCTCTGTCTCTCTGTCTCTGTCTCTGTCTCTGTCTCTCTCTCTCTCTCTCTCTCTCTCTCTCTCTCTCTCACACACACACACACACACACTTTTGGGACCAGTTCCCCCACACCCCAACCCCAGAGGCTTATTTCTTTGTCTAAGCCAAGCATAATTCACTGTTATCTTCTAGGCTGGTGTTTTTCTTCGACTTTATACTTAAAATCAAGTTTTTTGCTTAGCTGAATTTCTTCCTTCCTTCCTTCCTTTCTTCCTTCCTTCCTTCCTTCCTTCCTTCCTTCCTTCCTTTCTTTCATATTGCAAAACAAACATACAAACAAAACCACTTGTGTTTGTATTTGTATTTTGCTGCTGGGACCTAATTAAAATGGCCTAACACTCAAAAGCTTTATTTTGCGCATGGTTTTAGGAGTTGTAGTCTAAGATCACCTGTCTATTTCTTTGGGACTAAAATGAAGGTTTTCTCCATAGGTAATGAACCTATGGAGGAGGAGGTGGGTTCACCTCATGAAAGTCAGGAAGCAGAGTCAGAGGCCGGCAGAAAGATGTAGTCTCCAAGGACAGTACCTCAGTGACTTCCTACTTCTTATAACTAGGTCTCATCCGCAGAGTTTTCAGTTACCCCCCCTCCCCCCAGTAAAGTAATTAAGATGTGACTGCATCAGAGGCTTTCCCCACGGATTCAGTGCTAGTTCTTAAGATCCACTAAGATCCACTAGTCTGAGTGATCCACTAGCTGGTGATCAACCTGTAACGCATGGATGTTGGGGGCATAGCAGTCTCTGGATGTAATAAACATGCACAGATTGAACAGGCACATTTTTCATGAGGAGGCTCAGCCCTTATGGGAAAGCGCAGCATATCTTTTTGAAACCAATTTTACCACTGCTTCATCCTAAAAGCGCTGATTTCTTATTTTTGTTTACTTGGGGACATTATGCCAATTGAACTACATTTATGTGGGTCTTACTTGTAAGATTTCAGAATTTATCAGTGTCATTTGGGCTAAAGTTTATTCCTCTGTGTGTGTGTGTGTGTTTTATGAACTTCAGAATTTAATTATACTTTTGTGAAGAGGCTTCTGCCACAACTGCTGTGCTTTAGAAGATAGAACCAAATGTTCCATCAGATCCTCGATGAGTTTGCGGCTGCTGCCTCGTGTCACCTCCCTCCCGTCGTGGCCCAGTGTGCTTCTCCTCCATCCCTTTCCTTCTTAAATATGGTAGCATATCACTTCTCTGAGCTTTCACCCCTTCATCTCTGTCATGTGCTTATTTCTAACTTATCTATGTATTCTCTCAGATGCTTTGCAGATTTCTTTCACCCAGTTCCGATTGCTCAGCTTTCGTACCTCGCTCTTGCTTTCTTCAAGGACTGTGTGTACATTCCCTTCACGTCACTTTTTTAGCTCTTTATCAGAATATTTTTCTTTGAAAAATTGGATTTTTGTTTATTTGCATTTTAAATGGTATCCTGTTTCCCAGTTTCCCCCTGCAAACACCCAACCATCCTCCCTCCCCCTGCTTCTATGAGGGTGCTCCCACACACACCTATCCACTCCCGCCTCACTGCCCTAGCATTCCTCTACACTGTGGCATCGAGCCTTCACAGGACCAAGGACCTCCTCTCCCAAGGATGCCAGATAAGGCCCGTTCAGCTCCCTCAATCCTTTTCCCAACAATTGGAGTCGCTGTGATCAGTCCGATGGTTGGCTTTGAGCATCTGCATCTGTACTGATCTGACAGAGCCTCTCAGGAGACAACTATATCAGGCTCCTGTCAGCATTCACTTCCTGGCACCAGCAATAGTGTCTGGGTTTGGTGTCTGCGTGTGGGATGGATCCCCAGGTAGGGCAGTCTCTGGATGGTCTTCCCTTCAGTCTCTGCTCCACTCTTTGTCCCTGTAATTCCTTTAGATGGGAGCAATTCTGGGTTAAAATTTTGGAGATGGGTGGGTGACCCCACTCGTCAACCAGGGGGCCTTGTCTAACCTCTGGATATAGTCTGTACAGTTCTTCCTCCCTTTTGTGGAGTATTTCAGCTAATGTCATCCCTGTGGTGTCCTGGGATGCTCTTGCTTTCCTTGCATCTCAGACTTTCTGGTTGCTACCCCCAGTTCCCCATCCCCCATTGCTACACAACTCTGTTCAATTTCCTGACCTTCTGTACATCTCCTCCATCTCCTCCCACACCTGATTCTGTCCCTCTTTTCTCCCTCCCCTTCCACTCTTCTTTCCAAGTCCCTCCCACCCTTGACTTCCCTCCATTATTTTGTTTCCCCTTCTAAGTAGGACTGAAGCATCCACTCTTTGGTTTCCTTTCTCCTGAGCTTCATGTGGTTTGTGAGTTATATCCTGGGTATTTCAAGCTCCTTACCTAAAATCCACTTATCAGTGAGTACATATCATGTATGTTCTTTTGTGACTGGGTTACCTCACAATGTTTTAGATCCATCCTTTTGTATGCAGATTTCATGAAGTCATTGTTTTTAATAGTACTCCATTGTGTAAATGTACCACATATTCTGTATCCATTCCTCTGTTGAGGGACAACTGGATTCTTTCCAGCTTCTGGCTATTATAAATCAGGCTGATATGAACATGGTGGAACATGTGTCCTTATTACATATTGGAGCATCTTTTGGGTATATGCCTAGGAGTATCAGAATAATTTTTTAAAAATCGTACATCTCTAAGTAGTTTCTCCAGTTTCTTTTTATTTACCTGATCAATTACTCATGTGCATGGGTGTTTTGGCTGCATGTGTCTGTGTATCACACGTGAGCAGTGCCTGTGGAGATAAGAAGAGGCCATCAGATTCTTTTGGACTAGAGTTATAAATGGTTATGAGCTGCCATGTGGGTGCTGGGAATCGAACCGGGGTCCTCTGGGTGATCATCCATTGCTCTTAACTGCCGAGCCATCTTTCCAGCTCTATGCATTATGTTTTTGATTTCAGTTCTTAAGACTGGAGGTTCTGGATATGCATTGCTGTTTTGGTTGAATTCCATTTGAGATATGCTGAGAAAACTGTTCTGTGTCATACAGTTCTTTGATGCTTGCTAGTTCTGTGGGCTACAGCAGGTATTCTGTTTTAATAAAGGCTCCACGTGTCACTGGGAAACAATATGTATTCCTTTGTTTCTAACCATCTTTAACTCTTTATGTTTAATATATTCTTTTTTGTCTGCTTAAAAATTCAACTATTGGGATTTATTTGTAGATTTGTCACTTTGATCTGGCTAATCAATGGTTTGCTCTTTGAGGACTATTATTAGATGTAAGTTTAAATTTTAAAAATTTATTTGTGGCAAATTAAACCTTTTTTGCCATATATGATGACTTTATTTTTGCTTCTCTTATTTGGCTTAAAATACCATTTCCTTTGATATTAATGAAACAGGTTCCATATAGATTGTGTTTGGTTTTATATACCATTCTTTCTGCAATTGAAACTGGATGTGTCCATTATAGCATTGGATGTATGATACAGCAGAATCTGCTTTTCACTGGAGAACTTAGTTTTTGTATTCGGAGTGAAGATTTAATTAAATTCAGATTTAATTATGATCTATACTCATGTATTTTTTTCCCTGCCTTTTCTGCATCTTCTTTCCTGTCTTAACCTTTTGGATACATTGATTCTCTCTTTTATTCTTAGTATTTGGTTTACCAAATGACCTTAAGCTAAATGTTCTGTATTCTGTTAGTGATGGCCCAGATAATTTCATTATGCGTACTCACCTTTATTCATCTGTAAGTGTCTTCACCCTCTAATGGAGAATTGAATTGTGTTCTTCCAAATGGAAGGCCCACGTCCCACTGTCTGCAGATTGTGCCCATAATGGGAGAATTTAGGCTAAATGAGCTTTATTGGCAGCCCTGGTCTGATTAGACCCCAGAGATTCCCCTTCCTCTCTTCATGTTTAGAGGATAGACCACATGAAAGTGCTTTGCTGAGGGACACATGACGTCTGGACCAGTTAGGAAGGAACCAGTCCTGATGCTACTTTCATCTTCGACTTTAGCTTCCAGAGTGAAGAAATGTGAGAAAACTTTCCATTGTTTAATCCACTGATGCTGTATTTTTATTGAGGCCTAATCTTCCTTATTAAAATTGCTAATTCCTAAGAGCAATGCCTATAACCCCATCTCCAGTCTATTTCTTGTTAATGCGTTAGTTTTTTTCTTCTTAAGTTATATTTCTGGTGTTATATCCAGCACTTCTATGCAATTGTGTGCTATGACTGTACTTTCTCACTTTCCTTGCATAGAATGTTTTCTCTCTGGGGAATTTGCTTTGTCTGACAAATATCCTTACTTTTCCTTTGCTGAGTGAGAGTTCGTTTATAATAATGATTTTAATTACCTTCTTTCTTGAAGAGAGATCCTTTGGGTATTAAATTTCCTTTTGATAGGTAATTACTTGCAACATATCACAAAGTATGATTCCATTGTCCTCGACAGTTTATTATTGCCATGGAGAATTAAGCACCCAAGCCAATTTGGCTCCTTTATCAGGGACATAGTTCTTTTAAGATCTTTTAAAGGAATTCTCTCCACAAAGATAGTTTCTTGTGTGGGTACTTGTGTGTCTCTGTGTATGCACAATGTATGTTACAAACCTCAATCTGTTGTTTCTGACTGGGAATTAAAACAAACACTTATCCTGTTAGGCATCAGGTTGGCTCTATTTGACAATAAGCATTTTTGGTAATTCTGAAACCTTCCATTGATTATCCTATAAATATTATTTTATGATTATGTTACCCTCTGGTTGCAAGTTTATTAGTTCTATATATTTCTTTGTCTCATCTCTTCTCATGCGTTTCTCACTCATATATGGCTTCTCATGGCATTCAGGGACCTGTCCATTCCAAGGTGTAGTTAATTCACTTCAGTAACAAGCCGTTTTTTTGACCTAGTGTTAATATTAGGCACATTTCATTTCTACGTTAAGTGTTTGGTACTTTCCCAAATCTGCTCAATACAATCAATCCCTTACAGTTTAATGCATTTCTTGTTCAACGATTTCTGTACTGAAGTCTGTGTGGTTTGAATTTTGGCTTCCTTTCTGTTTCTGTGATAAAGCACTTGTTCCACCAGCGATCAACGGCAGGAAGAAAGGGATTCGTCTGCTTAGCTACCGGATCTCAGTCCATCACTGAAGGGCTCAGGGAAGGGACCCAAGCAGGAATGAAGCAGAGTTCAGGTGGAGCCGTGCTTGTGGTTTTTCTGCTGATGCTCAGCTGTCTTTTATGTAGTTCAGGACCTAGGGATGGAGATGCCCACCATAGGCTAGAACATCCCACTTTAATTAGTAATCAAGACAATCTCCTGAACACAGTTCTGTAGGACAGTATGATAGAAACTCTCCTCTCAGATGACTTCAGGCTCTATCGAGTTGACAGATAAAGTTAACCAGGATGACATGTCCCTTCTACATGTTTCCTCTTTACGGAGCTCATTGCTTTCGTTGGTGATGACATCTGAGGTCAGCTTCAGTCTCTGTGTGAACACACACATACATGCATGTGCCCCTAACCCATGAGAATACCCACATATATACATATAAATCCACAATAAATAAAACAACTTTCTTCATAAGTGTGAGTTGGGCTCTCTCAGAGTTTCTTTTTTTTAAATTAATTGCTTTGTTTTACATGTAGAGGTGTTTTACCTGTACCTGTACCATATGTATTCTGCGTCTTAAGAGGTCAGAAAAGGGCATTGGATTCTGTGGGACTGGGGTACAAACAATTGGAAGGTGTCATGTGTTAGTCCTTGGGAAGAACAGCCTGTGCTTTGCACTGCTGGGTCATGTCTCTGGCTCGTTGGGCCTTCTGTAGCTGGTTTATATGTCCCCGCTCTCTCTGTCTCTTAGGAATAGCTATCTTGCCTGTCTTTCCTGTTCCATGTGGTGCTACACACAACACTTGTCATGCCAGAGTCTTTTAATCACCTCCAGAACTGTGACCCACTAAATTCTCTTCATAAATTCTTAATTTCAGATATTCTATTCTGTCCTATTCAACCAAAATGGACTAAGCCAAATATACTTATTTTTTTTTCTTTTACATACAATACAGCAAGGTGGGTACCACTTTTGTTATGAATAGACACGCAGAATGAGACGAAACACCTCCATCTTTGTGTTACCCAATATGCAGTTGCTATAAAGTAGCAATAGAAGCGAGCACAGTGGTGAAGCAGAGATGCTTGATAGGAGCTCGAGAGACGGCTCAGCATCCAAGACCATCTGCTTTAGCAGAGGTCCCAGTTTTGAGTTGTGAGCACACATGTCAGGAGGCTCACAGCCACCTATTATTCCAAGTCCAGGGGTGTCAAACGCCTCTGGCACCTGCATTCATGAGCACATATCCCTGTACAAGTATACCTAACTTGACAATAATGAAAAGGACTCTTTAAAGGTAATAAAAAATGCACTATTGGCTTGGCTCCCTTCCGTTCATCATTGATTAGAATGGCTGCCCATCACTGGGTAAAGAGGGTTAAGTTTTTGCTCTGCTGAGCTCTTTTTTTTTCTTTTCCTTTTTATTTTCTTACTCCCATTTACTACATCCCACCCGCAGTTTCCCCTTCCTCCGCTCCCCCCAGTCTCTCCCCACAAACTCTCCTCTCTCCCACATCCACACTGAAAAGAGGAGGTCTGCCGCGGGCATCAACCAAACAGGGCATAAGAAGCTTCAGTGAGACCAGACACGCAGCATCACATCGAGGCTGGAGGAGGCAACACAGTAGGAGCAGGGGGGTCCCACGAGCAGGCAAGAGTCAGACAGAGAACCCCAAGCTACTCAGCCATCACATATATGCAGAGGACCTAGGTCAGACCCCTACGGGTTCCCTGACCTATGCAAGCTCCCATGGGTCCTAGTCATTTGGTTCTGTGGACCATGTTCTCTTCGTTTGTCTCTGATCTCTCTCGTTCTGATCCTTCCTCCCTCTCTACAGGACTCCCCTAGCTCCCTCTTTGTGCTTGCCTGTGGCACTCAGATCTACGCACATCAGTTTCCGGATGAAGTCTCTCTGGTCTCTTTGGCGATTTTGCATGCAGGAAACTGTAGTTTTGCGGCTGGGTTGATGTCCCAGTCCCTCCACTTGAGGCCTTGCAAAGTTACAAAAGATGGCTGATTCAGGCGTTGTGCTCTCTGTTACTAGGCTTACTCTCGAAGATTCTGCTGTGCACTTTTAAGAAATAATTGTCCCTGTATTAGCATTAAACTATTTTTAATCCCAATTCTCTTTAAATTACATTAAAAAAAAACTAGCAGATTAAAGTTCTCTCTAATCTAGAACTAGTTTAGTTTTTTAAAAAAGCAATTGTTTACTTATATATATGAGTACACTGTAGCTGTCTTCAGACACACCAGAAAGGGCATCTGATCACTTTACAGATGGTTGTGAGCCACCATGTGATTGCTGGGAATTGAACTCAGGACCTCTGGAAGAGTTGTCGGTGTTCCTAACCACTGAGCCATCTCTCCAGCCCATAGAACTAGTTTAGTTAAACTAAACTATAATCTTAAACTATAAGTTCACTCGGCTTATACGGGGTTCCAGGAAAATGGGTGTCTCTGGCAGGTAATGGAAAGGTGCTTGTTTCCAGGACTGCACTCTATATCGGTTTAGCTCAAAGGCAAGGCTAGTCTCCTTTTGTACCTAATTTAAATGGGTATGTGGTCATTCAGTAAATAGTATCTTTTCCTAAAACCCCATTTAATTTCTATTTTCTTTTTTCTATTCAATTTCCTGCGTAACCGAAACCACGGATATAAAGAGAATGCTCACATTTATTGTATTTATTTATTTAATTTATTGTTAGTCAGATTCTAACATTTGGACCGCACTGTTGCAGAGGTTCCTCTTGAGTATGTACTGGGTGCGTGCACACGAACACACCACTTCCTAGCATCAATTACTCTGATGGGCTGTTCTGTTGCAAGAATCACTTGAAAAGGGGCATGAGGAATAATGAAGCTTCACAAACTCCACACAAGCATAGTGGTATTTCGAGTGCTATTTGGTGCCCTTTCTTTCCTCTTTTGTTATGAAGACATTCAGGGATCACAGTTCCGGCCATTTGTGTGCACTTGACACGGGGCCAGGGAATTCCCAATAGGTTCTGGGTCTTCAGTTGCATCAGCCCTTTTCGAACATACCCAGCCTTGGCTGGTTCTTTTGTCTGAGTGCGGTAGGGACCCGACCGAATGACAGCACCCCTTATGCCATTCCTGGTGGGGACCTCAGTGACAGGCAAGTACTGGGCCCTCTTAGACTTTATTCTCTGGAGCTTTTTGTGATGCTCGAGATATATCATTTCCTTGGTGCTTAGAATTTAGCTGTTAGGTTTTTTATTTACGTTTTTTTGATTTCTTAAGTAGACTTGAAACGTCTGTAACGTTTTAAAATGATTTTGTCCGTGCATGGGGACATGGAGTTGACACAGCTCCAGGTGTTCAGTGTCTCCGGCCACCGGCTGAATCCTGTTACTGTCCTGCTTGATTTTCTCTTAAGCTGAAATGGATATTGCAGGTTTTTTTTTTTTTTTTTTCTTTGCTAAGGTATTTTTCTTGGCACTGAGCAGGGTTCAAAGACTGTGGAATATTTTGGAAATCATGTGGAATACTTTGAATTCACAGTGACCCTATAGGTCATGGTGGGCCTTCTTATTGGACCAGTCCTACTGCGTTACTCTGTGCACCGTAATCCTTATTGAATGGCAAAATTTGGAAACGGTAGGAATGAGTTCTCAGCGGAGATATTTTGTAAGTGAATTTGACCTTGTGACAAAAGTTAGAGTAGAGAATCTTTCAGCTAGTGAAATTCTAAAGAACACCAAATATTTTTGGAGTTAAAGTTATTTGTAACAATTCAGTTTTAGAAAACATCAAGATGGGGGCTGGAGAGATGGCTGAAGCCTTTAAGAGGAGGTAGGTAGTTCAATTTCCAGCAACCACATGGTGGCTTACAACCATCTGTAATGAGATGTGGCGCCCTCTTCTGGCTCACATGTGTGAGTCCTCATAGACAATTAAAAAAAAAAAAAAAAGAAAGAAAACATAAGAAAGAAATTTTGGTCATGACGCACATTCCTTTTTTAAAATTATATTTAAGCGTAGTGTAGTTTTTATTTTGGGTTTTCTCTAGTATTATTTGTAACCCCCTCTTTTTCTATTCCTTCCCTACCAAAAATAACATATAATCTAGACCTTTGAAACAAAATATACTCATGCTCAGTGTGTGAATTTCTCCTGGAAGTATGAGACTTAGTGACAGAGTAAATGATGGATTATGTTTCTTTACGTTGCCATCTTGGAGCAGCCTGATGTTTGTAGTAGGTGAAACTGGAGATCATTGGGAATTTCTTGTGAGTTTTCTCACTGGACTTTCAAGTTTCATAAGCTCAGGTGACTCCTGTTTGGTTCCTTCTCAGTCTTGGAGCAGACACTGCACACAGATTGGATGTCACAGTCTGAAACTCTCAAGTCCCAAATGCTCCAAAATTCAAATATTTTCAAGCTCTTTCGTGCTCAAAAGTTTTAGACTGCAGAATATTTCTAATTTCGGATTTCAAGAATAGTCCACATTCTAAAATGTTGCCAAATGTGGAATCCTTTGATCCTAAGTGTTTTGGATAGATGGTAATCTATACTTTTGATAGAGAGAAGGAAGGAAGAGGAGAGACGGGGGTTGGGGGAGGGATCTTAATTGAAGTAAGTAAATTGAAAAGTGTATGTTAATGACTATGTCTTATCCAGAGGACTGGGTATTGGGGCACAGTATGCCAGTAAAGGTGATTTTAATTGGTGTACAGTAACATTGTGGGCATTTGCATTTTTGTCTCATCACTACTTCAAATATTAAAGCCAAAGTTGTCTTCCATAAACTATGAGCTTTGAACACTTTGAATACGACCTTAGACCGTCCGAATCCTCTCGGGCTTGCTGGAGTTATTTTGAGAAACGGTGGTGACTGCAGGTCAGGACAGACCTGCCCCATTCTGTGCTGAGTCCCTGCTGGTCTGCAGCCCCGTGCCGCAGTGACACATAGCTTCCTGCTGACCCCATATTTCCCTCTGTGGTCATCACTGCTGCTGCCGTGATACTGAGCTATACTTATCCAATATAGCTTCAGTAAGTCAAAGGCCTATGCTTTTTATCCTTTTACATGTAGATTTGCATATATTTAATTGAATTACCTTCGCTTTCTGTCGTTCTTTTCATTGTCTATTCATTCACTTTACATCCCTATCAAAGCCCCCATTCCCCTCCGAGTCCAACCCTCACATATCTCTCCTCTCATTACTCCCCCCTTCTCCTTAGAGAAGAAGGGGACCCCCACCACCTTGGTTCCCACCTCGCCCTGGGACATGAAGTTGAAGCAGGTCTAAGTTCATTGGTAGTCCAGCTAGGGGGAGGGGATCCATTTTTTTCTTCTTTTTTAATGATCAATTGTTACATGCAAGATTTGAGGTTATCTGCGGTCTCCGATGATATGGAAGTCTTCAGGGTACCTGCCAAGAGTTACTATTATGTGAGAAGATGTGCCTGAGTGATTGGGGAGAGGTGGGGTGGTGAACCTGTGTATGCATGGGTCTACCAAACTGTGTGCATTATCAAGAGGCTGTGCTTGACCTCAGAGGTATAGTCTGGGTTTGAAGTAGGAAAGAGACACCATGGTGTGTGCAGAGTTTCCCTATCTTTTTGCTTTCTCTTTCTCTGTGTGCATACGTTCATGTAGATGATGTGTGCGGTGGACGTGTGTATTTGTGGCTGACCCGTGAATTCCAGGAGTGTGCTTGTCTTCTGTTCTTCATTGGCTTGTTATGTGGCTGCTGCAGGTCCTAACACCGTGCAGTGAGTACTTTACAAACTGTACCACCTCCCCAGCCTTATTTGACTTTAGAACATAGCATGGCATACACTGGTGTCAGTTGTCAATCTCCTGGCACAGCGCCTAAACCCTACCTCTGCCTGAGACATAGCTGTTGGCTTGATTTGAGCTCTCGGGAAGAGTCAGTCAGAAATACAACATGATGCTACGAAAAACGAGTCAGTTGTTTTGCAGTCTCTTGTGGGGATCTAGGACAAAAACTAGGTATTTTTTGTGGTAGGATGTTTCTAGAAAATCTAGGAGGGAACATAGAGGCTTTTATTTTTATTTTTTATTTTTGAAGCCATTAAAAGACAAAGAAAGAGCGTTCTGTATTATGGTGACGTGAAGATGCTTGGAGTTCATGCTGCAGGGTTTCTATGACGCCATGTCGGAAGATGCCCCTTTCACTGGTGGTGAGGCGGGATGAGGAATAGGGCGTCTACCTGACTTTGTTTGGAAAGGAATTACTGAGAGTTTTGATTTATGGTGTATAGGAGGTGGGGGAATGAAAAACAGGAGGAATGAAAAACAGAGGAATAAAACACTGTCACAGTCATAGGGCGGTATGGAAGCCCGTGTGAGCACTCAAATAAACGGAACCGTAGGGCGTGGTTTTGTGTGGCTGTTTCTTTACTTATAGGGTTTTTGAGTATGTTTGAGGTTTGTGTATAGCACAGCAGTGTGCACTCCATTTCTTTTGTTGTTAACAGCCTGCTGTGTCTACGTGTAACTCCAGTGCCCGTTGTTCATCCATTTATCAGTGGATAGACCATAAGATCTGGCTGTAAGGTATTTTCTTAATCAGTGGTTGATGGGGGCGGGGCCAGCCCATTGTGGGTTGTGCCTGGTGTGTCCCTGGGCTGGTGGTCCTAGGATCTTCTATGGAAGCAGACTGGGTAGGCCACATAGAACAAGTCAGTAAGCAGCACCCCTCGGTAACCTCTGCATCAGCTCTTGCTTTGAGGTTCCTGCTCTGTTTGAGTTCAGGTTCTGGCCTTTTTCAGTGATGGAATGGGATATAAGAAGTATAAACCAAATAATCTTTCCTTCCCAACATGCTTTGGGTCATAGTGCTTTGTCACAGCAATAGAAACCTTCGCTAAAACAAGTTGGTACCTGGATTGTTGGTTATTGTGGCGACAGAGAAGGTCAAGTTGTTTTGGGGAGGATTATGGAAGGACTTTGGAACTTTGTGCAATTGCGTCTTCAGTACTTGGTGAGCTGTTCTATGGGAACTTGTAGGATGAGAATGCTGAGGGCAGTGCAGAAGATGAAGGCTTGACTTGCAAAGTTTTAGAGGTAAGTTTAACATTTGATTAGGACCATTTGCTATTCTGAATTAAGATTCTGTGGTTAGCTGGAAAATGCGGTTCTGGGCCGAAGAATCAAATATGATTTATAAGATACTAGAACTACTGAGGTGAAACCTTTGCCTTACTGGAATACTCATTGCTGGTTGCTAGAGGCGAGAACTGAGTAGTAATTAAGAAGAGACTGTGTCACTGAGGCGAAATCTTCTGAGAAGGTGAAGCCTTCAGTGACCGATGAAGGCCCAGGATTGCAGGGGTCATGCAGAGAAGCTGAAGTTTGGCATCATAAAGTGACCCTCTGAGAGGCCATTGGTGAAAGTGCAACCCATTCATAGTAAGGGATTCTAGCAGTTCTGGAGATGCCAGTGCTAAGGAATGATCACCTAAAACATCAGCAGCAGTGGAATGGAGCCGACTGGAGCCTGGAAGATAATCCATCCATATGTGCTGCAGAGGGAGGAGCTGGAGAAGTGACCCAAATTGAAGGAGCCCAGAAGATTGTGAGTGAATTCCAGACATTGGACATTGAGTTATGTGTCACTCTGAAGTCTGGTTTTCCTCTGTTCAAATTTGTAACTGTGCCAGGGTTCTTCCCTCTAAAAGTAAGAAAGTATTCAACTTATTTTTGATTTTATAGGAGCCCACAGTTGAGAGACTTTGAATTTGAGGGTTTAATTTGGAGGTTTTCAGAAATTTTGGATTTTAAGAGACTGAATATTTTTAAAGAGACAACTTTTTAAAAAGGGTTTAAATTTATAAGGCTGTGGGCTTTTTACGTGTGTAGAATGTTTTGTATTGTGATGTCTTTACTAACGTGTAATCCTGGGGATGAGCAAAGAGATGGTTTAACAGTGATAAGTTTGTGTGTCAAGTTGACAAGGGGTCACATATGCTATGGCAACTTGACACAAGCTAGAGTTTCTGAAAGTCAAGAATCTTAAGAAATTGCCTCTGTAAGGTCTGTTTGTAAGACAACTTCTTAATTAGTGACTGGTGGAGAAGGCCTCAGCCTGTTGTGGATGGTGACATCCTTGGTGGTCCTAGGTTTTATAAGAAAGCGAATTAAACATCTGCCTCTGTATTTGTCAGATTCTGGCAGAGCCTCTCAGGAGACAGCTATATCAGGCTCCTGTCAGCATGTACTTCCTGGCATCCACAATATTGTCTGGGTTTGGTGACTGTATATGGGATGGATCCCCAGGTGGGGCAGTCTCTGGATGGAGGAGTTGGAGAAAGGACTGGAGGAGCCAAATGGGTTTGCAACTTCATAGGAAGAACAACAACAATATCAACCAACCAGATTTCCCAGAGCTTTCAGGGACTAAACCACCAACCAGAGAGTACACATGGAGGGACTCATGGCTTCCAGCCACATATGTAGCAGAGGATGGACTTACTGGACATCAATGGGAGGAGAGGCCCTTGGTCCTGTGAAGCCTCTATGCTTCAGTGTAGGGAAATGCCAGGGCAGGGAGGCAAGAGTATGTGGGTGGACCGGGGAGCATCCTCATAGAAGCAAAGGGAAGGAGTATGGGATAGGGTGTTTCCAGAGGGGGAACTGGAAAGGAGATTTGAAATGTAAATAAATAAATTATCCAATAAAAAGAAAGGAAGGAAGAGATAGAGAGAGAGAGAGAGAAAGGGAGGAAGGGAGGGAGGGAGGGAGGGAGGGAGGGAGAGAGAGAGAGAGAGAGAGAGAGAGAGAGAGAGAGAGAGAGAGAGAGAGAGAGAGAGAGAGAGAAAGCAAGAAAGCAGACTGAGCAAGCAAGTAAGCAGCACTCCTTGGTAGTCTCTGCATCAGCATCTGCCTCCAGGTCCCTGCCTTGTTTGAGTTCCTGTTCTGGCTTCCTTCAATGATGAGCTACTTTGTGGAAATATAAGTTAAATAGACCCATTCTCCTCAACTTTTAGGTCATGGTATTTTGTGACAGCAGTAGAAACCTTAAACAAGACACAAGAGTTCTTTGTAAGATTTGGGCACAGGTCTTTTAGATGTGTGATTTGAAAATATGTTTAGTCTGTTATTTGAATTTTCATAATCTTAATGTCTTCTAAGAATACAAAAATTTAGAATTTTGATAAGGTCAACTTTTTATCAATTTCTTTCTTTAGCAGTTGTTTTGGTGTCAGATATGAATTCTTTGTTGGAAGGTCTCAAAGCTTTTTTACAGATATTTTAATTGTATTAACTTTTAAGGTTATGTTTGAGATGTTAAATATCAGAAATTTAATTCATTTATTTTTATTTTAGTTAGTTTATTTTCATTGTTGAGGCTGGAACCCAGGCCCTTAAGGCAAACACTTTGCCGAAGCCCTGGTGTTTTTGTGAGTTTCATTATATAGCTCAGATTGATCTCAAGCTCACCACGCTGCCTCTGCTTCCTGAGGACGATTACTGTTATGCCCCAACACTCCAATGCTTTAATGTTTTTTGTTTGTTTGTTTTGATTCTTTTTTGTAGAAGTTTGACATGTTGGCAGGAAGATATAAAAGTCATAAAGGACAATTTAGCTGAAAGAGGAGCCCATATGTACAACCACCACAGAGATTATTAAGGAAATGTTACATTATCTCAGGACACCCCATATCCCAACAGTCCCTTCCTTGTTCTTGAATCAACCTTCTGTTAGAGGAACCATCCAACAACTACCAGCATCATGTTGACCCTGCCTTTGCTATGCAGTATAATGAGTGTCTGTGTCTGTGCCTTATTTTGGTTAGATGCAGCTAGGTATTGTTCTGAGTAGTTCGCTTTTCTTCACGGTGATGTAGTACATTATATAAATAGATTTTTTTTTTACAATCATTAATTCTGCTGCTTACAGATATTTGCTATTCCGATATCTGGTTATCTCAAACAGTGCTGCTAGTAAAACACTTGTGCCACTTAATAGAAGGATGAGGGCATTTGTGTCAGTCAGTACTTCGTGGGGTCGCTGTATGGCGGAGATGACAAGACGGCATATTTTCCTAGATGGCAAAAAGCACAGAGATTTCTAGTCCCAACAGCATGGATGTGTGGAAGTCCCATCTCTGTGACATCCTGAAAACAGTATTTTCTCTTGCTGTTACTTTTTAAGCTCTAGCCCACTTTGGGTTTGTGCTATTTGCATTTCACTGCTGATTGGTGAGAGACAACACCCTTATGTATGTAATGGATTTTTATATTTCCCTATTTGGATGTTTTAGTGTTCATTCTTTTGCTTATCTTTCAGCTTGGCTGCTTGTGTTTTTCTTGTAAATTGTTACAAACGCACATATTTCAAATCACTAGTCACATGTTAGCTTTTTCTCACTGTGACAAAAGATGAAAGCCAGTCATCCTGTATGGTAAGAACAGGTTATTTTGGTCCAGGGTTTAGGCTCTGTTGTTTTGGAGGCTGTGACATGATATGTTGGAGGACAGCGTGGGATAGAGCACCACTGTTCACTTCACAGTAGCCAGAACGTGAGACAAAGGAAAGGAAGGTGCTGGGGTTCCCAGTAGCCTCTTCAAGGGCATTCTCAGAATCCTTCCTTCTGTTCACTAGGCCCACCTCCTAACAGTTCTGCTGCTTTCCAAGATGAGCCACAGGCTATGGAGATGCAGCCTTCAAAACTTGGGCTCTTGGGAGTCAGTCAAGATCCAGACCCTAGCAAATCGGTAGTAAGGTCGCTATTTAAGGATCCTCAACCTTCTGTTTCTTGTTCATTCTCTATACCTTCAGACTACTGGTCAACCTCTTCATAGTATACTGAGTGTTTTGACATTTTGCTTGGGTCTTATAAAATAATTTTGATTAGGAAATGTAATTAAGTGAAAGAACTCGACTTAGACTATGTGGTCATGCTTTGGGCCTTTGTTTTCTCTGTGCTCCCAGAATAGCACAGTCTTCCCCAGATCCTCTCCTATATACTCTCAGGAGCCTGAACTCTTCCAGCCTGGGCTGCCCCCACTGCTTCCCAGCTGCCCAGCTGCCTCTTTTACCCAACTTCACAGTTTCCCAGCCACTTGTGAGCCTTTCAGCTGCCGCTTCTCAAGCTTTCAGCTTCTCAGCTGTCTTGTCCATCTGAGCCGGCATTTTGGAATTGGCTTATGCATAGTGAAGAAGTGCTCATCATGGTCTCCTACATTTTAATCCCTGAAATCTGGGTTCTTCAAGTTCCCTTGCTCTGGTAGCTCTTAGGTATCTTCAAGGAGGTTCTCAGGAGTTATCCATGGCCGTGTGATTGTTGGAGTGTTGGTTTGCCATAGCTTGTCGTTGTCAGAAGAGGAAGTCGTGGAGGATGTTTGTAAGGTTTTTGATGCAGCTTTCTGAATTACTGTTAAATTGAAATTCCATTGGTGGAGTATTCTCTTATCTTCATTTAAGGCAACCCCCCCCCCAAAAAAAAACCCAAACCAATCAATCAACCAATCAAACAAAAACCCCTGGAGATTTGCTGAAAAAAAAAAAAAACACAAAACAACTTTCATTAAAATTTTTATTCTAGTGGGACCAAATGCTCTTTGAAATTATTATTTTTTCATTTTCTGCTCATGATTTTTCTTATTCATAACATTGTTTGTTTTAAAGAATTTTAAGGAACTTTAAATGTGTAACATTGTTTTAATTATTAAGAGTGATGAGTTCCTACAGTAATAACTTAAATGTAGCCAGGCATCTTGGCATATGCCTTTAATCTTAGCATTCTGGAGGCAGAATCGGGGAATCTTGGAATTTAAGGCCAGCCTGGTCTACAAAGTGAGTTCCAGGGAAGGGCTACACAGAGAAACCCTGTCTCTAAAAATAATAAATAAAAAAAACATATGAACATACTTCAAAATAATTGGTTTTCGTATATTCATCTTTATACAATTTTAAGAATGGATGGCAAGGGTTATTTTAACTTGCACATCAAACGTTATATCCATACAGAAACGATTACCAATTTTCACAGCCTCACTCAACCCTTGGAAGCCCACATTCTAGACGCTTTCTACAAGTACAACTATTTTAGGTGCTTCTATGATTGGATCAGAGGACTTCCGTTTCCAGTTATCCTGAGTTCTCACATTCTCACACCTACAGAAGTTACTAATTTGAGATCAAATTCTCCTATGTTATATATCACATTCACTGAAGATGAATACCTTATATGCAATGTGAAAAGCGAATTATTATGCCTTATTTCCTTATGAAATGGAGTTTGTCTCATTACCAGAAGTATCAGATTAACACTGAGTGGTGACCTTACCAGCTGAAGCTTCAAGGTGGTTACCAATAAGACAATTGTAGATGGAGTTCAGAATTCTAAAGGGTATGTGTAAAATGTTGAGCTGAAAACATTCTTCGTTCACAAAGTTGGAATTTAAGAACTCATTTAGACAATTCAATTTTAGTTAACTTTAAAAAAAACTATATTTAATGAAGTATAGCATCATATTTTCTTTAGGTTAGGTTAGGCATACTTTGATTTACTTTAAACAATATAATATTTTATTTTTTGAGATTTTTATATATGCATGCAATGTGTTTTGATTATTTTTATCCCCTAACACCCCCTAAAACTCCCAGATCCACCCCACAACCCGGCCCCAACTTCACTTCCCTTTTCTTTTAAAGATAACTCAGGAGTTCAATTTGCGTTTCCCATGTAATCATAGGCCTGGGATGATCAACTCACTAGAGGCCACATTCATAAGAGAAACTTACTCCTCCCAGAAGCCATCTACTGTCAATAGCTCCTCAACTGTGGGTCGCGCCTCCCGAGTCCCTCCCTTGGCCTCACTGCAACATGGCTGGACTGAGCTCTGGAATAGGTCTTGCACAGACAGCCACAGCTTTTGTGAGTTTACCAGTCCTGCCATATCCAGAACACACTGTTTCTCTCTGGATGTTCCTAACTTCTGGTTCTTACTATCTTCCCGTAGCTTCTTATGAGAGATGGCTCTTAATCCTTGGCAGGATCAAGATATATGATATAGATGTTCCACTGTGGCTGAGCTCTTTACTGGCATTTTCAGTGCTATGCCAACCACCTTCCCCTGCACAAAGAAATTTCTCTGATGAGCTCTGAGAGCTGCACTTATCTGTGGTGGAGAGATACAAATATGGAGGGCAGTTTGATACCATGTTCATTTAACAAAAGACTGCTAGTAAGTTCACTTCTGGGGCCTGGGAACTTCCCGGCCATGAGCCCTTTCTTCGTTTGGTTCATATTACCCAGCCATGTATTTCCTTTGGTGGAGCAGTTCTTAAATTCCATCAGAAAGAGAAAGGGAAGGGTAAGGGGAAAGTTGGCAAAGGGGTAATTAATACTAAGGACATTAATACTTACAGAAAAAGCCACATGGAAACCCATTTTAAAATAATTTTATACATGTGAGTATTTTGTCTGGATGTATGCTTGTGTAACAAACATATCTGATGTCTGTGGAAGGTTAGAATTCCGTGTCAGATTCCCTGGGACTAGAGTTACAGATGTTTGTGTGCTGCCACGTGGGTGCTGGGACTGAACCTGCATCCTCTGAAAGATCAGAGAGAGAGAGAGAGAGAGAGAGGGTGGGAGGGAGGGAGGAAGGGAGGGAAGGAGGGAGGGAGAGAGGGAGAGAGAGAGAGGGAGGGAGAGGGAGAGAGAGAGAGGGAGGGAGGGAGAGAGAAGGAGAGAGAGAGGGAGAGAGGGGGAGGGAGGGAGAGAGAGGGAGAGAGAGAGGGGGGGGAGGGGGAGGGAGAGGGAGGGAGAGAGAGAGAGATTAAATGGAGTTAACCTGCATACAGGGCACAGCATTTCTCTCAGAAGCCATAGGTTACCAAGTAAAAAGCCAACCTGTCAGGTGTCACATACCTCCTCTTGAGTTGTTGATCAGGGGTTGTTCCAATGCCACCAAGCACAGGTTCTTGCCACTACCCTTAGTTGCTCACCATAATTTGATGGTGTGACCCTACTGCTGAAGATACTACAGTCTGGTTTTGGGACAGGGAGGAACCAAGTTGGTATTAACCAGAAAGCTTCCTACCTATTGGACGGCTTTCATAGCTGGAAGGTGCTGTGCAGGCTTCTGGGGGAAAGAAATTTGTCAACCCTTACCTAGCTTACCTGTAAGCTAAAAAAGTCATGCTTCATGCGTGGCAAGATATTTTCATGGGTGAGGTATTGGCATGTAATGGAGTTAGTTTCAGTTTGAAGTGTATCCTTATTCACAGAAATGTCCTTGCTTAGTTATTGTCCTACTTTTTGTCTTTCTGGTCATTTCATTAACTCTGCGCAAAACACTGTCTGCTCTCTTGCTGCCCTAAGCCCTCTGAGGATAATGTTCTGAAGAAAAGTGAAGTCTCTAGGGAAGTCCTATCTAAAAATAAAACGTCAAGGTGTTGGACCAGGGATGTAGGGCAGATGTAGGGTCAGCATTTTCTGACATTGCAGATTGCTATTCTGATGACATAGAAGTCACTTGCTCCTTAGATGATGAGAGAGGCAGCAAAGCATTTTGAAGTGGATGGAGTGTGGAGCCAGGCAACCCTGGGCTCTTGTCCAACTCTCCCACCACTACTGTGGTTACAGGCATGCCTCTTGCTGAGCCTCTGTCTAGTTATCTTCAAAATGGGAAAGTAGCTGCTGCCTTTGGAGCTCTTTGCCTTATTTAGATAATTATTATTTATGTATCTATTACTGTGCCAAATTGACCTAACCAAGGAAACTTATAGGAAAAAGGATTTATTGGGGTTTGAGGGTAAAACCATTTAGGATAGGCAAAGGTCACTGGATGAGGTCTTAGGGTACTGAGAAACCTTTTTGCATGGGAAAATTGTTGTGGAAATATTTAATCTCAGTCGGGGGCTTTTACCCTGCCTCTGTTCATTCAGTTCAGATACACAACATTTATATTTATCAGCACTAGAGCTGGACAGTTACCCACTCTCTATGCTAGTAGAGTCTATCTTCCCATTGATCACCCCATTTTATAATTTGCCATGTTCATGAGTAGTTCTTAACTTAAAATAGCTAGCCCTCATGGCCATATATTTATGACTTACCTACCCCATGGTGGCTTCCTCCTCTCTCTACCTTTTCTCTTCATGGTTCTTTTCCAACCCTCAGCCTGGTTGGAATTCCAGGCTCTACCTATATCAGTTCAGATTAGCTATGGGCTGTAGTCATCTTTATTGAACCAAGAGTTTTACATTACGGAGCAAAGTCACACTGTACATGTAGATTCTCTCCTTCCTGGGTGTAAACAGGCCTTGGGAGCCAGCATTTAGCATTACCTCACATAGCAAAAGACCAGACCTCAAAGGAAGCATTTTAGGGATCTCAGGTGCTGGTTGAACTAGTTCGAAGAAATCGATTCTGTAATCTAATTGAGACTTCATGACATTCCTCGGGTAGAGGCATATGTGGGGGCTTAGAATTCCTCAGACAAGGTCAGAGAAGGGGAAGGCCTGTTTATAGAGTGTCTCATATTATATTGAGCCCAAGGGCTATCTAGTCATGGTGGACCTTGACCTTCATTAACAGACAGAGAGAAGTGGTTCCCCCATGTACTTCACATTGGCTACCAGCAGAAGATGTGATCCAGATAAAAGGTGTATCTCAGTTTAAAAGATTCAGACTAAAAGTGGGTCTTCTCACTTCAAATGATTTAATGAAGAAAAACAAAATCAAAAACAAAAGAAAACAAAACCTCACAGGTGTACCCAGCTACTTGGGTCTTCGTTAATTCCAGATGTAGTCAAACGGACAACCAACTAGCTATCACAGTGAGTCCGTACCATTGTGGTGGGGAGCATGGAAGCCGGCAGACAGGCATGGTACTGTACTGGTAACTCAGACCTCAAACCTTATCTGCAAGTGGGAGGGAGAGAGAATGATCTAACTGGCAATGTTGTGTACTTCTGAAACCTCCATTCCCACACCCTAGTGACGCACCTTCTGCAAGATCACATCTCCCATTTTTGTTTTTCTCAAACAGTGCATCAGTTAATATGTGAGCCAATGGGGGTTGTTCTCATTCAAATAACCACTTGATTACATGTGCTAAGGACTGATGTATACGGGATATTTAAGAGATGGCGGGCATATTTGCACTTGTGGTTTTCTAAAATGTATTTTGTAATAGGTTTTGGGTTTCGAACAATTTTGTTCACTGACAAGAGCTGAGTTCTTAAGTTCTTGCCCTGCAGCTGCTTCTAACCAGCTCTGAGGCACTTGGCAGGCTTCTCCTTTCTTTGGACCTCAACTCCTCCTCTCCAAAGAAGGATATTGATTGATGCCCATCCTCTAGAGTTGTATTTATAATAATTCAGCTTAGCATCTGGCTAATATGAAAGCACTGAGCAGTTAATTGGTGGAATACTAAGCTATGAAGTCCAGCATAAAGGAGTCATGGGAAAAAGATGGGGTGGAGGTCAGTGTTGCTGCCTGTGACCCAGACTGAGAGAGAGAAACAGGGTGAGCGGGAGTTCTCAGTATGGTGTCCCTGAGACAGCCTTCCATGCAATGGCTGCTGTTCAGAGGAAGCCGACTAGAATGGTTTTTACTTTCCCTTCCTGCCAGGGGAAATTCCTGCAGGGGAAATAGTTTTAGAAAATGGGTTTTGTTGAAGACTTTGTCCGGCAAGTGAACAAAAAAGGAAATTCTCAGGTAGAAGATACTTCGATGTGCTGTACCAGATCTCAGATGTACCCACTGTGTGAAAAGTCACTGGAATATATGTGCATAAGTAGAATATATATATGAAATTGGAGGTAAACAAGTCTGCTATTGGCTCATTTCTTAGTACCATTCAATTGTGCATAGAATATTGTAGGTTTTTGTTTGGTTTTGTTTTGAATTAGTGTGAAGAATACTAGAGCCATTCTTTTTTAAGTTGAATTTTTAAAAATAATCTTGGGGCTGGAGAGATGGCTCTGAGGGTCCGACCGCTGACTGCTCTTTCAGAGAACCCGGGTTTAATTTCTCAGCAGTCACATGGCAGCTTATGGCGTGCCTTCCAACTGCAGGGGGTTTGACACCCTCACATGGACATGCACGCAGGTAACACACTGATGCACATACAGAGAACGTCATTTAAAAAGAAATCTCCTATACTCTACATTCCAGGTAGAGCCAGGACTCAGCGAGGCCTTGTTTTCTACTTGACTGTACTACCTAGTAGATGGAGCTCCTGTCTGTCTGCCGTCCTCATGGCTCACTTCTCAGTTAAGTAAAGCACAGCTGTTGCTCGTCCCTTTATGTCAAGGGTGCAACAAGCTCAGCAAAGTCACAGACCTCAGATTGTGCTTATCCATAAGATGAGAAATGAAATGCTACCAATGGCAGAGCACTTTCTGTCCACCCCAGACTGTTTCTACAGTGTCTGTGTGTCAGAGCCTGTGCATTTTATATGCCTGTGTGTGTGGCGTGCTTTCACAAGTTTGACACAATCTTTCACCGAAACTGGAGCCTGCTATTTAGGCAAAGCTAGCTGACCAACAAGTTCCTGGGATCTGCTTATCTCTGGCCTTCAGCATCCAGGTTCTGTGCACACATTCTGCCTGGCTTTTATGTTTTACCTTGGCTCTGGGGACTTGCATTTTCAAGTCCTCTTGCTTATTCACCGAGCCAGTTCCCACTCCTCTACAGAAAATGCTTTTCCTGAGACAGGTTCTCATTCTGTAGAGCTGAGTGCCCAGAAATTCTGCATAGACCATAGACTAAGTTGGCCTTGAACTTATATAGATTCTCCTCTGACTGCCAAACTGGGTTTTAAGGCATATGCGCTCATATGTGGTGGCTAGGAGAGGCTTTTTGAGATTTTTTTTTTTTTTTGAGAGAAACAATAGAAGCAGACGAGTCCCGTAATGTTTGTTGTTACAGTTGTATGATGCAGTGGGAGGGAGCATCTCGGTGGATTGGTCCCAGTGTTCCCCTGGGAATCACCATTGTGTGACAGGCCAAATACAAAAGGAAATTTATTGGCAGAAGGGAAGGGGACCTGGAGAAGGGGCAGAGGCAGAGAAAGGGGAAGAGAGAAGGACAGAAAGAAAGGGGAGAGAAGAAGAGAGGCTGACTGGAAACAAGTGGGGAAGAGAGAGAGAGAGAGCATAGGAGATGAAGAGAGGAAGAGGTGGGAGAGACAGTAGCCAAGCCGTCCTTATAGGCCAGATTGACTTGCCCCTGGAAGGTGGTTATACAAGATGCTGCTAGGTAGCTGTTGGATGTAGCCCAGCAGAATTGCCAATAATTTCTTAGCATGAATTTTGGGAATACTTCTAAAACTGATACTCTTTTAAGGAATGCTTACCACAATTCCCCCCACCCCACAGATTTCCACACTGTGGAAAAGTGGTTCTAGGAAGTCTAGAGGAAGAGTCTCATTGGTAAGTGTAGTAGTGGACAAGCCGGCTGAGTCTGCATGCCCCATAAGTGCTTCGTTCCTTCTTCCTGTGATGTAACATACATACTTGGGAAGCCAGCATGTTATTCCCAAGTTAAAAATTTAAGGCTCTCTTTTCCCAAGAAAACACAAATTATGTGGGGGGAGAATTAAGGCAGTCAAGGGTGTGCATGTGCTACCCAATAGCTTCTGCTCACCCCAACGTGAAGCCTGTCTTTTGGCAGTTCCCATGTCTCCACACACACGGTTCCTGCCAGCTGTTCACTAGGAACCCACAGAAAGCCACAGCTGTGTATCAGTTGGCAGAGGAAAGCCACAGCCTTCGAGGAAAGAAAAAGAAATCTATATTTAGTGCTTAGAAATAGGCACAAGCTATAGTAGGAAAAAGGGGGGGGGCATTGTGGAAAAGTGGAAAAAATAAGCAAAATTAATATTCCTGGAAGAAAAGAAATTGTCTACATCTGTACCACCATGAACGGGCTTAATCGTGTCTGATTTCAGAAGCTAAGTAGGTTCAATCTCGTTAGTACTTGGAGGGGAAGAGAGACTAGTCAAGGACAGGAGGACTATAAATGGAATCTTCTGGGGAGTTCCAGTAAGGTAGCATATGAAGGATGAGACAATCATAATGTGGGAGCAGTCAGAGAGCAAGAAAGACACGCCATGAAACCAGCTTCCCCAGGAGCCACAAAGAAGACTTGGTCAGTTTTGATAGAAGTAATTCAAAGGATAAAATGCTTCTATTTACAGTTTCCGAAGGGATATGATCCCTCAGCAAGGAAGGTGGGGAAGTAGAAGCATGAGACTGACTTCTTGCCCTACATCAGCAGTCTGAAAGGAGAGAGGAACAGGGAGAGAAGCTGGTCTACAAAACATGTCAACATGCCCCCAGTGCCACAGACTTGCAAGGGTTCACTTCTTAAAGGTTCTCTAATTTTCCCAAACATTGACACTGGCTGGAGACCAAGTGTTCAAACACATGAGGCTGGTGACGGTAATTTTACATTGAAATCACAATGACTGTAGAAATATCCAACTCTTGTCTGGCTATAAGCAGCAACCACTGGTGCTCAGAGCCAAGTGCCTCAAAAAAAGGTGGTAAGAAGGTTACTACCAAGTGGAAAGTGGTTGATCCATTTTCTAAGAAAGATTGGTACAATATGAATGCAGAAGCTATATTCAATATTAGAAACATTGGAAAACACTAGTTACAAGGAGTCAAGGAACCAAAATTGCATCTGATGCCCTTAAGGGTTATATGGCATTCCAAGGACCAATCCCTGACACTATTAATGGTACCCTGCTTAGCTTGCAGATATGAGCCTAACATAATTATCCTCTGAGAGCCTCTGTCCAGCAGCTGACTAAAACAGATGTAGAGATCTACAGAAAAACATTGGACAGGGACTCTACTAGAACAGTTAGGGAAAAGATCAAGGGCCCCTGAGAGGGATAGGAGTTCTACAGGAAGACCAACAAAGTCAACTAACCAGGACCCTTGGGAAACGGAACTACCAACCAAAAAGCATACATGAGTTGAACCAACCCCCCCTCCCATATATGTGTAGCTCGGTCTTTGTATGGGTCCCTCAACAAGTGGGATCAGGGGCTGTCCATGAATATGTTGCCTGTCTCTAGACCCCGTTTCCCTAACAAGCCCACCTTGACTGGCCTCAAGGGGAGGATGCACCTAGCCCTGCAGAGACTTGATGAGCCAGGGTGGGGGATACCCAGGGAGGTGTAATGGAAGTAGATAATAGGGTGATTCCAGACAGTGCTGGGAAAGACATAAAAAGGGCTTGCTACTTCTTTTATCTTTTTCAAAATGTGTTTGATAGAAAAATACAAATGCTAAAGAAACCCATATTTGAAATGATAAAACTCATGGAACTCTGTGGTGAAGGCAGTAGTTCTGGGAGAGCTACTGTTGATGAGATAAAGTGATTAAGTAATGAGATAAGGAGATCAAGTTGGATAAGTTGATGCTGTGATTTGAACGAGACTGGCTCCCTATAGTCTTGTATATTTGAATATTTGGTTAACAGTTCCTGGAAGTGTTTAGGAAGGATTAGGGGGTGTGGCATTGTTGAAGAAAGTGTGTCACCCAGGGTGGGCTTTGAGGGCCCTCACAGGCTTACTATTACTCTTCTTGTTTCTGTGTATAGTTCAGATATAAACTCTTACCTGTTGCTTCAGCACCATGTCTGCCTGCCTTCTATTTATTGTGATTCGGCTATAATCATGGACTTACCCTTTGAGGCCGTTTTGGTTTTTTTTTTTTTTTTTTTTTTTTTTTGTTGTTTTTTTGTTTTTTTCTCTGAATCAGCCTGAGGCTTAACGGAAGTTTGAGACTGATTTTATTGGTAGAGAAGATTTCAAGACAACTTAATTTTCACTCTGTTGTGTGGATGTTAATAATCACTCTTATGCAGGTCTACAATGGCAAAAGAACACGATGGGCAAAAAGAAATACAAACTGTAAAGTTTCAAAGAAAGCACCAGGAAATTTAACGTTGGAGCTAAGTCCTGTGCTGAAGGGGATGAGAAGTTTAAAGGACAGATGCTAAAAGGAATAAAGGGAGTGGTCCCTTAGGGAGATGCCCACCCCACCCCAGCCAGCTAAGTCTGCAACCTGTGAAAGGAAGAGGCCCAAGAGTTTTCTTCCACCTAAAAAAGCAGCAGGAAGTCAAGCTCATGCAAGTGTAACTCATGGAGGGGCCAGGTTTTACCCTCTGCAGACAGCAGAACTTGCCAGCTTTGGCTACCTGGCTCTGGCTTTATTTCTCAAGAAGAATTTAGGAGTAAAGAGTTATGGAATTGTCCTCTGCCATTGAGGAAAGCTGCCGAGACGAGGCATTTGGCAGGGAAGTCCTTGCCTGGAGGCTTAGTGAGGCCATTGCATGATGCTGGCTAAGTGAAACATCGGAAACACCAAGATATGGGAGATGCCAGAGTCTGAGACCTGCATACAGGGAGTGGAACCAGACCGAGAGAGACTGGTGTCTGTCAGTCAGCAATGCTGGGAGGAGTGGGGCATCTGATGTGGCCTTTGACACTGGGCACAAGGTTACAGGATTTACAGTTTGCTCTGCTGGTTTCTGGTCTTACTTTGGTCCCAGATCTTCTCACTGTGCTCCTTTCGTTTTATTTTGGAATAGTAATATATCTTCTGTGCCATGTTATAAGTGTAAATTTGCTTTATGCATTATTTCTTTTTTCCAGGGCATTACAGTTAAAAGATTGTCTCGAGTCTCTGAAGAGACTTTGGACAGAGGACTTTTAAACTTTTATTGAGACCAGAAGATTATAAGGACTTTCGGAGTTGAATTAAATAGATTTTGCATTATGATGTGGCTACAAGGCTGTGGGGGTCAGGGGTAGAGTGCACTGGTTTGAATGAGGGTGGCCCCCATAGGTTCCTAATTTGGGATATTTGATGTGCAGTTGGTAGGGCTGTTTAAGAAGGATTAGGAGTTGCAGCCTTGTTGAAGGAGGTGTGTCACTGAGGGTGGGGCTTTAAAGCTTCAGAAATCCACGACAGGCAAAGTCTCTCTGCCTCCTGTGTGGGATTGGGTATGAGCTCTTAGTGACTGCTCCAGCACCCTGCCTGCCCCTGCCTGCTGGGCATGGGGCTCCCGGCCATGATAACTTAACCTCTGAAACTGTGAGCCAGCCCCAATCAAATGAGTTCTTTTTATAAGAAATTGCCTTGTTTGTGGGAACTCTTCACAGCAAATAGAACAGGAACTAAGGGAGATTATGATCCATGATAAAATCTTTTGAAAATTCACATTTTTAAATAGTGATGAATAAAGAAGTCCAATTTGGGGGGTGGTGGGGCGGGGAGGGGGAAGAGAGAAAGAAGAAATCTCCAGAACATGGAATGGAAAAGAAAAATCAGAAAAGGTGCCAAGTGACAAGCTCAGTCAAGTTGGCCTGATATTGAAATAAAACTATTAAAGGCATAAAAAGACACAGAATCAGAAGGTCACTTTGCAGGTCCGTTTTTTTTTTTTTTTTTTTTTTTTTTTTTTTTTTTTTTTTTTTTTTTTTGTCCGTGACACACGCTAGCATCATTATGGAGTAAGAAACCTCCAGTGAGGAAACACCTCCATCAGACTGCCCGGTAAGCAGGGGTGCAGCGTTTTCTCCACTGTTGATTGATACGGGAGAGTCTGGTACCCGGTGCTGCCCGATGGGCAGGTGGCCCTGGGAGATGTAGGGAAGAGCTGGATGCAGAGCAAAAAAGGAAACAGCTTTGTTCTTTGGAGCCTTAGTTCCTGCCTTGGCTTCTCTTGGGTTCTATAAAGTTGAATAAACCCTTTCTGTTCCAAACCTGGTTTTGGCCTGTGTCTTATCACAGTAGCAGACGGGAAACTAGAGAAGTCGCATATGTAATAGAAGCCTTTCTATTGCTGCAGAGATAATCTCCAGCCTACTGGATCTGTGGGTTAAAGAATTATGAGAAACTAGCAAAATGGATTGAGACAGCTTTCGGATCAGATTAATCTTCGTGGAACCTAAGAATGTTATGTGAAGAGCAGATGTTTAGCGCTTCTAGAGAGAAGTAACTTTATGTAGCTCCTTTTTGCCCTCAGTACTTTCTCCCTTTTCTGTTGGCGGGAGAACTAGTAGGAAGTTAATTTAAGCAGGTTTCTGTTTCAAGTCAGGAAGGTGAGGAAGAAGCCAGATGTTCCTTGTCATTGTTTTCTGTGGATCTCCTTCCTATCTGTCTGTAGAGGGGGCTGTTTAACTCCTCCGTCCCTCTGTGCTCTTGGAAAGACATTATAGGCTAAGGGTAGAGTAGAGCTTGTCTTGGGCAAGGTGTGGCAGAGGAGTAGGTGTGATGGGGATGTGTCCATGGAAGGCCATGTTGGTGAGGGCTGTTGTGTATCTGGACTGTATCACTGTTAACATCCTGCCTGGGAAACTGCCTAGTGTTACGAGGCCCTGGGAAACCAGAGAGATCTCTCTCTGGTTTATTTCTTTTAACTGCATGTGAGCTTACTGTTATCTAAAAACAAAAATTTCCACTGCGGGGGGTGGGGGCGGAAATGCTCATTTTTTTTCACTTGATGTGTAGTTGAGAGTCCAACATCCGAGTACTATTTGAAAATCCAGAGAAGATATGTTTAAGTTGGATCTAACAGATTCAGAAGTTGGTTTAAAATTATTTTGCTGCGTCCATCTATGGCTTTATTAAGAGTCAATTCACATGAAAGCATCAGCTGGAGTTATTTGCATTTCTGTGCATGTCTTTAGTGTTTGTGTTTCCTAAAAGCCGGTGTGAAGGGCAGTAAAGGCAGGGGAGTTGGTTCCTCCAGCTGTGTTTTGTGGACATTTCTCCTTTCGTGCAGCAGTGCTTTTAAAAATCAAACCCACTTTTGAAGCATAGATAGGGACAGTCTGCCCATTTTTACGGATGCTGTCTCCACCCCAAGACTTTAGGAAGGACACTCTCCCTGCTTTAGTGGCACATTGAAGGTGCAGAGGGTAGTCTAACCATTCCTGAAGTCAGAACTGTTTGATCGTGGTAGGTGGAGCTACAAAGGCTTGGTGACTGAAACCGTTTAGCCACCCCCCACTCCCCAGGATCTGTTCTGTTTTGTGTGCATGGAAATCACCTCAGGGTCCTGAGAAAGAAAAGTTCAGTTCAGTAGATATGGGCCATTTGTTAACATTTTTTTTTTTTTTAAGGAACTGGAACATAGCATGCTTTCAGTAAATATCTGAAGGCTGAGCAATGATTGAATGGATTGAGTTAGAGGTTTATGTATGTAGTGAAGGGAGGCTTGGCAAAAAACCAAACCAAACCAAACAAACAACCCACTTTGGTTGTCTGTGAAACTATAAAAAGTTAAAAAGCACACTTTAAATTAATATTTTGCTTTTGTTTCTTTCCATTTTTAATCTTTGTTCCTTATTTTAAAACAACTAGATCTAATTTAATTATTTTTAGTTAGTTAATCTTGCCAATCAAAGAGTTGAATCCAGGGCCTCTTGCATGCTGGGCAAAGGTTCCACCACCCCCCCCTTTTTCTTTGTCTCTCCATATATATGTGTGTGAGTGTGTGAGTGAGTGTGTGTGTGTGTGTGTGTGTGTGTGTGTGTGTGTGTGTATGAGCTATCGAAGTCTGTGGACACCTTATGGGAACTAGTTTTCTCCTTCTACCACATGGGTCCCAAAGATCACATTTACATTGTTGGGCTTCCTAGCCAGTGCCTTTACTCCCTGAGCCACATTGCCACAAATTTAAACACTTTAATACAGTTGACCAAATATGATTTAAGCTGTTACTTTAGGATTAAAATACCGATTTGTCTACACTGTTTTCTCTGGAGGTACTTTGTAGCAAGACTGGCTTATGTACTATGTTAACAATGTATACATGGGGTCTTTCTGAATAGAGCAACATGATTATGATGAGAAGCTATAATAATCTTTGTTCCTTTCCTTCCCCCCAGTGATTGTAGACCCCGATACTAATCTAATGTAGCATTTTAGAGTGAATACATGAGGGTAGATAAAATCCAGGAGGAATAACGAAACGGTAAAATGGGAGGAAGTGCTAAGATCAGTATTTATGCAAATAGATTTTTATATTTCTTATTCATAAACGCAATCCTACATAAGACAGTGAGTTAGAGGTGCAAAGGCGGTAGAAAGAACACGATCCGGCTATGGATGCTGGGCCTTGGATCTCACAAATGAGATCCCATCTCTTGCCTTGACATCCCAAGCATGCAGTGTTGACAATTATCCTTAAAAATCAATGACTAAGTGTAAGGCTGTGTAATGTGTTATAATCTTCTATGCATTACTATTTCTAATCTTTGAAGGATTTGTTGAAGGGCTCTATCAGGAAATCTAGAGTTTTGTAACTAAAAAGATTACCCCTCCCCCATCCAATAAGGCCAACAGAAAGAGGAAGCCATGTCAGAACACGGGTTGATGGTAGAAGGAATAGGAAAAAAAGGAGGAAGAGAGAGACCAAGAAAAGTTCAGAGCTTAATCGACAAGAACCCCATTCTTACTTTTAAGAGCTGTCAGACCCCAAGTGTCTCAGTACCACCACTTTAAGCTGGGAATTGAGGTTAGGCTATTTTTTTTAAAGTTGTCATAGAGAAATGGATTTTATTTTTATTTTTTTTCCTTTTTTTAATTGAACAACTTTATCTTAAAAAACAAAGATAAGTGTACAGATTTTAAGCATTTTTGCATAAAAGATTACGAGTACATTTTCGTCAGTACTTGATTTTTTTTTTTTAAAGGTTTGATAGTATGCCTTAAAATCTTACTAGTTACAATGAGCATAAAGTACATGTAAAACAAGATGTAACCTGGAAATAGTCAAAGTTTTGACATCCAACTTTATGCTGAGGTAAAGAAGGAATAAGAACCTGTAGGAAAGAACTATTAAAATGTGTTCCCCTAAGAGAATGTGTAGCAGTAGTGACTTTGGAAAGCTATGACAACTCAGACTGTTGAATTGTGTTTTTTAAGGTTTTTATTAGTTCTTGGAGATTTTCATACAATCTACTGTGATTCTATCCACCCCTACTCCCCAGTCTTCTAAGACCCACCCCCTTCCCCATACCCCAAGTTCATGCCTTCTTATTTGATTCAGTAACCCATTGAGTCCAATTTGTGCTGTCTATTTACTTCTGGGTGTAGGACCACACATTAAAGCAGGAACTATAATTAAGGCAAACTCTCTCCCTCTGGTGAAACCTATCACTTATCGATAGCACCAGGAAGGGGGTCTCATAGTCCTCCTTCTCCTCCCTGCTGGAATGCTGACTGGCTTTATCCTGTGCTGGCAACCAGAGCTGCTATGAGTTCAGGAGTACAATGGGCTTGTCAAATCCGAAAGGACAGTTTTCCTCAGGTCCTGGCCACCTGCTACCCTTATAGTCTTTCTGTTCATCTGTCCTCAATGGTCTGAGCCTTAGAGAGGGCCGCTGCAGTCTTTTAAAAAGCATCAACCATTAGGGTTTTGATTTCCATCGTTATGCTATGTTAATGCATTTCAAGATCTAGCTTGCTTTAGGTCCAGATCCTATAAAATTTCCATCTTGTTTAGTTAAAACAATGGTATCTTAGCAATGATTAGGTTACAGAACAGAGTTTTAGAGGACTAGAAAGAAAAAGGATGATCCTACATGATAAGAGGTAAAGCCAATGTATCTACAGCCACACTATCCTGAAGACAGTGAGGTCTTATCTCGGGAGCTAGACGGGGCGGTAGCTTGCTAGTACTTGGACGGACAACAAAACGAAGTGAAGGCTATTTACTAATCGGATCTCGTGTTCTTTGTTTCGGCTTATTTTCAGGAAAAAGGATTCCCGTGGAAGATGGAGCTGTGTCCATTTTCCAGATTGTGTATCCGAGTCCATCAGTGGGACCTGACCTGACAGCACTGTGTGGAAATGCCAGAGGAGGACCCACATTTCTGCCCGAACCTGCCACCCTCCTAAAAACATGGTTGTCTCGGGAGTATTGTCCGCTCCGGCAGTGTTGACTGCATCCCATCCTGGGACATCCAACACGACATTTGTAGTCTATGAAAACTCCCATGTGAATATTACCCCTCTACCGTTTCAGCATCCTAGCCCTGGCCCGCTGCTTAGATACAGTCTTGAAACCATGACTAGCACTGGGTTTAGCTCCCTGGCAGTGAACAGCACAGCGGTGACCCCAGCACCAGCAGTTTCTAGGAGCTTAAACTTAGCTCTCCAGATTATCCTTTCGGCTATAATGATATTTATTCTGTTTGTGTCTTTTCTTGGAAACTTGGTTGTTTGCCTCATGGTTTACCAAAAGGCTGCCATGCGTTCCGCCATTAACATCCTTCTTGCCAGCCTGGCTTTTGCAGACATGCTGCTCGCAGTGCTGAACATGCCCTTTGCCCTGGTAACTATTCTCACTACGAGATGGATATTTGGGAAATTCTTCTGCCGGCTGTCTGCTATGTTTTTCTGGTTGTTCGTGATCGAGGGAGTGGCCATCCTGCTTATTATTAGTATCGATAGGTTCCTGATTATCGTTCAGAGGCAAGATAAGCTAAACCCTTACAGGGCTAAGGTCCTCATCGCCGTCTCCTGGGCAACCGCTTTCTCTGTAGCTTTTCCTTTGGCTGTGGGAAATCCCGAGCTGCAGATACCTTCCCGAGCCCCACAGTGCGTTTTTGGGTACACAACCAATTCCGGATACCAGGCTTATGTGATTCTGATATCGCTCATTTCCTTCTTTATACCTTTCCTGGTGATATTATATTCATTCATGGGCATCCTCAACACCCTTCGGCACAATGCCTTGAGGATTCATAGCTACCCGGAAGGAATATGCCTCAGCCAGGCCAGCAAGCTTGGTCTCATGAGTCTCCAGAGACCCTTCCAAATGAGCGTCGACATGGGTTTTAAAACACGTGCCTTCACCACCATTTTGATCCTGTTTGCTGTTTTCATTGTCTGCTGGGCCCCATTCACCACCTACAGCCTTGTGGCTACGTTCAGTAAGCATTTCTACGATCAGCACAACTTCTTTGAGATCAGCACCTGGCTCCTCTGGCTCTGCTACCTCAAGTCTGCGTTGAACCCGTTGATCTACTACTGGAGGATTAAGAAGTTCCATGATGCCTGCTTGGACATGATGCCCAAGTCCTTCAAGTTCTTGCCCAGGCTCCCTGGTCACACAAGGCGACGGATTCGCCCTAGCGCCGTCTACGTGTGTGGGGAACATCGGACGGTGTTGTGAATACCTGAACTCTTGAGACATATCGAGTGATAATGGTTCTTTATTGACCTGGAATTTTTTTTTCCATATGGCTTCTAAAGTTTTATTGGTTTTCATAGTGTGTATGCGTGTGTGTGGGCGTGTAAAAGGAACGGTAAATACTTTGATCCTGAAACCAAGGATATGTAAGAAAGTGGTCATATATGTTTACCTCTAGGTTAAGACAATTTTGGAGTGTGCGTGTCCGGGGTGGATTTCGTTAGTTCAGTTGACTGGTTTTATGTTTGTAGCATGAATCAGGATTGTGTTTCATTGGACCTGCAGTTGGCTTGAACTGTAGGTGGTTTTTATGCTGCTGAGGTAAGCTTGGTTGAGTTAATCAGTTTCTTTCCCTCTTCTACACGCCACGGCTGCTCCTTGCTGCCATACTGGGTTCAAACCCTTCTGCACCTCAGTTGCTTAGTTTTATTTAAAAGCAAAACCCAAGGAGGTTAGTGGCATCGCAAAGGTTATTGCGGTTTACTTTGGAGCACTTTAAGGAACGATGTACAATTTCATTCAGTTGTATTTCTTAGAATCGTTTTTATACCTGACATGCTGTGCTGGGGGGGGGCGGATATGAGGTCCAGATAGCTTTCATTAAAACTGGTTTCGCTGCATGTACAACTTTAAAGGAAACATGCACACGTAGGGGTTTTTCTAAGCACAATGGTGAGTCTTCAGAGCACCCGGGGTGGGAATGGGGTGGTGTTGAGGAGGCACGGCACCATAGCAAAAACATGGCAGAATGAGAGGGTGGCTGGTCCAGCCCGTGGCTGTCCTGCTGATGTAAACATCCTTACCAATTTACAGTGGGGGACCACCACTCCGTAGGGGTGGAATATGCTCGGCACTGTGCAGTTTTAACTTCATGGCTTTTTTTTTTCCTGTGAGGTAGGTATCATTTATTTCCTTTTTAAGGGTGAAGAAAGCCAAGTTTCAGAGGGACGAAAGTCCTGCCCAGGGATTTTGGACTTTGGTAGATCTTGGCTCCAGATATCTGAGATGTAGATATAGCACCATGTAGACCTCTCATTTTGAATCTGCTATAGTCAAGGGGAACTTCATATTCTCTCTCTCTCTCTCTCTCTCACTCACTCACTCTCTCTCTCTCTCTGTCTCTCTGTCTGTCTCTGTCTCTCTGTCTCTCTGTCTCTCTGTCTCTCTCTCTCTCTCTCTCTCTCTCTCTCTCTCTCTCTCTCTCTCTCCCCACTCCTGTCTTTTCCTTTCTGAGACATTGTTGCATGAAGCTCAAGTAGGCCTTGAAGTCACTGTGTGTCTGGAAAAGGCACGGAATTTCTAAAAGAAAGAAACAAGAGACCCAGCCTTTCGAATGGAACCCAAAAATCTGACGATGAATATAAATTTGAATCTATAAAGCAAGTGACTATTACTGAGTGTTGAGTACAGTTGCGTGTGGGACTTAACCCCTGCAGATTTGGACGTTTCCAGCGATCTAGCTGATTAGTAGGGCCGTTAGGAGCTGAAGTGAACAAACTTGGGTAAGTCTTCCACAGAGAAGAGAAGCACTGGTCTGACCTCAGATTAACTTGAAAAGGTCAGGCCTTGGGTTTCTCATTCTTTTCCTTTAGTTGTCTGCCAGTCCTGGTGCATCTAGAACCTTGGTCAGCGTCTCTCTGTTACCCATGGTACAGATAGAAGAGCCGGCAGGAGTTGACCAAGAGACTGAAGCCAAAAGGGCTGAAAGGGTGGCCTTCTGACTGTCCTGGGCAAAGACAGCATCTTAAGTCTGATGTATAGCACCTTTGCAGAATTTTACTGCCTTCTGAGCCATGGGGAAAAACAAGTCTGTGTTTCTTCATTTACAGAAACCCAAGTTAGATTACAAGAATTGCTAAGGTTTTACCCAGCCCCGAGGTTTCTTTATTACCCACCATGTGCGAGTATAGTTGGAAAGAGCCCAACAGCATAACTATTGCCTGGTCTCCAGTATTACTTTGCAATTGCTTTGTTTAGCTCTTTTCTCAAAATGGGTGTCTGAAGCTCTATGGCATCACAATCAGGAATTGGGATGTTGGAAATTTGTTTACAGCACCAAATACCTGGGAAATCCTGATCTCGAGGCAGTTTGAGGCAATTTGCAATGGTGTTGTAATTCACTGTCTGCTTACATAGCTTTAGGGATTAGTCAACACTATCTGCCACCTTTTGTTGAGGTCACTGCATATGACAGCCACCTACCTCTTTAATTTCTAACTTATATTATTTAGCAAAGGTAAATATGTCTTTGTCCATTGGGGTCACAGAGGATTGTAGTGGATATTAGCAGCACATTGAAATGCATTTTGTTTTCCATTGCCAATAGAAACCATATTTTTAGGCAGATATTAATACAGATGTTAAAAGTTCAACTTTCAGGAAAGACGCTGCTGTGAATCATGGTGCATACTGGTAGCTTTTGAGTCTTCTTTTGTAACTGTAGTTGAACTGGGTTTCACACTCTGTATTCCTGCTTATGTGCAGTTGAAGGTACTCTCTCCTGGTTCATAGGCAGCTACACTTGGTGAGTGCTCTGGGAAGATTGGCAGTGGTGACATTGAATGATTAGCTCTCTTTACACTGGATAATCTGGTCAGACTACGGTTTACAGATCACTTTAAATGTTTTAATTATATATACATTTTGAAAGTTTTAGGAAAAAAAAAACCACTATGGTGCAACGTTAAGGAACTTAGGTATAAAATGCATGTTGCCTATTACTCCATGTTTTCTGTATGGGGAAAATACCACTACTGACCACTGTGGACTGACATAATCGGAAACATTTCCTCCTAGCTAATATGATGCATGAAAGAGATAAGAAAACATTTGTTGTTAAAACAAACAAACAAACAAAAAAGGGTAAAGATAAATTTCAGATAGTTTGCAGTAGTGATATTTAAATTTATTATGTGTTTTAGTATTCTCAGGAAGGCTAACAATACAAAATCCTGGACCCCTGGGTTGGATGCACGAATGTTTATTTTCTTTCTGTTGAGTCTTTTGCCTGATTCTGGTTCAGATGGTCCCCAGAGCACAGTTACAACACTCCTGTAGAAAAATAAGAATATCATTTAGATACCGTCTGTTTTATCTTAAAGTAGTTGTGTGTTGGGAGCCAATGGTGAGACAGAATGAAAGGAAGCCTACAGGGTATGTGCTGTCTGGTTGCCAGATGTGCTGGCACGGATTTGGCTAGCGCCAGCTTTCCTTTCTTTTCACTGGTGAAGTCTCATGAACCATGTGGTTTCCCAGTAGGGGTCAACGAATGATTCACTAATTGTTAGTCATGACTTCCACAAGGGTAATTAGCATAGTATTTTTTTTTCCTGCAGATGTCTCTATAGGACATCTCTTCATTATATGTAATTTCCTGAAGAGAGTGAGGGAAATGGAAAGGCTCATCTAATTCCTAATTCTCTGCTCAGAACAATTGTCCAGCTGAAGCATGGAGTGAAATAAAATAACCCTTAACTCTTCATACTTGTGTTGGTGACAAAGATACTTAATTTCTTTGATCTTTGCTTTGTTTACACGAATGTTTAGGTATAGATCACAAACATTTTCACATGCTTGCTATTTTATCCTGTCATGATTTTTATTTGACTTTAAATTACTACTAGATTCAAATTTATTTCCATAACCATAATTTTGATGAACTGAACTTCAACTACATTGAAGACACAACTTTTATAATAATAAAAATATCAAAGCACCTGTTTGTTATGGCAAATAAATGTTAGTACATTTCTTAGCTCTCAGTAGGTAACTTGTTATTTGTAATTAAAATTAATTTATTTTAAAATGGCACCTAGCCTTTAAATGAATGAAAAGCTTTTGAGGTTGTAACATTTAAATATCAAAAGTATGTTTATTTGTTAATGTTCTTATTATAACAAAGGGAAGAGCTACCAAGAAGAAAATGAATAAATGTTTACTATTTCTAAAGTGGAGTTGTTACTGTTTTTTTCTTTAAAGACTTCATTATGGAGATCTGAGTTTCATTTCAAATTCTGCCCCCTTTGGGTTCTTGGTTTTAAATTAGCTGTCCAATCTGTTTGCATGTGACTCTGTTCTAGTTTTAGACATCCTTGGAGTAGCTCTGGCTGAAATAAAATGCGACAGAAGACGACGAAGGTTAAGAAGCAGTCAGGAAGTTCTGTCTAGGAGAGTTTTGAAAATGTGCTGCTGAGTCATTTGAAATTATTAGTATCTGTGGAGCTGAGGCTGCTGCTATGTGGATAATATGATTCATGCTGCAACTCCAATTCCAGAACGCCCTTTAGATAAATACGGGAGTTTTATATGAATACAAGAGTTGTGGCTCTATGCCCATTAGATGGGAGAATGTGCAGCTGAGTGTATTTCTTCATTAAAGTTAAAAAGAAAAGTTACACTGAGTACATAGTCATTGTTTTCTTCTGAAACAAAGGGTAAGAGCAGTTTAGCAAAAGAGAATACCATGCTGTCTTCGAACCTACTCATATCTGTGAAAACAATGGATCTATGTATGTATTAGGCCAGCAGTATCTACCTTCAAACATAAAAATGTAAGCAGTTGGTTCTACTGTTGAATAAAAACAAGTCCCATGGCAGTGTGGAATTATATCTAGCCAGGAAAAGAACTCTGGTACGAGATGATGACATTTATTGAAAAGGTAACACAGTTGTAGGGCTGGCTGTACAGAACTATATGGAAGAATGGGCAGACAGACTGACTCAGATGGGAGGTGTCCGTGGCTGGAAATTTTTCTTTGGAGAACACTCAACTCTGGCTTTTAAGGATTTTAATTAACTCGGAGGGATCTATTTCCTCCTTATCCCTGTTTCTAGGAGGACAAGAGCATACACCATTAAGCCCGAGTCCTCCTCTCATTCCTCCTCCTCCTCTTTTTCCATCATTCCTTCCTCCTCCTTTCTCCTTTCTCCTCCTCCATGTGAGTTCTGGGAATCAAATTCAGGTCCTCTTTCCTGCAAGGCTTTATCAACTTTACCAACCGACCTATTTCTGTAGCCCCTATTAGGAGTGAATCAAATTAATCTGTTGATTCATTTTCATTAGTATAGTGGAGAGTAATAGAATGTTTAGTTACTTATGATTTTAATGTTTATCACATACTCCTAAGAAGAAGAATGTGTTTACAGAGAACCAAATAGGTGAATGTGGTGAGGTGAGGAATTGCTGCTTCTCAGTAGTTGGATCTGAGTCTGGGCTTCCTGAGACCCTGGAGCTGACTCTACCCTCCACCAGTTCTGGAATTCATTGCTATCACTTTTGTTCCCTTGACTAGGGACTCCTTGGGAAGTTGGTTGTTGGCGGACATTTTTTTTCCTGCTTTGATATCTCTCTGGGCTGTTCTTATTAGCATAGCAACTATACAGAAAACATTTTTCTATGGCAGGGAGAAAGACAGATTTTTTCTTGTGCAACTTCACCTCTCAACTTCATCATCTCAAAAGCTGTGATTATCTCAGACTGTAAAAGACCACAGTATTTTAGGTTACTCTGTGAAGACTACTATTGCCGAGGAATAGATAGGTTCTATGCCATCTCAAGACAAATGGCTTCTCACAAAAACCATGAGACCAAATGGAGGCAGAAAAATGAAGCACAGAAGTGTAACTTCTCAGAGGTATAATAATAGCAACAAATGAGTGACCTCTCGGCCATTTCTCTATTCCTTCCCCTTGGGTTCACAAGGTTTCGGATGCAACATTTCTTGGGGGCGGGAGTGGTATGCTTGTTTGCTGTTTCAGTCTTTTATTATGGCTGCTCACACAGAAGTGATCTTCTGATTACAGGGTCTTGGCAAAACCATTGGCTCTAAGCTGGGAGAGCTGAGTCAGGGTCCAGGTCTTAAGCCTTGCAGTCCAATGACATACTTACTGCACTAATGTCTTCCTTAATGGGAGGAAGTAATCCTGGTCATTGGCTTTATTTTAATTTCTCCCTCTGATGTGTCAAGTAAGGTGAGGAATGTGTGCACCCAAGGGAGATGGCTGGCAACTTAATTTTCTGGAACTGGAGGACCTGAAGAATGGTCTACAAGGGTTTGACGCTTGTTTCTAGTGCACAGCAGAGAAGAACCATCTGCCACATTCCTTTCAGGCTAGTCTGACTTTGTCTTGTGGTCTTGATTAAATGTGTAGGACCTCTGCTCTTCAAAGGACAGAGGTGATGCTCATTTGGAAGGACTGTGCATGCCAGGGACTGTGTGCCGATTGGAAAGCTCTGCTGCCTCTGTTCTGTGTGGTTTAAGTGTCTTTGTAAAAAAAAAATGGTGCTGGGCAATGTGGACAGATGTGTATTGTAGCTAGGAAGTATGGTGTCTTGAAAATGTGCCTGGGAAAGCTTTCTATGGATGGTTTTCGACATCTATATATCAAAGACCATTTTTAACACTTCCCACAGCTCTGTGGATTTAAAATCACTTACAGCACAGATTTGGCAGGACTGTACACGTTTCTTTTCAGCTGTTCTTCCTGATTGGAGCTATTAATAGCTTTCGGGAAGTGTATAATTATCTCAAAGTAGGAGCTAAAGATAAAAAGCTGCTTGAGATTTCAAAGGAACGTTTAATAGTTGTTATTATGTAACATTTATTAATATGCTCACTGTGCGCCATTGTCTTTTCCAGGAAGACACTGGGAATAAAAAGTCAATCCCAGAGGTGACACATGGATGAATAGACACAAAGGGACATTCACGTCCTATCAGAACAAGAAGTCCCTTAGTTTAAACAAAGAAAGTTTGGAAAAAGAAGAAAAGATAGCCAAATCAGACTGGAGTCTTGCAGATGTACAGAGAACGTACACACACCGACCAATCTGTAAAACAAAGATGGCTGGTCCCTTAAGAGCCAGTTATAAAAAACACATGGGGTCATGCTCGACTTTTTGAAATCAGATCAGAAATGTGTTTGAACAAGGTAACTACTGTTACAAATGCTAAAATTTTAAATATTAAATAAACAAGCAGTACTAGCCCAGGCAAAGTAAAGTTTATAAGTAGTAGTTACATTTTTCAGCTCCTGGCTAAGGCTGCACTTTAAAATCCATAGAAGGTCCACACCAGGTCACATTAAGGCAGCCATCATTATTTTGGTGTCTGATATGTGATGTAGATACTATGGTACTTTATCCCCATTGTCTCACAATCAGATTATCAGACAACTGGACATTACCTATGCCCCGATCTTGCTGAATTTGTTCAACATTGCTTGTCCAGAGTTCTCTTTTTCTGTCTCAAGCGATTCCTTTCTAAGGAAGCTATCATCAACTTTTTACCTCACGGTAACTATCCTCCTATGTTGTGACAGACCCTGGTGGTTCTTTTCAGTCCCTATAATTCGACATGTATTCCTTCCACTGACCATTGTCAGTAGAACAAAGTATCTTCAACGCCGTCATCCTCTAGTTTGTGATATCCCCATAAACTCTGTAGAAACACAGCTTCAGGCTAAGGAGAGAAAAGAATGTCAAGGACTGATTTGTAAGATAGGCATAGAGACCTCAAGCAACTAGTAGTGCCAGGTAGCTGAGTGTTGGAACTTAGGGTAGACATTGTCTGCACTTGTACGGTTTCTTTATGTCTGTTTATCTCCGTCCATTGTCACTCAAGGAAGGGAGATCTTTGCTGCCCTATCTGCCCAGGTCAATGTTGTATTTATTGCTTTTTACATCATTTATTATTATTATTATTATTATTATTATTATTATTATTATTATTATTAGTAGTAGTAGTAGTAGTAGTAGTAGTAGTAGTAATAGTAGTAATTTGAGACTGCTTCTCTCACTGAACCGGGGGCTCACAGTGTCAGTTGAACGAGCTAGCTAGCAAGACACACATATCTGCTTTTCCACTCACCCAGAACTGGGTTTCAGACCCATGCCTGGCATGCCCCCATGCCTGGCTTTCATGTGAGTGTCGGGATCTTGATCCAGATTTTCATGCCTATGCAGTAAACATTTTGGGCACAGACTTATCTCTTCATTCCACTCTTCAAATGCTCTTGTTCACTCTGTATCCCTGTAAAATATGAGCAACAGCCGTATGCTGGCCGAGGAGGACAAATCAACCATCTTTCACTCATGACCAGCCAAACTTCTGTGGACACAGGATTGATTTCCTTTCTCCTTCCTGTGCCAGAACACATGGTAAAGCAGCTTCAGGGAGGGTTTTTTTTAATGTGCTGGCTCACTCTTCAGGGGATTCTATGGTGCTGGAGCAACCTACAACAGGACCATTATGAATAAATGGGTGCATTGAGGTGTCAGTCAGGAAGCAGAGGACATGGGCTTCGACTAGGACAAGACAGTAACCAAGAATACCCAGCTCCCAGAGTAAAACACTTACTTCCTTTGGTAAGACTTTTTCGAAGGTTCAACATAGTCCTCAAAACAGTGTCAACAACAGGAAACAACGTGCTCAAATGAGCCGGTGACTCAAAACTAAGCACCCAGGAGGAATCCTGGAGCCATTTCAGGCTCTGTTAGACCAGTCTGTCTTGGCACGGAATGTTCCATCATCACCTGCCCTGTGTTCTGAGCATCGGCTCATGTGTGGCTGTGTCTTCAAGGCTGGTTGCTAGAAAACGTTGGGTTCCAGGGTAAGGAGAGTCAGAGTGTCTAATACATCAAGGCTTTTTGGATATACATATGGTCTATTTGATTTATTACTCTATCTCACAAAGAAAATTTTGTGTGCATAGTGCCCGCTGTCGAGCTAGCAATACACTCTCACTGGTGGGGCTGCAGATGAGCAGTGTAAGTGGAAGAAGGGGGCTGCCATAAGAAGGGACAAGGGGTGGGCACATTACACCTGTGGTGCCCAGGAACTTACCAACCTTGTAAGCATTGCTCTCTGCCTGTTCACAATGCCTCTTATCCAACGGCTTCCCAATGTGGCCGCTGGGGTTTTGTATTTATTTGTTTGTTTGTTTTTGTATTTTTTTTTTGTTTTTTGAGTTTTGTTTTGGCTTGTTTTTTCTTCTCTCTTCTACTAGATCTTTAACTTTTCCTTTCCCAGTTCCCCTTCTGTGTATTCTGTCTAGGTGCTTACAGGATTGAGATGAGCCAAATGTGACCCCAAAGAATGGTAATTGTAGACAACCCTGCCCTCTCCCTGGTATGTGGAAGCCCCCTACTAACCTGGACCAACTTTGTTCAAATCTGAATAATATTTATTAATATTACTAATCATTTCTGATGTATGGACACTAGGTGGAGATTATGATTCATGTCTGCATGGAGGGTTATACAAAACCGATCGTATAGGTCAACTGAAAACAGGCATCTCATGTAAAGAATACTTCTCCTGTCTCATGGCTCTGCATTAGTGATGAGTTATAAAAAATATTTTCTTACGTTGTAACTTTGTTTCTTTTCTTTAAAAAATATATTGGTTATTTCATTTACATTTCAAATGTTATCCCCCTTCCTGATTTTCCCTCTGAAAATCCCCTATCCCAAGCCCCTTTCCCCTGCTCCTATGAGGATGCTCCCCCACCGACCCACCCATTCCTCCTCACAACCGTAGCATCCCCTATGCTGGGGTATCAAGCCTTCATAGGACTAAGGGCCTCCCCTCCCACTGATATTAGACAAGGGCATCCTCTGCCACATTTGCAGCTAGAGGTATGGGTCCCTCTATATGTACTCTTTGGTTGGTGGTTTAGTCCCTGGGAGCTCTGGGGAGTTCTGGTTGGTTGATATTATTGTTCTTCTTATGGGGTTGCAAATCCCTTCAGCTCCTTCAGCTCTTTCCCTAACTCCTCCACTGGGATCCCAGGCTCAGTCCAATGGTTGGCTGCAAGCATCTGCATCTGTATCAGTATGACTCTGGCAGAGCCTCTAGGAGACATCCTTCTCAGGCTCCTGTCAGCAAACACTTCTTGGCATCAGCAATAGTGTCTGGGTTTGGTGGCTGCATATGGAATGGATCCCCATGTGGCGGCAGTCTCTGGATGGCTTTTCATTCAGTCTCTGCTCTACTTTTTGTCCCTGTATTTCCTTTAGACAAGAACAATTCTGGGTTAAAATTTGAGGAGGGTGTGTGGCTTCATCCCTCAACATGAGTAGTTTCTACAGGTTCTCTCTCCCCTTTGCTGGGCATTTCAGCTAATGTCATCCTCATTGGGTCCTGAGAACCTTTTGCTATACTGGCATCTGGGACTTTCTGTTGGCTACTCCCAGTTCCTCATCCCCCCCTTGCCACAGACCCAATTTTTTGACCCTCAGTACATCTCCCCCATCTCCTCCCACACCTGAACCTTCCCACCTTTTTTCCTCTACTGCTCCTCTCTTCTTCCCAGGTTCCTCCCACCCTCTACCTCCTGTGATTATTTTGTTTCCCCTTCTAAGTAGAACTAAGGCATCACACTTAGGTCTTCCTTCTTCTTGAGTGTCATATGGTCTGTAAGTTGTATCATGAGTATTCCAAGCTTATTTCCTAATATCCACTTATCAGTATCAGTGAGTACATACCATGTGTGTTCTTTTGTGACTGTGCTACCTCATGATGATATTTTCTAGTTTCACCCATTTGCCTGCAAATTTATCCCCTGCTAAGTGGATCAAAGACTTCCCCATAAAACCAAAAACACTGAATTGATTAGAAGAGAAATTGGGAAAGAGCCTCAAAAACTTCCTGAACAGAAACACAGTGCCGCCTCACACTCTAAGATCAACTATTAACAAATGGGACCTCATAAAACTGAAAAACTTCTGTAAGGCTAAGGACACTGTCAATAGGACAAAACAGCAACCAATAGAGTGGGAAAATATCTTTACCAGTCCTACATCCAGTAGAGGGCTAATGTTAGCATTCTGTCTAAGCTCCACTCCACAGTTACCTGGCAACAGCTAGGTATGCTCTGCTCCACAGTTTCCTGGTACTATAAGATGGGCTGCTTGTCCCCTCCTCACTCTCTTGCTCTTGCTCCTCTTGCTCCTTTCTTGCCCTTGCCTTCTTGCCCCTCCCCCTTCCAAATGCTCATGGCCAGCCTCTTCTCTACTCCTCTTCTCTCTCTCTGCCCCTACTACCCTCTTAACTCCTCTCCCCATGCCCCGAATAAACTCTATTCTCTATTATACTCTCATGTGGCTGGTCCCTCATGGGGAAGTGATTCCCAACATGGGCCGCCAGAGGCACCTCCCTTCACCCCATACCTCACCACATCTCCATAGAACATATCCCTCCACTCTCTTTATCTTTTTCATAACAGTATATTCATAATATCCAATATATGCCAAGAACTCAAGAAGTTAGACTCCAGAGACCCAAATAACCCTATTTTAAAAATGGGGTCCAGAGCTAAACAAAGAACTCTCAATTGAGGAATACCAAATGGCTGAGAGGCACCTCAAGAAATGTTCAACATCCCTAGTCATCAGGGAAATGCAAATTAAAACAACCCTGAGATTCTACCTCACACCAGTCAGAGGGACTAAGATTAAAAACTCGGGTGACAGCAGATGTTGGTGAGGATGTGGAGAAAGAGGAACACTCCTCCACTGTTTGTGGGGTTGTAAGCTGGTACAACCACTCTGAAAATCAGTCTGGAGGTTTCTCAGAAAATTGGACATAGTACTATCTGAGGACCCAACTATACCACTCCTGGGTATATACCCAAAAGAAGCGCCAACATTTAACAAGGACACATGCTCCACTATGTTCACGGCAGCCTTATTTATAATAGCCAGAAGCGGGAAAGACCCCAGCTGTCCTTCAACAGAGGAACAGATACAGAAAATGTGGCACATTTTCACAATGGAGTGACTTCATTTCTTAATTATTTCATCTATATACCCACTTTACTCCCATCAATATATGCCTAGTTCTAAATTCCTGTTGTATTTCTTGGTCTTTTCCGAATGATGCCTGTGCTAGCCTTGCCGCAGGCTTGCGAGGGAAGCCTTACAGTTTTCGGTACTTCCTCATGGTCCTATAGAACATTCTTTCAGTCAGCAGCTCCTGCAAAGGCTTCTTGAGCCACAGGAAATGTGGCTAACCAGAAGCCATTTAAGTCCATTGGGCTCAGTGAATTTCCCCCAAGCTGTCTATCATCCTATTTTGTCTTTCTGCCCCCTCATGTCATTTAACTTACTAAAAATAAGAGTCTTAACCAAGCCTTTTGGAATCAAAGCACCTAATAAATTCCTTGGCTGACCCCCGTTGTGGCTCCTAAATGCTCATTCTTGCCTGTTGCAGGCCATAGCTTAATTCAGATGGGTCTTAGAAAGAATGAGAGTTTCCTTTCTTAGCACGTTTACTTTTAAGTTAGTAAAGTTTTGGGATCATAGACGTGGCTTAGAGCTCAGAGCAAATTCCTTAGCAGTTTGTAAGACTTAGGACCCACAGTTCTTTGAGGCTCAAGGGCTCGGAAGAAAAAATCAGGCGTTAAGAAAAAGGTTTGAACTGTCAAACGGGGCCTTAGGATTTTAGTCTTTTAACAGCTGGCCCTGCCTTAGACATTGGCTCGTGGATTTGGACCGTGTTATGGTTTTAATACATGTCCCACTGGCTCATGAGATAAACATTTGTTTGCCAGATGGCGCACTATTTTAGGAGTTCCTGAAAGCTTTAGGAGGTGGGATCTAGCAGAAGAAAACAGGCCTCTTGGGGTGCAGGCATTTTGTCCCTTGCTCTTCCCCCCTTTTGGGTCTGCCACGTGACTGTCCTCCACAGGCTGCTGCCACAGTGAAATTGTGTCTAAGGACCTGGGACCAAACAATCAGTACTCAGTCCTGTGAAATAAATATGTCAAGTCACTGTGATGAGAACACTCCCTGCTACAGCCCTGGACCATCAGCTAAGTTGCTTCTGAGGACTTGAATCAACCCCGATCTAAGGCAGGAGTCTCCAGCCAGGCCTCTCCTCAGCCGGTTATTCTCTTTGTGTGTTTGTGTGTGTATAACACACTGAGGAGGAGGACACACCCGACTTTTATTTCTGGTAAGGTTCCTTCTGTCCTCTCCAGCAAGCATGTTCTTTGGCAGCATGTCTGCATCTTTCCCACTCTCTACTCTGACAGAGTTTTCCCTCAGGTTGCAGACTATAGTCAGACATGATCTCCAGTACTACAACCATGATTGTCCTTCCTACCTCTTTGGAGATGGGTTAGTTTAGGGTTTGGTGAAACTTTGATTGAAACCACTTTGTTGCCTTTCCAGCTTCTGTGCCCTAATCCCAGGCTTCCCCCTCTACTAGAAGGTCTTCAGTTTCACTGATCCATCTCTTTCCTGTGTTTGCTTCCTCTTTATCAGAATTTCATTCACAGCCAGGGCTGGATAGATGTGAAGCTAATGAAGCTTATTTAAGTCCCAGGATTTCTCACTCGTTCTGGAAGCACAGTATCTTTTCTCTGTGCTTGGACCCGGTTTCCTTTGTGTCTCGGAGTTTGCAGCCATTGGGGCATCCTAATTGAGTTGGAGACATTGTTAATTTAGTTTAGTGGCATTCATAGGTTATTCAGTTACAGCTAACAAGCTCAGCGTAGGAATGCCTCTAGAAAATTCTCATTACTCATTAGGCAAACTCACCTGACCTTATGCCATGAAGGTACTGTGAGAACAGAAACAGGAACATAATGTTTAAAGGGTTTGGGGCTGTTAACCAATACGTAGAAATTTGTTTCAATTTTAATGGAAAAATCGTAAGTGGAAGATTTCAATTACCATTGAAGTCTATCGAACTCAGAATGTCTTACTCTGAAACATACTCAACAATAATGAATTCAGCTCATGCTTGTGTTTCTTCTGAATAAAAATAAAAGAAATTAGAGCTTATCTCAATTCTTATTTTTGCAGAGTCTGTCTCTGCAGGTGAAGTCTAAAGTTTCACAGTTCTGACTATTAATGTTAAATAAAATTTGACCAATCATATTCAAAAGAATGACTGAATTAATCTGTGTTATATTTTATGGAAAGTTAGATCAATTTTTATCATCAAAAGAAATAACCAGAAATACACCCAATATATTTATGAAAAGTAAGACAGAGCTGTCAGATATTACTTAATATCTTAAATTTCAATGTTTACTTTTTAGATTGAGTGGTGGCATTTGCATAACAATGTATTGTGATGTTTCCTTTCCCAAACAATACTAATTCTGTACCATATCTTAATTTTCTAATGCCATGATATTTTTCTTAAAGATTATTTTTTTACAAAAGAGTGTTCTTTCCCAATTATACATGTTTCATTTTTTCACAAAACCTGGATTCTTGATGTATTTAGTAAATGTGTGTGCGTTTGTGTGTGTGTGTTTACATATTTATTATCCAATGACTATTTTTCTTCTATTGATCAGTGCCAAATTCCTGGGAAGACTATTTTGTTTTCTCATATATACGTTCCAGATGTCGTTCAACTCTTACATATCCATATTTTACTTCACTTGCCACTAAACCTTTTGAAGCAGTGACTGTCAGCTATCTTGAGAGTTGCTAATGGTAACAGATACCATCAGCACTTCACTTGACTTTCTCATGCATGCGCTGGCTGATGTCTCCTTTCTCTTCGGAGTTTCAGGCCCTGTTCTATGTTTGAAGCCACTACCTCCTCTTCAATGTTTACCAATCTACTTGGGTCACTTTTTATTTGTCTCTGAGTAACTTACCTTTGTTATCAATCTTAACTCTTGATAAAGGATAAAGGTACGGCAAAGAACCACGAACTTGGTGGTTTAAAACTAGACAATTTTAAAAAAAGCATTTATGTTTAGTGTTTACATGTCTGCACTGGGTCCTCTGAAGCTGGAGTAATAGGTGGTTTTAAGCTATGTGTATGTTAGGAACTGAGCTCAGGTCCTTTGAAGAACAAAAGTGCTTTTAACAGTTAGGCCATTTCCCCAGCTTCTAAGACAAATTTTATGCCACAGTTCTGAGTGGTAGAAGTCTGAAATGGCTCTCACTGCATGAAAGTAAGGATGTTGGCAGGCAGAGCTTCATTTTTTAATTCTGGAGATTGTAAGAGAAATCTCTTCCCAGCTTCTAGAGGCCAAGACAGTCGGGACTCCTGTCTCCACCTCCAAAACCAACAGGGTAGCATTCCGATACTCTGCTGTTCTCTTTGTTTCTGAAGATCCTGATCTTTAATTTGCAAACACCTCTATGGGTACTGCAGCACACCTTCCCAATGTACAATTACCATTTGCTCAGATCTTTGAGGCCACAGACTTGGTTAAGGGAGCATTCTTCTCACCGGGGACAATGTTGCTTCCCTTGCCCTTTGTTCTGTATTCATAGTTTAGCGTTTCATTCCAGTCTTTAGTCTTAACTCTCACAATATGCTGATGAATAATGTCTGCCTGAGTATGTATGCACAACTGCAGCACAGAACACTATGGCTTACTTTATCTTCATTTGGACTGCATTAAATAATAAATTTTTCATCATTCTTCCCTTTCATACATGTCCGGCTCCCACATTAATGCAATCCTCCACTTTGAATTTATTTCCCATTTCAACTTGAGTGTTGTCCTTATTAGCTTTTTTTTTCTTCTTCTTTTTGCTTCCAACTTGGTACAGCAAGAGTCATTTGTGAAGAGGGCACTGCAGTTGAGGAAATGCCACCACCAGTTTGGCCTTTCAGCAAGCCTGTGGGACATTTTCTTGATTAAGGATTAATGTAGGAAATCCCAAGTCCATGGTGGTATTACCCTTGAGCTGTATGTAAGAAAGCAGGCTGAGGAAACTATGAAGAGCAAACCAGTAAGCAGAATTCCTCCTGTTTTAGCTTCTGCTGCCTTCAGGTTCCTGTCTTCAAGTTCCTGCCTTCAGGTTCCTGTCTTCAAGTTCCTGCCTTCAGGTTCCTGCCCTGCTTAGGTGAGTTCCTGCCTTGACTTCCCTCAGTGACCTCAACTGAGTGTGTGAAATAAATCCTTTCCTGTCCATATTGCCTTCAGTCAGCGTGTTTCATCCCAGCAATGGAAGGTCTAACTAACTAAGACACATTTGTACCGGGCTTATAAGACTCACTGTGACACAGGACTGTGTTGTTATGTGAGAACTGTAGACCTGCTTTGAAATTTGGGCTGGAAAAATTGTTGAGGGCTCAGAGCTCAGTGGGTGCTTGGGAGATAAAAATGTGAAGAACAATGCAGATTGTGAAGTTTTAGAGGGAAAAAAGGATTCTACCTAATTCATGTGCCATTTTGTGTTAAGACTCATTGGCTCTAGTCTAGGGGAGATGAGTCAGCTGTCATTAAGAAGACACTAGAACTGTTTAAAGTAAAATCTTTGCTTTAGTGGGGGCAGTGGATATGGGTTATCTGATGCTGAGAAATGAATGGTGATTAAGAAGAGACCAGCATCACTGGGGTGAAATATTCTGAGAGTATTTCCCCAGGCTCAGCACACAGAAAGCTGTGGTCCAGAGGGGGCTAAGGCTGCATCTTATGCTTCATCTTATGCAGGCAGCTGAACTTGGTAATGTGTAAAGGTCACCCAGGTAGTACTGGTTTTGAAGGCATCCCAGGTCGTGGAGGACAACTGAGATTTGATACAAAACCTACACAAGCTTAAGCAAGTTAAAAATTCAAGCATTGGGGAATGGAGGTTTAGAGACTCCTCTTCTAGTTGAGGAACAATTAGCAATTGATTGTTGCTGGGGAGGGAGGAAGGCCCACCTTCTCTAAACATGCAGCCACTAGTACTGTTCCCATGCCCCAGTGGGTGATTCCACACCCATATACATATAGCCAATTGTAATTGGATACAGTATGTGTTGGCTCTACAGACAAGACATGCCATGTGACAGGTCTCACGTGGCAGGTTTATTCAGAGAGTGGGTGGGGATACAGAGGCTGCCTCAGGAGGAAGTAGGGAAAAGGGGGAAAGGGGAAGAGGGGAGAGGAGTTTGGGGTCATTGATCCCTGGAACAGAGCAAGTTTCAGGACAGGATTACTTAGAGAAACTGTCTTGAAAACCAAATGTGTGAGTGTGTGTGTGTGTGTGTGTGTGTGTGTGTGTGTGTGTATGTATGTTATTCCATTCAGGGTATTGTAGCAAAAATGCCATCAACTGTGTTATAAACAACGAAAATTTACTTTGAGTAGTAGTGGGAGCCAGGAAGTCCCAGATGACAACACTGGATCATTTGGCATCTGCTAGAGACCTCCTTCCAGTCATGAGGGTACCTGCTGTGGATGCTTGTTTGTTTGTGCTTTCACTTTTTATTTTTATAGTGTCAGTAAATTTTATGGTTAGTTCTGTCTCCTTGCATGAAGGATAGGGCAAAGGAACTCTGGTGGTCTCTTTTAAGGTCTCTGGTCCCATTCATAAAGCTTTTGTAACTCAATCATGTCTCATGAGTTTAAGCATTAATATTTCAACATCTGAATTTAAGTAATACAGACATATAGACACTCATAATATATGCGACAAACGTATGCACAATGGAAGGACCCTGCATGTGAAGAGTAAAAGGTTGTCAAAGGACACTGATTCCTTGCCCTAGGGATTTCCTCTGCAGGAAATCGCTCCCAGGAAATCCCACCCAGGAAATCCCACTTTCTTGAGATTTGAGTTCCCAAAATACCACAGAAGGTCCGGATGACCTCTGTGGAATGTTCCAACGCCCTAGGTGTGCCTGGGGGTGTACTGATAAAAAATGTATGATTCTTCCCCTTTTGAATTTCCTCATTCCCCTTGTCCTCCCCCTCCTTTGTGATTTTTGCCTTTATAAGCCCGTTACAAGTTCAGGCCAGGGTCGAACTCCTCTACCCCTGCGTGGTGTATGAGTCTCGACCCCAGCATGCTGGCCTGAGATCTCACTCTGTTTCACTTTCAATAAACTTCCTCGTGCGATTGCAGCAAGTCAGGTCTCGGTGCCTCACTGGGTGCGCGCCTCTCCTGAGATTTGAGTGAGGGTCTCCCTTCGGAGGTCTTTCACACGTGATCACTGAACACCACAGTGACACTGCAAGGTGAACTAATGAATGCTGAGCAGTGGAGGAACATGGGAGCCAGGTATAACTCTGTGCACAGGAGCTTGCCTTTTCCCTAAAGACACTACTTCCCTTAAATAAAAAGAGAAAATGAGAAAAAGGAGGAACAGATTTTGTCATACTGTTAGTTAGCTTTCTGTGACTGTAATGAGACATCTGATACAATCAACTTAAAAAGAGGAAAATTTTATTTTGCTCAGGGCCTGTGGCTGCTCGCCCTGGGTTACTTTTTGGCCTATAGGAAAGCAGCAAACCATGCTAAGAGGACAAAGCAGAATAAAGCTGTTTATCTTGAGACCAGGAGTGAACAAAAGAAGACACAAAGAATCCACAGTCCAGAATGAACAAAGACCCAAAGAACCCACAGTCCACTTAGAGGGCATTCTCCAGCTGCTAAAACACTCTATAGTCCCAACTCTTAAATACTACCAACCTCCTTTCAAAAATTCTTTGGGCTAGGAACCAACCCTTTAGTAAATATTCCTTTAAGGGACAGTTATTCAAACTGTAGTACCCTCTACCAATAAATGTAAGTTATTTTATGCAATGTAGTTAACATATTTACTAGACTGGTTGTCCTAGTTAAATACTTAAACATCTGTTAGATTAGGTTCCCTTGTGAAGTTGATCATGTAGGCAATGGTGTGAAGAGCAGAAATTAAGATGGAAGGACCAAAGTCTCCTACAGAAGTCAAATCATGAAAATAAAATTAAAAAACTAAATACAAAGAGAAAAGAATGAGAAAAAGAATGAGAAAAAGTTAAAATTACAACTGACAAAACCTCGGAACCAACAGGACAAAGATTATTACCAGAAACACAACTTTCTAAGTTTCTAAATTATATTCTAAATTAATGAACAAATTTTTGTCATAGTTAAGATTTCCTATCGCTATGATAAAACACCATAACCTAAAGCAACTTGGCGAGAAATGGTTTATTTCATCCTACACTGCCAGGTGACAGTCAGGGAAGGAACTCAAGCAGGGCAGGAACCTATAGGCTTGAAGCAGAGGCCATGGAGGAGGGGTACTTACTGCTTACTCAACCTGCTTTCTTAGACAACTTAGGACCACTAAAAAAATATCCCACTAGCTTGCCCACCATGCCAATCTTGTGGGGACATTTTCTCTACTGAGGTTCCCTCTTCACCAATGACTTTAGCTTATGTCATTTGACATAAAATTAATTAGAAAATTAACCTTTGCCTGGTTTCACTCACGAATACATAACTATGAAACCACAACCTTTTGCTTCTTATTCATCTCCAAGATCTCATATTAATAACAATATCTCAATATAAAGCACATTTCAAACTTTAAAATCTTCACACTCTTTTGAAATTAAAACACTTTAGAAGTCCAGTTTCTTTCAAACATCCAAAGTCTTTCTCAAATTTCAAAAGAAGTTAAAAATATCCAAAGTTTCTCTAAAACATCCAAAGTGTCTTTTAAAATTCAAAAGTCTCTTTCTTATGTCTCTCTCTAAAATTGCAAAAATCTCTTAACTTGTGTAAAATCAAAAATAGGTTAAACAGTTTCTTATTTCCAAAAGGAAGAGCCAGGGCTCAGTTACAATCAGATCAAAGCAAAATCAAAGTCCACCAGTGGGGAATGCTCAGGGTCTTCGCTCTGGGACTCACTGTCTTGTGCTCGAAGGAGCCACATTCCTCCAGCTCTGCTCTCCACAGAGTGATGCTTGTTTCATCAGCTCGGGGAAGCTCACATGCACAGCTGCTCCTCTCTTTGGTGTTTGTCTCACAGTGCTGGTGTCCCCACTGTGCCAGGGTGGCCACTGAAACTGAGGCTGAACCCTTGCCAGTGTTTCCTTTGAGCCTTTCTTTCAAGGTCCCAGACACTATGCCAACAATTGGTATGCCACATCCAAAAGATGGCCTTTCACAGCATCCTCTCGATCCTTCAACTCTTACAACTGTCACCTCTTTTGAAATGTTTCCTAAGTCTTGAGGGTGCCTATGTTTGTGAGTGGGTTTGATGCCCCACATAGATGCCCATCTATGACAGAGCATTCACAATTCCTTGCTCTTACCACTTTAAACAGTTAAGAGCTTCTGTATTAACTATTACCCACTGCAAAACAAAGCCTCTGACCAAAGTTGAGATTGACACCAATGTATGGGCACAACATTGATATTTAGGAAGTACTTTGATAACGTAACTGTCATGTTCATAGGGTCTACTGACTTCATCCTAAATTGAGTCTTGGCTTGGCTTAAGCTGGGTTTTAGAAGAATTTCTGGCATTTAGATAAAAGCCAGCATTCTTTAGGAACTTGTAAAACAGGTTTCTGTCTGCCAAAAGAAGCAGTTTTTCTTTGCCTCTAGCAGAAGAGACAAAGGCTTTATTGACATACACCTGTGGCACCTATGAGCATATTACAGCCCATGCTGGCCTCTAAGCTCCTTCAGCCCTATTCATGCATACTTGTTATACATCACAGAGCATTCTGGCCCTTCTAGGCTTCTCCTCTACCCTAAACTTCCAGGTTGCTCCAGTTAACAGGCTTCCCTCCTATCAGCTATTTATTCTCCCTAGACTCTAAATAGTTTTCCAAACCCCCACTTCCCTAGCCCTGGCCATGCCTGGTCTTATAGTTTTGTCATTTTCTCTTGGTTCTGGACTCTCCCAGATGCCTCTGGATGCTCTTGATATCTCCCCTCTCTCTGTTTCTGTGTGTCTGTGTCTGTCTGTCTGTCTGTCTCTGTCTCTCTGTCTCTCTCTCTGCCACAATGGAATTCTTCCCCCTAGTTGCCATCTTGGCATTTTCTTTACTGTGCCCTTGCTAACAACAACCATTTAACAAAATAACATTAGGAGTTTCCATCTCGTGCCTGTAACTCTGACAATGGATATTTTAAAAAATCAAGTTTACTGTTTACTGTACCAGGTATAAATTTCATCCTGAGAAACAAGCATCAAATCCAGTCAGAAAGTGGTTGGTTACCTTATAACAGTCATGCAACTAAGATATTATGCTCATGTTGTGTAAATGATGGGGATCCAAACTCAGGTCTTCATGCTTGCACAAGAAACTCTTTACCAACTGAGCCACCTCCCTAGCTTGATAAAGAGTAATTGTAAGCACAGGAAATTTCCTCGGGATAGTTATGCTCAAGTTGAAACACAATCAGGATTTTATTTTTTTACTTCTCTCAAGGAACAGTTCATTCTTGGTAACAGGGGATCAAAAACATTGGTAGTTACAGTATTTCTAAGCAGTTCTGAGTGGCTGACCAACAGCAAAAACTAAATATAACACCCTACGGTCAATTAACTCATAAACCAAAGATCTAACAGGGCCTGTGTGGTTCTGCCTCAGTGTGAGGCACTGGTGAAAATTAGTCCCTCTGAACATAGTCATTTTAGACTCCAGGAACACTGGGATTGCCTGAGGTTAGGAATTCTGCCCAGCGTTTCCTACAGAACAGCTCAGCTTTTGTAAGGACATATAAAATGGGCCAGGGTTTGAGATAAGGAAACACAGCATTGCTCAGAGAGTAATAGAAACAAAGCCAGAAGCAAACCTGAACAGTAGATGGGCAAAACAGGACAAAGAAAACGCACTGCTTTATTCTTAGTATGGACGTGAACAACTTGAGCTGTCTTAGTTTTGACATTTAAAAGAGTCACAAAATCTTAGGCACTTTCTTTTGCTGTGAAAAACAGGGAAGAAGGAGTCATTTTCCCTTAAACTTTCAGAGGCTCAGTGCATAGAGTCACTTGGTTTCTGTTGCTTCTAGGGATGCTCATTGGGAGGCAAAATGACATGGCAGGGAGTATGCGGTAGAGCAGAGATGCTCAGCTCATGACCGACAGAAGTCATGAGGGGGCATGTCTCCCCAGTAATGTACTTCCTCCTGAAGGGTCTAAATTCCACTTGCCATGATTTGCATCCTCAATAGCATATCCAGCTCCAGCAGTCTGTTTCATAACCAAATCGTAGCACCCAGGCTTCCAAGATTTTATTTTTTTGTATTTTTTCATGGCGTTATAGCTTCCTATGGGTTGAGTGATGTGGAATGATGCTTGACAACAAAAAAAAAAACGTTATCAGTGTTCTAAAGAGTTTCTCTTAGAGTCACCAAAGTCCAATGGAATCAGAACAGGATCATGTGATCTAGATAGGGACAAACAGATTTTTTTGTGATATAATTGTTTGTATTCTATGACAGATAGTGTCTAAGTAATGGTCCAAGTCATTTGTTTGTTCTTTGCGTGGCTTTGTTATAGCCTATGGGGATCTGTGTGTTCCTGGAAAAATAATTTTAAACATCAATTTGCACTTTATCTTGAAGGTTCCATGCCTGTTAGTTTCAAAGCATTCATTAGCCAAAACAATAAATCTTTCACTATAGCACTTTAACACTGATGGAAGCATATATAAGCATGTCAGACTAATGTCATATATCATAAATGAAAAGATTTATGGAAAAATTCTTCTGTGCCCTGACCCTTATCAGATATACAAATAAGCAAACTTTTAGCGACCAGTGAAGAAAGTGAAATTGTGGTGGAGATAGAATAAAATTTTTACTTGTTCATGGAACTTGGTTATTTGGATTCAGTAGAGTCCCAATTTTGGTATTTTTGAAATATTTTGAAAAGACAAAATTTATAATTTGAAAATGTATAAATACTGTCTTATTTAAAGTTACTTTAGTTGTCCATGGCACATACACTATTCAATAAAACAAAATACTTGTTTTTTTTTTTTTTCTGTAACAGAAGGGAAAGACTGGTAAGGCAGAAGGAGCTAAGAGTCCTGTGAGGGCACACGGATTGTTGGCTGTGGATTCAAACCTGTCTTTTTCTGCAAATTCAGTGAGGCAACAGGATCACAGAGGGATACAGGGTCTCGAAGGCAGGCAAAGTCCAGTCTCATTGCAACGTCATTATTCCTGGTGAAGAGCAGAACATTCAGTTTTTATTAGGGAGGACACAGATGTGCCAGGTTGAATAGCATCCCTCCTGCACACTGAATGATTTTCTAGCATCCCTACAGTCCTCTCTGCAACAGTGAGAGCTTGTCTGAGAAGAAATTGCTGCAAGAACAGTTCTCTGGAAGGACCATGAGTCTGGACTGCTCTGGAACTATTGCTCTGGCTAAATGTGTGGGGCCTGGTGTTCGCTAGGATAATTAGGGGAACTGAGAGCACCCTGACCCTTCAGAAACCCCATCATAAAGAAAGCCCCTCTCAGCAGAGCTTTTGAGAATTGCAGTTTGCGAGCAAGGTTTCTAACAAGAAGCTGAATGTGGCAATTTATATTTTTTATTAGATTGTTTATATATTTACATTTTGAATGTTATCCCCTTTATCGGTTCCTCCATCTCCAATTCCCCCATACCCTGATTCTGTAAGGATGATCCCCATCCCATCCACCCACTCCCACCTCAACACCCTGGCATTCCCTATACTGGGGAAATAAGGCTTCACAGAACCAAGGGCTTCACTTCCCACTGATGCCAGACAATGCTGTTTTCTCTGCTACATATGCAGCTGAAGCCATGAGTCCCCCCATGTGTACTCTTTGGTTGGTGGTTCAATCCCTAGAGAAACAGGCAGGTAGATCAATGGGATAAAATTGAAGGTCCAGAAATGAACCCCCACACCTATGGTCACCAGATATTTGTCAAATGAGCTAAAACCATCCAGTTGGAAAAAAAGATAGTATTTTCAACAAATGGTGCTGGTTCAACTGGAGGTCAGCATGAAGAAGAATGCAAATTGAAGCATTCTTATCTTCTTGAACAAAACTCAATTACAAGTGGATCAAGAACCTCCACATAAAACCAGGTACACTGAAACTAATAGAACAGAAAGTGGGGGAAGAGTTTATAACAAATAGGCACAGGGGAAATTTACTAAACAGAACACCAGTGGCTTAGGCTCTAAGATCAAGAATTGACAATTGGGACCTCATGAAACTGCAAAGCTTCTGTAAGGCTAAGGACACTGTTAATAGAACAATATGGCAACCAGAGGAATGGGAAAGAATCTTACATCCAATAGAGGGCTAATATCCAATATATACAAAGAACTCAAGAAGTTAGACTCCAGAAAATTAAATACCCCTGTTAAAAATGGGTACAGAGCTAAACAAAAAATTCTCAACTGAGGAATACTGAATGGCCAAGAAGCTCCTAAAGAAATGTTCAATATCCTTAGTCATCGGGGAAATGCAAATCAAAACAACCCTGAACTCCACCTCACACCAGTCAGAATGCCCAAGATCAGAGCCTCAGGTGACAGCAGATGCTTGTGAGGATGTGGAGAAAGAGGAACACTCCTTCATTGTGGTGTGGTTGCAAGCTGGTAAAACCACTCTGGAAATCAGTCTTTTTCCTCAGAAAATTGGACATAGTACTATCTGAGCACCCAGCTATACCACTCCTGGGCACATACCCAAAAGAAGAAGCTCCAACATCTAACAAGGACACATGCTCCACCATGTTCATAGCAACCTTATTTATAATAACCAGAAGCTGGAAAGAACCCAGCTGTCCTTCAACAGAGGAATTGATACAGAAAAATGTGGTACATTTACACAATGGAGTACTACTCAGCTATTAAAAACAATGACTTTATGAAGTTCTTAGGCAAATGGATGGAACTAGAAACTATCATTCTGAGTGAAGTAATCCAGTCACAAAAAAACACACATGGTATGCATGATAAGCAGATATTAGCTCAAAAATCTCGGAATACCCAAGAAACTATTCACAGATCATATGAAACTCAAAAAGAAGGAAGACCAAAATGGATGCCTCAGTCCTTCTTAGAAGTGAGAATAAAATACTCATGGGAGGAAATGCAGGGACAAAGAGTAGAGCAGGGACTGAAGAAAGGGTTATCCAGGGACTCCCTCCCCTGGGGATAGATCCCATGTGGAGCCATCAAACCCAGTCACTATTGCTGATGCCAAGAAGTGCTTACTGACAGGAGCCTGATATGAATGTCTCCTTAGAGGCTCTGCCAGAGCTGTACTGAAACAGATGAAGATGCTTGCAGCTAACCATTAGCCTGAGCACTGGATCTGCAGTGGAGGACCTAGATAAAGGACAAAAGGAGCTGAAGGGGTATGCAACACCATGGGAAAAACAACAATATCAACCAACCAACCCTCCAGAGCTCCCACGGACTAAAACACCTACCCATGAAAACACGTGGAGACCCATGGCTACAGAAACATATGTAACAGTGGATGGAATTGACTGACATCAATGGGAGAAAAGGCCTTTGGTCCAGTGAAGGTTTGTTTCCCCAGTGTAGGGGAATGCTAGGGCAATGAGGTGGGAGTGGGTGGTTGGGGGTGGAAGCATATTCACGGAACCAAGGAGGGGGGGAGGAGCATGGGAGGAGGGGAAAGTGATTAAAAAAAAATTAAATCTCCAAGTAAAACTAATTATATATCAATGTTTATAATAGGGCAGGATAATTTTTAAACTATTAACAGCAAGAATTGAATGAATATAATAGTCCATGGTCTTCAATAGTGGGAGATGTCCTATATGGAGTAAATCAAGAAATCTGGGAATTAAACTAGAATATATGCTTTCTTATGATTTCACAGCAATGGGACTGGTTAGATCACTAAACTGCGAATAGTCTGTACTACTCTTGCAAATTCCATTCTGTCCATCCATACAGAGCAGCTCAAAACCTCATGTCATTTCATATATAGCAGGATCTAGCACTTCTTTTGGCCTTTATGAATACCAGTGCTTGCATGCAACAAACCCTATATACATCACTAAATCTTAAAAGGCATTCAATAATTGCAGGATAGTTGATTCAGCACACAATGCATGTTACCCTTACAGGAGGATTTCTAGAACTTGTGGCGAGAATTATGGCCTCATAATTTATTCTTACGTTTTTAAAACTTCATTGAAAATGTTTGTAATGTTAATTTGCAATGGTAAATTAAGGTGTCTTTGTTTAACTTCTTTACTGAACTGTCCCTTTAAAGAATATTTTATCATAGTTAATTTCTTGACAAGTACATGCCTTGGTTAAATTATAAATGCATGTGTGGAAAACACAGAAGGAATTTTCAAAGGTGTGAGGGAATTTAAGACCCTACCTGTGAATCACTGCCCATGATCCACCACAACACTGGAACTCTGACCAGAAGGATGATCCAGAGAGAAGAAAAGGACCTCTTAATCCAGAAGACCATCCAGCGGGGAAGGAATGGAGAAAACAATCAGATTAGAGCTATTCTTAGCCTTGGTCAGAGGAACTTCTTTTTGTAAACAGTAACAGTTAATATAGGGAATGCTGGTCTTTGCAATCAAAGCACAAACAATAAGTGACTATCAGGTCCCTATCTCTAAATAGAACATCTGTATCACCCTCCTACATATCCCAGGGAACACTGCAGAGGAGACAGGAGTAATGTAAGAAGCAGACGATGTGGAGGAATGCTATGAAATGCTGTCTTTTGGTAACATAGCCACTGTACTCATAGACCCCCAGTAGTTGTGGCTATTATACATGTGTGAACTTGAAAAGGAATTTAAAAACCAAAAAGCATATGTTATGAAGCTGGAAGTGAGAACTATTTAAATATTGGGGATTAAATAAGACCATAAGTGAATGCCACTATGTTGGAGTCTTTTTATCCTTCTTGCTCAATTAAACATCTTTATAAATTTTATTTATTCACCAGAAATGAGGTGCAGTTGTTTAAAAATATTTTCTTTCACAATTGCTTTTCATATTCTCAGACAAATTGATCAAATTACTGCTGTAGTTGTATTATGCATGTAATCATTGTAATTTTATTCTTGTATGTTTTTATTCTTCAAGAAATGACTGCCACAGAATGTGGTGTGCTAGTTAATATTAACACATGAGAAAAGACGTTGCACTTACCCAATTAAGAAACAATTTAAAAAAAAAAAGGCAGTTTCACCTACTAAATAATTTTGTTCTTTGTAGTTTTAGCTAATCCTTGTAATTGAGAGATTAGGCGTTGAATAGATCAGAGATGTTTTTCTTATTTCTTTCATTTTCTCTTTAGCTGGAGGTATTTGAGTGATGTCAAGTATAAGTTACTATGCCAACCACTTTGCCATGTTATTTCCATTTTATATGTTAACTATAATAGATCTTTTATTAACATAATTAGTAAGTGCTTACATTAGGTAATTATATTCTGAATTAGACCATGTAGGATCACATTCTTTTGTTAATTTCCCAAGATACCTGTCAACAAATGGTAGAAGGGGGATGCATACTTGTGAAATGTTGTAGGATGTCTTCTGGGCTATTCAATTTAGGCACAGCTTCTTTTACTTTTTAAAATATTTATTTATTTATTTATTTATTTATTTATTTATTTATTTAATGCACAAGTACTCTATTTCCATGTATACCTGTATGCCAGAAGAGGCTACCAGATCCCAGTACAGATGGTTGTGAGCCATTATGGGGTTGATGAAATTTAATTCAATACTCCTGGAAGAGCAGTTCATAGTAACCACTGAGCCATCTCTTCAACCCCAGCCTTTTTTACTTAAACACATGCAAACTGAAAATAATGTACTTTGATTGCCAGACCCCAGTAGATAATAACAAGAGACTTTCTACACTAGATACTGATGACCTAGAATCATGGCTACAGACCTTTGGTTCGTTCATGGAGAGTGCTAATGCAGGACAAGAGGGAGGAGGCTCCTGTATGGTACAACTTGTTCTTGTGGATCCTTATTTTCAACTATTTCCTTTTGGAACAGCTGTTTCTACAATGTCCCTAGATTGGGCTTCAGTTTCCTTAAGAAGCTCTCCACTGAACAACTGTCCCCACAAACATTTCTAAGAGAATTTAAAAGAAGTAGTTTGTGCATTCCATTCCTTTATTTCTTCTTTTACATATAGATGGAGGGCAAAGTGGTCAGTTGCACTTATCTTTGAGCTTAAGCTGTCTGAAGAAGCCACATCTATGTTGAAGATCTTGAAGACCAATTGACTGACTTAATATCACAATTATGAAGAGATGGAATGTTATACATGAGAGGCAAAAAAATATCTTGGAGACATATTTAATTCCCTTCAGCAGCTATTTCACCAGCCCAGGGCTTTTTCCAGAACCATTACAATCTCTGAACTAGTCTTTGGATATAATTACACAGACCTATATTACCTTTACTTTGATTGCTAAATAGTTCTATTAGTGAATAATGCAAAGTTCAGAGATTATTTTGTTCTTCAAAGCTACCATATTACAGCTCTACCAAGCACCATTTCAGATGAAACAATCATCTAATTAAAATGATTAGTTGTAATGTAACTAGCTTTTTAATTTGAGAACTAATTTTCATGTGATGAGTACCCTTGCCCATGCTCATAATTGTGCTAATGATGGAACACAATGAGGGAATCTCCTAATTACCATTATATGTCACTTATATTTAGTGTTGGAATCTAAGGATGCCAGTTTTACCTTATATTAAATTTGATATGCTTAATTGAATGTATTATTGTTCTAGTAAAAAAATCCTATTTTTCATAAATTTACTATCTTGAAAATAATTCTTACTCAATAAAATGTATATATTCATACATAAATATATATATATATCAATAAGCCATTTATATACCCACACTAAGAAGGTTGCTGCTAAGGAGCCCATAAACACTATATGCTATATTTATGTTTCTTTAAGAATAGATGTAAAATATCACATTAGGAGTGTGTCTCTGGGTGCAGTGTACAGAGTCTAATGTCAGCATCTTCTCCTGTTGTTTTCTACACTATTTCGGGAGACGGTCTCTCATTGGATGATAATCTCACTACTTTGTCTATGCTGACTGGTCAGTGAGCTATTGGGATCTATCTGTCTCTTCTCTCTAACTCTCCACTTCCAGTTCACAATTATGTGTGTGTTATTTTATTTTTAATTTTAAAAGAATTTACTTGGGTACTGGAGATTTGAACTCAAGTCCTTATAATTGCACAGAGGACAATTTTACCTATTGAACTATAGCTCCTACCTTAGGTTTTAAAAACATTTCTAAGTAGAAAATTTCAACTAACCATGTAATTTGTTTTAGACTGTCATAGGTCACCTTTTGAGTCAAATAATGAAGGCTTATTATGGAAAAAATTCCAGATTTTCTGCATCTGGAAATTCTTAGGCATCTTTTATTACAATTTACTCTTTTCTTTTCAGATTTTATCTTTCTTAATTATAACAATCTGCTTGTTTATATTCATAGTAACCAGGAATGAGGAATGAATCTAAATTCACATCAACAGATGAAACACAGGTAAACTGTGGCATTTATATGAATTTGTGCTGTTTTGAAGGAAAAATGAAAGCCTGACATTTTCAGGAGGATGAACATAACTGCAAATTATTACATTAAGGGAAACTCTAAACTCAGACAAGCACATGTTTTCTCTCATATATAAAAATTAAGCTTAAATATTGTGCGTGTGCATGTGTGTATTGATGAAAGTATATTTGTAGCCAATGAAATTAGGAGATCATGGAAGGAAAGGGATGAGATCTTGAGGGAAGTAGAAAATAGACTAAAGGAATACCAGTGTGGAAGAGCAGAAATGCAGACTGGCTAGAAAGGCAACCATGTTGAGGGGATCTTGGGTAGGGCAACTGGGGAAGGAACAAAAGAACAACGAATAAACATATATATATCTGCATCCATGCCACAGCAAAACTCAGTATTTGTTTTGTAACATAAACATAATCATTAAAAAACCATCCACTTACATGTGTAAATTTTCTGCCCTATGTGATTTCCTTTACAGCAAGGATCTTTTTAGTCTTATTCACACAAAACAGTAACTGATGTTATATAATAAAAATCAACAAAATAGGGATTTGAATGCTATTGTGTTGCTTCCAATGGTAGCACAAGAAATTTAATGTGATTCTGATGCAAAGTTTACTTATTTTAATGTGTGTGTGTGAGTGTGTATAGTTACTGAGAATCTTAATTATAATAAGCACTTGATAAAAAAACAATGATCTCAAGCTTTCTCTGGTCACCCCTGGCACATACACATTTTTCCAAGCACAGAACATCCTTTGAAGAAAACATGAGAGTCCCCTGATCCTCGATTATGAGCATGGCTCTCTTTGTGATGTCTATGTCCAATCAACCACGCACCTCTTTTCTTCTAAGCAAGTCTCATAGCTTGGGAATGTTTCTCAGACCTGTAAAGTTCAGAAAAGGTAACAGCCAGTCTGAAGGTTCTGGGAAGTTACAAAACCAACCTCAGCTCTTCTCTGTTTTCAAGTGTATATAAATTCATGTTTTCCCCTTGAAGCATGAATGCAATAGCATGCTCAGTTAGCCACTGAAAAGAGAATATTTTTCAGGACTTGCAATGTCCTTAGAAGATTGTTCATGACAGTTTATCTAGTTAGAAATTTTCAACAATAAAATTGTTCCCTTTGTTTTGTACCTTTGTAGAGTTTGTAGCACTTGTGTTATGAGGATCTCACTCAGAGAAGACTATTCAGGCAATTGAAGTATTTATTTCAGCTGTTTGGGACTGCACTCATGCCTAGTCCTGCATGGTTATTCAAGGGATGATGTGACATGGTTCCTAGTCTTGAAACAGAGCCAGCGGGGTGTGGGGCTCAACCAGTGTTGACGATTGTTAGGCTTAAGGTTTGTTTGTATATTTTACTTTATGTTCCTCCTTTGGGGGAATGTCTTCTCTGTCAAGGTTAAGGACTCAGAGACAGCATGAGTCTGGGAGTCATGTTCTTAGCAAAATGGTAAATGCTGTGACATTCAGAATACCCTTTAAGACTGTGGGAAAGAACTCTGAAAATATGAGTTCAGAATGTATAATTTCTCAACTATGCAAAATATAAGGATGTAATATAAATTGCATGAGGGGCTTCACTGACCTAAAAGAACAAAAGCAGATGTACTATGAGCCAGCTTGTCAGAAAGATATTAAGAAAGGAGATAAATAAATTTAGGAAATAGTGATCACAGGGCAAAGTCCCACCTAGTTAAGTTTATTGTTTGTGCTTACAAAGGCAGGCAGATTCCTGACTTCAAGGTCAGCCTAGAACAAATTGAATTTAAGTGTAGGCTGATGGAAATGCTAATCTCAGGATGAAATCCCATACAACTAAGCTTATTGTTGTGCTTACAAAGGTAGGTAGATCTCTGAATTCATTTGCAATAAAAAAATAAAGTGTACTTGCTGTCTTCTCAGAATTAAGGTGCTAAGGTCATAAAATGTTATTTTGTGGGAAAATCAAAACTAAACCTGGAGCAAATGACTGAATTGACATGTTAATAAAATAGTGGGCTTTGGTTTGCAAGAAATAGCTACCCAGAGAGAACTGCTTAGAGACTGAACACAGCTCTTTTAGAATTTTTCTAGTAGGATTTATGACTTTGGTTGGGAAATCCAAGAATGTTTTTCTGACTTTGGTCAGAAAACGCATGAGCTATCCAGAGAGTTTTTAGAATTTTTCTACCACAAGGCATCTGTCTCTAGCAGAGAGCTGACTTGAGTAGAGAGTTATCTCAAGAAGAAATCTAGTTTGAGTAGACTATAGAGCCAAAAGCTATCTATGCAGAGTTTATCTTGAGACCAAGCAGAGCAATTCAGTCAAAAGCTGAGAGAAGCCAAATTTATCCAGTTAGCTTGGAGAGGAGTTTGAGCTGTAACAGTTGAGTTGAACCCGCCAGTCAAAGCTCAGAAAAAACTAAGAAGGGGTACATTTATTCGGCAGTAAGTCTCAGAGGCTGAAGACATCTAGGCCTAAGTAATATTGTGCAGAATTAGAATTAGGCCTTACTGAATCAGTAAGCCTCAGAGACAGCAATTACTACGGGAAAATAAAACTCATATTACAGGTAGCTGTAAGTAAATAAAGTTCCGGAAGAGACTGGCTAGACAAAGACGTCCAGGGATTACAATTGTGTTAGCTATTACCTTTTCAAGGACAAACAAAAACTAAGAGGCCTAAATTTTAATGTTGGAAAGGCAGGAAAATTTTCCTCAGTTCAGGCTAACCTTGAACTGACTGTCTTAAAACAACCTTAGAATATGATTCTCCTGACCCTTCCTTCCCCAGTGTTGAGATTACAGGTTTTCACTGTACCTACTGAACATACTTCTACCTGATTTGTTTTACATTTTTTATTGGTTTGCTTGTTTTTGAGGATTTGTTTTTTAAAACCTTGGGACTACTTTTTTCTCTAAAATGTATACATAGCTTTCTAAAGCCTAGATGGGATTTTGACTATCATTCTGACTCATCTATAACCTCCCAAGAACTGTGGGGCCATCTCTCTATTACATAATCCTCTAGGAAGATGCATCTTATATAGCATTCCCTGCAGGAGTGCAGGTGCCTCCCAGGGCACCTTTCTCTAAGCTGTGAAAACAGGAAGCTATGAACAGTTGGTTTCTTCCTTGAATAAACTCTGTGGCAATATTAACTGACAGAAAGTACACCAGGATACATTAACCAGCTGTTGAGTAGGCTTTTCTTGAATCTGCCAACCTGCACTCAAGATGGGTAGAAAGTACAGATGCCCCCCACCCCCACTGGGGGGACAAATGTTACAGAAGCGAGCTTTTTTATGGGGTAGAGCAACACATGTTTAAAGGTTAGCTAGTCAGGCTCTAACGGGCTACAGTTAGAACACTTCCCATTAAGAGCATGGGAGTAAGATCTTTGATACAAGGCGGTGAATGCAGAAGACAGTAGGTTTTGCTTTCCCCAGTGGGATGTGTTCATCAGAAGACCTGAAACACATCATCTTCTTGTAGCAATTTGCTGATGAAGGTGGACTGAGACAAATGGTTTCACCAAGGTTAAGTTCTGTCAGAGACTAGAGGATTAGAGTTGATCAGTGCTGACTGGAAGTCAGCTTATTCAGGACTGGTTATTGTTTAAGGAGTTCTGTCTACTTGGCTATGTAGAAGCCTGGGTGTTGGGGTTGGGAAGTTGTGTCACAAACCATTCAAGCACTGGTTTCAGTCAGACTGGGATAGTTTATTGGTCATATATGCTCCAGGACTGACTGATCAAGACCATAGTACAGACTCCAGGGCTGAAGTAGGACCCAGAGTCAAGATACTACAGGGTTCTTAAAGACAGACATCTATAACATCTTTGCCATGTCATTCCACCAATCAGGATTCAGGGGTGGGGATTTTCTTAGGAACATGTCTTCATTGTACATTTATTCTGCTCCCATTGGTTGGGATATTCAACTGGGGCAGGTGAATATTCATGCCTTAGGTTGCCAAATAGGACGGCACTTGCCTTATCTAATGTTCATGTCTAAACTTGCCAACAAGGATATCAGTTACCCATCTACATATCTCTTTCTGCCAAGTAGGATGTTAGTTCCCAGGAAGGTTTTGGAAACTTCAATTTTACCAGAACCCTACTCAAAATGAAAGTCTTATTTCAAATAGTTTCTTATATCGGGGTAGGTGGCTGTCTTACGTTGGGGTCCATCCCAGGGACAGCTTATAAAAGCAAATGCCATGCAAGCTCACATGCAAATGCAGGATGTGCTGCTGGTTGGTTGGTTCAAGTCCAGGCTTATTGTGACTAACTATACAAAGCCGTTCTGACTTCACAATCCAATTACTATTGGCTTCCAAGGTCACAGAACATAACAGAATATGTAATCAACTTGAGCATGAGATAGTTTCCTAGTAACAGCACAAACAACATATGAGATTTAAAAAAAATAATATTAGTAACAGCACAAAATGGCAAGTTAGTCAAATAACAGTTACCTAGGTCTTAGCACTGTGACTGCTTTTCAAATTCTTAGCAGCTGCCTCTGACGTGCATCACACCCATGTCTAATGTTTCATTACATAACTTTCTTCTCCAAAGTCCTGTGGTGAAGACAATTCTAAGTATTTATTCCCAATATTTTCAAACAAAGTACACATATAAAATAAATGCTTGGTTTTGATGTGTCCGTGATTGTGTGTGTTTGTGTCTCTGTGTGTGTGTGTGTGTGTATGTATATTCACACATAGTCTGTAACTATATGTATACATGGTACATATAATTGTGTGTGTGTGTATATGTGTATGTATATATATGCTATATGCATATATGTGTATGTCTATTTCTATCTCTATCGATATATCTATATCTATATCGTAAATGGTTTAAGCTGGCCCATGGGGTCAAATACTATAGTATAGATATTTACCACACACACAATGTACAGTGAGCATGTCAGTAGTAAATATAACCTCATTGTTTTTTTTTTTGGTATGGGAAGCATTCAGAATTATATAATATATATTCATAATTATATATATATAATTATTTAGGCTAGACAATATATGCTTAACTAGTGTCATACAGCATACTGAACTACAGAACATTAGAAGTTATTTCTCCTAAGTTTGGTTTTGTATTTCTTTATTACCCTTATTCATCTCCAAAGTCCTACTTTCCAAGGCTCTGGTATATCACTCTGCTTTCTTTGCTTGGATGCATGTTTGAGCTGACTCACAGGACAGAGAGAGAGTACCACAGCAACTGAAGCCTTGATGGAGCCTCACAAGAGAGTGGAATAAGGTCGCAGCTCAATTTGCCAAACTGGAAAAATGTGGGCACTCACAAGCCACTTCTTTTCCAGAAGGCTTACTTAAAAGCTACAGTGACAGCAGTCAAGCACTTAAATGCTTACAGATGGTGGTGGCTCTTTGGTACCATGCCTGTATATTATAGCTCAGATAACAGACTTCCAAACATGGTTATTGTTGTGTTTATAAAAAGATAAAGAGCGTGTGTGTGCACGTCAGGGGGTATGTTCTTGTTATATGAAGGTGTGGTGAGGCATAGGGGCAAGGGGATGCCTCTGGGGGGGCCATGTTAGGAATCCCTTCCCCATGAGGGACCAGCCACAGGAAGGTATAGTACAGAATAGAGCTTATTCAGGGCATGGGAAGTTAAGAGGGTGGGGAGAGAGAGAGAGAGTGAGAGAGTGAGAGAGAGAGAGAGAGAGAGAGAGAGAGAGAGAGAGAGAGAGACAGAGAGAGAGAGAGAGAGAGAGAGAGAGAGGAGAGGAGAGGAGAGGAGAGGAGAGGAGAGGAGAGGAGAGGAGAAGAGGAGTAGAGAAGCAGAGGCCAGTCATGGGCATGTGGGGGGAATGGGGAGAGGAGGGACAAAGGGAGTAAGGGCAAGTGGGCAAGAGAAGAGAGAAGAAGAGAGGAAGAGACTAAAAGAGAGAGGAGGGGGCAGGCAACCCCTTTTATTGTACCAAATAACTGTGGGGCAGAGCATATCTAGCTGTAGCCAGGTAACTGTGGGGTAGGGTGTACAAAATCCCAACAGTTATGGTTTGCTGGATTAATCCAGACTGGGGGTAGGGGGGAATAAGGAATGCCATACCATATTGTTTCATCTTATTTAATGATCAGTGAGGGTATAGCAAATAAAAAATGAGTTACCCTTTCTCCAAGAGGCTATTTTGGGTGGTCTTTAACATTTACATTGTAAAATAAGCTTCTGCTTATGTTGGGTCTAAGAATATCATGTCCTTATATAAGTCAGTATATAAGTAAGTATATGCTTATATAAGTAAGTATATATAACTATATACATAATAATATATAATAGAAGCATGTATAAATATATATAATGTATTTTTGTCTGTTTTTGAAATAGAATTTTGTATATTTCACATAGATCTCAAACTCATTATGAACTGAGTCTGTCCCAGAATTCCTCGTCTTTTGGTCTCAGCCTCCCAAATGTCAGAATTATAGATGTTACTTCCATATCTAGCCAATATAATAAAGCACCTGATAGAAACATTCTACTTCAGCTCATTACTGTAGAGTTTCCATTTGTGGTTGCCTGGCTTCGACACAGTAGGTCTGAGGCAAATTTGAATGTCATGGTGGGCAGTGCACAGTAGAGAAAAATTGCTCATCTTGTGGCTGAACCAGAAGAGGATGGGAGAAAGAGGCAAGGGAGCAAGATGTAGCCCCCAAGAGCAAGTTCCTAAGCACACAGTTCAGTTAGACTTCCTTTCCTAAGTTTCTGTCCTTTGACAACTCAGATTGTGGCTACACCAATAAATGAATCCATAGATGAGTTCAGAGCCCTCAAGATGGAGTCACTTCTTATGTCTGAGTATTGTTACATGAGGGTTCAGGCTTTAATTCATGAGCCTTGGGGGGACAGGCCATATCTAAGCTATGGTGTCTGTATCTAAGAACACATTTGCACCAAGCAGCCGTACACAGAGAATTCATTCTGGGATGCTTCATCCACTTGTACTGTGGAGTAAAAGGAATCTTCTTTTGTAGCTACGTGGTGTTGAGCCAGTATGAAATTCCCCTACTCATAAGCAAAAATATATTGTAGCACTAGAGAGAAACGTATGGGAAAATGGCTACTTATAGGCATTGTGGGTGTTCGCATTCTAAAACAGATGGAAATTGGTGTCTTCTAATTGCACACAGAGTGACAAGCAAGTCAATTACACTTCTAGCATCTCGATATAAACATTCTTTCAAAGGATTCAGTCATAGGATAAATATGGGTTTTGAAAACCTTTGGAAACCCCTTTTCTCCACAACTGAAAAATATGTCAGTATGCTATTTTAAACACAGCCTTCCTGAAGGGTGGCATGTCTGGTGATTTGCCAGATACATGAACATCTCGCTGATGCTCTCCGAGTCTCTGGACAGCATCAGTACTCGGTAAACGTGGCCTAAGAAAGGAGGAAGAAAGCAAGTAGTGTAGCGGAAAAGACACTTGTAAGTTATTGATAGAAATAGCTGGTGTCAGTTTCCTATGGTAAGAGGACAAAGTATGATTTAACTAAGTAATGACTGTTTTGTTTCAGGGTTTTCTGAGTTAATTGCTTTGCTTCTAGGTGAAAGGCACACCAGCCCTCTTTCTCAGTGTTGAGGTTGCTCTATGGACCTGCTGTCATAACTAAACAAGAACAGCAGGGAACGTTCACTTACAAGATGTCTCGGGAAATCACCGCCAGCTGCTCAGGGCCAAGATTCCACGTATTTAGATTTGTCTTAAACAAGGCAAGAGCCTTTCTATCTAACTTTGGCTCGCCAAGTTTGCTCAAAACTTCTGATCGTTACCAGTTTGCAGGCAGAATGTGGTATTTCCTGTCTTATGTAGCACTGATTTAGAAGATGTCTAATTTAGAATAAAATGCTATCCCTGCTAAGTTTATGGATCTACATCACGGCAGCCGAAGCGAGTTGGCAGAGTAGGCTTGGCTGTCTGCATTCGGTTTGGTCTGTGGGAGGACAGAACAATGGCTACCCTTGACAGCTCTCATGCAGTAGGCTCTCAGCTCTCCTGTGGTTCCCCAGATATTCAACTCAGCCTCCCAACTGCGTTCTTCCTTTGAAAAGGGTTCTCTAACTCTAATAATACCGACCTCATTCCAAATCACTCTGACTTTGGCACATGCACCCACAAAGATGTCAGCTGGTGTTCTGGGAAGTAGAGATCTGTGTGCTGAGCCCCAGTGAAGTGAATCATTGTGGTGGGTCTTTGGCCCTGGGACCCCGCTGCCGAAGTGAGGTTTAAGTAGATATGGTCCTCACATAACCCAGCATCAACCACCATGCCTCTCTCTCTTGACTCTTTCATGCACAACATGAAAAGATTCAGGAGTTATGAAGCCACATTTAGCCAATGGATAATAACAGCCACAAGATAAAGGCTCCTTTCTTTTATCTCTCAGGTGGGTGCTACAGTTACTGACACACATTCTCCTGGCCTTCAACAAAACAGGCAATGTGATGTGTAGGCTTACAGGATGTATGGGATCACAGGTTTACATAGGCTAGGTCCCTGATCTGTCTGCAAGTTGGGGGGTCTCAGGAAAGCAGGTAATGTTCTTTTCCAGGCCAGTGGCCTGAGAAGCAGGGGTCTGAGGGTCTGAGAACAAAGAAGATGGATGTCACAGCTCAGAAAATGAAAGCTAATTTGTCCCTTTGTTGTTGTTGTTCAAGTCCTTAAGGGGTTAAATGGTGTACATTTACACTGTTAATGGGACAACATCTTATATTAGGTTCCATCCCAGCTAGAAACAGACATCTTAACTACAGAGACAGCTTTACAATGGTGCTGCCTGGTCCTGTCTTAAAGGAGCCAGGATCTCCTCAAAACTCCTCACATCAGTTCCTATTAACCGTGGAGAGTCATCACTTACTTTCGGTTGGGGAAACTAAGGCACAGATCGTTTTTCAGGGAACCAGCCGGTGTGAGGATGCAGAAGAGTAAGAAACAGGAGTGTGGAGTCAGCGCCACATCTGTGCCAAGTCACATACATATGGCTTTCAGAAGGGCGCAAGAGCTCTTTCCCTTTTAGTTTTAATGCTTCCTACATAACATGCATGGTCTGTTACACGGGGAACAAGGAAGAGCACATGGGGGCGCTTTTATAAGCTATAAAAGGCCTCAAGTAGTTAACGTCAAATTGTTAAACCAGTTACCGGAGTCTTGCAAGGTCATGCTAGAGATGCACACACACTCACGAAACCAACTCTGGGCCAGGATTTTAGAGGAATTCTTTTGTTTGTTTCGCTTTAAATTTTTTAAGACAGGATCTAAGTCTCTGAAATCTCTACTATTCCTACCCCCGTGGCCCCATTGGAGAATGCAGCATCCTCCTGATCATCCTGATCATGTGGTTTTGCTTCACAATGATACGCACAGACAACCATTTTTTAGAGAGATGATATGAGATTCTTTTTTTCAAGAAAGACTTAAAATGTGATCTGAAGGACATAAGCATCAGTTTAAAAGCCCATTTTGTTGTCAGAAAAATAGGTTGGTCTTAGGACCCATCATTTCTTACCTGTCATAGTGTGTGTGCCTTTGTCACTTTCTGTAATTCAAGCACCAGAGCAAGGCTTGGCACATACTAAACACTTAGGAAATGTCTGGAGCTTTGACTACAACTAGGAAAGCATTGGAAGATAGCCATTACCATTAATTTGCCTTTTTCTTCTTAGGCAGCACAAATTTATCTGAAAATTTATTTGCCTTGTACAAAAGTTCCCTCTGTTAGCTCTTTAAAAAAACCAACAAAACCAAACTATAGTGAGAATAACGAATGTGAAGAGATGATTCATTTGCTGTGTTGGAAGCTGGGAAAAAGAATAGCGTTTAAGTGATTGTTAAAGTACAATAAATAAAAGCATCATGCCTCGTAAGTATCAAACTCACTTATGTGAAAAGCTATTAGGTATTAATTGTATTGTTATGATTTTGAAACTTTGCCTGCCTTGGTAATTTATGGTAATAGCTTTATATAAAGTATGAGAAAGAAATGAATAAGTAGACATAATTTGATCATGGTTGATATTTTTTTAAATGTATTTTTTTTTTACAACTCATACAATCTCTTTTCAAGTTCCTCTGTCCCCAGGAAATAATAACAAATTTGTGATACATAAAACACTTATCTCTTGGAACTTGTTACTGAAACTCATAAGAAATATCTTGAACCCATAACAGAACACATTTGAAAGATCTGAAACCATTAGAACCTCAGCTGGATTGTCATATCCTCTAGACAAATTTTAATTCAGCAACATGGCTGTTGTGGCAATGGATTATATCTAAAGACCTCTTAGGTCTATGTGATTAGATGGAATGACACACCTTTAACTCTCCTGGATGGCTAACAGGCATGCCCTTAGTACATATCTTTAATTTAAAAACAATGAAGGTAACGTTAGCTTGTAGAAGAAAGCAGCCATATTTGAAGGTGACGTCTAATTGAAGGGTAGACAAAGTGATGAATCAGAGAAAGATTTGACAGAATGAGTCAGAGATGGGAAACGCCCTACTCACATGAGAACAACACAGGAAAGAAAAGAAACTTAAAATAGCAGTGCAGAAAGAGGGAATTGGGTACCTTTGACCAGGACAGTTTTACAGACACAGGTTGCAGAGAGAACAAGCTAGAAACAGGTGGAGACAGAACAAGCCAGAGAACAAGAAAGCCAGATGATTAAAACAGATTTCCAGTGTCAGTTTGAGGCCAAGTAGAGCAATTCAGAAGCCAGTTTGAATCAGTTAGCTTGGATAGGAGTTTGGGCCAGAACAACTTAGTTGAACTAGCCAGTCAAAGTTCAGAAAGAGATTAAAAAGGGCTACTTTATTTAACAATAAGTCTCCAAGATGACATTTTAATCTAGTGAATAAATGTTAATTTTACAATATCCAAATAATTGGAAAAATGTACACATTTTAATTTTCTAATAAATAAAATTTTTTTATATATGCTGTGATGGTTTGTATATGTTTGGCCCAGGGAGTGGCACTATTAGGAGGTGTGGTCTTTTTGGAAGTAAGTGTGCCACTGTGTGTGGGGGCTAGCTGCCTGGAAATCAGTATTCTACTAGCAGCCTTCAGATGAAAACATAAAACTCTCAACTCCTCCTGCACTATGCCTGCAAGGATGTTGCCATGCTTCTGCCTTGATGACAATGAACAGAACCTTTGAACCTGTTAGCCAACCCCAATTAAATGTTGTCTTTTATAAGACTTGCATTGATCATGATATCTGTTCATAGCAGTAAAACACTAACTAAGAAAGAAGTGTTACCATATGAATTGTGTAGGTATAAGGAAGTGAGTTTAGTTGTTAATGGTTGGAAATCCATGACAACATCATAGACAATCTTATTGCTAAACCAGATAAGAATAGCATAATGGATTTAGAGTTTTATGTAAAATGTCTTAGGCAGGAAATTAGTAAATGAGAAAACCTGAATGCTATTATCATGATTGCTCAGTCAAAATGTTGTACTTCTTACAGACAATGATAATACATTATTTATTAAAGGGTCAATAATCAACCAGAAACGCAATATCAAATGCTACTTGAGTTATATCCACCAAATGAGGACACATCCTAAATAATATATAAGATTCTTCATAATTATTTTCCCAGTTAGGATAAGAGAAATAGAAATGAAGGAAGCAAATGATAAGTCTTCTAAAGCTTTCAAATGTCTCAGCTTCACTACTTTTTGAAAGTCCTTCTTGTCCTATGTTACAGTTTAAATATATGATGTCTCCCAGTGGTTCATGTATTTGAACACTTCCCCTCCCAGCTTGTAGTGCTGTTATTAGGAGATTGTAGATCCTTTAGGACATGGAACTGAATAATGGAAGCAACATAATGTTATATATGTATGTGTGTGTACATAATATATATGTATGTAAATATATTCATGTGTGTAATATAAACACATACATGACTGTGGTAAGCCCAGCCTTACTATATCAATAATTAACCAAGAAAGTTGACTACAGAATTACAGAGCCCAGTCTGTTGGGGACAATTTTTTTTTTTCTTTTTGAGATCTGGTCTCACTATGCAGTCCTGGCTTGCTTGAAAGCCACTATGTTGAACTCACAAAGAAACAGCTGCTATGCTTCCTGGGTGCTGGAATTTAAGAAGTATACACCCAAGTGCTTCATAATAATAATAATAAAATTAATAATAATAATAATTATTATTATATTGATAGTCACAATAACAATGCATAGATACATACAAACACAATAAAGAAGGCCATGTGAAAACATAGAGATTGGGATAATGCACTGAAAGACCTGGAGTCTTATAAGAACAAACTAACACACAGGAAAGTAACAGAAAGTGGAATAGCCTTGCCAAGACAATAGCCCTCAGAGAGACACAGTGTTTTATCCCCACTACACAGAATGAGAAAAGAAAAACAACTCTTCTGTTTAAAGTCACACAGTTTGGGGCATAAAGCAATATCAGCCTGTTTGCTTCACTCTTAGAACTCAAAGAGAGGAGAATAGGGGTCAAGGACAAAGAAAAAAAACATCAGGGGTCTCATCACTTAACGTCCAGGCAATCTGACCTTATTGTCTGTAAAATTATTCTGTGGGAGGCCATAATGTGCATACATGTTCTTTTCTATTAGTATAACTGTACCAAACACTGAACTTTCAAAAAAATTCAATGACTTAACTCTCAGTTTTTACTTTTTTTATTTTTATTTTTTTATTTATTTTATTTTTATCTTATTTTTAAAGATTTATTTATTTATGTTACATATACACTGTTGATCTCTTCATGCATACCAGAAGGGGGCATCAAATTCCATAACAGATAGCTGTGAGCCACCATGTGGTTGATGGGAATTGAACTCAGGACCACTGAAAGAGCAGTCAGTGCTCTTAACCACTGAGCCATCTCTCCAGCCTAACTCTCATTTTTTAATATGTCACATTAATGGACATAGGTTTAAGACTGAAATGTATACTATGTAAAGCCAAAATATCTTATCTTAATAAGTTTATATGAAACTCTGTATTAGTCACTGCTCATGAGACCATTGGAAACAAACTATTTCTGCATTCTTAATAATTGTGAACATGAAGATATATTAATAGGTGATATGACATACTAGCTATGAGTCTTTTTTGGAGTTGGATTTGAGATGAAAAAGCAGTTATAATTGAAGACATATTTAGGGATGAAATTACCATTCATCCTGATTCTAAAGTACCAGTCTTAGATAATTCAGAATGAAATTTTCTTTGTAATGAAATTATTGCTGATATAATCAAGTATATGAGGTAAGATTCTTGGTTATCAACTTGACTATATCTGAAATTAAGTAAAACACAAATAGCTGAGCATACCTCTCAGGAAATTTTATTAATTAACTCATTTTAAGTGAAAAAATCCACTTCTAATCCATATCTTTGAGGTAGTAAGATAAAATTTTAACTCCAAATCATTTGAGGTAGGGAGATAATCTGGACCACATCTTCTACTGGCAGGTATATAAAGGACATGGAAGAAGGAAGTTCTCTTTTTTCTTGCCTACTTGTTCTTGCCCTTCATAGAAAGTCTATTCCTTCACTGAATTACACTCTACTGCTTTGGGATTCTAGTTTATACCAATGACCAGCTGAGATATTCAGCCTTGTGGAGGAAACAACAAAACCAGGAGCTGGTTCTTTTAGAAAATCAACAAGATAGATAAACCTTTAGCCAGTCTAATCAGAGAGCACAGAGAGAGTATTCAAATTAACAAAATCAAAAATGAAAGAGGAGACACAACAACAGAAACTGAGGAAATTCAAGAAATCATTAGATCCTACTACAAAAGCCCATACTCAACAAAACTGATAAATTTGGGTAAAATGGGCAATTTTCTAGACAGATACCAGGTACCAAAGTTAAATCAGGATCAGATAAATCATTTAAACAGTCTCATAACTCCTAAAGAAATAGAAGCAGTCATCAAAAGTCTCTCAACCAAAAAAAATTAAAAAATGAGAAGGGTTTAGTGCAGCATTCTATCAGGACTTCAAAGATGACCTAATACCAATACTCTTTAAACTATTCTACAAAATAGAAACAGTAGAAACACTACCAAATCCACAATTATGCTTATACCTAAGCCACACAAAGTCCATACAAAGAGAACTTCAGACCAACTTTCCTCATGAATATTGATGCAAATAAGTTGGATTCTTGAAACTTCTCTTTATACTGAGCAATATTTGGATTAGCTGGACCACAGCCTGAGCCTGTAAATCATTGCAATAAGTTTTAGACACACACAGACACATACACACACACACACACATACACACACACACACACACAGAGGCAGAGACAGAGACAGAGAGAGACAGAAAGATAGATAGAGAGACAGACAGAAACACACACACACACAAATACATGTCCCAGCTTGGCGTGGAGAGGTGGGTCCTGAAGAGGTGTTTAGGAGTGATGGAAGAAGTGACTTGAAGCCAGTTGGTACACGCTGATTTTTTGTTCTACTCAAGCTAGCTCTCTAGGCAGCTGAGTAGATAGATCAGCTCCTGCAGACCAAAGACCAGTCTTTTATTTATATATCGGTTCAATTATTATTCCAGGTTTTTAAAAATTATTCCATGATATGAGCTTAGTCTCTTGATTCTTAGGAGAAGGCAGAAAGTACATTTTTCTTGTTACAAAGAAAATAAACTTAAGAAATCTGCCTGCCTTTGTAAACACAGACAATAAACTAGCTGGGTGGGATCTTGCTCTGAGATCATCATTCCCACCATGCATTGCCAAAATTCACTGTCCCAGGCTGACCTTGAATACAGAAATCTGTCTGCATTTGTAAGCACAATAAGTTTAGCTGGACGGGATCAGTCAACAAAGTGGAAAGGAAATTGGAGATCTGAAGAACAGTCAACATTAGACATGGAGGTACAGAATTTGAATTTGCCCTCCAGGTTTTTGATCTTGTTTTGTTCCAGTATTTCCACCCTCTTATTCATTTAAAAATGATAATATACATATTTTCTGCCATGCATGTTGGAAGTATGTCATTTGCTTTTTGCTTTTACAGGGAGTTACAGTTAAGAAAATGCCATGAGTCTCACAACAGACTTTGAATTTAAACAGTGTGTAGACTGTGATAGAGTATGGGGACTTTTGAAGTTGGATTTACTGCCCCTTTTGCATTAAGATGTGGCTTTTATAAACTTTTATAAACTAAGTGTCTCCCATAAACTAATCTATTTGAATGCTTGATTCCTAGGGAGTAGAACTGCTCGACAAGATTAAAAGGATTATAAAGTGTGGCTTGTTGGGGGGAGTGTATCAGTGGAGTTGGGCCTTGAAGGTTCAAAGGCCCATGCCAGGCCCACTCTGTCTGTCTCCACATCTGTCTATGTCTATTTATCTGTCTTTGCCTCTGTCTATATCTATTTCTCTGTCTGCTTCTGTCTGTCTCTGTCTCTATGTGTCTTAGTCAGTGTTTGTATTCTTGCAAAACACATCATGACCAAGAAGCAAGTTGGGGAAAAAACAGTTTATTCAGCTTATACTCCACATTGCTATTCATCACCAAAGGAAGTCAGGGCAGGATGTTGGAGGCAAGAGCTGATGCAGAGGGCATGGAGGGATGTTACTTACTGGCTTGCTTCTCCTGGCTTGCTCAACTTGCTTTCTTATAGAACCCAGGACTATCAGTCCAGGGATGGCACCACTCACAATGGGCTGTTCCCTCCCACCTTGATCACTAGTTGAGAAAATGCAGTACAGCTGGATCTCATGAAGGCATTTTCTCAAGGGAGGCTCCTTTCTCTGTGATAACTCCAGCTTGTGTCAAGTTGACACACAAAACCAGCCAGTACATTATGTCTATCTCTCTGTCTGTCTGTCTTGGTGACTCTGTCTATCTCTGCCTGTCTTTTGGTCTGTCTCTGTATCTTCTCTGTATCTCTCTCTCTCTCTCTCTCTCTCTCTCTCTCTCTCTCTCTCTCTCTCTCTCTCTCTCTGTGTGTGTGTGTGTGTGTATGTTTCTCCTTGTCTGTCTCTCTGCCTGCAGATCAGGATGTGTGGCTCTTAGCTACTGTTCTAGTGCCATTTGTACTGCTATGCCCCCACAATGATGACTGATGATAGACCAAATCTATGAAGCTCTAGTTATGGTGTCTCTTTACAACAATAAAACAGTGTTTACGATAAGTCCTCCAAACTATGACTATTCTTTTCAGCTGATGGAATGTCTTTCTTCTCATATCCTCATTGTCTTTTCTGTTTCTCCTCTTGAAGGTAGCGTCCATGTTGTTAATAGGCAACACTGACTGAGCATGTAAATGTGCAGACACCACTGTAGTACTTCCAGTATTTTAACTAAGATTATCTTCACTGGACTCATTGTGTGCACTCGTTATGATTACGCCATCCTTATTCATGTGTTCTGGCCTTTTAACACAGAACTGACATTTTTCTCATATCTTAGCTATTCTCCTGAGTAAATTTCTCTTTCTCTTCTTTATACTTCAATAATCATTGTCTTTTTGATTAAGTTTTATGCTCTTATTGCTTCTGTGTTGAGTATATAACTGCCCTAATTAACATTCTCAACATTTCTTGATCCTGAAAAAACGTGATTCTAAAATGCAAAATGTTTCATGCACAGCCTTGCAGATCCCTGTCTTCTGGGGCTTTGTCGTATTTCAGTGCATGGATAAAGAGAGGTTTCAGAAGTCTCCATATCAAATTTCTCACTCTGTGCTACTCATATGCTAATGAAAGAGTTCACTTATGTATAACTTTAGCCACAATGTAGATGTTAAATTTGTAACCACTTATGACTTACATAACTAACAAATTGTGGGACTTTGAGTGAGAATGACCCCATAGGCTCCTATATTTGAATGCTTGGTTCTAAGTCGGTAGAACTGTTTGGAAAGGATAAAATGTCAGTGCGAGTGGACTTCAAGGTGTCAAAACACTACGCTGCCTCATCACAACTAAGACACAAATCTAGAACCAATGATGTAATATTTCAGTAGATTTTTTCAAGACTTCACGATCAATTTATGTCCTTTTGGTATTTTTTCTTATTCTTTAGTTTACACAAAGTTCATAACAATATAGGGAATGTCAGAATTTGCATAAATCTTAACCACATACAGGTAAACATTATACAGATCTAACAGGTGTTATTATTATTTTATTATTTTTATTTAAGAATGCACACACACACACACACACACACACACACACACATACACTGATTAAAGACAAAGAGGGTGTGGATTTAGTTGCCTATAGGGGGAAAATGGTATATGAAAATTTTTGGAGGGAAATTAGAATGGGGGAATGTACCTAATTATATTAGCTCAAAACTGTGTTCATTGTCTGTGCTGTTGTATTGCAAAGAGAAAGGAAGCTACTTTGGGAGTGACTTTGGTGACTACAGACGCACAGTAGAGAAAGAACAACATGAAAGGCTTCTGTTACAACCCCCCGAACCCTGAAGTAACAGCTTAAACAGGAAGTCATCTAAGGGAACTCTTAAAAGTGGGATATGGATGATAAAGATAGCTATCCGTAATTGATAGCTTCTGATTGGCACGCAAAAGGGAAGGATTCAGTTTTACTTAAGGGGCAGAGTGCTGAGAGTTTGACCATGCTTCAGTGAATATATAAATTACACATATTGTGGGACAGGCTGACTCCATGACAGGCTTCAAATTGGCAGTTCAGGAGTCTAGGGCTAAATGTCTGCTTCCGAGAACTGGACAAGTTTAGGAAAGTCCAGGTCTCAAAAGCTGCTTTTCCGCCTGGCTTGAGGCAAAAAAAATGGGTCAGTAGTACTTTCCAGACTTCCCTAGGAAAAGGTTCCAGCCTTCCATGCCACACCAGTGGTTCTGGAATGTCCCTAGAGATAGATTCAACAGATTAAGATAGAGGTTATTTACCTCTACCCGGAATTCTCCTTATAGGCTTCAAATCAGACCTACCAGCTCATTTTGGGGTCTCCATCTTTGTAGATGATAGACCTCAGCATAACAGACCTCAGTGGAATAAAACAGTCTTTTCATTTACATACTATTTGAGTCTGGAGTATCATTCTTTGGACAATCATGGACCCTTAAAATGCACTTTTTATTTTTCTTTTTTGATGTTGGGGGATAAAGAGGCACACATGGAAGGACTGGGAAGTGAGTGTGATTAGGAAGAATGATGTGAAATCCCCAAAGAATCAAGAAAAATTTTTGTTAACATTTTCTATAGAAAAGTAGTAAAAAAGAAAATTAGCAGAAGGAATTCCAAGTTTAAACCAGCATCTGAAAAACTATTCAATTTCACTTGATTAAATACTTAAACACTCAAAACAAGACATAATTCTCCACTAGAGAAATAAGAAATAAGAAATGTGTTTATCATTTCTAGACATCATTTCAGTTAAGATCCTCAGTGTCTTTTAGCGCAAAGTATTTAGTGCTTTAAGTAAAGCTCAAGTATACAACATGATGAACAAAAATTTAAGTGTAAAGAGATTTCTTGTAGTGTAACTGTGCAAAATGGGATGAGAATCTCAAAAATATTTTCAGCTTTGAGATATTAAAAGGTTAACTAGAATGAGGAACATTACAAAGTTATTAAAGTGCAGCTTCAAAACTTTTAATGACTAAGACAAAATTTTAGGATTGACATACAAATAAAAACATGAAAACACAAATCAATGTGCTAGCATATATGAAAGAATACAACTTAGACAGTTATCTATTTGATCAAGACCCGTATAGAAGGAAAAAGAATGATTGGACTGAGAGCAGTGAAACTCTTTTGGAAACAATATCTCTAATCCTGGTGGCCACTGCATCTGTATCTTTGTCATGGTCCAGGAAGGAACTTTATGTACGTGGTTGTTTTCTATGGGCTTTCAATACAACACACCATTACTACCTCATTGACTGTATGATCTCCACCAACTTGTTAGAAATCCACCCTAGGAAATTAGAATCTGAATCCTATGTTCTTCCTTCCTCTCCAATATAGTATCGTAGTAGCAATATGATTTTAATTGCTATAACAATGGATTTTCTCATATGGAGGATGGTTAATCTAAGAGATCAGCTCTGCCCCTGTGAACTGTGTCGGTACGAACAATACTGATTATAAAAAAAAAATGTATCATTTTAATGCAATGAGAGACATTTGTCTTTTATTTTCAATGTGAGTTAAGAAATTATAATTATAACCTAATTAAAATGTCCAGTTGCATTATTTTCAATACAGTACTTCATTAGCTTATAAACAATAGTCAGAAGTAATTAATCGCTGCTTACACACAAAGCTTTGATAATTGAAGGGCACAGTTAACTACTTAGAAGAAGTAATATATTAAATAAACAAAACAATTTTGTGTACATTGGTGTTTTGTCTGCATGTGTGTCTGTGTGTGAATGTCAGTTCTTGAAATTTCAGACAGATGTGAGCTGTCATGTGGGTGTTGGGAATTGAACTTGGGTTCTCTGGAAGAGCAGTCAGTGCTCTCTAACCACCGAGCTATCTCTGGAGTCCCAGACATAATAATATATTTTATAGGAAATATAGAAATTAAAATAATAAAACAGAACTTCTTTCAATATCCTATGTTTCTCCATAGCATTTACTATTGTTATATATACATGTAATTTGAATTTAGTTAAAAAATAAAGAAAGATCTTTTCTTTGGTTGTGTAGAATAGGTAACAATGAGTGAACTCCTAAACGCATTATCAATACAAAAGGAAAATAATTTGTTAAACCAAATAAACTAAACAGGATATCAATCCTCTAATTAAAACATATTGATTACAACAATGTTTTCAGACAGAAATAATGTGCAAGACAGATGTGGTGGTTTGAATATGATTGGTCCAGAGAGTGGCACTATTAGGAGGTGTGGCCTTGTTTGAGGAAATGTGTCACTGTCGGGGGTAGGCTTTGAGACCCTTCTCTTAGCTGCCTGGAAGCCAGCTGTCTCATGTTTGCCTTTTGAACAAAATGACTCTCAGCTCCTCCAGCACCATGGCCTCCTGGATGTTGCCCTGCTTCCCACCATGATGCTAATAGACCGAACCTCTAAATCTGTAAGCCAGCTTCTGTTAAATGGTGTTCTTTATAAGAGTTGCCTTGGTCAAGGTGTCTCTTCACAGCAACGGGAATGCTAAGACAGTAGGAAAATGCAATCTCTTTAAATAGTTCAATGGTTGAAAAGGAAACAGACTATTTGAAAATTCATTAAGTAAGGTTGAATGTTTAATTTTTTTGTTATAAAAGACAGCCCCATACTGTATTCTCCTAAAATTTCATAGTTTTCCAAAGAATTTACCTAAAAGTATAAGGTTTGTGGTGCTTCCATTGTCAATCCACAGACCAACATATGTTCTCTTGTATTACATGAATCTCATGGTCCCACTCCTTCCAGTGATGTATCCCTTGTTTGCCAGTTATAATTGTCTCTGTCTGCTAACCGAGGCCTAGTCTTGGAAGCTTCTAGCTTCCATACAATCTTTTACAGGTTTAGAAGGTTTTCAGCCTATGAGACTTCCTGCTAAATAAGCTCACCCTTTCTAGTTCTTTCTTTACTCTGGCTAGCTGATTCAACTCAGCTGTCCGGCTCAAAACTACTCTCCGAGCTGACTGATTCACATTGGCATCTCTCAGCTTTTGACTAAATTTCTCTGCTTAGCTTCATAATACTAACATTGGCAATATGTTCTAATCTTCTGGCTCATTCTTGGCCTCCACACGCCCGGGTTATAGGCAATGCAGTGGGGTATTTCCTTAGTGATTTATGTCGAAGGGCCCAGCCCATTGCAGTTGTGCCATCCCTGGACTGGTGGTCCAGGCTTCGATAAGAAGGCAGGCTGAGAAAGCACGATGACCAAGTCAGTAAGTGTACCCTGTCCATGGTCTCCGCATTAGCCTCATCCAGTTCTCATCCTGTTTGAGTTCCTGTCTTGACTGTCTTCAATGATGGACTAAGATGTAGAAGTGTAAGCTAAAGAAACTCTTTATTCCCCAACTTATTTTGGCTATGAGTTTCATAACTACAACCTAAGTAACACAATAAAAAATCTAGACAAATGTGCCTAATTTTTTATTTCTATTGAAAATAGTGCTTGGTCTTAGGTTGGGGACTATGATGAGAAGGGAATAAAATGACACAAATAGAGAAAGAACAATTCAGGATATCCTTTTTTCAGAAAACAAAATTCTATACATAAAAGATCCTAAAGAGGGGCTGGAGAGATTGCTCAGTGGTTAGAGCATTAACTGCTCTTCCAGAGGTCCTGAGTTCAATTCCCAGCAACAACATGGTGGCTCATGACCATCTGTAATGGAATCTGATGCCCTCTTCTGGTGTGTCTGAGGACAGTGCAGTGTGTTCATACATACAAAATAAATAAATCAAAAAAGGATCCTAAAGACTCCACTAAAAACATGCTTAGGGCTGATTTTCTCTCTTTTTCTCTCTCACGTGTGTGTGTGTGTGTGTGTGTGTGTGTGTGTGTGTGTGTGTGTGTTTAGTGAAACAGAAGGATACAAAACTCAACAACCTTCTTCTATATAAATAGCAAACATACCAAAACCAAAATAAAATTAATGATCTCATTCAATACATATATGGACACACATACACTCACACACACACACACAATAGTAAACAAAAGAGTTCTATAGACACAAAGAAAAAGAAATTAAGGAAGATACTAAAAGATTGAAAGACATTGTAAGATCCTGGAAAATGACCATTCTACCAAAACCAAACTACAGATTCACTGGGACCCCAATACATCTCAATGCCATTCTTCTTAGACTTAGGAGAGACAAAGTATTAATATGGGAGCAAAAAAGATCAAAGACAGCTAAAGCAATCTTGCACAAAAACAGTGCTGTGCAGGTCTGACCATATCTGATGTAAAGTTACACTGCAGATCCATCGTAATAAAAACAGGATAGTCCTGGCTCACAGGAGACACACACAATAATGGAATAGAATTGAGGACCCAAACACAAGTTCATGCAACTATGACTATATGATTTTTCTTTTGTGACAAAGTCGTTAAGAATATACATCACTGGAAAACAGATAGGCTTGTCAACAGTTGGCTCTGGGAAATCAGAAAAATGAAACCACATCCTATCACCCTGCACAAAATTCAACTCCAAATGGGTCAGGGCCTTCAAAGTAAGATATGTTACTGAGTAATTGCTAAAGAAAAACCTAGATAGTATGATTCAACACATAGGCACATGCTAGTGCCCCTAAGTACAACTTCCCAAGTAACACAGGAAATAATAGCTAATATAAAAACATACTTAAACTATCCTGAATTCAAATGGACTTTCTGCATGTAGGTAGACAGTGTGCTCATAGAGAATATTTGTTATTAAATAAAAATTGCAATGCAAGTAATAAAACTTTGTGTTATCACTCAGAGATGCTCCAGAAGTATCTAAAGCAGCTAACTGAGCCTGTTGCACTGTCCTTGGATAACCCCCATAACTACGTAGTAAGACACTATTCTTGAACACTCCACACAGCGTGACTATCAGACACAGGGAAATCATTCTCAAAGTTACATAAAAATTTACCTTGCTGACGAGCTTTCATGAGGTTGGCAAGTGCTATGCAGGACACTGAAGGAGAAAAGACATCAGTGGTCCTCCCTAGTACAGAACTGTTCTTGCTGCAATAAGACCCACTAAGATGTGCCTAGTGGTGCAATAGTAGCAATTTACTTATGGAGTAACCATGTACTCTCTGATTGAATGTGAGGGCTCCACAGGAGGAAATTTTATATACAGTATTGTAATCCCGATCAAAATACCACATCTGGGGAGGTCTCAGGATCAAAGGTAGAACCTGTTATTGGTGTTTTTTTTTTTTTTAAATGGCTACATTGTTAAATTGCTTTCTAAATGTTTATCCATTTACCTAGTCTGGTCAGAGCTGTTACTTCTCCTCATTCCCCTCCTCCCTCCTCCTTTTAATAATGGGCAAAACCCAATGCAGAAACACATACGTTGTCAGCCCTAAAGGGGACATCTTTATTAACCCTGTCATCCCACCACACAGCCCACCATCAGAGAAAGTTACAGAAGAGGTGGCAGAAAGAACAAAAGAGTTACAGCATAGAGAGGAATCCTGTTTAATGCTGTTCTACACACATGGCATGGGTACCACACTCGTGAACCTAAGCAGCTGTGATTACCTGAAAAACAACTGCATACGATCAAGCTAGACAAACTGCTGGCATAGACGGGGTGGTGCTTTCTAGGTCCCACCACTTACTGAGTAAAGAAAAGAAAAAGGAAGGATATGATATCCCAGAGAACCCTGTAACTGAGGACTGAAAGATGCTGAGAGAACCTGGCATCCAGGTCCAGCTTGATATTTTAGATAGGCACCACAGATGTTTGTCTTGGGTTTGAAAGCTAGCACCAAGCAGCTGTTAGTGTATGGTAGTTGCTGGGGGAGGAAGAAACATTTGTTTTAAGGGTGTTTCCATTCCTAGATTTCTCATGCTCCAGTGGATGGCCCCTTAGTCATACACATCTGGGCGCACTAACTTGACTTAGTGAGCCATCTCTCTCTCTCTCTCTCTCTCTCTCTCTCTCTCTCTCTCTCTCTCTCTCTCTCTCCCTCCACCCCCCCACACATGAACTTGGGAGGGGAACATTGTAGGGCTTTATGGAGGGAGTTTTAGGAGAGAAATGGGAAGTGGATATAATCATATTTCATTGTGTACGTATATGAAGTTCTCAAGAAAGGTAAAGAAAATACCGATAAAATCAATGATCCCAATTACCTTTATTTTTAACTTATATATCTATAAATGCAGGCAAGGGCATAATCATTATTTTTTGTAGAATATGTGTATGTATAGCCCAGAACAAAAGAAGTGACCAAGGAATAGGCATTATCTACATTGATTGGAATAATATAGGCTGAGTGATGGTATTAAGAAACACATTGTTTAAGCATCATTCTGAAAGTAAGAACTGGAAGTGTAGACAGTATTGTACAGGCATTGTACCTGGATTTATTTTGACAATGTTGTACAACTTTGTATTGTAAGAGCCAAGGTTAACCTGTAAGCTTCACTTGCCCAAGAAAAGATAACTTCTTGCAATGCTGGGGACTGTGGTTCTTGAGAATTAACAATATACGTGTTTTCATTCCCGTAAATAAGTTTACTTTCACTGGAAGTGCTTGATTGGATGTAGGTTGGAGGTAGGAAGCAGGAAACATGATTGTCCCTAATTGGACATTATGGGAAATCTGATGGCTTTGTGGTTTTGCATTTTCAAACCTCTTCAAAACATGACTCATCACCAATTCCTGGGAACCCTGTAATGGACCTGGCCAGAGTCCATCATTCTGGCCAGTATCTAATTAAAGCTTGCTTCAAAACTGCCTCAAAAATGTGGAGCTGTTTTCTTTTTTTCCTCATGATTCTCAGGGTTAATAGTATCTCAGCACATGGTATAGACTACTGCCCCTTGTCCCACTGACACACATTATTTTAAATGCTGAAGTGCATTTTAAAAACAGTTCTGAGAAATACAGGTCTGCTTGACCATCATTATAAGGTTATGTAATACCCTGCAGGATGCAGTGTTCTTTTATCTGGAGAAATTTCATTAATGAATCATGTGTAAATTCTCAACAGTGACCTTTACAGAAATCATGCTAGAAACGAACATTTTACTTCTCAGAAAAGATAAAATTAAAGCTGCAGAGAAGGGAATATGGGAGAGAACAAAAGGTGAGTCTTGGCTGAAGCTAAGGGCACAGAGAATCACATATAGTACATCAAAATTATATTTAGTAATAAAAACTACTAAGGTCACAGGCAAAAGTTCAGGAGCTGTAAGCTGGTGAGAGATGTATTGGTGAGGGAAGTATTTCTTGCTGTGAATATTTGATGTGATTATAACAATATATAGGTTGACAACTGGCTGTAAATAAAAAGAGATTGCTTTATATTATAGCGTTGTTATTATTATTTATTATAAAGAAATTGAGTCCTACTATCCTGACAGAATCATGGAGTAAAGAAGAGTTTTGTATGAAAACAGAGGAAATTCCGGCCAGTTCCATGTGAAGGGTTGTAAGGTGGACTCTTAAACTGAGTCTTTGCTCTTCCTGTAAAAGTTAGTGTGAAAACCAACCACATAAATAAGCAAATCCGAACACGCTAGATCAAGACAAGAGAGACTTCAGCCTGAGTAGAGACCTGATACTCTCCACTTGGGCTGATTCAACAGCCTGGGAAGGACCCACTCCAGGAAAACAGGTTCACAGTAAACCGTGCTAATGGGGTAGGTGGAATAATTAATCCTTAAATCATAAGCTGCTACTTTTTCCTTCCCAGTGTCCCCACTCCTGTTTCTGTGACTTCTCAGGGCTGCCACCATGTGGCATTGTACGTCTTCTGAATAATTACAAAAAACATAACTTTTTCCTCTCTAAGCATGCTGTCATGACATGTTGGGTTTCCTCAACCCTTTGTTCTTCCTTACTAGCCTTCCCCTTCACCTTGTAGCTCCTTGTATGCTTCATGGCTGACTTCCATGCCATCTTAAATGTCATGACTGTTTTCCTTTCTTCCTCGTTTTCTTCTTGCAGGCAGCTGATGAAAATTACAGATGCCCTGCCCTGTTTTTTTTTTCTTTTCTTTTCTTTTCTTTTCTTTTCTTTTCTTTTCTTTTCTTAAATTTCAATAAAATTGAGTTTGAGCTTCCATTTGTGTCCAGAATAGGGACACCATGACTTCCCTGTATTACAAAAACTAAAATGACAGTGACAAGTGTTAACAATCAGGCACCTTCTTGACCAGCCCCAAGGGACAACAAGACACATTATCACTAGATGCCTAGAGATGACTTATTCCCATTGCTACCGTTCCCCCACACCTGTCGCATGTCCTCCTCACATGCGCTATAGCTATCACAGAGAAAGGTGCCTCAGTTGAGGAAATGCCTTCTATTCTATACTATACCTTTGTATGGCTGGTCCCTTGGGGAGAAGAGATGCTCCAGCATGGGCCTGCCAGAGACATTCTCTTACCCTATACCTCACCACACCTCCATAGACCATATCCCCCACTCTCTTTATCTTTTCCCTAACACTATCCAATCAAAAAAAAAAGTAAAAAAAAAAGAAAGAAAGAAAGAAAAAGAAAGAGAGAAGGAAGGAAAAAAGGAAGGAAGGAAGGAAGGAAGGAAGAAAGGAAGGAAGGAAGGAAGGAAGGAAAGAAAGAAACCCAATGGGACCTATCGCTTGGTTCAGAGTCTCTGGCTTCTTAATACTGCAGTGGTCCCTGTCTACCTTGTCATGGCTCACACTAATATGCTTCTTTCTACTATGTCATCAGGGACCCATTTCTCAGTTCTAGATCTCAAGGAAGCATTCTTCTCTATTCCCCTGAATACCCAGTCACAAAACATTTTTGCTTTTTTCTGTACTGACCCTGAAACTCGTTTTTCTACGCAACTCACCTGGACTCATTTACCTCAAGGATAGTCCACACATATTTGGCTAGGCCCTGACTTCTGACCTACTGCCCTTGTCCCTCCCTAAATCTAAGATTATTCATTATTTCAATGATAGTCTTTCTTGCAGTCCCTCTCTAGAGATTAGCCAAACTAGCACCCCTACTTTTCTAAATTTCATATGAAGCCAGGTTCTAGTGTCTCACCTTCTCTCTTAGGGTTTTACTACTACGAACAGACCTCATGACCAAGGCAACTCTTGTAAGGATAACATTTAATTGGGGTTGGCTTTTGGGTTCAGCTGCTCAGTTCATTATCATTAAGGTGAGAACATGGCAGAATCCAGGCAGGCATGGGTCAGGAGAAGCCGAGTGTTCTACATCTTCATCTGAAGGCTGCTAGCAGAATACTCACTTCTAGGCAGCTAGGATGAAAATGTTAAAACCTATACACAGTGACACACCTATGCCAACATAGTCACACTTTCTAATAGTGCCACTCCCTGGGCTGAGCATATATATATTCAAACCATAACATTCTATTCTCTGACCCCCATAGGATTAGTCAAACATATGAGTCTATGGGGGCCATACTTAAGCATAGGTAATGAAAAATACATTTAGTCCAACTTCAAAAGTCCCATAGTCTATAGCTGTCTTGAAAATATTAAAAGTCCAAATTCCAAGTCTCTTCTAACATTCATCCAATCACTTCTTTATATCCCAAAGCAAGATAGGGAACCAGCTGGGCTAACTCCAAACTTTACATCTCCATGGCTGATGTAAAATGAGTGTTCTGATCTCCAACTAGTTTTTCATCTTTGTTAACTGCATCAAACTTCTTTCTCCTGGGCTGGTTCCACTCCTGTTAGTAGCTTTCCTCAGAAGATAGCTACGGCTCTGTCTTCTCAAACATTTTGGGGTCTCCAACACAACTTCAGTGTTACAGCTTCTTGTTTCAATGTCTGAGATACACACATAATCTTCTGGGCTCCTCCAAAAGTTTTGTGTCACATTTTCATCTCTACCTTTGATAGTACTCTAGGTTCTGGTTGATTCCACTCCACTGCTGCTGCTGTTCTTGGTGATAATCTCATGGTGTTGGCATCTTCAATATGCTGAGGATCTTCTGCTGCAATTAGGCTTCACCAATAGCCTCTCATAGGTTCTTTTCATGGTGCCAAGTCTCAAATCCTTTGCGTGACCCCCTCAATCCTGGGCCATCAACTGTAACTGAGGCTTCACCTTCACCAATGACCTTCAATGGTCTCTCACATTACCACACCTAAGCAGCTTTTCATGACCCCTTCATGTCTTGAAAACCAGTAATACTGGGTGACTCTTACACATTACCAAGTCCAGCTGCAGCATGAGGTACAACCTTGGCTATCTCTGGAACACAGCTTTTTTTTTGTGCTCTCAGTAAACACTTCTCAGAAAAATTCACCTCAGTGATGCCGGTCTCTTCTTAATCACAGCTAATTCCTTAGCTCTGACTAACCAGCATCAATTGTCCCAGTAGTCCTTTCTATTTTCACCCTAAGGCCAGAGCCTCATGGCCAAAACTGTTGTGTTCTGCTGCTTCCTGAGGCCTAAGTCATATGATGGTGCTGCTCATATTTAAAGTGAGTTTCCAATGCATCTATTCCCTCTCTGGAAATGCCAAAGAGTGTGCTTCAGACTGAATAAAAAGGGAGAAAGGGGAATGCCAGCAGAGCACCTGCATTCCCTGTTCTGTGTTCCCTGGTTTGCTGAGATAAGAGAAAGTAGCCTCCTGTTGCCACGGCATGTACTGGTCTACCATCACACAATTCTCACTCTGTAAATTATAAATCAAAGCAAACTTTACCTCAGGCATTCAGTCACAGTAAAAACAATAGTAGTATACTTACTGTGTGAGCTTTTCATGCTTTCTTAAATTATAATATCATTCATTTTAAATACTCTACATGCAAGAAATTTAATGCAACTTAGAGTATCTATTGTATCTTCAGAGTGTCTGTCTAACCAGCTGTAAGCTTTGAGATTGTATCAAAAAACAAGGAAAATCCTTCATATCCTTGCATTTCATAAATGGCCAATTGGAGAGCAAGAAATAACAAAAAAGAAGAGTGTTCAACACTATTTCCCCCCAAAAGGTTCATTTCTGTACTTATCTGTTCTCAGTAAATCATAGTAGAATACAAAGTCATGAGATTTATTTTCCATTTCATATTTGAAATTTGACTCTATAGTTATTAATTTAGCTGATTCTAGCACATTGATCATAATTAAGCCAACACTTAGAACTAAAGAGTGATTATTAACATTTTAAGTAGGAAGAAATACGGACATTTATGTTTTAACAGATTTATAGTGGCTTCCAGTATGAAACAACATTGTATTTATCATCCAAACTGGTCCACAGTAAATTTGTTTAGATCCGCTAAGACCATGTTCATTGGGAGGGGGCAACAGCCTTGGAGATAAAGAGTCTGAGAGTTACATAACTTTGGCCACTGCTTAAAGCATCATTTCGCTGTCCTGTAAAATGAGTCAGTAATAACTTGCATGGCTACTGTAAATACCACCAGATTAAACACATAGGATGAGTGCACTCAAGATCTCATTCAAGCATGTAGCTGGAAATCAATACCCTTTTTAGCTATTTTATTTTTCTTTGAAAGGAAGAGACAAACTGTTCTTAGATAAGTGACTATAAAAATGCCTTTGCCTTGCTGAGAGACAAGAAGGGCTAACTTGTGCCCATCAGCCTTTGTCATCTGCTATAATAAGAATGATGTGCACTTGTTAGTGCTACTGGGTCTAATCTTCATAACCATTTTCAGTGAGGGAAGCCTGAGAAAGACAATCTTGGTCAAATGCCAGATGTGCTCAGATGCTCAATTGATATTAATTAATCTCCAGCAGCAGCAATTTGGCCATAGATTTCGCCTCTGTGACCTTTCATGCTGGCTGTAATTACATTCAGATAATTCCTTTTTCTAGCCAAGCTCTTCAGAATTTTGTTCAGCTCTTGGCAGCATTAACGCTGGTCTTCTCATTGGTCTGTGGTTGGCACCTTGAGTGGGCTGGTGTTAAAGAAGCAGAATGTGAGGTGTTATTCATTCAATTTTGATCATGAGAGATATCCAAAATATGCTGCAAACATTCACCAATTCTCTCCTGAATTCAGGGAATACTCACAAGGAGAAATTTAGACAACCATCTCCTGCCCCCGACTCTACTCACACAGCATGTTTACTCATGATGCAGAGCCATTGGCAAAAAAGCAAAAGCAAAACAAACAAACAAAAAACACCTCTGCTGCTCTCAGATGGTAGGAAGCAAATGTAGTACCTAAGGTAACATCAGATTTACACTATTTTCCCGTCTCCTCTTTTTATCATGGTTTATGAAAGATTCCATATGTGATTTCACTTTGTATTTGAAATCATAGCAGTGGGAGTTAGTCACTAACTGGAAGCAAGGAGCTGATGCTACCTGATTCATTTTTTTTTCTGGGGTGAAAATGTTCAAGTTCTGATCATTGTGCAGCATCCTTAAAAGGAATGAGCATGCAGTATTCTAATCTTCTGAAATCCTTATACCTGAATTTAAAAAAATCTCATGTTTAATATAAATTAAAAGTTTACTGTAGGCTTGGATTTTTCAAAAACTGGCTTTTAGTGAGGGTTCTTAAATGTTTTAACATCCCTTCTAGCCCACTACCCACCTGAGGTAGTGAAAAAAAAGTTAATAGAGCAAAGAAAGATATGGACCTGTTTAGAAATATAACTTTGGAGCAAATCTAATCTGTGTTATCAGGATATTGTTGTCAGGATACTGATATAAATCAACAGCACAGCTCAAACCACTTGCAAACACCATTCATGAATCAGCAATGACAGGTCAATCCAGAAGAAACTGCAAGACTCTGTCAATTGGTCAGAGTTCTCAGAAGTGGGAAGAAGCCACAGTAACACCAGCAGAAGTTTTGGGCATGTTTCTCCCTATGAAGTCACAACAACAATCAACCAACAAAGGATGAGGAGGTGTAACAATACCACCCAGTGTCGTCAGCAAAGACTTGCATCAGTAAAGACCACTGATGACCAGCAAAGAATAACAAGGCACACAGATACCATCCAGCATTGTCCACTGTCAGTTGGGTGATTTTATATACTTTCCAAATACCACAGGTTTTCTTAAGCATCTGCTCTAGCAAACCATTACATGCCTTTTTTTACAGGCTGCCACAGAAAAACACTACATGTCTATTCTTAGCAAAACATCCTTCCACATGTCTGCTTCAGCAAAAACATACTATTATAAGAGAGATTTCAAAAATATATTACTTGACACAACTAAGTCCCTCAAAAAACCATTTAGTTCCACTTTAGTTCACTGTTATTTATTATTATTATTATTATTATTATTATTATTATTATTATTATTACTATTATTATTATTAAAGTGTTTAATTGGGCTTACAGTTCTAGAAGGTAGAGTCCATGGCAGCAAAAACAACAATAACAGAACACAAAACAAACAGGCAAACAAATAACCCACGTCAATTATAAAGATGAATCTCAGAATTTGCTAACAATAAGGGTTAGAAAGATGTCTCACGTTAAGAATTCTTTTCATGGAAGCCTGAAAACCCAACTCCAACCCCCTTTCTTCAGAACTCATCTGAAAATGATGAGCATGGCTGCACATGTCTATAACCCCAGCACTGAGGTATGGATACAGGTAGACCATGAAAATTCATGGACAACTTACCTAGCCAAGATGCTGAACCTCTTGTTCAATGACAAACCCTGTTTCAAGGCAATGAGGAGATGTAGGAGCACACCTATTGTGCTTCTCTGGCTTTCATATATATGCACATGAGCACATACATTCATACAGAGAGATGGGGAGGGGAGGAAGGGACAGAGAGAAAGTAAAGAAGAGGAGGAGGAGAGGATTGGACGGGGAAGGAAAGATTTTGCTAATAACACTATTATAATTTTATAATTATAGATACTTATAAATAGGAATACTGTTACAGTTCTCTATACAACCCCTACAGCAGTTGCTAAAATGATCAGTTTATAACCATATTTTAAGATTCTTTGTTTTTTTTAAAGATTTATTTATTTTATATATGAGTATTAGCACTATTTCAGACACACCTGAAGAAGGCATCAGATCCCATATTTGATGAGCCACCATGTGGTTTCTGGGAATTGAACTCAGGCCCTTTGGAAGAGCAATTAGTGCTCTTAACCACTGAACCATTGCTCCAGACCAAGGTTGAACACTTATTAGAAGTAGGATGCAAAAATAATGTATGCCTACATTGGCTCTCATAGATCCCAGGGAGTTTCCATTGCACTAGGCTTCCACATTGTCCACCACATATACTTTACAATTCCAGTCATCTTTCCCAGTGCTCTCTTTCCATGTCTCTCCGTGACCCCTGCCTGATTCCTCCTATGCTCATTCCCATCCACTCCCAGTCTGCCTGAAAAATCTATTGTATTTCTCAATCCAAGCGAGATCTATGATGTGTCCCTGCTTGAACCCTCCTTGTTACTTAGCCTCACTGGGTCTGTGGATTACATCATCAGTATCCTTTACATAACAACCAAGATCCACTTATATGACGGTACATACCTAATGCTTGTCTTTCTGGGTCTGGGTTGCCTCACTCAGTATTTTATTTTTCTAGTTTCATCCATTTGCCTGCCAAGGCAATTGGCTGTCATTAAAAAAAATAAGAACAGCCAAGTATTACTCCATTATGTAAATATACCATTTTTCAAAAATTCATTCTTTGGTTGAGAGTCATTTAAGTTGTTTTCAGTTTCTGGGTATTATGAATAAAGATGATATGAACACAGTCCAGTACGTGTCTTTGTGGTAGGAAGGAGTGTCCTTTGAGTATATACCTAAAAGTTTTGTAGTTAGGTCTTTAAGTAGATAGATTTTCAATTTTCTGAGGAACCACATTATTGATTTCCATAGAGAAACACTCACAGAAATGTTCAAGATGTTACTCTAATCTGAATAGGAATAGAAGGAATCTTTCTATAATTTCATAAAGCATATTTGAAAAATGAATAGCCAGAAAAGAAACAACTACATCATATAATAAACTGTAATGGCTAAAATGTGAAAGCATTACCTTCAGGGAAGGTACCAAAGGGATGGATGCTCACTATACATCCAATCAACACTGATATGAAGTCATTGAGTACTGAGGTAAAGGTACCCAAAACCAGGGAAACTGGATTCTCTAGAAGGGCTTAAGACTTAGAGAAACATTGGTGCTCATGACGATAGTTAAGTATTCAGTGTTAAACTGACAATAAAGAAAGGTATAAGCCATGGAATCTAGAGAAAGTTACTTTCTTGTTTAGAATTAAGTTCAGTCACTTTAGCCACTAGTATTTTCCCATTTGCCTGATACTCCAGTGACATAAAAATCCACTATTGAAGATCTTTCCCTAAACTGTAGGTTACTATTTTGTGCTATTGACAGTGTCCTTTACCTAACAGAAGCTGTTCGGTTTCATGAGATTACATTTGTCAATTGTTGATTTTAGAGCCTGAACCACTGGTGTTCTGTTCAGAAAAATTTCCCTGTGCCAATGCCTTTTAGACTGTTTCCCTCTTTCTCTTCTATAAGGTTCAGTGTATCTGGTATTATATAGAGGTCCTTGATTCAATTGGATTTGAGTTTTGTGCAAGGTGATAGTTATGGATAAATTTGCATTCTTCCACATGCAGAGAGGCAGTTAGATTAGCACCATTTGTTGAAGATGTTTACTTTTTCCTACAGTATGGTTTTGGCTTCTTTGCCAAAGATCAAGTTCCATAGATGTGTGAGTTCACCCCAGATGTGCCATGACAGAAGAATAAAGAAAAATGTGGTGCATCTATACAATGGAATACTATTCAGCTATTAAAAACTAGGACATCATCAAGTTTTCAGGCAAATGGATGGAACTCGAAAATAATATCCCGAGTGAGGTAACCCAGACCCTAAAGGACATGTATGATATGCACTCCCTGATAAGTGGATATTAGCCAAAAAGTTCAGAATACCTGTGTACCTGTGAAACAACTGACAGAGCATAAGAAGCTTAACAAGAAGGAAGACCCAAGTGAGGATGCTGGAATCTCACGTAAAAGGAGGAACAAAATAGACATGGGAGGCAGATGGAGGGAGGAACCTGGGTGGGAGAAGGGAAAAGGGGGAGCAGGATCAGGTACTGGGGAGACAGGAGAGAAACCCAGGTGGCCAGAAGAATAAATCAAATATGCAGCAATGGGAGGTGATGGTGGGGCCCACTTGAAGGTCCCAGGGACCTAGATGTGAAAGGCTCCAAGGACTCAATGTAGATGACATTAGCCAAACAAACAAACAAACAAACAAACAAACAAACAACAGTGGGCAAATAGAACCTGAAGAAACCACCTCTAGTAGATAGACATAGGCCCCAGTTGAAGAAAGGGGCCACCCACCCATCTTTTAAACCCAGAATTGTTCCTCTATAAAGAAAATGCAGGGACAAAAATGGAGCAGAGTCTGAAAGGAAGGCCACCCAGTTACCAATGTGAGATGCAGCTCATATGCGTGCACAAACCCTGACACTATTACTAATGTCATATTGTGTTTGCAGATAGAAACCTGGAATGGCTGTCCTCTGAGAGCCTCGACCAGCAGCTGACTGGAACAAATCCAGATACTTACAGCCAACCATCGGATTGAGGTCAAGGACCCATATGAAAGAGTAAGTGAAAGGACTTAAAGACCTGAGGGGGAGTGTAACCCCATAGGAAGAACAGCAGGATTAACTAACCTGGACCCCTCAGACCCTCCAGATACTAAGCCAAAAACCAAGGAGCATACATGGGCTAGTTTGTGGTCCTGGGCACATGTGTAGCAGAGGACTGCATTGTAGGGAAGAGGATGAGCTTAATTAATCCTGTGGAAACTTGATGCCCTAGGGAAAGAGGGGATGAGGTGGAGATGTGTGGACAGGTGGGTGGGGAACCCCTTCTCAGAGGCTGGGGGTTGAGGGGATGAAGAACTTGAGAAGGGGTGACCAGGAAGGTGGACAACTTTTGGAATGTAAATACATAAAATAATTGAATTAATTAAAGAAAAGAATAAAACCCACTATAACAGTGGATCTATGTTTATGTCCCAAGTGGAGCCATTGCCCCTTCAACCCAGTCTTTCTGTGGTTTATTGGAAATAATACCAAGAAGAGGGCTGGGTACAGACCTCAGGGTAGAGTGATTGTCTAGCACGAGCAAGGCTAAGGATTTGATTTCCCAGAACCACTGAGAAAAAGCTGAGAAATTTAATTCTACTTCTTGATTATTGCACTATATGTTCTGAATATAAGATACAAGGCATGAGCTTGTGTCAATAAACCCACCAAATCTCTCTCATAGTCTAGAAACTTTCAACTAATAGCATACACTGTATGGGCAGTGAATCCTTTGGGCATGGGTCCATTGCTGTGGTTCTTGGACTCAGATAATTTGAAGCAATTCCTTACAGAACATTATATTGATAGACATGACATTTTGTGAGAAGACAGATGGTTTTGGCAGAGGCATTGTGAACAAGGAAAGGCAATTCATTCCTACATACTTGTCTGCTTTAGTGGGGATCAATCTTCACAGCTTCATGATAGAAAGGACCAGTGTAATCAATATGCTGCCAGATGCTCAGTAGTTCCTCCTAGGTGCTGATATCATGTTGAACTCAGTGCTGGTCTCTTTTGTTGTTGTATCCTGATCTCAACTGTAACCGGGTCAGTTTTAGTTAGGATAACTCAGTGTTGAAATTATAGTCTCTGTTTTTCCCAGCATAATCATTAATTCTACAAGGCTCTTTAACAGGCATTGAGTCTGGGGTATCTGGAGAAGGATTCTGTGTGGCATTTACTAAAAGCATCATTTTGTTCAAGTCTTCACGGGAAATGCCCTTTGGTGAATATTTATTTAATAGATCTATACTGGTTGGTTTTGTGTCAACTTGACACAAGCTGGAGTTAATCACAGAGAAACGAGCCTCAGTTGGGGCAATGTTTCCATGAAATCCAGCTGTAAGGCATTTTTATCAAATAGTGATCAAGGGGGGGAGGGCCCAGCCCATTGTGTGTGGTGCTATCCCTGGGCTGGTAGACCTGGGTTCTATAAGAAAGCAGGCTGAGCAAGCCAGGGGAAGCAATTCAGTAAGTGACATCTCTCCATGGCCTCTGCATCAGCTCCTGCTTCCTGATATGCTTGAGTTCCAGTCCTGACTTCCTCTGGTGATGAACAGCAGTGTGGAAGTGTAAGGTGAGTAAACCCTTTCCTCCCCAACTTGTTTCTTGCTCATGATGTTTGTGCAGGAATAGAAACCCTGACTAAGACAAGATCCTTGGACATCTTTTTGTTCCACTCTTTTTGTTCGGATATTTTTCCAGACTGTTCTATAACTAACATGCCAATCTTTTCTCTTCCTAATCCATTAACATCTTGATCTATGCACAGAATGAATATCTCTGATCCTGCAACACTCCTGTTTTTTTAAGCTTCCAGAAATATTTTATTTTTTTGAATAAATAGATAAGGGTAAATATTTATATTATATATTTCTACATTCAAAATGACTGTTAAGAACATATAACTTGAGGCTTCTGATACTGCATAGAATTCATGGTATATACCACAAAAACATGTCAAATTTTGAAATTATATAGATTTTAAAATCACAGTATGTTGAGTTACTATCACTATTGAACATATCTCTTAAAAATATAAAATAACTTTTATAAGGCAGCCAACATTCATTTTCAAATGAAATTAATTGTACTGATCAGCATAATTATATGTTACAGTCTTACTAAATCCTTTAATATATAATAACCTCTTCCAATTAAAAAGTGACTGTACCCTTGATTTGCTGTGATCATTTCTCTTATTTTTTCTGTTTTTAAAATTTTTTTATTTTTAATTTCAATTTTTTAATTGAACAACTTTATTTTACAAACAGGTATGTACAGATTTTAAAAGCATTTTTGCATAAAAGTATATGAATACATTTTTGTCAGCACTTGATTTTTTTTAAAGGTTTGATAGCATGCATTAAAATCTTATTAGTTACAATGAGCATAAAGTACATGTAAAACAAGATGTGACCTGGAAATAGTCAAAGTTTTCTTGGTGTGTAAAGATTAAGCATAATGATTTTTCATTTTTTTTTGGCCTTTGTTTTTCTTAAACCTCATATAGTCTATGGGTTGTTTCTGGGGTGTTCAGAGCTTTCTGGGGTTAGTATCCAATTATCAGTGGCTGCATATTATATCTGTTCTTTTGTGACTGAGTTACCTCACTCAGGATGATATTCCCTAGATGCATCCATTTTCTTAAGAATTTCATAAAGTCATTGTTTCTGATAGCTGAGTAGTATTTTATTGTGTAAATGTACCACAATTTTTGTATCCATTCATCTACTGAAGGACATCTGAGTTCTTTCCAGCTTCTGGCTATTATTAATAGTGCTACTATGAACATTGTGGTGCATCTGCCCTTACTGTATGTTGGAGCATCTCTGGGGTATATGTCCAGAAGTGGAATAACTGGGTCTTCAGGTAGTACTATGTCCAATTTTCTGAAGAACCACCAGACTGATTTTCAGAGTTGTTTTACCAGTTTACAACCCCACCAGCAGTGGAGAAGTGTTCCTCTTTCTACACATCCTTGCCCGCATCTGTTGTCATCTGAATTTTTGATCTTAGCCATTCTGACTGGTGTGAGGTGGAATCTTAGGGTGGTTTTGATTTGCATTTCCCTGATTGCTAAGGATGTTGAGCACTTCCTTAGATGCTTCTCAGGCATTCGATATTCCTCAATTGAGAACTTTTTGTCTAGCTTTGTACCCAATTTTTTAATAGGATTGTTTGATTTTGTGGTATCTAACTCCTTGAGTTCTTTGTATACCTTAGATATTAGGCCTTTATGAGATGTGGGGTTGGTAAAGATCTTTTCCCAATCTGTTGGCTGCCGTTTTGTTTTCTTGACAGTGTCCTTAGCCTTACAGAAACTTTACAGTCTCATTAAGTCCCATTTGTCGATATTTGATCTTAGAGCACAAGCCATTGGTGTTCTGATCAGGAAATTTTCTCCTGTGCCTATAGGTTCTAAGGATTTCCCTACTTTCTCTTCTAATAGTTTCAGTGTACCTGATTTAATGTGGAGATCTTTAATCCACTTGCACTTGAGCTTGATACAGGGAGATAAGAAAGGGTCTATTTTCATTTTTCTGCATGCTGAGTACCAGTTGGACCAACACCATTTGTTGAAGAGGCTGGCCTTTTTCCATTGAATGTTTACAGCTCCCTTGTCAAAAATCAAGGGACCACATGTGTGAGGGCTCATTTCTGAATCTTCTATTCTATTCCATTGTTCCATGTGCCTATCTCTGTACCAGTACCATGCAGTTTTTAACATGATTGCCATGTAATATAGCTTAAGGTCAGGGATGGTGATTTCTACAGATGTTTTCTTGTTGTTGAGGATGGATTTTACTATTCTAGGTCTTTTGTTACTGAGATAAAATTGCACATTGCTCTTTCCAGCTCTATGAAGGATTGGGTTGGAATTTTGATGGGGATTGCATTGAATCTGTAGATTGCTTTTGGTAAGATGGCCATTTTTACAATGTTGATCCTTCTAATCCATGAGCATGGGAGATCTTTCCATGAAACAAAATTCTGGTGACTTTGGGGTAACATCTGCAGTGATAGTTATGATTCAGCTGTGAAGTGTATGCTTGTCATTTCTGATGGCCTGGGTTTTGATTGTTTGTTTGTTTTTTTTTTCTCTTCACATTTCAGTGTATAGTTAGATGTTTGCATGTATGTAAAAATGAAGGGAAACAGACAGTCTATGTCTAAATAATGGCCATTACCTATATGAAATATTTTTTTAATTTGTTTTGATTTTTGCAACCAAATAATACAATCAAATATCTTTGGTCAGAAATATTTGAATCAGGGATATTTTTAAAATATTTATTTATTTACTTATTTTATGTATATGAGTACACTGTTGCTGTCTTCAGATACAACAAAAGGGGACATTTTGAATCCCATTATAGATGGTTGTGGTTGCTGGGATTTGAACTCAGGACCTCTGGAAGAGCAGTCAGTGCTCTTAACCACTGAGCCATCTCTCTAGCCCTGAATCAGGGATATTATCAGCAGAATTTTTTCCCAATGCAGACATAAAGTTTAATTAATTTTCTACTTTACATTATGCCTGGCAGACTATATGGTATATATAAATTAACTTTCTGTTTTCACTGAAAATTTAAGATAATTTTTGATGAAAAGTCTTTTAATGCACATTACTGAACATAACCTTTGTATTATTCATTTATTCACTTTCCATCCCGAGCGCGTCCTCCTCTTTCCCTTCCCTTCTCCCAGTCTCACATTTATAAACACCTCTCTCCATTACTCCCTCTCCTTTTGCTTACAGAAGGGGCCCTTGGGTACCATCAGACTCTGGGACATCCAGTCACTACAGATTTAAGCACATCCTCTCCTACCGAGGCCCAAATAGGTAGACCAGTGAAAGAAAAGGAAGCCATTGGCAGGCAACTGAGTCAGTGACAGTCTTCTCTCCAATTATTAGGGGACCCACATTAAGACCAAATTTCACATCTGCTACAAATCTGTAGGTGGCCTAGGTGCAGTCTCTGCGTGCACTTTGGTTGATGGTACAGCCTCTGTGAGTCCCCAAGGGCCCAGGTAAGTTGACTCTGTAGGCCTTCTTGTGATGTTCTTGATCTCTACAGCTTGGTCAGTTCTATCCCCTACTCTTCCACAAGACATCCTGAACACCACCTGATGTTTGGCTATGGTTCTGTGCATCTGTATCTATCCATTTATCAATTGTTGCTCTTAGTGCCTGGATCATTAGTGTTCAGTTTAGAAGTTTTTCTGTGCTAATGAGTTTAAAGCAGTTCCCCACTTTGTCTTCTATTAGATTTAGTGTGTCTGGTTTTATATTGAGGTCTTTGTTCCACGTGGACTTGAGTTTGTGAAGGATAATAGATACAGGTCTGTTTGCATTCTTTCTCATGCAGACATCCAGCCATTCCAGCACCATTTGTTGAAGATGCTCTTTATTTTCCATTGTATGTTTTTCTCCTCTATTACAACTTTACTTTTAAAAAAGAGGGATACCTACACAGATTTTTAAAGGCATTTTGTCATAACACTATATGAATATTTTTTGTCAGTACTTAATTCTTTTCAAGGTTTGATAGCATACATTGAAATCCCTCTAGTTACCATAAGCATAAAGTACATGTGGAACAGAACGTAACATGGAAACAGTCAGTTTTCTTGGTGAGTAGAGATTAAGCATAATGATTTTTGAACACCCAAAATTACCACAAGACTATATTCTTAGCTCTTGGATTATTAATGATTTAAGGTCCAGGTGTACCACACTCTGAGAGGGTGCTATACATTTATTTATTTTTTCCTAAGAAGGACTAAGGCTTTCATTTTTTGACCTTTGTTTTTCTTGAGCTTCATATGGCCTGTGAGTTGTTTCTGGGGTGTTCAGAGCTTTCTGGGATTAGTATCCAATTATCATAGTGAATATGATGACTGCATATTATGTCTGTTCTTTTGTAACTGGGTTACCTCACTCAGGATGATATTCTCTAGATGCAACCATTTTCTTAAGAATTTGGTTAAGTCATTGTTTCTGATGGCTGAGTAGTACTCCATTGTATAAATATATGACAATTTTTGTATCCATTCATCTACTGAAGGACATATGGGTTCTTTCCAGCTTCTGGCCATTATAAATAGAGCTTCTATGAACATTGTGGTGCATGTGTCTTTGTTGTATGTTGTAGCATCTCTGGGTATATGTCCAGAAGTGGAATAACTGGGTCTTCAGGTAGGACAGTGCCATATTTTCTGAGGAACTGCCAGACTGATTTCCAGAGCAGTTGTACCAGTTTACAACCCCACCAACAGTGGAAGAGTGTTCCTGTTTCTGTTCTGTAATCTTTGACAGCAGCCAATTTGTTATGACGTTGTTATAGCATTGAACTGATTCCATCATGCAGAACTCTGGGACAAAAGTAAACTCTGGGAGAATAGACAGAATACTTGGAATTGTTAGTGATAACTTACAGATAAGGAAGCTATGCAGACAATGACATGGAGCCTAAACCACAATGTTTTTATACATTAACTTTGTATGCACAAATGTGTATGCATGTGTGTGTGTGTTAGAAAGAATGCGCACGTGCACTCATTTTGCATTCTGCATGGGGAACTATAAGGATAGCTTGTAAGCACCAGGAACCCTTGTTGGGATTGGAAATCAATCAATCAAACAGGTCTTCTGTCAGTAATCTCATTCACCCAATGAGTCAACTCATTAACTATAAGCAAAACGTTTTAATCCACAATTTAGTGAACAAAAAAATTTTGTAAGAGAAGTAATGTCCTGCTAATTTTTCTATGTTGCAAATTATATTTTTGGAATGAAATGCACATGGAGTTACCTAGATTTAGCTTCTAGAAATATTCAAAAATAGGAATGGAGAGAGGAGAGGTATAATTAGATGCATAAATCTCACAAATGGAAATAGGAGTTCATATCCAGCTTAAAGAAGAAAGAATATGTGCACAGAGGATCAGGTCATCACCTACTGTTCTCCCCTCCTCCTCATTCAAGAAAAGATTTGGTGTGTGACTATTCAGTGCTAAAGATACACCTGCAAGTTCAATAGCATCTGTCTTGAACACGTTTCAAGTGATAAAATATGGTGAATCATTTTAAAGGATAACATATAATTTTTTCTTTTTTACTTCATATGACAACATCAGTACATGGTCATATTCTATAAGTGGCGGACTGTTAATTCCAGGTCTGGCATTTTTAAAATTAATTATTCTATTTATTTGTATTCCAAACGTTGCCTCCTTTCTGGTCCCTCCTCACGGAGCTCTCCTCTCCCTTCCCCTTTGCCTCTTAGAGGATATGCTGCTTGGGGCATCAAATCTTTACAGAATTAGGCACATCCTTTCCCCCTGAGGTCAGTAGTCTGGCATTTTTTATGTAAACAACAACAAAAGCAACAGCAGCAGCAGCAGCAGCAGCAACAACAACAAATTCTTCATTCCTTCTTGTGTTTGAGTCTCCCAGAGCGTATTCTAGTAGGGATTCAGCACATTGTGAAAACTATGGATGTTACTAGCATCAGGAGGGGCAATGGAAACAGTGGAAAGTGTTGTCATAGGGTACTATGCTTCAAGTTATGGAACAAGAAGGTAGAGGCTAGTATTTTCAATTGAAAACTTCAGTAAGTAGAATAGAAATGTATATTTAAATTTATTGAATATCAGTGATTTTCAATACTGACTCAGGGTGATACATTTTAACAATAATGCAGGTATGCATACTGGTGTTGAGAAACATTTAAATATGGCAGTTGAAAGGGGACACTTGAGAGGAGCAGATAGCAGTCTAACTGTTAAAGGCTTTATGTGTTGCTCCAAGGTTTTGAGGTTTAATGTGATTTGATTGCTGTTTTGGAGATAATTCTCACAGTAAAATAAAGAGTACACTAGAGGGCTCAGCAATTTAACTTTGCTAATACTTAGCTAACTTGTATACTTTAAAAAGAGAAGCCTTTATGATAAAGAAGTGACAGGTAACAATGGGCAAATCAAAACTATTGCAGGAATGGCTAAGGTAAAACCAAACATTAAAGTGAAGTGTTACATTGAACAATGGTTGCCTGTAATATGCCTAAGGTCTGCATCCCTACAAACGAATACAGGAGAAGGGGTAATCTTGGTACTATGGAGTCAGTAACTCTGAATGTGGGGCTGAAGGTATTTAACATCCAAGTGGGTTTGCCCAGTACAGAAACATTGTAGGGCAGAGGCTGGACTACAAATAGTCATTGATATGCATATAGATTGTGCTACAATAGCATTATGTTTGTTCTGTGTCTCAGTAGAGTATAGAGATGTATCAAGAGAGAAAATACTGCAGAAATAGCAAAGTTAAAACACAGGGAGACCAGAGAAAATTATGTATGAGAAATTAGGCTTAGAAGAATTGTTGGTAAACAACAATTTGTGTGTGTGTTTCTTTGCATGTTTATGTGCCTTGAATGCAGTAATGATTCCTTACATAAGGCGTACACACACCTGAAAGCAAAAAACAAAAAACAAAAAAAAAAAAGAAAGAAAAAAAATTAACCAAATCAAAATCTCCCAAATCCCCCAAACCAAACCAAACCAAACCAAAACAACAACAACAATAATAACAACAACAAAACCAAAAACAAACAACCAAACAAAAAAACTAGTGAAACGCATGGAGAAGAAACTCATAGTCATGGATATATATATATATATATATATCAGTGTTTCCAAAGCACTCTCTCTGCCCCTTAGAGCAGTATACCCAAGAACAAGCCTGAGGTTCAATCTCTACTTTCCTCTTTATAGCTATGATTTTTGTAACAAATGAAATCTGTTGTATGGTTATGTAAAGATTGTAAGGTCCCCACAAACCACCAGAGTTCAACTTGTATGCAAAAGCAGAGTCTTTATTTAAGCTGGAGCTGGGACCTTCCAATCTCTCCAACACAATGGAAGGTGTGGAAGGTCCTGAGCTGGTACAGGCCTTGCCTATTTATCATGATAGCAGGGTGAAAGACTTTCCAACTAGGCAGATGCATGATTCCTTGACATTTATTTGGTGTACTTCAATTTGCTAGTGGTGATTTTAGCTTGGTATAAACAATGATTGCTAGTTTTATCACTCTACTTTAGATAGTAGGTAACTGATTGGTTTATAGGAGTGGGGTAGCAATTTGCCCAGGGGACTTTTGAATGTAACCAGGGTGACATGGCTTCTAGAGCAAGTTAGGGTTTTTCCAGTAGCTGAATTCATTCAGGGGGCATGTTAATCATAAACTGTAGTCTGAAAATAAAATGGATTTTGTAGTGTTAAACTGGGTCCTTCAGCATGAATCTAAATCTATCTGCATCCTTATGCCTGCATGAGTGCTGTTTGTCTTGTCTGCTCCTGTGTTTCCCACAAAGGTTTTGCTCTGTCTTTATTGAGCAGCACATAAAGTACTGGGGAAATTATGAGGGATATTTTATGAAAATCCTTAATATCAGAGTTTTAAAAGAAGTGAAATTTTATCAACTCCAGCTGACTCCAACAGACCTAGACAACAGTGCTGTATACATCACTGTAAACAGACTTATCAACTTAATTCCTCAATGCTTCCAATTCTTATGGAGGGTATTTACCTTGTAAGGTTGCATTTATTTTCAGCATTTATTACTATAATATACATGCATACATAATTCCTCTAGGTCAGAGACATGGAATTGAACATAATTTATGGCTAGTGCTGTGTGGTAAGAGAAGTTGTGAGTTTAGTTACAAAAAGAATTGAGACAGTAAGGTTGATTATCACATTATCCTCTTAGAAGTATGTTAATGAAACAGACTAAGCACACAATAGTCTACTAGTCTCAAGTGACCTCAAGGTTTATTACTGTCTATGACATCCTCGAAATTTCAGTCTCTTAAAATACAAGAGATATTTCCTTTCTTTAAAAATTTTTTTTGTTGGATATTAACTGTATTTACATTTCAGATGCTATCCTCTTTCCCCCCAATCCTATCCCCACTCCCCCTCCCATTGCCTCCATGAAGGTGCTCTCTTTCCCAATCACCTCAATGCTTTGGAATTCCCCTACACTGGGAAAATGAGCCTTCCCTGGACCAAAGGCCTGTCCTTCCGTTGATGCTATCCTCTGCTACGTATACACCTGGAGCCATGGGTCTTTTCATGAGAAGCATTGGTTGGTGTTTTAGTCCCTGAGAGCTGTAGTGGGTTTGGTTGCTTGATAATTTTGTTCTTCCCATGAGGTTGCAGATCCTTTCAGCTCCTTCAGTCCTTTCTCTAGCTCCTTTATTGAGGTCCCTGTGTTCAGTCTGATGGTTAGCTGCAAGGATCTTTATCTGTATCAGTATGGCTCTGGCAGAGCCTCTGAGGAGGCATCTATATCAAGTTTCTGCCAGTAAGGACTACTTAGCATCAGCAATAGTGCTTGGCTTTAGTGGCTGCATATGGGATGGATCTCCAGGTGAGACAGTCCCGGGATGATCTTTAAGAGATATTTTCAAAATAATGTTTGCCACATGTATGTGTTACTTGCATGTCACCAGTACAAGTATGCATGTAGAGGGCAAAGGTTGATGAAGTGTTTCTTCCTCAATTGAATCATACCATAATTTAAAGAGGTGTGGATTTTCATTGATCACAGAACTCACAAATTTGGCTAGACTGACTGGGCAGCAAATGACAAGATCTTCCTATCTCTTCTTCCCCAGTATAAAGATGGCATGCATGCAGAATCATATTTGACTTTTCACATGGGTGATGTGGATCTAAACTCAGGGCCTTAAGCTCTCACAACACCTAATTTACTGACTTAGTCATCTTCCTATGCTAACGAGAAAAAACATTAAAAGTCTAGTCTTTCATCATGCTCAACAAGACAAGGAAGTAGAATGTCCTACATGTTCCCTCATTTTAGCACCTAATGGGACAACAGAAATCTTGGTATGTCAGAAGGTCATAATCCAGGAAGTATAGATGAGGTCGAAAATAAGCAGAGCAATTTGAGCTGCCACTGGGCATGAATGACTTTTGAAAAGCATCTTTTGGAGTAAGAAAAAATTTTTTTTAATTTTAATTTTTAAAATTGGATATATGTATTTACATTTCAAATGTTATCCCTTTCCTGATCTCCCCTCTGGAAAACCCCTGTCCTATCCCTCCTCCTCCTGCTTTTATGAGGGTGCTCCCCTTCCTGTCCACCCACTCCCACCTCACTTCTCTGGCATTCCCTTACACTGAGAAATTGAGCCTTCACAGGACCAAGGGTCTGTACTTCTATAAATGCCAGACAATGCCATCCTCTTCTACATATGTGGCTGGAGCCATGGGTCTCTCCATGTGTGTAAGGGGTCACAGCCAACGCCCTGCAGAGATGGCGCCGGTTTCCAGGGCTGTGAGTCAGTTAAAACTGACAAACAACCTAAAAGCACATGCGTAAAGAGCAAGGCGAGCCAAAGTCACCGCCCATCTCGGGGTGTAATCATCAGACCACCAGCGAGCAGCCAATCAGGTAGAGACACGCTTCCCCTGCCTCCCTCAAGGGTATAAAACTGAACGCTTTTCTGCTCTTCGGAGTCTTCCTCCATTAAAGGTTTGCTGCAGAAGGATCCTTGTGTACCGCGTCTGTTCTTGCCGCGGGACACGTGTACTTTGTGGTTGGTAGTTTAGTCCCTGGGAGCTCTGGGGTATCTGGTTGGTTGATATTGTTTTTCCTATGGGGTTGTAAACCTCTTCAGCTCCTTCAGTCCTTTTTCTAACTCTTTCATTGGACTCTCCATACTCAGTCCAATGGTTGGATATGAGCTTCCACCTCTATATTTGTTAGGCTTTGGCAGAACCTCTCAGAAGACATCTATAACAGACTTCTGTTAGCATGCACTTCTTGACATCAGCAATAGTGTCTGGGTTGTTGTCTGTATATGGGATGGATCTCCAGTTGTGGCAATTTCCAGAAGGCATTTTCTCCAGTCTCTGCCCCACACTTTTTCCTCATATTTCCTTTAGACAGGAACCATTCTGGGTTAAAAATATGGAGATGAGTGAGTGGCCCCATCCCCCAAATGGAAACCTTGCCTAACTTATGAATATGGTCCGTAAATGTTCTCCCTCCTCTTTGTAGGACATTTCAGCTAATCTCATCCCTGTTGGTAACTGGGATCCTCTTTCTTTCCTGGTATCAAAGACTTGTCGGTGGCTATCCCCATTGCTAAACATCTCTAATCAAAATTTTGACCCTCTGTATATCATCCATGTCTCCTACCATAACTGATTCTGCCCCCTCCCCTTCCCTCCTCTCATCCTTCCAAGTTCCTTCCACCCTCTACCTACCATGAGTATTTTGTTCCTTCTTCTAAGAAGGACTGAAACATTCACATTTTGGACTTCCTTCTAGAGCTTCACATGGTCTGTGAGTTGTATCTTGGGTATTCCAAGCATTTGGGCTAAAATCCACTTATTAGTGAGTACACACCATATGTGTACTTTTGTGATTGGTTACCTCACTCATAATTATATTTTTTAGTTCCATCCATTTGCCTAAGATTTTATAAACTCATTGCTTTTAATAGCTGAGTAGTAGTCCATTGTGTAAATGTACCACATTTTCTGTATCCATTCCTCTGTTGAGGGGAATATGTGTTCTTTCCAGCTTCTGGCTACTATATATAAGGCTTCTTTGAACATAGTGGAGCATGTGTTCTTGTTATATATTGGACCATCTTTTGGGTATTTGCCCAGAAGTGGTATAGCTGGGTCCTCAGGTAGTACTATGCCCAATTATCTGAGGAACCATGAGACTGATTTCCAGTGTGGTTGTACCAGCTTGCAATCCCACCAGCAATGAAGGAGTGTTCCTCTTTCTCCATATCCTTGCTAGCATCTGCTGTTACCTGAGTTTTTAATCTTAGTTATTCTGACTGGTGTGAGGTGGAATCTTAGGGCTGTTTTGATTCACATTTTTCTAATAACTACAGATGTTGAAATTTTCTTTGGGTGCTCCTCAGCCATTTGATATTTTTCATTTGAGAATTTCTTGTCTAGGTTTGTTCCTATATTTTAATAGGGTTATTTGATTCTCTGGAGTCTAACTGCTTGAGTTCTTTGTATATATTGGATATTAGCTGTCTACTGGATGTAGGATTGGTAAAGATCTTTTCCAAATCTTTTGGTTGACATTTTGTCCTATTGACAGTGTCATTTGTCTTTTACAAGTTTTGCAAATTTATAAGATCCCATTTGTCTATTCTTGATTTTTAGAGCATAAGCCACTGGTGTTCTGTTCAGGAAAATTTCCCAGTGCCTATGTGTTCTAAGGTCTTCTCCACTTTCTCTTCTATTGGTTTCAGTGTATTGGTTTTATATGGAAGTCCTTAAACCACTTGGACTTAAACTTTATTCAAGTTGATAAGAGTGGATCTATTTTCATTCTTCTACATGCTGATCTCCAGCCTAATCAGCACCATTTGTTGGAAATACTGTCTTTTTTTCCCACTGGATGCTTTCAGCTCTTTTGTCAAAGATCAAGTGACCATAGGTGTGTGGGTTCTATTCTGGGTCTTCAATTCTATTCTACTGATCTATCTACAAACCAAAAATCTTTGGTTTTTGTTTTGTTTATTTTTTTGTTTTGTTTTTGTTTTTGTTTTTATCACGATTGTTCTTTAGTACAGTTGAGGGTGGGAATTGTGGTTCCCCCAGCAGTTCTTCTATTGTTGAGAATAGTTTTTGCTATCTTGGATTTTTTTTGTTATTCCAAATGAATTTGCAAATTGCTGTTTCTAACTTTTTGAAGAATTGAGTTGGTATTTTGATGAGGATTGCATAAGACTGTGATCTTATATGTGTCAGCACTCCTGGAAGACCAGCTCTCTCTGGGTGGTAACAGAGAGATGTGATCTTAGATGTTTCAGCACTCCTGGGAGACCAATTTTGTCTGGGTGAGGTTTTGGTGTAGAGAGCTGTGTCACAGGTTTAGCCCCGGGTGCTGATAGAAGCCAGAAGGATCCTATCTCTGGCTGTTTTGTGTTTCCTGTGTTCTGTGTGCTTCTGGCAGGTCCCTCTTTGGCCAGTTAGTGGAGCAAAAGTGGTAGTCTCACCTGTGGTCTTAGGAGTGCCAGCACTCCTAGGAAACCAGCTTTCTCCCAGCAGGATTTGGGTCTGGAGGGCTGTGGGACAGCCTTCGCTCCTGGGTGCAGATTGAGAATTGTGTCCTCCACCGACTCTTCCATCTAAGAAAAGAAAAGGAAATAAAAAACAAGCAAGTAAGATTTAGGAGTGCAAATAAAACCAGGAGAAAGGTCACATATAAGAGTCTGAGGACTCTTTCCCCCTCACTTTCCAATATCATTCTCTCACTTAAGACATTGTAAATCCAAAGGGATGAATTACTATTTTTGCATCGACTTATGTAAGGTGTGTTTTAAAAAACTCACAGGAAAGTGGTTAGTTTTGTTGTGCTTCCTTTCCTCATCTGGTTTCTTAAAGGCAATAACATAATATGCAATGAACACAGAAAGAAATCAATCTTCAATGACATCTTATATCTGGAGATGTCTTCTCTGCTAGTAATATAAATAGCTCCTTTTTTGTGCCCATCTAGGAAGAACAGAAAACATGCCTCAAACAGAGAAAACAGTTTTCTATTTTTAATTTTCGAAATAGGTAACTGAGTGATTTCATCTACCTACAAATTGTATGTGTGTGTGCATGTGTATGCACAACTGTGTGTGTGTGTGTGTGTGTGTGTGTGTGTGTGTGTTTAAAGAGTCCTGGAGACTAAAAATATGATATATATATATATATATATATATATATATATATATATATATATATACACACACACACACACACACACACACACACACACACACACACATATATATACATGGTATATGTATATAGTAGTTATTTTGAAGTTACTATATATAAAAGCAACATAACAGGAAAGCCAATTTACAAGGTAAAACTTATTTTTATATATCGCCATGAAAGCATCCAAGAAAACGTAGTAGGAAATGCCTCTGCAATCATGAGCTCACACATTCCTGGGCAAAAATGCTGCATGGGATCTGCTCTCATTGCAGCGGTTCTAATGGCAATGCAGACATCAGCTGTGCGTGCAAATCATTTAATTGTTAAGTAATTAGTCTTCTGCTGTTATCACCTCATCCAGCAGTCGGAGGATTGGGACCTCTATTTAACGAAACCTCTAGACCCCGAGAATCGGTAGAAGGGATTTAAAGCTATTCATGGAGAGACTATTTCTAACAGTCATGTTTTGGGCCAAAGCAACTAAGGTGTGGAGGAAATGGTTGGCTTCATAGCCATTTGTCAATAGTTACATGTAAGAAGAATATGTTATGTAAGACATTTTTATGTTGTCTAAAATCTTGTCAAAATTCCTGATATTTTCCACCGCATACTCATATACGTAGCTTGAACACTTTCGAGTCTCCTGTTCTGTGGAATTCATGCAGGCCTTAAAAATTGCAAGCTAAAAATCTATGTTTCTGCTTCTAAGACATACTTGCTATGACTGTGGGTAAAAGTAGTTCTATAACATCAAAGATGAAGGACCATAAAGCCAGACATGGCCCTTGATGTCAGCATGGCCCAAAGACATCAATATGGCTTGAGGTGGCAGTACAGGCTATTCCCATCAATATGATGCCTCTTGGAAGCAAGGACCATGGACATAAGTATGTCATCACATGGCAGCATAGGCCACTCATTAATACAGAATCTTGCAGCAGATTGGTCCATGGACTTCAACATGACTTCAGGTGGCCCCATAGACCATAGACATCTGCATGGCTCTCAGAGGTAATGTGGTCCACAGACATCAACACAGCCCTTGGCTGTAGTAGGACCACAGACCCAGACCTGGTTCCTGGTAGAACCATGAACCACACACATGAACATGGCATCAGATGTCTGTGTGGCCACTCACATCAACATTGTCCCTAGAAGCAGTATGGTCCATGGACATTAATATGTGGATACAACCCATAGACATCCACTTGGCCCTCAGTGATAACTCGGGCCAGGGTCTTCAACATGGCCCCGAGCTGCTGTAGGACCCTAGGTATCCTCATGAATCTCAGGCTTCAATACGGCCAGGAACAGCCAACTATGTACACAAAAGTGGCCTCCAGAGGCCGCATGGACCATAGAGGTCTAATTCAGAAAATGAACCATCCTTCTTCTCTGATGTTCTGTAGTTGCTCAAAAACAGGGCAGTGGGGCAGCGTGTCTCCAAGCTCCAGTCCACAGTGCGGTTCTGTCCCACCATCTTTCAACTTTGTGAACCCCCTTTAAAAAGCATCTTCCCATAAGACTTGCTTTTATTTTTGTCTTAGTTGTTCCGTAGCTATTGGGGGCTCTTCAAAGTCCCCTTTCACCACCGCATCATCTTTCTGTGCCTGCACTCCTTGGAGATCTTCAGCAGGTGCGCACAGCCAATGCCATGTTTTTTTTACTCCTGCTAAGGTCTTCTACCCTAGAGAACGGTTATATGTTTACACTTTTTGTAACATTTCCTGTGACCTCCATATCAGTTACTTTTGTATCACTGGTACTGCTTACTGACAAAAGCAACATAATTAAAGGAGGGAGGACGTTTCTTGGATCATCATTCAGATGTGCTCAGCCCCTCCGAGTAGAGAATGCCCAATGGTTAGATCAGGTCAGGGGCAGCAGGAGTTTGCAGCTTTTTCACACCTCAGTGGATTGGGGAGATAAATTCTCAGGGAGTAGTTCCAGGTTACAAGTGCGAAGGGCTTGCTTTCCTACATGTACTTCTTCCAAGTACAGCTATCAGCTCGTGGTCAATCACATAAGACTGTGATATTTGCACCTAACAGGACAATGTCTCCGGAAAGTTTCATTGCTTTTCACTGCTCTGAAGGCAGTGGGACCTGGGAGCGTAGAGCCAAGAAACGAGGTGGAGTCTGATGCACTAGCCAACTTTATTCAGAGCACCAACCAATGTGTACGCTGAGGTTAAGTAGCGTGAAATGAACAAAATGTACATGCACAGGGCAAGCCACACATGACAGACAAGTCGCACGCAGCAAAATCACGCTTTGGCATAGAGGCACATGAACATATAAATATAGCCAGATGTGATGAATAATCTGAAGTAAACCCAGTCCAATCCCTTACACATGGGAGGAGCTTAAAAAAATATTCAAAAAAGTAGTTCTGTGGTTTGTAGAAAGGGAGGTCACAAAGGTCTTGTCTTGTTTTCTTAAGAGTTTTCTCACAAATACTCAGAATTCTCCTCACATGGCTGTATTCTTGGATGATTGTCCTGCCCTTTAATTCTTTAAATGAAGGACATCCAGAGTGACTTTGAGTTGAAATGTTGAGATCTGATTGATATTTGATTTATTAATATCCTATGATCAAGCAAATTATAAATGCAATGAATACTAGAACAGTAAAAACATTGTGAATAATAGTCTGCCACCAATCCAAACTATGTCTAGTACTGTTGGTTACTTTATTATACTGATCAGAAAAATCTAGAGAATGGTTTTAAAAGAGACACATATGAATAGTAGTTCTGCTATCTTGTAGAACATAATCCGATAATTTCCCTTAATAGGAATACAAGTTTTATGATGTCCTATGAAAATGGGAAATGCTTGGCCCCTAGAGGTGTTTCAGATGTGTCTGCTGTGTCACATGTGCACTGGCAGGTGTCAAAAAAGAAAGGATCTATGAACATTTGTTTACATTTTTAATTTTTAATTTTAATATATATTTTTACAATTTTATTTAATATACTTTTTTACATTCTAGATTTTATCCCCCTCCCAGTCCACCCTCTGATTGTTCCAAATCCCATACCTCCTCGCCCCTACCCCCACAACCTCCTGTCCCCACCTGGTCTCACCCCATGCCCCACCCGCACTCCCATCTCCCTGGGGTCTCCAGTTTTTTGAGGGTTAGGTGAATCTTCTCTGATTGAACACAGACCCAGCAGTTCTCTGTGTATATGTGTTGGAGGCCTCATATCAGCTGGTGTATGCTGCCTGGTTGGTGGTCTAGTGTGTGAGAGAACTCAGGGGTCCAGGTTAGTTGAGACTGTTGGTTCTCCTACAGGGTTACCCTTCTCCTCAGCTTCTTCCATCCTTTCTCTAATTCAGCCACAGGGTTTAGCAGCTTCTGTCCATTGGCTGGGTGTAAATATCTGCATCTGACTCTTTCAGCTGTTTGTTGGGTCTTTCCGAGGGCGGTCATGATAGGCCCCTTTTTGTGAGCTCTCAATAGCCTCAGTAACAGTGTCAGGCCTTGGGGCTCCCTTTGAGATGGATCCTAATTGGGGCCTGTCTCTGAAACTCCTTTTTCTCAGACTCTTCTCCATTTTTGTCCCTGCAGTTTTTTTCAGACAGGAAAAACTATGAGTCAGAGTTTTTGACTGTGGGATGAAAACCTCATCTCTCACTTGATGCCCTGCTGGAGGTAGGCTCTACAAGTTCTCCCTTTCCACTGTAGGACATCTCATCTAAGGTCTCTGCCTGTGAATCCTGAGAGTCTTTCACCTCCAAGGTCTCTGGTACATTCTGGATGGTCTCTCCACCTCCTACCTTCTGAGGTTACCTGTTGCCATTCTTTCTGCTGGCCATCAGGGCTTCAGTCCTTTCCACCCCACCCAATACCTGATCATGTTACCCTTTTCCCCTCCATGTCCCCTTTCAGACCCAGTTTCCTCCCTCCCCCCTTTCTGTGATCGCCTTCTTCTCCCTCTCAAGTATGATTGAGACATCCTCACTTAGGGCCCTTCAGCTTGTTAACCTTTTCCGTGGACTACATCTTGGGTATTCTGTACATTTTTGTGGCTAATGTCCACTTATTAGCGAGTACATACCATGCATGTCATTTTGGAGCTGAATTACCTTACTCAGCAAATTTTCTTGTTCCATCCATTTGCCTGCAAAACTCATGATGCCCTTGTTCTTAATAGCTAAATAGTACTCCATTATACAAATGTATCACGTTTTCTATATCTATTCTTCTGTTGTGGGACAGCTGAGTTGTTTCTAGCTTCTGGCTATCCCAAACAAAACCACTATGAACATAGTGGAACAGGTGTCCTGGTGGCATGGTGGGGCATCTTTTAGGTATATATGCCCAACTGTGGGTATGGCTGGGTCTTCAGGGAGATCTATTTCTAGTTTTCTGAGGCATCTCCAGATTGATTTCCAGAGTGCTTGTACCAGTTTCCAATCTCACCAGCAGTGAAGGAGTGTTCCTCTTTCTCCACATCCTTGCCAGCATCTGCTGTCACCTGAGTTTTTTATCTTACCCATTCTTATGTCATAAACACAGTCATTAGAAAAGATAACAGGAGTTAAACCCATCCAATCTACAAGGTAAAAAGAGGATGAGGAACGAAAGACCGACACACATGCTCAGAGGCACTCACTACAGACGCACAGGTCAAAGCAGATAGAGACTCTCAAGTGACATGGGGCTTTCTGTGTTTTGTGGAATAACTACTTCCTTGGTGCGTATGGCCTTAACTTGGCCCTGGGTAGGCAGACTTGACTTCTGATGATATGGTCAATATCTCCCTTTGTCCTTTAGCTGGAAGTTTGCTATCTTTTTGGTGACTTCTGCTGTCTCCTTGCTTTCTGCCTTTGTTCTTGATGGCCTGGAGTTGGAGTTGCTGAAAAGAAATACCTAATGTTTCAGTGGCTCCGTCTGTAAAGGCAGATGCATGCCTCTCCCTGATTTTCTTCTGGAGCAGTGAAAATAGGGCGTGTTAATGCATCAGCTTGCTTGTTTCCTTCTGTAATACAACTAGGAAAGTTAAAGTGTTCATGCATGTGAGTCTCTTGCTGGAAACAACCCTGCAACATAAGCAGAATCTGAAACTACATTTAAGTTTTCTATATGAATTTGAATTTGTGAATTAACCATGACAGGTAATCAAAACAGCCAGTTTCACCTGCTGGGCTGAGGGAAGAAGTATTAGTAGATTGATGAATATCTGAACCATGAATTCCCTCCTATTCTATTAGATGAGCTATCAAAAAAAAAAAAAAAAAAAAAAAAAAAAAAAAAAAAAAAAAACAAAACTGTGTAATGGAAGAAGGTTGGATAATTTTCGTAAACACAAATTCAATTCATATGAGAAAATCCCATAGCTTTATCAGCTGGATAATGATTTCTTATTCTTCTATAGTAATCTGCAGATGAAATTTGAAAATCCATATTGTTCTGTAACACCCTTAAGAGCTGATGGTTAGTTCAGAGTAATATAATGTAGCAAGGATCAAATCCATATACTTGTTGACATTGGGTGCCCCTCCCCCCTCATTTATTAATTGAGTAAGAAGACTAAAGATAATCAGGTAATCAGTATTTTCTAGCTCTTATTTATAAAGAAATAGATCTCAAAGGTTTATTCTCTTGTGCTCTAATAACTATAGGAGACAATTTAAGAGGAAAACAAGTACATTTTAAGGCAGTGATGGATCCACATGATACACAAATGCCTCTTTTCATCTCGATTCAAATTACTGTGGTTCTTTTCTTGAATCTCAAGATAATTTGTGAGGCTGTCCAATGCCACATTTTCTTCTAGAGTTTTAAATAGATTGGTTAGTTCACTGGAAATGCCAAGCACAGCTCATGAGGTCAAGGAGGAATTGAGAAACAAATTCCTTTACTTTTTTCTGCCCTAGCTTGCCTAGGTCATAAAATTAGCCTTTTCATATGCTGTCTCCTAAGTTTTCACCAAAATATGTGGAGAAAATTCAAGATTAGATTGGTCATCAAATTCCTCACTTCATTCCTCATAGAGTTTTAGACAATGGAGACAATGTGTCAAAAGAGGCTCTAGGAAGTGAGGTAGAGAACTGTTACCAGCATTATTGGTGGCTGTTTCACTTTTGCTTTTGCCTGACCGGAGAAAAGAAATCTCTTTTCTTTCCCTCTTTATCAACTTTAAGGTTTTATTATCCAGTTTATATTCATTCCAGAAATTTGTTATCTCTTCCTCATGATTACTATCCTTTTGATCTTCCTTAAACATTTTGTAACTTCGAATTAATGTCCAATTGACGCCAAATCGAACTGGGATCCTTTCCCCTTGTTTATATACCTTTCCATACTCTTTTGAACTCTGTCCCCTAGCATTTCTTCATCTTTCTCCTGGAAACCTGGTACTATAATCATAGACGACTTGAAAGCTGTCTAATAGTTGTAATTTGAATTCTTGGGCTCCACGTCTCTTTAAAACACGGAGCACAATCTCAACGTAAGTCAGAGCCTGTCATGGTTTTCGTCCTGTAGTTCTCACCCCTTCCTTTTGTGAGTGTGCACACTCTCTTTTACCTTGTAGCCTTCTTCAAATATCCATTCCGGTGCTACCCGGTTACCACTCTAGAGGTGGCAGCACCTGGGAGAGAGGAGCCCATAAATGAGACAGACTAAAGTCTCATGTAATACCCAACTTTGTTCAGAACATCAGTCTATCCTCTGAGCAGTAAGAGGAGTCACATGACTAAAGGGTACAGTCACCAGGAGAAGCTGCATGTGGCAGACAAGCCACATGTGGCAAACATAGTTTTTCCATAAAAGAGTATAAAAAATAATAGCCAGTTGAAATAAATAATCTGAAGTAAACTCTCCTATCTGCCACACCTGGGAAGGGCATGACAGCATATTTCAAGAGCAAGTCTGTGTTTTTTTAAAGAAACTGAAGTCATAAGACTTTTGTCTTGTTATTTATTTATTTGATTGTTTGTTTTTCTATAAGCACTCAGAATTCTTCTCACATGGCTCCCGTGTTCCAATGCATTGCTTTGTCTATTTTTTTTATTACTTTCATATTACTTAAAACTTAGAAGACTGAGAAAAGTGATATTTAGACATTATCTTCTATGTTCCTATACTGGGTTTTTTGTATGTCAACTTGACACAAGCTAGAGTGATCTGAGCAAAGGGAACACAATTGACAAAGTATCTCCATTAGACTGGCTGTATAGAAGCCTGCCTGCATCAGTAATTGAGGTTGGAGGGCCCAGCCCACTATAGGTGAGGTCATTCCTGGGGTGTCTAAGGAAGAACGCTGAGCAAGCCAGTGATCCTTACTCCTCCATCTTGCCCTGTCTTAAGTTTCTTTAATGAGTTTTTTTTCCATCATAGACTTTTTAATATGGAGGTTCAAGTGAAAGAAACCATTTCCTCCTAAATTGCTTTTGTGATGGTCTTCATCACATGAATAAAACCCTAAGTTATACTCAGTTACATCAGCAATACTAGGTGATTATATTTTATTTATCATTTTCTGCCAGACTGGATTGTTTGGGACGTAACTTGATGTTCACTGAAGCCCAAGTGAAGCTTGCGACAGTGGTTTCTTCAGGATAGCCCTGGTCTTTACTGTCCTGGTGATATGTCTGGATGACAGTGTTGACTCTGCAGTAGAACTCCAACATATGAGTTGTCATTTTAAACAGTAGAGCCACACTGAAAGTGAACTTCATTGTAAATGTCACGAGTACACTGAATCTTAATTACATTGCATAGAAATGTCTCTAGTGCAAACTGAGTTTTTGTTTGTGTGGTTTTAATTTGGGAGAGATATAGCCTTTGCTTAGCTGGGCCCTCATTTACCTTGCCAGAAATGCTAATGGTGCAAAGATGGCATCCAAAGTTGGCTCACATTTGTTAGAATAGCTGATAGAAAAAAATATGTCTGCCACCATAGGAAATATAGTGTTTATTCAGATTACCTCTGCTTATCTCTAAATGTGATAGTCAATACTTCTCACGCTGATTAAAAAAACAAAACAAACCAACCAATCCACTCCTCTCCCTAAGAAATAAGTCAAAAGTGCGGTAACTGAAAACTAGACCCTTGTTCAGTGGTGTTAGGAATGCATACTGGTGCGGCCATGGTAGAAATCAGTGTGCGGAATTATAAAGGATCTAAAAATAAATCTACCATGACCCAGCTATACTGCTCATAGTCGATGCCCCAAGGACGCACCATTCTCCAGCACAGATCCTCGCTCAGCCACATTCACTGCTGCTCTAGTCACAATAACTGGAGACAAAAAGTAAAATTTCCTTCAGCTGTTGAATGGAAGATGGAAGTGGTGAACATATGCACAGTGGACGTGTTTAGCTATAAAGAAAAACAAAATTATGAACTTTGCAGATAAATGGATGTAACTAGGTAACATCCAAATCCAGGACAAATGTGACATAGTCTCTCTAATCTGTGGTTCCTAGCTCCAAAAATTCATATGTGAGCATTTAACCTAAAGTAACTGCAGAAACCAAGGAAAGCAAAACGGAGCCATAGAAAGGGGTGAGCTCTAGAGAGGGGAATAGTGGTGTACAGGTTTTGTGAAGTGGGAAGTAGGGAAAATGGTGTAGTATGAATTTGGGAGAGAGGAAAGACAACACAGAAAGGGGGACAAATGTAATAGAGGAAAAGGTAAGGCTAGAGTAATAAACTCCCACACTATGAATGCTTTCAAGTTCTTGTCCTCATGAGAACAGCAAATCTTTTAGAGATAGAAGGGCAGAGTTGAACACTGCTACTCAGGGAGTACAAGAAGCTCGAGAGATTTAATGTGTGACTTAGTGAGCATCATATAATAATAATAATGAATAGTTCCCAGCTAGAAAGCTGTGTTCCAAAAGTAAATATATGAAATACTACATAGATCAAATTAGCTCAATTTAGTCATGTTATAAACTACATACATTTCATTATATCATGTTTACATCATAAAAGTACAATTTTATGCCTCAATTAAAAACAAAAGTAAGACTGTTGATGGTGGCACATGTCTTGAATTCTAGGACTCAGAGGTGGGTGAGGCTAGCCTGGTCTACAGAATGGGCTCCAGGACAGCCAGAACTACACAGAGAAACTTTGTCTTGAAAAACCCCAAACTCCAAACCAGTAAGCAAATAAAATGCATGTTATTATATAAAATATATGTTTATATGTTTATATGAAATATGTATATTTGTGGCAATATTTTGGGCACTTTTCTGATTTGTGATGAATTATTAAATCAAGTATGTATACTCCACCCCACCACTAATCTCCAAACCACCAGAAAAACTGAATGTAAGAGAAATGACCAAAATGGTAGATATAGGGAAAAGAGACATGGTTGTGCTTCTTATTAAGAAAAATTACTAGTGGAATTATCTGGGTGAAGAAGAGGAGGAAGAGTATAAAGAAGGGAGGTGATGTTGATATCACTGAGTTCTGCTAGACTTGTTAGTCTTCTAGAGAACAAGGAGAGATGTTGGAGGCATAATGCCAAGCACTTGTAGAAGTCATAACTGAAGACAGAGCAAAGCTAGTTCAGATGTAATACTTTGGAAGAACGGGCTGTGTTGGGGCAAAGGATGGAAAACCAAGGCTCCAAGGGTAGAATTGACCATGAACACATTCAGTCATAGATCTGAAAAAACCTGAAAAGAAAACACCAGCTGTTTAATACACAGCATTTCACTGTGCTGAATTCTGTCAGTATATGACTTCCAGCCGATTCTGGCTGATGCAAACATCCCTCCTGTTTTTTCTCAGTTCTCTTCATGTTTGCATTTCTGCTGCTGAAAGTGCACTCCAGGGACCAGGGCTGCAGCCAACCACTGACTGCCATTCTAACTCTGACATGAGCCACCACAGTTCTTCTGCTATCTCAAAGATAGTGTTTAAATGGTTTCCTTCCATTTCTGCACCCCTGCATCCCAGCAGGTTTATGCCTGGCTCTCCCAGATGATTACTGGGATGTTGCCAGTCCTGGTTGGAACAATGGCTTAGAATCAGTTTCTTGCTTATCAATTTTGGAGAGTTTTCATACACCCCAGGAGAATGACTCCTGTAGAGGCCTGCACCTCTCAGGCAGCACATAAGATGATCTGTTTCTGGGGACAGAGCCTCTGTACTGTCCTGGCTGCCCCAGGGGAGGATGTCCAAAAGCTTGTTCTCTGGGTGCCTCTTCTAAAGTCAGCCCCCACTTTGTTGTGCTATGCTTTTCTCTACCACCAAAGACAATAATCTCTGCTTTATAGCTCAGCAGCCTACAGTAGACTTGTGTGGTTAGTGGAGTGACTATACTCAGCATCTTGATCTTCAGGCTAACATTTCATGTAAAACTTTTTTTTTCCTCCTAAAAATAGTTTCAGAAGAGATTGCAGCAATTGGACAAAGCAAGTGACATTTTTGACAGATCCTTTCATAAAGTTTTCCTCATAAGTTACTTTCTGGAAATTGGATGCCATTCCTTGGTGCCCAATCATGGTCCCCAGGGCCAAATAATTCAATAATGAATTAACCTAGACAAAATTTAAATATTTCTTTGAAGGCAATTCAATGGTTTTGTCTTAAAATCTTTCCTTAAATTAAAATATTGACAGAAAAATACTGTGATTATATAATGTTTGCTTCAAAATAAATCAAGTTGAGGAAATGAAGTATGTAGAGATATAAATAAAAAAATTAACTTGGATTTAATTGTTGAATGTGTGAAATAGCTTTTAAATACTTACTGTTTATACTTTATATTTATTGTATATATTATATATTTTTGCATATGTTAGAACAACATCTTGTGGTGGTTACCCTTAGAAATATGTAGTTTACTTGAACATCATTATCTTCACAATAACAACACCCAAAAGTTAGTGAGTTAAACTTTCCTTAGCAGTTCCCTTTGCCCCAGGTTGTCTTTAGGAGTCACCTTGGCAAAAGCCATAGTGACTTCAAGGTAGAGCTGCATGCAAGGCTGTCTAAGGAGGTCCACACTCCTTCCAGCTGCCTTAAGGAAGCCCTTTGCCTGGATCCAGAGACTGACATATACCTGGAAAGATATGAGACTCTAAAGAGGAAGAGAGAGTATAGTTAGCATTTAGGTTCAATGTCTGAGAACCCTAGAGTCAAATTTAAAATTATAAAACTTGTAAGATTAATTTAATTGGAAAATTAAATAATTAATAGAAAATTTTAGTGTGTATATTGTATACTTTGTTTTCCTTCAAAATACCACTGAAGGCTTGCTGAGTTGAAACACAATTTAACCTAGGATGTAGATATAGTTTCGGAGTTATTCTACCCTAGGGTACATTATGCATTTTCAAACGTTCTATCAGATATAGAATAAGGTAGGGAAGTGTGTGTGTGTGTGTGTGTGTGTGTGTGTGTGTGTAGACAGACATAGATAAATATAGTTCTTTAAACAGTCAATAGTTTTTCAGCAAGTTATGCATAACATTGTATTCTCCAACATCCCATGTATCTGTAAGGGGCACCAAGGTAAACTACAAAGCCTGACTTCCTTTGGGCTTTCACAGTACAGTATAAACAAATTTGCATTTGTGAGAGATCTAGAACAGAAGCAGCATTTGCATTTGTTGCCCTTGCAGTAACAGACAAAGGTTAGATGCTATTCAGAGCATTAGTACTGTATTATTAGTCTACTCCTCCCTGTTTGTAGTTGAGGGATGGAGATGGAGTTCATTAGCAGAGGAACTGCCTAGCATATATGAAGTTACAGGTTTGATCCCAGCACCAGAAACAACAACATCAAAAATTCCCACACTAAATCAAATAAAGTCAGCTTCAGCAAACTAGGCCTGGGAGCTGGCCATTATAAGGGTTCAAAGGCTGGAGATAAATCGGACTGCAATCAGGGCATTCCCGTTTGCTTCTCTCCAGCATCATGAAGGACAGTGCCTGGACTCTGCACACAGCTCTTCTCCCAGGAACCTACAGCTGTTCTGCAAGGTGAAGCTGTGCACCACAACCTATCATTATACCTAATATTTATTGCGGTGAAAATGCCTGAGTTCTCTTTCCCAGCTAAAAAAAATAGTGGTTTGCTTAAATATGACATTCGTGAAAAGGGCCAGTCTTGTTAGGGGCAGAGTGGGAAGTAATTTGCATACTGCTGGGATTTAGATCCCAGACTGAGGCTAGTTCTGTGACAGCACTTAGGGAGATAACAATTTCCTGCCATCTAGTGGATAATTCAGAGAATAAACTTCGACTTTACTAAATCCTGTGACTGGAAGGATTTGTGTTAGTAAAACATTTTTTCCACTAACTGAACTTCAAATGAATTTTTCCATTAAAAATTTAAATGTGGAGTTACAGCATGCACTGTTTCTCTTAATGCTACTAATCATTATGGACACTCACAAAACATAGACACCCCATTTCTGAATGTTTAGTGAGATGTGTACGGTATGAGTAAATGTGCTTATGTTTAGGTTTTAAATTTTTTCTTTCCTGTCTTGGAAGTAGTAATGTCCAGAGAAAACATCAACAAATCTTCCCCTTCACCCTCTGACTTAAAAATATCGACACTGCTTGAATTCAACGCAGGAACATAGAGAATAAACACTACTTCCTTGTGCTTCCGTGTCTCTGTCTGAGAGTGGCAGGGTGCACCTCCTAGAATTGCTGGGGTGACTTAACCCATTGCTAAACACTTAGTTTTCAATGCCATTGTTTCTACTAATACCATTAGTGTGTTAACTTTTACTCCGCATGTAAAAGATTAGATGCCCTTTCCTTGTGACAGGAACCCGCATACATATATGCATACAACAATTAATGAAACAAGAGGTCATACATTTGAGAGTAGGGAAGGATGTGTGGGAGGGTGTGGTGTGAAGAATAAAAGGGAGAAAATGATGTATTATAATACCAGAAATGAAAACAAAACAAAACAATGCAAAGCCAGCCAGCAGCATGGTCCAATAACCTGTAGAATATGATGGTGGCACACAAACTACACCAACAAACAGCTCTCCAATTGACTCAAGGTCTGTTCGACAAGATGGAAACTTCTCCTGGTACTGGAATCACCCAGGGTTAGTGAAGTCACAGATATTGGAGAATTTACAACTAAAACAGCACAATCCACAACGCCAATGAAACTAGTTACCCTTATTCTTTAGATGATGGTAACTACATTGCAGCTGTTTACCTGTATATGATGGTAGTAGACTAGACAAAGGCTCCATTCTCAAGAATGTTTATCCCAGTGTGGAAAACACTGAGAAAGGACTGTAGAGGGGACAGATTTTGGAAGTGAGATAATGGGGAGGCAGCAAGGCAAGATTGGTCCATGATCAGATTCAGGAGCGTTGTCGGGGAAGGATTATGTGTAGGAAGTAAAGACAAGTCAATTTTACATCATGGCAGATAAATACTCAACTTCAGAGGTCTGAAGCAGACGGAAAAACCAAGGTAAACTTACCTATACCTTTATGCCTGTGTTTAGATCAGGTGCATATAGAGGAGCAGTTAGGTGATGGTTTCATATACACAAGATAATTCGCAGAGAACTGAAAGTATTACTCTCCATTGGGAATCATAAATAAAAGGTTATCATTTCATTTTTAAATTTGAGAATCAAAGTAGTTGTTAACTTTGATATCACTGTTCCTAAAAAGTAGCAACGGCTTTATTTTGGCAGCTAGAAACATGTTTGTGATGAGGGATAAAGAGATTTCTGTGAAAAACCTGGGAGGGGAGATAGAAATACCAGTATGTAGACTGTTTTATTTCTTGCAGTCTTAAGATTTGTGACTTGGGCTTCTCTTCCTCCGAGGTTTCATGTTGAACTTACTATAGATTTGGCAGCAGAAATGCTGAGAAGGTAGTGACTTTCTAAAGTGATGAGTCCCTTACTTTCTGAAATTCAAGCCAAAGTAACTACGTGACTAATATGAGCATGCACATGAAGAACACCAGGATGTGGGACATGGCAGTATCAGGAACAGGTGAAGCTTGCAGAATGAAGACAGTTATATCAGTGAATAGAGCGAATGTATGATCATCAAACTTATGATGTCTACAACAGCACTGTCATAGGGTTTTACTGCTGGGAACAGACACCATGACCTAGGCAACTCTCACAAAGAACATTTAATTGGGCTGGCTTACAAGTTTAGGGGTTCAGTCCATTATCATCAAGGCAGGAGCATGTCAGCATCCAGGCAGACATGGGGCTGGAGGAGCTGAGAGTTCCATCTCTTATTCTAAAGGTAGCTAGAAGACTGGTTTCCAGGCAGCTAGGAGGAAAGTCCTACAACCCACGCCCACAGTGACACACTTCCTTCAATAAGACCAACCTACAAAAACAAAGTCACACCTCCAAATAGTGCCACTTCTTGGGCCAAGCATATTCAAACTACAAGCACACACTCAGCAGTGTGTTGAAAACCATTTTATGTACATTTGGGGGAATGAGTAAATACACCTTGTAACTCTTTTTCTAATTTTGCTGTTTCTGTGATAAACACTGTCTTGGAGAAGAAAGGATTTTAGCTCCAGGTCCCAGTTCATCACTGAAGGAATTCAGGACAGAAACTCAAGAAGGAAATGAGACAGAAACTATGGAAGAGCTCTCTGGCTCTCTTTCAACCTTCTTCTGTAGCCCAGGCCCACCTGCTTAGGATTGCTGCTGTCCACAGTGGGCTGTATCCTCACAATTCAACAACTAACCAAGGCTACGGTCCAGTCTGATTGAGAAAATTCTTCAATACAGGTTTTCTCTTCCCATGTGACTTTAGATTGTGTCAAGTTGACTATAAAAGCTAACCAGAACACAGTTTAAGACAATTAGGTTCAATTATATTTCTAATTGGCTACAATTACATGATATGACAAATGATTTCTGATTTGGGAACGTCTGCCTTAATCTAGAAGCTGTTTATATATAATAAATTTTGAGGTTCTAGAGGCGTCTTCAGGCAACCATGTTAGTCTTGTTGGAAAAGGCATACAGATTCACACAAAGATAGCAGGTATAAAAATGGAAGGATCTAAGTAATTATTTGAACTTGCAGGAATAAATTTTCCATTTAGTTGCTTTTCATCTGAGCAGCTCCACATATAATGATTGAATTGACCAGCTAAAGATATTCACACATGAACCATGCTTATTGCCAGCAGAAAAAAACATTAGTGTAGCAATGGTGCTTCCACACTACAAGTTTGGTACTGGACTGGGTACCAAGTGTCAGACACTTATTTCAGTGCTAGTTTTATAAAATATGAATGCACATATGGTTCAGAGCACACAGTAGGTCTGATATTTAGAGATGTATAACATGCTAGAAAGAGTCAGGTCTACTAACTTTTTGTGCACAAATAAGTATTTTTACTGCTTTCAGAAAACTGGGATATCATCTCCATGAATCAGATTTTGTCCTACTTTCAATTTTTCTTGAATGTTTTGGTTGTACGTGGTAACACGTGAGGACATTCTCATATAAGTATGTATTGTGTGTTGAGCCTATTCACATCTACACTGTACAAATCAGTTTTAAAACATTAAAATTTTTTATGTGTGTGGGTGCTTTGTTTACATGCATTTCTGTTGGTCAGGTTCATACAAATGTTGGATCCCCTAGAACTGGAGTTATAGACAATTGTGAGCTACCCTGTGAGTGCTGGGAATTGACCGTGCGTCCTCTGGAAGAGTAGCTAGTGCTCTTTCCACCGAGCCATCTCTGCAGATATATCAGTTCTAAAATATTTTCTTTAACAGATTATTCATTTCCATTAGAGTGAAGAGAGAGCACAGAGACTTAGGAGATGCATGTGTCATAAATACCATCAAAAAGAATTCAAAGGAAGAGTGGTTAATAATAATTCACTATCAACAGCAGGATGGAAAGAGATCAGTGGTGCATCTGCTGCTGGAATTGGGGGGACTTTCATAGAAAGCAAAGGGTGATATTAAAATGTTATCAAGCCTATAATTTTATTAATTTTTTGTTTATATATTTTGGTTCCTTGGGATTTTATATAATTGTGGTAGATCTTTATTATATAAGAAACCCAGTGTTCACTGAAATTCAATTTTAACCTATATTTTTAGGAACGCCATCTTTTTAAACCACCACTCCCCCTTTCTTCTACTCCCACGTTGTACCTTCATTCAGGTTCTGGCCAAGATCTCCAGGAGGAGCTACCAGGAAAAGTGTGGTCAACACCACTGTAATCACAACTCAGGATTTAAGGAGAAAACCATTGCATTCTGTATGGTAAGTGGAAATGTAAGGGTTCTTTGGAAAGTCAGTTGTGTTAGATGATGTTCAGCAAACACACAAAGCAGTATTTCCACAAAATGGACACAAGTAAAATACTAAGGCAGACCCGTAAAGGAACACTTTACTGAAACACAAACAAGAAAACGATGTTCTGCTGAAGAAAGCACGTGAAAGGACACATAAAGATGCCTCTCTAAGGACACACAGTTACTGTTTTGCCTTACAATGTGTACTTGAACTCTCTTAGTCAGGACATCAGAGAAACACATCAAAAAACCTGGTGGTGTTACCGGTTCTTGCTGCTTCCTTAGAGTTGAGCTGATTGGCTGAGTGATGTCAGCAGAGACAAGACGTGTACTGAGACAAGACGCAGAGGACAAGAACCAGGGAGGGACACGTGATGTTCAGAGAAAATAAAACTCTATGGACAGTGATGGAGGCAGGGGTAGGCTTGCTTATAGAGTTAGCTGTATACTTGTTGGTCTTGTTTTTGCTGGTTTCCACTTCCCTGAGGGACACAGCTGAGCTCCTTTCCTGTATTCTTCTCTGGTCCCTCCTGGTGACTTATGCTGAGACTGAGGCCTGGCTGCCTCTGCTAGGCTGTATCATCACTGTTGCTAACCAGACTCTGCTGAACTAGACTGCTGGTTTATCTGTAAAGTGTTTGCAAATGGATGGAGCAACCGTTGCTGACCTGTGAACTAAACTACAGATTTCTGGACAACCCAGATGTGAGTTACTCCAAAGAACCATTTCTAAACAGGTTCACATCACCCATATAATTTCCAGTACCTCTAGAGGGTGATGGGCTAAAATACCAGTTAAAGCATTTGAGAATTATTAAAATACTTTTAAAACATTAAAGTTCCAAGTATGATTTCCTCCATGCACACCAAGTTAGGTTTTTCTTTCTGAATAAGGTAGGAATAGCATGTAATGTCACTGTATCGTTAGGTGAGTGTCTGTTAGCTTGTTATTATTATTACTTGGCCAAACAACCTTTTATAGACAGCTCCTTCATAAGTTCATGACCATTGCTGGGGAAATATGTTATCAAAATACTATTTCCTGTAATGTGGACTATAATTCTATCAAAGTATGCTGTTCCTTTTTTCCAACCATAGATGTAGCCAGGCCTGTGGCTACATGAACCACAAACTGTTCTTTCTTTAACACACTTAAGCTTTGAGCCTTACCTTTTGTTTGAGTTTTCCCATTCTGATTTCCAGTTTTAGAATTAAGCTCCCTACCTCCATTATTGCAGAGTATACCCAACCCTGCTGCTAGTCAATCGGGTAAAGTCAGAATCGTTCTAATAACAAGTTTCTGTAGTTCTGGGTGCATTCGGGGGCCATCTAAGGATACACATGAGTGACTAGTTGGGGAAGCTCATTTCTAAGCTCTCTTAAAAGTGGAGATGAGACAAAGTTTCATAAAGTTTTGTGTTATCCGTATAACTTTGCTTTCGATATATAATTAAATAATATCTTAAAACACTAAGAGTTTTTAACAATTCTTCCCACTGAGAAGAAATCGGAAGCATTTGTATGGCTCAAAGGAAGATTCTCCCATGGCAGTGTTCTGTTCTGCTGATAATACATAATTCATATACATTTCAGATTTAGTAATTTCTGAGGTCTGAGTTTACACCTGTTCTTGAAGTATTCTGGCTCACGTCTTGAAAGCAGAGAATGACACAGAAGTGTGGAGAAGATGCTTTCTTCATTGGAAACAGTTCTTGCTGCGTCGTCAGGTCAGCTCCAGTGTTTCAGGTTGGGGTTCTCCTTCCCAGCCCTTTCTCCTAAGCCTCCAAGGAGCATGGATTATAGACGGTCCCACTAAACAAGCTCAGACTTCCCCTCACACCTTTAAAAAAGATTTTCTTTTTAATTGTGTGTGCATAAACATATTTTCATGTGTGTGTATACATAAGTGCATGCATGTGTATGAGTGCATGTGTGAATATGTGTGTGTGTGTGTGTGTGTGTGTGTGTGTGTGTGCTCATGAGAGTGCGGATGTTTGCAGAATTTAGAGACACTGGATCCTCTTGTGGCTGGAGCTACAGGTGCTGATGAGCAACTGGACCCCTTCGAGGCACCTATACTGTTGGACCCAACAGTAGTATGTGTTTTAACTGCGGAGCCATAAGCAGCCCCCGGACATTTCTTGATGGTGAGGTATATAACATGTTCATAGTTTAATGACAACTGGTAGTTTAATGAGAACTAAAGGTCCAATGTTCCTTCAGGGAAACGTTCAGGATGAAGGCAATGTTCTGAGCCCCCATGATAGTGATAGATTGGCTCTAATAGCAGAAACAATACTTGAAGACACAAGGTCATACATTTCAACTTTTATGTATCTATATAAATAATACAACTTTTAAAAAGTCATTAAAATAATAATATAAACCTATAAATGTCTGTTTAGAAGTATTAGTTTTCAAACCATTTATTGGTTCACACATTAAATGTATTGTCTACATTATTACAGAATGAAACAGTATGAATTTCAGAAAAATTTTGTGGGTACAAAAGCCTTGATTTCAATAAAATAAACAAGAACTTAAAACTACCAAGAGTTTTAACAGTTCTTCTAACTCAGAAACCTGAGTAGAATATAGTGAAAATCGTCTGAGTTATGGCAGGTATATCTTTCTAAAGTGAGCTGTTTTCCTGATCTCAGAGACAGTAATTAGAAATAAAAAATGTTTTAACTTAGTAGTCTTCTAAATCTGGCCACTATAAAAAAAGTCAGGGAGGACATAAGATTATTTACTGATAAAGGCATTCTTTTTGGATCAATATGTAGTTAAGGTATTTTTCTATTCGTGCCTTGAGATGATTTTCAAATGTAGTAATTTATCTATTATAAAAATAATAAGAAAGATGCATGAAATAGAAGTAGACATACAAAAGAAGTTGTTCTTTATTTGTTGCATTTACAGCACAGCTAATGTAAAAAATAAATCTTCAAATCGATTTCAAAAATATCCACCATGTGAAGTATAAGAAACTTCTGACAAAAACCACCATTTGTAAAACAAAAAGCTGTACTGTGGCAGCCACAGATATGAAATACCTATTAAAGCATTAGAGAATAATTTATATGCTCAGTTAAATATAACCGTATCATAGTATAAAATCCATTTTTAAATTTAACACATGAGCTATGTCAGTATGTCAAGAACTTTAAAAAGTATTTTTACTCTTACATTAAAAAGTGATATTACTAACATCAGAAATGCTTTGAGGCTGATTTTTCATGTTGGCATTCCGCAGTGGTTTTTTTAATGAAGGTCTTTGTGTTCAGAGGCCCACATTTTTCACCCTGACTGATCTCTTTTACCGCAGTGTATAATGTAGTGTTCCTAAACTCATCACGACTGCGTTTGGAACCCATGATTGTGACAGGATTATGTCTCAGTTCCCCACTAGTGCTAATTTGTCTCCGTCAAGGTTTTGAATGGTTTTGTCAATTCAAGCTCCAACCCTTGTGGGGATCCTACCCTTTTCCCTCGAAAGGGGAAATCCTGTTTTATCACCTTCAGATCTCACAATGTGTCACCTACATCATCAAACGCACCACCAGGCTTAACTTCCTGCTGCTCGAAGGTTGTCGCCTCCTTCCCGGCGCACAGGTGGAGCAGTGGGAAGGTCAACTCCTACCCTCTCTTCTCTGATCCTCTGCCCCACAGTATGCATGCCGGCATAACTGTCTTTGAACACCGTCAGCCTTTTCTCAGTCCTAACCGAGAATGCTGGTCACTTCATTGGCATGTTACATGCTTTTGCACCTTTCGTTCGGGCAGTTAACTTCCTCCCTTCCACTGACTTTCGGTTGCAGCAACATCATTTCTCTCTACTCTATGGTGCAGTATCTTGGCAGCTGCCAAGCCATCAGGCGAGAGACTAGATTCTGACGACTTCCTTGCCCTTGCAGATGTCCCCCTGCATTGTGGATTACCGCTGTTATCTGGATGCTGTCTCGACAGTGGCACATTCCTTAAGCATCAGGGAAGGGCTCTTTGCAAGGGACACTTCGAATTTTCGAACCTAGATCTGTCTTTCCAACTCAGAGTTCCAGAAGTATGACATTTATTTCTGGCCAGCACACATTTGATATATATTTGGCGACTAAGCAGTGTTAAAATAGTTAAATATTTCTATATATTTATGAACTATACTTAAAACACGATAATAAAGTGTTTATCTAGCATGTAATTCCATGCACTTAATTGTAAGAGGTGAAAGATGTGTCCCAGTGGCAGGCCCCATGTTTTAGGTCCAGGGTTTGATTTTAATTATCAGTAAAAAAAAAATTAAATGCAGTCTCTACATTGCCACAATAAACATATAGTTTTGTAAACTGTTTAACCAGAAAATATCACATACTGCATGTTTATCTGTAGTTGGCTAATGGAGAGAATGCTGTGTCTTGTACATGTATGTAAGTTTTGAAGGACTTAGATTTCTAAAGAAGTAAATGCATTATTATTTTCTAGATTACAGAACTGTCAGTATGTCTAGTGTTATCTGTGCCATGTCATTTAATGCATAAAAATACCAATTAGTCTGCATGTTACAATGTTAATATGAGAAAACATTTTGGCCATTGTTACTTCAAGCATACAAATGTGGTTTTCAAATTTTCTATGTGCCAGGCATTCTAGTAGTTTCTTGAAGTTTCTAACATTTCTAAACATCCCTTATAGTTTACACTATTTTAATTGTTGCAATAGCTGTTGTCATGGCATCTCTGGTGATGCAATTTTCACCGATGTCCCCTGGCATGGCCTTTTGGGCTACTTTTCTTAGAATCTTAACACTTAAAGCTTTTGTGCTAGTCTGAATCTCAACATATTACATTTCTGGGAGAGTTCTTCTCCTGAACTTCCTACAGATGAGTGATTGTAACCAAGGGTGAAGACCAAGCCCTGAGAGAAGAAAGGACTTTGCATTTGTCCTAAGCTAGAGAGGTCTGTGATCAATTGGTTTTTGAGACAGAGGTTGTTCATATAATGGAAGAATCCCCACTAAATTTCCTTGAGGACAGAATAAATGTTGATCTGCAGACTGGTGTTCAGTGTTTGGGAGTCTTGGGCATGCAGCAGACTAGAGCCCTGGGGTTGCTTGTTGGCTGTAGGGCAGGTGGATGGTGTGAGCATCCCCTGGGGAGGTGGGGAGGTTGCACTGTGCTTATATGCAGGTCCTGAACAACCTGCAGTGAATTATTATTTGTAAGTGAATTATTTGTAAGTTATTACTTTCATGAGCTTTCTTGAAATTCCACTTTTATGTTCTACCAATAATCATCCATGGGAATTTTTTAAGGCAAAATGTGTGGAGTTTAGACACAATTGTGCGTTCTATGATGCCTTGGATATCTGGATGAAAGTCATGTTCTAACATTGAGTTAATTTCCTAACATTCCTTTTTTTAATGAGTGAACATCTAATGATCTATTTACTCTAAAGTTTTGCTTTTGGAGAGGATAATTATTCTGGTTAGATTCACTTAAAAGAGGAGATAGAATCTGTAAGCATTTAGAAAAGTCACTGTGGGCTTTGAAAATACAATTAATGTAAAATGTGTCAAAATCTGTGGTTGGCTCTCTCTAGGCACAGGTGTAAAGGTCCTATAATTGTTTCATTCTCTTGACTAAGGGACCACTGGTGGTGGAAAATTTATATATGATGAAAATCCACAGTTTTGTTTTTCAACTCTAACTCATTATTTGTGAACAACGAATGACTCCAAAACCATCCTAAAAGAATGATCCTAAAATGTGGTGATTACTAATTGGTCGTTTCACAAATCTGTTCTTTGGCTACTCATATTCCAACTATCCTGTTAGATATAACCAACTGGCTTAACATGCAAACATGTATCTCTTGTATGCTTCTCAATTGGATCTTGCTTTCCTTCTGCAGTTTTGAAAAATGTCTGTCAGCAGGAGCATTCACAATCACTAAGTATAGGCCATATGTACCCCCCCCCACCCCATCCCCAAAGTATAATCCTGTTTCGAACAGTAGAGTGCAGTATTTTGCAAAGAGATATTGGTTTGAGGCTTAGTACTTCATTTCCACTGGACTGTGGTTTTTGTGTGTTTCGTATTATAGAGCTCAACTATAAAGTGAGCTAAACCTTTTTTTGATATATATCCCACACTAAACTACTTCCTAAAATATAAATTAAAAAAAATTGGTGCCGCTAAGTTCCGGATTTAGTGAGAACAAGGGCAAAGTGGGTATCAGTGGGGAAAGACTTGTCTCTTTCTACATGTCTGTTTCTGCTCCGGAGCCACACTTGCGGCATAAGATTTCCGTGTTCTGGGTCAAGAATCCTTCACCCACCAAGGAGACCGAGCACTTCCCACAGTTGAAGCATTCACTGTGCCACTGGCGGTCTTGAAAGCAGATGAACTTGGCTCCTCTGAGGCCTAGAAAGGAATTGGAAATAAAGAGTAACTCATTCTTTCCATGACCAAATTGGAAAGTCAACAAAACCTCTAGAAACTCCTGCATAGAGAGCGCCAGTACAATGTAAACCCGAGTAACTCGGCACTGTGTGGCCCTCCGGCCTCATGTTCAGCTGAGAATTTCAGTCACAGAAGATTCCAGACTCAATTATGCTGTCATCTAAGGAGGTAAAATAAGATGGATATGCATTAAAATTATTTTGGGGATGAGGCAGGTGAAAGCTATGTGACAAGGTTAAAAAGCGACAGCGCAGAGGAGATGTGGAAACCCACAGTATCCAAACACGAGTGTAGTTTGCCCTCTGCTTCATGCGATCAACTTTCCTCAGCTGCAGATTGGAAGTACAACGAAAGCAGTGTATACTTCTGGATATATTAGTGTCCTTGAAAATACAGTGAAAACTGTGTATACTTCTAGATATTTTAGTGTCTTTCTCATTTTTCCATGCTTAACTTTACGTTGAGTAAGTCCTATTTTGGGAGGATTAAGGCACAATTTTCCCGAGACATGAGTTGAGAATTTCCTCCAGACTACTTTAGAGCTATTCCTTAGTAACAATAGTGCGTTGCCTTGCTGCAGCTTCAGCTCAGAATTTGGATGGAAATAGAGGAGTCTCCTCACTCTAAACACCTGGCCACTTTATTCAGGAATGAATTCTAAGATGTGTGGCATACCGCAATAATCAAAGGAAAGTGTCTATCAAATTAAGAGTGAAGGGGGAAGTAGGAGGAACTTCGGAAGAGGAGATGGGAAGGGACATAGGGAGGAAAGTGAATGGAAGAAGTGATATGATTATATTTCAATTAAAAATAAAACAGAAGAAAGAAATAGTCATATCTGAAGTTAGTTCAACTGAAGCCAATTCATTGTACCAGCATAAGCAAATTACATGCTGTAGGTAGATTTAGTTAACATAGGGCACTATACTAAAAGCATTCTAACATAGATTCTTCTAAAATTAATATTGATTTCAAATTGTATTTTTCTACGATATGCAGCATGATGTCATACTCAAGCATTATAGAATGCTTAAATCAATATAATTAACATTACTCTAGATACATCCTTTAAAATTCAGTCTTTTTTTTTTAGATTTTCAATTATATAATAGGTTATCATTCACTGTAGTCAGCACAGCGTGCAATAAGCTTTCCAAACTTATCTGTAAGAATGCATTGCTCCTTAGAAACCTAAGGGTTTCCACAAATTCACAACTCTCTGAACCCAAAAAAAAAAAAAAAAAAAAAAAAAAAAAAACCAACAACAAAATAAAGTTTTCCCAGCATTCCCTGTTGTTTGTTATCTCAGAGGGCTTTGGTTTGAAGAAGCCCAACTTTGGGGCTCTTCATATATTTAAGAAATATTAGAATAAGCTTGAAGTTTTTGCAGGCGTTTCAGTCTGGAGTCAATTCTTAGAAATTCATTTAGATTGTGTCTTCTCATTTAATTGATACCACATTGAGATTAGTTTCTAGTCTGGTATTTCATTTTATGTTACTCTGTAAAAAAGTGTTGGTTTCTTTCTATATTGATTGACAATATTCTGTCTATATTGATTGAAGCTTAACGCAGGTCCTAGATGGCATATTCACTAGAAACATCACGTAGGTCTGTCATGGATCAGAATTGAACCCCATCAAGTTAAGAGCTTGTGTAGGCTCTGTGAGATCGCCGTTAACTGTTAGAATTCTCAAAGAGCTGTAAAAATATTTTGAATTATTTAACATCTTAATTTTCTCATGACAGGGCCTCTTTTTCTCGCCCAATTCAAATGAAATTGGAGCCGACTGTGATGGGAGGGTTTCTTCAAGAGACTCTGGAGTTCTTGTGCTATTGAACATTGGGAAGCCCCTCATTCCAATTGAAAGGGATGGAGCTGGTAACTGCCACCCTTTGCTGGAGCTTCTAGTTGAACAGAAGGCAAGAGTGTTGAGTGGTTAGGGGCAAGCTCAGAAGCCCAGAAGTCCAGAATTGTTCATGTGAGACCTTGAAAGAGCCAAGGACATAGGTAACATAGCTTATCCACAAAGGTGGCATGTGCGGAGCAAAGAGGACCTGCCCTGTAACAGGGCAGCCGCTCTGCTGCTCAAGAGAGTGACTTAGGAACTGTGAAGGTAGCCTGGCTGTGTCAAGCTCTTAATTTGCTTTTAGTTGCAACAATGGATGTGATATTAGTTCCCTCCCCAACCTTGCCAATTAAATATTGGCCGAGTAAAACCTGTCTGCTGGCCAAACACTTCCATGGACCAGTGTGAATCTGAAAAACATGGTGCCCCTGTATAGACAAACAAGATTGAGCTTAACCTGGAAACCACTTCCTCCTTTTGCAGGTGGAAAACCTTCCATTTTTGCTTAGCATAGTAAGTATTTTCCTTTATTTGAATATAGATTCAACAGAGATTAGGAGAGGAAAAGGGAGGAGAGGAGGGAAGGAGAGAGAGGCAGAGAGAGAGAGGGAGGGAGAGAGAGGGAGGGAGAGAGAGAGGGTTGAGGTTGGAGGAGGACAGGGAATAAGTTTGTTGTTATGCAATCTTAGCTATAAATGAAATATGATCTAAGAATCTTGGGACTGGAAAGTGGAAATACAGCTCTGTCACAATACTAATGACAATAAATTGTCTGGAAGGAGAGCTGCTGGGTTTCTCAAGTCTCATGCTGGCTTCAGCCTCTTTCCCACAGGATTAACATTTAGAGACAGTTCTGCGAAAAATATAATGCACTCTTTCAGCTCTGTGAGAAGCTACTTAATGTGGATCGATTTGTCATCTGCATTATTTTTTTTCAAGCCATGTCTCATGTACGTTACTTCTTTAGTAGAATACTATATTGCTCTTTCATAATCAAAAGTTGCTGTAAGTGAATACAGATAAGGAAGTAATACATTTGTTAAAAGCATCTAAAAGAAGAAATCCAACTATTTCCTGTTCTGTGTTACTCTAACTATAGCTTTGGCCATTTTTTAGAGTAGTTTAATTTATCTAAAACCTTTTGTATTTAAAATCTGTTTAGGCTTTCGTTGGAAAAAACAACAAAATTTAATAGTACCCCTTCTGACTCTCAAGTTGGACCCCTTATTACAGCCTTCTCTGACCTTTAAGCTTACCTGTTTTCCTACCTTGGACCATGACTGTCCTTAGAAACCATACTAGTAGGTTTAGTATTTACTTTTTACAGTGTTAACATCTAAACGATATCCTGACATTTCCTTGAGTGGCCCATGTAAAATTTAAAATTGTAAGTGAGTATCTACTTGTGTTTATCTCAAAAGGTGTCATTGAAAGAAATTACATATTTACTTGTATTTCCATAGTTGTCACAGCATCATGGTAGAACTAGAGTAAGATGAAGCACTTACCAGTGATGGGTTTGGTGCAGGCTGCACACTTTTTAGCATAAAGATGGTTATAGCAATCCAGGCAGAATGGGAAATCATCCTTTGACATAAATGCTTCCTCATAAAGCTCTTTCCTGCAGCCGCTGCACAGAAAACACTCTTTATGCCATATCTGGTCACGGAAGGTTACCCCACCAGAAGTTATCACCTGCCAAAGCAACATCAGAAAGGCAATGAGCATGGGTACCCTTGCAATTCAATCTTATGTTTCTCTGTCTCCACACTGGGTGCCCTGAACTATGGACCACACTGTGTGAGGATGCTCTGCGAGTTTTTAGAAAACAACACGAGAAACCAAATATTATGGAGATCACACAGAACATCAGAAATGAAAATACGTCCAATTTTCTTAAACCATGAGTCAGAGAAGAGGCAGAACCACTTTGGACTCTGGGACGCTAGAAAGGAAGCAGGTTCTCGATTTACTTCATCTTTAAATAGGTTTCTTATTTGTCTCTTCAAAAATCTTTTGCTAGGGCTATCATAGTTCTACCCAACATATTTATATCAACTTCTGACCTCATAGAATGCTAGAAAACACAATAAAACAAAGGAGAAACTGTAGTACTTTTCTTGAAACATCTTAGCGTGTCTGAGAGAACACTGAGGGGTGGAGATCATGGGTAGAGCTGACCAGCATAGTTGTAGGGAACAATGCCTAGCTTTTTACCCCATCCGCAGTACTGGATTAAGGAAGACCCTTTCTGGATATCCTCAGCACCTCTACAGGGAATAAACTTGTTCTTTCTAGAGACGAGAAGTCCTTAAGTATTTGATGATGACAGGGTTCTTTGCTACAGCTACTGAGAGATAGCACTGAAACGAGCACATACTCTGTGCGTTCAGTCTTGTTGGAAAGCCATGTTAATGTTGTACTTTGAACAAGAGAGGAGTTGAAACAAGTGACTTTTCAATTTTAATTCACAGAATCGGTAGCATTGTATATTGAGCCTCAGATGCATATCAGGTCTTCATTTTGCTTGTCCAGTGTTGGGGATTGAACCCGGGGTCCTGTAGCTAGGGGGATGTTTTATGACCTAGCTAGCCCACACTACAACTTTTTTAAAGCCAGTTTAATCTTCATGTTATTTTAAAGGTTGGAACATCTTTATTGAGTATCAGGTTGATAAATACTTGCTATGTCTTCCTTACAAGCATCTCTTATTTGAAATCCACTGATGTTAACCCTCATAGAAGTGCTGAGGAAACTGAAATGTGTTCATGTACATTTCTTACAAAGACCATGGAAATGCCATATTGAAGGTATTAGACTGCCACAGATCTGTATCAATTTTACTAGATGTTAAAAAAGTAACCCTACATTAAGCCATCTTTGCTGACAAACACAGACATATTGTTTGTCTACCATACGGGTTTTTGAAAGAGTATTTTACACACACTTTAACCTTATATCAAGATTCTTAGAAACTAAAGATTTTTGGTATGAGTCAATTTTTCTAGAAGTTCGAAGCATCTGATGATGTTCTGAATACGTAAATGAGGAAGGAGCACAGTGGTATGTGAGAAGTAAAGCAACTGAGAATGCCTCCCACTGACTTCAAATGGCTGTCAGCAGGCACAGGCAAAATCATGCTTCCTTTGATTGTTTGGTCAAATGATTTGTAGGCTGTGCTTAAAGGATCAGAAACTTGAAAAATGGATTCTCTGCAAAAAATAATATATCCCAAAGCTCTGTAACATTTGAAAAAAAGTTTGCTCCTGATTATATTCCTTTTGACGAAGTAGGCAGCATAGATAAAATCTAATATCCAAGTCTGGCTTGACCACTGACTTCGAATAAGTATCTTTCCTGGAAAAGTGGAGACAGTAATGTGTGTGTGTGTGTCTGTGTGTGTGTGTGTGTGTGTGTGTCTGTGTGTGTGTGTGTGTGTGTGTGTGTGTGTGTGTGTGTGTCCGTGTGTACAGGTTAGAAGGTTATCTATTGCTCCCCACCTTAGTTTGGGAGACAGGATCTATCACTGGACTTTGAGTTTTCCATTTCATCTGGACTGGCTCTTGTTGCATATTTGTGCTACCAGCCCCAGCTTTTATGTGGGTGCTGGGGAACCTGAACTCTTATTTTCAGGTTTATACAGTAAGTGCTTTACCCATAGTGCAATTTCCTCAACTTAAAAGTAATGGTTTTGAACACAGAAGAGAGAAACTAAAGCACTTAAGAACACATTTAACTCTATTTTTACTGTTAAGAATTCTTAAGAAGTATTAAGCTTGAAATACACAAGGCACAATCGACAGACTATATGGAGCTCACAAAGAAGGATGTCAAAATGTGGATGCTTCAGTCTTTCTTAGAAGGAGAAACAAAATACTCACAGGAAGTAGGGTTGGGAGGAACTTAGGAGTAAGAGAGGAGTGGGGGATGGGGAAAGATCAGTTATGGGAGGAAATGGGGATGATATAGAGAGGGTCAGGAAATTGAACAGAGGTGTGTAGCAATGGGGATGTGGAACTGGGGGTAGTCACCAGCAAGTTCCAGATGCCAGGAAAACAAGAGGCTCTCAGGACACAACAAGGATGATCTGAACTGAAATGCCCAACAATGGGGAGGGAGAACCTGTAGACACCATATCCAGAGGTTAGGCAAAGCCCCCAGTTTGGTGATGGGGCCACCCACTCATCTCTAAGTTTTTAAGCCAGGATGGCTCCTGCCTACAGGAAATACAGGGACAAAGTGTGGAGCAGAGACTGAAGGAAAGACTATCTAGAGATTACTCAAACCTGGAGAGCCAAGAAACCTGTTATAACCGTCTTCTGAGAGGCCCTGACAGAGTTTGACAAATACAGAGGTGGATGCTCACAGCCAACCATTAAACTGAGCACTGGGACCCCAATGGAGGAGTTAGAGAAAGAACTGAGGGAGCTGAAAGGGTTTGCAACTCCATAGGAAGAACAACAATATTAACCAACCAGATCTCCATAGCTCCCAGGAACTAAACCACCAACCAAAGAGTACACATGGAGGGACCCATGGCTCCAGCTGCACATGAAGCAGAGGATGGCATTGTCTGGAATCAACAGGAGATGGGGCCCTTGGTGTTGTGAAGGCTTGATTCCCCAGTGTAAGGGAATGCCAGGGTGGTGAGGTGGAGGGGAAGCACCCTCATAGAAGCAGGGGGAGGGGGGCAGTAGAGGGGATTCTGGACGGGAAACTGGGAAAGGAGAAAACATTCGAAATGTAATTACATAAAATATCCAATAAAAAGGATTAAATTTGAAGCGCAGTTTGGACTACCAGTTTTTTAGTAGAAAATTCAAGCATAACAAAAAAAAAATGGGGGGAAGGGTATTTAAAGGTATGGATGTCAAATAGTTTGGCTTTATTTAAGCAAAGTTTTTTTTTTTTTTTTTTTTTTTGGTTTGAATTGAGAAGACTCCTTTCTCCTTTGCTTTGATCACAATTGTATATATCCAGCTCTTTTATAAAAGGAGTGTATAGTTTAAAATTTAAATAAAAATAATCTGAGTCATTCTCTGTATACAAGCCAGTAAGAGCATTTCATTAGCTTCTAATACTTCAAATCCTATCTTCCATATAGCACAGTCTTCTGCAGCCTGGGAAACAGAGCCATCCAGCTGTCCAAATGCAAATATAAAAGTGGTTTTAAGAGAGCTGTCAGGGCAGTTAAAGCATCCCAGTATTCGGGAGCCAGGGTACCAACACATCACCACGATTCATTGTTCTCCAACATACACTGCCATTCTAAACTCATGATGTTGCCTGTGTTAAGGATCTCTTCGTAGTATCAATACACGTTTTATAAATCACAGACAGGATTTATGGAGATGATGGGCATGTGTTGCTTTTCACATCAAAGCACTTTTTACATCGAAGTGTCAGGTCACGTGTGTTTCTTAAAAATAACGTTTTCCTACTATTAGAAAGAAAGCAAGTCAGAGTACGATTTATTTTGTGCTGCCCTGAGAGATGAAAGAAGTTGTAGCTCTTGGGTTTTCTCTGTCCGAATGCCAACTCGATTTCTCTCATGATCTGTCGCCTACTTAAGTCTACACATCTCCTCTCGGAAACACAGAGCCTGGGGCCCAGAAGAGATAACTAGTTACTAGAAGATATAGGGAAGGTTTCCTAGTACCCTCTTTCCCTCAGTCACTCTGAGAGAAGCAAATCCTTACTTCTCTAAAACACATACTAGTAAACGGATCAAAACTGAACACTAAATGGATCAAAGCTGTCTTCTAGGAAGCAAAGAGAAATGTACCTGTACCAGAACAAAGTGAATGGGACTGAGAGATCAAGTCATGTGTTTATCATTGAATATTAGATCCATGATATAAGGTGGAATGTAGGGCTACTAAAAACAGTAGGTCATCTTCATGGTGACAGTTTTAGTTTGGGATATGTTGAAATTTAAAGATTACCTCATGCATTAGACATAGCATCACAGGGTCACTTCATTCCAAATACACAAGGCAGCTAAAAAACAAACAAAATCCAAAACAAACAAACAAGCAAAAAAGTAATGTTCTGTAATGTTCTGAAGCTTCACCTTCTTTAGATAGTTACCTTCTTACAGAAGTTGCAGTAGTGAGCAAACTCCTTCTCAAAACAAGGCACACAATAATTGCCACTCTCTTTGGAGATCAAAGGCTTGGTTCCTATTGGCTGTCGGCAGTGCTCACACACGAAGCAGGTTTCATGCCAGTAATTGCCCTTAAATTCCATTTTCCGAGACCCTGCACCCCAAAGTAAGACACTGTTAATAGAAGCCGTATACTCTTGTGTTTACTAAGAAAGTGTACCTCAATATTTTAGGTAACAAATGGATTGCACTTTGGAGAAACATTTAGTGTTTCCTGAGACACTAGAGAAAAGAGGAATTGCTGGAGATCTGCTAATAATAATGGGTGCCCATAAAACTTCTTCCCATCTCTGCATAAGCCATGGGAAATCCCTGCATGTAGAATTGTTCGTGGTTTGGATACATTGAGTTTTTGTCATCATCGGGGACAATTATCAATGCCCAGGGCACCACCCCTGAGATTCATATAGTGAGAATGCCTCCTGGATTTATTAGAATGAATAACTGTGAGAATCCTGACAGTAATAATACATAGAGTTGGGGGATTGACTGACTCATGGCATATCAGAGAGAGAAGAAAGATAATGAGAAACAAGAAATCTGCTGTCCATCTGTCCCTTTTAGCTATGAGATAGGAGCTGCCTCCATGAAATTGTAACAACTTGGATGCCTAAATTAGACCCGAACAATTCAGGACACAGTGGATGTTCTAACATGGGGGAAATTTCATCAGGTCTCATGTCTAGGTGAGGAGGTATGATTAAGAGATGTTAAGAGAGAACCTATTAGTATGTCTCAGGGATGAGCCCTGATGAGTTTTCTAATACTAAATAGCCAGTCCTAGCATACATTCTTGCAGGGAACACGCAAAGGGCTCAATGGGCTGTGTTTATACGCTTACTTCTTTATATGTCTATGTAGCAACAAGAGCTAAATAAGAGGATGGAAATTTGAGAGGGGACAAACTTAGGAGGGGTAGGCGAGAGAAGATTAAAAAGGAAAATGAAATAATTGTATTTTAGTTAAAATTTCAAGTGAAGTTATCCCCATGGACCATTTTCCTTACTTCTTCTCAAACCAGTTTGTATGGAGCCATAGAATGATGCCTTTTGGTCCAGTGAAAAGGCCAGACTATGAAAGGAGCTTTTGGTTATACCTAATGACTGAAAGAAAGTTGATCTCTGGATCCCATATGGTAGAAGGTGAGAACTAACTCACAAAAATTGTCCTCTGACACTCCCAAAAGGAAAAAAAATACACAAATGAATGAATGAATGAATAAATGAATGAATGAATGCTGAAGAGTGAGGACTATGACAATTGTCTTGTAAAGATTGATCCCTTAAATGCCCATGGCAGGGTGTTTTCAGGTGTGCTTTTGTTATAAGCTTTATCCTTCAGTTAGTTCTATCTCTCTGGATCAACAAGGCTCCGTGAATTGGGTTCTATGAAAAAGATGACATTGATCACTGCAATAATGTTACAAAATGGCAGAGCACTATAATTTATTTGTTTAAGAAGAATAGAGGAATTGAAAACCAGAGGAAGAAAGCCAGAACAACACTTCTTTTCTTAAAGCAGCTTTGTCTGAATTTTATATTCTGTGTATCAGTGCTTATGTGAGTACAAAGCTGTCTCCCTACGTCTTTACAAATATGGCAATATTTTGTATAACCTTGTAATTTCTATGCCAAACTTAGCCCCTCTCCATCTCTATCTCTCTCCTTCTCTGTTTATGTGTTTGGTATCTTCTAAACAAACTTACGAATCATTTTGGAATATTCCATTACATGTATAAACAGACTTTAATAAATTGTACATATATATTTTACCAAATTCTCTAATTACTTCCATAATAAAATTTTGCATATACTTGGGCCTCTGCTGACTACCTTAATAAATATTTCATTTACTTTTTTTAGGTCAATAGTGACTACATGTAAACATTACTTTGCTACTCTAAGTATAATTTTTCTCTATAAAAGACTTGAAATGAAATTTGTCATAAAAGTAGAATGGGAAAAGAAAGCAGTGCTGTGAGCCAGGGATGCTATGTGAATAGAGATGCAGTTTCCTTAGGCATTGCCGACAGGGTCTCACCAGGCATGATGGGTCTCTTGCAGTGGAAGCACTTGGAGGAACACTCGTTGGAATAGCAGTCAGTGCACAGCAGACGCTCATCCTTGGCAACAAAAGGCTTCTCCACCAAAGAGTGATGGCATTTCTTGCACCTGAAACATCCTTCATGCCAGTGACGGTTTTTGTAACAAAGATCCTTTCAGACAGTAAATAAAGTTAATTAAATGTGTTTGCAGTAAAACAAGCTGTTTTCTAAGACAAGTTGCGACATTCTTGGGACCTAGTACCAGTAACTTGTGCCACTAGCTTGAGGCAGAGTTGTTGATATGTAATCTATAGAAAGGAGACTGTCTGGGACAAAAACCTGGGGCCACTAAAGGCCACCGAGACAATAATGTCACTGTAATTTGTCAATTTTCTCTTTCTTTTACAGCATACCAGACGGGTTTTATAGGGAACACTTTTAATTTTTTAGTTGCAGTATCTTATTGTCCATTGAGACGTCAAATAAGCAAATGGCAACACTTAGTTAAGGCAAAGGCAAGGAAGAGGAGAAGTCGAAGAAGAAGGATAAAGGAGGAGAGTGTGAGGTGAGAAGGTGCAGTCTGTGGGGTTGAGGGAACAAGGCAGACTTTTAAAACACAGAGCACAGGCTTCGGATTTCTGTTTCTTATGTTTCCAGTTTTTAATGTATTTTTACATTCATTAAATGTTGTAACTCAACATTTAAGCTGTAAAATTCTGCAGAAACAGTTTAATTTATTATTATTATTTAAACTCATCCTAAAACTTCCGCCCACCACCACCACCACCACCACCACACAAATTGTCTTAAGTATAGTGTGTAAATGTCAACACAGAGAAAAGCAGCATCCTTAAACAGTTACCTACTGAACACCAGCCGTAGCTGTGTGAACAGAAGTGATTCCTACCTTAGAGTCTGATTCAATTGGCCCTTTACACTGCTCACAGTAGTTAGAAAAGATACGATCATAGCAGGAGATGCAGTATAGATTATCATCCTTGAGTACGTACTTCTTCCCAAGAAGGGACACTGTGCAGTATTGACAATCAAACGGAGTACTTGTCATTTCAGTTTTATCCTGTGGATTAAAAAAATGATTTTGTACATTACATAGTGGCATTATAAATGGTAAGTTCTTTATAAAATGTGAGTCAGGCATTTGAGTTTATACACGACTAGGGAAAATTTCACAAATTTAGGAAGTTGCTTGTAGTCATGGTGATTCAGGAAAGGCTTTGAATTCACGGCAGTTCTTTTAAACTCTCTCTCTCTCTCTCTCTCTCTCTCTCTCTCTCTCTCTCTCCTCTCTCTCCCTCTCTCTCCCTCTCTCTCCCTCTCTCTCCCTCCCTCCCCCTCTCTCTCTCTCTCTCTCTCTCTCTCTCTCTCATTTTTTTTGTTTGTTTGCTTGTGTAGCCTTGGCTGTCCTTGAATTCTGTAGATCAGGCTGGTCTTGAACTCATAAAGATCCACCTGCTTCACCCCCATCCCAAGTCCTGGGATTAATGATGTGTGCCACCACTGCCTGGCCTTCTTTTTCTTAAAACTAAAAGCATCCAAATCCTGAAACAATTTTTTTCTCACCCATATACCAAAGTGGAAATCAGTGAGACATGGTAAACAGGAGCTGTCCCACATGATGTTGGGACCTGCAGACAGCATGGTGAAGGCTGGCATTACATAACTATCAGTGGAATTTCATAGAAATAACAATTCATTTCTCTTTAAATTTGCATAATTAGTGCATTCCCATTTTTACTTCTTTTTTATTTCTAAACATATTAAATTCCCAGTAGGGGTCTTTCATATTAATCCTGAGGACTTCCTGTTTTTTTTTCTCCTCACCTGCTGTTCTAGATAATGACTCAAAAAAAAAAAATACCCTGCTTCCTGCTAGGTTTGGTCATCTAGAACTGTGCATTGAAATGTCCCCCAATCTGAAAACACAAAGTTCCTCTGCAGTGGGATTCATCCACATGCTACACTTTTATGACTTTGGTTGAGCAACGTCCCAAGTATGCAGGTAAAACTATAGAATTCTTTCAACTCCAGCACAAGAGCAGCCTATATATACATACATACACACACACACACACATACACACACACACACACATATAAATCTGGGGTTAGGATAAGACTTTGATTTATTTTATAAACCCAGAAAGGCAGTGAACATGGTATTTTCATTATAGCCAAGAACAATAGCACTAATTCTCTTTGGAAAAATATAATTTGCTATTTCTGGATTTGTTAGAATGTGTTCTGATTCTCTCATCTAGATGTCTTTCATTTTAGAAAAACCAGTAGATCGGGTAATTCATCTGGCGCTGCTTTAAAATATTCGATGCTAATGCTTGTCTACTCCATGTAAAATGCTATTATTAAACCTCTTTTTCTGATTTCGCGGATGGAGTCTGTAGCAGTTTCTTGGCAAGTCTGCATTATTGTTCATTCCTGGTGCACTGATTTTGTTTATTGCTCTTCACAACAAAGTAGAGGAAAGAATGAGGTTATGGAACACAGGGGTCTTTTCCCAGGAAAAATACAAACTCAAACTAGAAAGTTCCCAAAGGGATATGGCCAAAATTATCTGCAAGGAACATTGACTTCCCTATTTGATTAATTTCACAGAAATGTCCATTCCTAGTGAATACGAATCTATTCAAAGGAGCCTGAAAACAGCAGGAAACAGATGTATTCCCTTGAAACATTAAAACTATTTCAAATTACATTTACATCAATCCATAGGATACCATTAACTTCTTTCACTGAATATGGAAATATCATTTTTGTTATGAATATGTATTTAGTTTAAAATGAAAGAAGCATGGGTTTCCTCCTGGGTTGGGAACACTCAAAAAAACTTCCATTTTTCAAGATTTTGGTGTACTGATAAAATAAAGACAAAATTGTCCAAAAGTCATGCTACTCCAATAGTTTATTTAAATCAATAATTTACATTCAACACTCTAAATATAAGGAGAGGAACTCACCATCCTCCCTTCCCAACTACACGGCAGCCTTGTTCTACAGAAAAATTTGCAAATAAGCTGGATCATGTTTCCTTACTTTTTAAAAGACTAAGAACGGGCTACTTAATTCTCATTTTCATACTCAAAAACAGAGAGTTGGGTAGGTTAAAGACAAAGTTGGTTCAGTGTTTGAAAACTCTTATGAGCTTTGCATGTATAGCATTATACTCAATATTAACTCAGTGGTAGCTGTCTTCCTTGCCTTAACTGAGACATAGTTTCCTCAGCTAATTCAGGGAACCGTGACTTCAATCTGAAGTAAGCAAGCAAACCCAATGTTTACTTTTGTCTTCGCAAAAAAAAAAAATGCAGGACTTCATTTTATGATGGCCACTAGTTAACTATGGACGCATAAATACATTCAAATATTTTACTAAAAGTAAAAGGTCAATGTTTATATCTCTATATCTATCTATCTATCTATCTATCTATCTATCTCTATCCATCCATCCATCCATCTATCTATCTATCTATCTATCTATCTATCTATCTATCTATCTATCTATCTATCTAATACACAATTCTTTGGGAGTCAATAGAAAGACCAGTGGGAAAAAAACTTGGAAGATATTATGAGGGTTCGGGATCAGGTGTGGGGTGAGATAGGAGAAAGGGTGAGACAGGAGAATGAATAGAAATCTGTAGCTGCAGGTGTGGGGAGTGGTAGAGGGCATCTCCAGTATATACCAGAGACCTGGGATGGGGAAGGCTCCCAGGAGTCTGTAGGAATGACTTTAACTGAAACTCATAGCAGTGGTGATATGGAACCTGAAGAGGTCATCTCCTGGTACCAGGCAGAACCCCCATTGGAGGGATAAGAACACAGAGATGGAGTAGAGACAGATGAAATGCCCAAGCAATAACCGGCCCAACTTGAGAACCATTCCACGGGCAAACACCAACCCCTGACACTATTAGTGATTCTCTCTTATGCTTGTAGACAGGATCCTAGTGTAACTGTCCTCTGAGAGGCTCCACCTGGAAGCTGACTGAAACAGAGGCAGAGACCACAGCCAAACATTGGCTAGAGCTCAGGGACTCTTATGTAAGAGTTGGGGAAGGATTGAGGACCCTGAAAAAGATAGGAAGTCCAACAGAGTCAACTAATTTAGACTCTTGCGGGCTCTCAGAGACTGAACCACCAACTAAAGAGCATACACGGGCTGGCTCTAGCCTTTTCCCTCAACCCCACACGTATATAGCAAATGTGCAGGTTGGTCTTCATGTGGGTCTTCCGACAACTGGAGTAGGGGCTGTCCCTAAAACTGTTGCCTGTCTGTGGAATATGTTCCCCTAACTGGGCTGCCTGTCTGACATCAGTGGGAGAAGATGCACTTAGCTGTGCAGACTCACTGTGCCAGTGTGGAGGTATCGGGGGAGCAAAGGAGGTGTGAGGGGAAGACTGGGGGAGGGCAGTGATTGGAACATAGAGTGAATGAATGAATGAATGAATGAATGAATGAATGCTTAACAAAATACAGGAAGGAAGAACAGATGAACAAGCAAACAAGAAAGTAAGCAAGCAATCATTTTCAGTTTACAAGGAAGGAGAAAAGACATGTAAGAAGTTGCTTCAGGAACTGAGAACAGATTCTTACTGGGGTTGATGAGTCATACAGGAAGACCTTGAAGTTATAGCACTTTGAACCTCTGACTAAATGCAGTGAGATGGAGAGATTAGACCAAAATAAATAAAATAAGTAAGTAAGTAAGTAAGTAAGTAAGTAAGTAAATAAATAAATAAATAAATAAATAAATAAAGGTCTGTTTCAGTGTGTGTGTGTGTGTGTGTGTGTGTGTGTGTGTGTGTGTGTGTGTGAGCATCATTTTGTATTTTTCTTTCTTGTGTTTGGAATCAACATTTTTTTTTTTTAAATCATAGAAGAACTGCATTGCCCTATGGGTAAAGCTGTGGGCTAGAGGATAGGCGTCACCCTTTCCTGCTGCTAACTTGTCAAAGACAGCAGGAAAGTTTGTTTTTTGAAGGTTTAAAATCCTTGAGCAAACATGCTGTCTCATTATGAGCCTTAAGAACTATTAGTATTAGTAATGTGTCCCTCATGGGGTAAGTCAACACATGTAGGTATGCATGCCTAGTCATTCACATGTGCGATACAAGAGAGACATTGTGTCAAGCTTTCAAATTCATCCCACAGTTGATATAAATTTAAGCTCATATTTTTATCCATCTGCACTATACAGGTTTAGAAGTGAAATGATGTATCACCCAGCACAGGAAGATAAATTTCTTTCCTTCCTTCCTTCCTTCCTTCCTTCCTTCCTTCCTTCCTTCCTTTCTTTCTTTCTTTCTTTCCTGTCTGTCTTTCTTTCCTTCCTTCCTTCTTTTATCTATCTTTCTTTCAAAATTACATATATTTTATTTATATTTAAAATGTTATCCACTTTCCTGATTTCCCCTCCATAAACACCCTGTCCCACCCCCTTCCCCTGCTTCTATGAGGGTGCCCCCTCATCCCCTCCAACCTGCCACCCTGACTTTCCCTTATACTGAGGCATCGAGTCTTGGCAGGACCAAGGGCTTCTCTTCCTATTGATGCCCAACAAGGCCATCCTCTGCTACATGTGCAGCTGGAGCCATGGGTCTGTCCATGTGTACTCTTTGGATAGTGGTTTAGTGCCTGGGAGCTCTAGTTGGTAGGTATTTTTTTAATTGGATATTCTTTGTATTTACATTTCAAATGTTATCCCTTTTTCCCCCACTTCCATCCCTCCTCTCCCTCCCCTTGCATCCATGAAGATGTTCCCTTTCCCAATCACCCTCTCTACTTCAGTGCCTTGCCATTCCCCTACACTGGGAGAACAAGCCTTCACTTGGCCAAAGGCCTTTCTTCCTATTGATGCCAGACAATGCCATCCTCTGCTACGTATGCAACTGGAGCCATGGGTCTCTCTCCATGTGTGCTCAATGGTTGGAAGCTCTGGAGGGTTTGGTTGGTAAGAATATTTCATCTGTCAAGTTATATTTTATGGTGAGGAGCTGATGAGGAGACCGAAGTTACGAGCAGCATATCTACTTATATTCTACTCTGCTGGGCAGAACCAAGAGGTTCACCACAGGGATACTTGACAGATCATGCCAAGCAAGGACAGTGAGAACTGGCTGCCATCCTTGAGGACCTTACTATGCTTCCAGGGCATTTACATGCCTTTCATTTATCTACAAATTCAATAACTATATAAAGTATATTTTATGTAAAAGAGCCAGCTAGAGGTTGTAAAGGCTATATAAAAACACACAAAACTTACAACATGTTGGCAGAGAGCATACACATAACTTACTAAGAGGCTTAGGGCATTTTGTAAACCTCCAAATAAGGTTAGAAAGTAGCTAAGTGAAACAACAAGTTACAGTAATTGAAGCAGCACTCTATGTTTGACAAATGTTCAATCCAAATCAGAATGTTTAGGGGTGGAGAGTAAAAAATAAATCTTTTTCATTTCTTGTATGATTTATGTTCAGCTGAAAATTACCTCCTCAAGAGAGGACACAGGAACTATTCTCAGCAACCTAAGATTCAGGAGCTCCTTGGAGAAGCTGAGCCTGCATAGGTGTAATGTGCATAATATAGATCGTCAACTTTGGCTCTGTTCTCTTTCTAGGCAGAAACATTTGTCAGCCACAGTGATCTCCTCAGTCTCCTATCAGTGAGCGAGTGTTCCGGAAACTCATTTAGCTCTGCTAACTAGAAATCCAGAAGGCAGATGTTTAGTGAAAAGAAGTGTCCCTAGTTTTTGTATAGCAATTTCCCTTGAGCTGCATCTTGGAAGAGATTCTCTGACCTGTAACAGGATACGCAATGTACTCTAGGGTTCCCGTATTCCTAAAATGTAGCCTATGCAGGGTGAGCTTCGGGAATGCAACTGTCTTGGATTCGTTCCCACACTCCTTTAAGGGACTCCAATACACTGGCTGGTTCAAGTTCGGTAGGTAGTATTGTTGCTTTTGTAGCTACCCTTCCTGGAGTGAACCTATTGATAGTGTCACATAACATGCTTTGAATGGTTTCCTACCATTTCAGGATGCCTACAGTTAGTTTCCCAGGTGCTATAACCAGATCAGTAGTGGAGTTAGAGGCAGAAATTGGAAAATGGGCAGGCTGACTTCTGAAGCAGGGCAGACAAAACATGAACTTGGCCGGAGGGTAATCAATACCACCCTTGGTATAACTAACATTATCAAGGGGGTATAGTGCCAATATGCATAAATTCCTTTTACCTTCACAAAGATCCACCAAAGCATAGAATTCGTTTTCTCATTTGGCAGGTAAAGAAACTACTTTTTGAACCCAAGGTCATTATGATGATGAAATGCATGATCTAAGAACTCAATTCTGTACTTTAAAAAACCTGGAGTCTGGTATCTTAACCACATAAATATCTCTGTTCTTGAGTTTATGGGGTAGGGCATTTACTATGGGCTAACACAACTGGGAAGCACACTTATACATATGAGGCATTCATAGACAAGAACAAGAAATTTATGTCAAGTGGCTTGCAAACAGGAGATGATATTGTATTAGTGAACACATTTGGAAAGTTTAACTGAAGTAAATAGATTTGTTGCTTTAAGATTCAATTTATAGTTAGATTTTTTAAAATAGTAAGTAACAGGCTTCTAGGTGACATTTTTGAAAACCTAACAGTAGTGATAGGAATGATTAGAAGGTACTTTAAGAAAATCAACCAGAAGCTTCTATTCCCACTTGATTAATAAATACTGTCTTCATCTTTAAAAGTTGTTACTATCTTTGAGAGGAATATGAAAGAGATTCAATGCTGTCTTTTACATAAAAAAAGTTATTAATGGAAAAATTAGAATAAAACACAAATAAATTCACATTAAATCCTAACACATGCATATATTAAATTACATAGGCTTAGATATGATTTATACAATCATATCTGGCTACAGGCACAGATTTGTTCTGAGAAATGTGTCATTAATCAATTTCATTCTTGTAGTAATGGCTAGAGTTTGTTCATATAAAGTGTAGATAGTATATAGTGCATCACCCAAAAAATTGAAGTTAAAATAGTAAGAAATCAGTAAGTTAGGTAGAGAGACAATCTCAACAGAAACTTCCATCCCACAGAAACCTCACCTGTGGTGACACCTAAGCCAGCAATGGTCACCATGGCAACCAGTGAGGAGTAACTTCTGAGTTCATTAGGTTGTAGTTTAAAAGACTAAGGTTTTAGTTTCAAAGACTACTGGAATTAGGTATTGTCCATCACCTGGCTTGAACACAGGATAACTTATAAAATATCTATGCCATTCCATGCCTGAAAAATTTAAATGAGAGAATAAAAATGAAGGTCAAAGATTGGGAAAGAAAGGCATTGGCTAGCATTAAAAAACAAATTATTCATGTGAGAAAAATGTGATTTAAAGCCATTTTTAATCCAAATCTCATTGTCATTCTTTTACAAGAAAAACACAGCATATGAGTTGTACTTGTGGTTCTTAGTTCCGAGTCTTCAGATGTGAGGATATAACTTGGAGGAACTACAAACACCAAGAAGGTATAAAATGCATGCCAGTTGGGGAGCAAGAGTGCTTGGTAAGAGAATAGAAATTAGCAAAGAATGTCTGCAGTGTTTATTGCTATTCAGCTTCGCCAGGAAGTCACAGACTGTATCAAAGCAAAAGAGGAAAAAGAAGATCAAGAATAGAAAGGAAACAAATGCATTATATATATTTTTTGGTAATCTGATTGGGGAATTAGGCATATTATGCTTTTAGGTTATTAGAATGAACAAAATATGAACATGAAAATCTATCCAATTATCATCCAATGGCAATAATTGGACAGTAAAATTATGAGTGTGATTTTGACTCATCATACATGCTCCGCTACTTTGTCATAGGTCATCACATAGAAAGTTATAAAGGTTTTGATGGAACACGAAGAAAACCCAAGTGGAAGGATGTAAGATATTTATGGAGCTGAAGATTCGCTGTTCTGAATGTGCTGTTGTTTTTCTCTCTCTCTCTACTTGCTTTACAGATAAAACTAAAACACTGTTGGGCTATTTTTGGTGGAGTTTATGAGCTTGTTCTATAAACCACATAAGAATGGAAAGCCTGAGAATAATAAAATTACATTCAGTCAAGAACAAGATGGGAATGGTCCAAGAGTCAGATGTCAGGCCAAGCAGAGCTGCTGCAACACACAGTGTGGCAGAAACACTGTGTTAGCTACACAGATCCCTGGAACAGGAGGTCACTCAGGAATGTACCTACCCATATGGACATGTGATCTGAGAGACAATGTTGCATGTGCCAAGTTGAGAGGGTCTACTGTCCAAAATTAAGTGATGAGGGGAAAAAATGGTCCTTTCAGTAAAATATTCTGGGGCAAATGAATTTCCAAGTGAAAAAGCATGACATTAGGTAGGCACTATTTTTCTTCATGTGAAAACATCATTTCTGCTAGATTATAAGGTAGGTCAAGGCAGAAACTATGACAATACAGACAGTATGAGTGTGTCCATGTAAAAAAGTTCTCAAGACAGAAAAATACCATCCACATGGGATTCCATGCTAAGTTACACATAAGAACTTCTATTTGTCAAAGAAACTAAATTAGTGAAAATAGGCCACAGAGTCAAAGAAGGGTTCACACCCAGAACATGGGAGGATTCCAACAAATGCATAAGGAAGAAAAGGTAGGCAGCTTAAGAAAGACCCAAGAAAATGCACAAGAGGAGAAACAAGAAACGACTTGGAAATGTTCTCAGTCTAATCCATAGTTACTGAAAGAGTTCTGCATGTTCAACAATACCAATAAATAAATGAATGAATGAATGAATGAATAAATAAATAGATAAAAACACAATTATATATGTATGCTCAGAACAGCAGGCTAGTTATATAGCATGACACAGCCCATGTGTCCATGGGAGACAAAATAATAAATAAATAAATAAATAAATAAATAAATAAATAAGTATAATTATATATATAAATATATGCTTCTCTACCATATCATATGGTAATAAAAGGAGATAAGGCATATACATTCTTCCCAACACCAAACTTTACAACCTGTAAAATAGGCAATGGTGAAAGACTCCATAAAGGCTATATAAGTCACATAAATTCTAACCAGCGAAAGACAGTAATCAGAAAAATTTACACACACACAAACACCCCACACACATACACATATGTGCAAACACATATACATCACACATGTGTGTAATGTACAAATACACTCATACACATACAATAAGAAAGAAGGATTCTTTTTAAACTATGGTGGTGTTTATATCATCAGAGTTCAGTTTTAAAATAACTTTTGACTCTGAGTTTAGGAAGTTAGATAAAAGACTAAATATTCAATGAATTCTACTGTATACAGCTGATTTGTTATTCTTGTATTTTACACATATATTATTTTCCAATGTGCAACATGTTAGCTAATTCAGTTTTATACAAACTAAGGACTATTACAGGTATGCTTTCTTACTTTATCTTTTAAATCAGAGCTACCAGGTTTTCACGTAAGAGCTTTTACCGTTTGTTTTGTGATAAAGATTAAATAAATTTGACCCTATGGATTCCAACAATAGCTCTGTGCAGTTCTGTTTTTTTTTAAGGAAATTTATCTCATTGTGTTCTAGCCTGATGGAGTTTAAATATCATATATCCTCTAGTCTAAGTCCAATTAGAAGCTAACCTCATTGATTTGATCATAGCTTTGTTTTCACCAAGGAGGTAGTAATGCTGTTTAAAAATAAGCTCAGTGGTTACCTGCCTTATACAGAGAACATGTGGCCAACGGTATTTAAGATGGCTTTCTTCTCTAATGCATTATTTAGCTGCATAGATGCTCATAAGTTACTTTCACATAGATCAGCCATTTTCAAGCTGTGGATCATGACCCTCACATGGGTTGCATAGCAGCATATCAGAATTTACACTAAGATTCACTGACAGTAACAAAATTACAGTAATGAAGTACCAACAAATAACTTTATGGTTGGGGAGTCACTAGGACATCAAGAAACTATATTGAAGGGTGACTGAGAAACGGCTACAGATGCAAATACTTGTAGTCTTTAGACTCTGCTGGGGTTTCTGGCTGAATTTCATTGTTTTCAGACTACCTTCTGGGGATGATTCATTTGCCTTAGATGTGTTTAGGGATAAATGGGATTCAAAGAATAAGCATGAAGACATTAAAATGCTTGAGGATAGCAGTGAAAAAAATTGAAATCTGAAATGTGTCCGCTGCATGGATGAAACTTGGAGAAGCAGACTGAGTGGGGGATTCCTAATTTAAAATGCACGTCATTGGGTTTACTTTCTCACTTGGGGTCTTCATTTTGAAAAATTTCCGGAAGGTCAGACAGGCATAAATGTGCAGGCAGAAGCATTTGGAAACATCATTGGCCGAGGTATGATATGCACTATTCTTTGCAAAGGGTAGTGGATTAAATCTACAGTACATAATGGCCACCCTTTGCTTGCTGAGGCAGGTGTTCCATGTGCTCTAATCTCTTCTCTGCACCCTTACACATGTACTCAACTGAATTAAGCCACACAATCTACAGGCATGTTTTCTGTCTGCTGGTAAGAACAAAAGAGTTCAAGAATATGTTCCTTAGCAGTAAAGGGCCAGGTAGGCTTTATGAACTCAGTTTGATCCTGAACCCACATGAAGAAGAAACAGAAGTTGTCCTCTGACCTCCTCATGTGTTTTGTGGATTGACACTAGCCCTACATACCATACACACACAAACACACACACACACACACACACACACACACACACACACACGCTAAGAGTTTATGAAAGAACCAGAAAAACTACAAGTAGTATCATTTATACTTTTATGATTTTATACATTTTATACATTTAGGAGTTTTTCATGTTTTTCCCTGGTTCTAAAGATAGACAAACTTACATGTAGTTCCTTCCTTGCTTGTTTGTAACCAAAACATGGGAGAAATGCTGGCTTGGAACTTAGAAGCAGAAGATTCTCACATCACTTAAGTGCAAACCTTTAATTTGTTTTTACAAAATTCATTTGTCTTTTTTGGCCCCTATTTTCCTTAAGCACAAAATCAGAATTCTACTGGCTGCTTATAATTCTACCCAAGTATGCAAAAATGAAGAAGTCTTGGTAGCCTGTAGCTAGAAACTATGGTTCACATTTTGAAGGAGTAGCTATTTTTGCCCCCTCAAAATGCTATTGTAAAAAAAAAAAAAAACAACCAAACAATCTTAAAATAACCAAAGCCATAACTTTCAGACATCAATCAAAAATAACCTTAAACAAGCAACAGAGAATTGTGGTGGAATGTTTGATATTAATCTCTAGGGAAACTTTGCAAGCCTAGATTGTTGGAAGCTTGATGTTTTGTGTGGAGAGTTCAAACATGAATTCTCCTGAGAGCCAATGAAGTACTCTCCCATGAAATAGAGCAGCTCACAACTGCTCCATCTGTTAATTTATTCTGTGGAGATGAGCAAAGAAAAAAAAAAGTACTTTTTATGGTTTCATGGAGAGATTACATTTAGAACTGTTCGGTGATAGTAGCCATTAACTGAAACAGAGTTAAAATATCATTCTCTTGAATCTCTGAATGTAACATTTTATCAGTCATTTTATTATTTCAGAAGTAAACTCATAGGCTTCATAATGCACTTGATTTTTAATCCACTAATATGTAAGTAACTTTCCCTTCTATCTTTCTTTCTTTCTTTCCTTCCTTCCTTCCTTCCTTCCTTCCTTCCTTCTTTCTTTCTTTCTTTCTTTCTTTCTTTCTTTCTTTCTTCCTTCCTTCCTTCCTTCCTTCCTTCCTTCCTTCCTTCATTACTCTCTCTCTCCTCTCTCTCTTCTCTTTCTTACTCACTTTACATCCTGCTCTTTGGACCTTCCCAGTCACCTCCTTCCACAATTCTTCTCCCCTTCCTCTTCTCCACTGAGCAGGTGGATGCCCTCCCCAGGTGTCCCCCTACCTTGGCACCTTAAGTTTCTGGAGGGCTGATGCATCCTGTCCATCTGAGTCCAGACAAGGCATCCCAGCTAGAACATATCCCACACAGAGACAACAGCGTTTGGGATAGCCTCTGCTCCAGTTGTTCAGGTCCCACATGAAGACCAAGCTGCACATATGCCACATATGTGCAGCCAGCCCATGGTTGGTGGTTCACTCTCTGAGAGCCCCAAGGACAGAAGTTAGTTGATACTGTTGGTCTTCCTGTGAAGTTCGGTGGGGTCTCAATCCTTCCTCCTATTCTTTTATACAAGTCCTCAAGCTCCTTTGCTAGTAAGGTAATTGGATCCTAACATCCTAACCACATCTCTTTACTTTAGTCTATCATTACAAATGGAACAATGAACATTTCTGAAGATGTGATTTGAACCTGTCCTACTTTGTGTGTTCTTGCTTAGTCATTCTGGAAAAGATGTTTTAGAAAATCAAATCCAACTCCTGGGTTGTTTTAATCTCTTTGAGGCCTTTTCAGGAATCTTTGGATCAGGCCTTGTTGAAGACAAGCTTAGAGACATGACTCATCCAATAGTACCACTTAGGATCAGTGTATATTGGGGGGCAAAGCAACCCTGTTTCCTAGTGATAAAATCTATCAGAATAAATATAATACACACTGGCAAGTGATCCCTAGCTTTGTATATCCTCAGGTAGTCAGCAACTAATATGTGAAGTTTTACAGAGCTATTAATCATATCAGATTTTTAATTTTTGTTTTTGGTCATCCTTTCTATCTAGAAATTGCTCCATTATATTCATAACCACTGCCAGCTAATGGCTGATGTGAATGGTGCTAGACAGTCATGCCCACCCAACTTGTTCCTGATGCTTCCCTTGCTCCTAATGACAAATGCAAGATGGCCAACAAAAAGTGTATGCACTCACTGATAAGTGAATATTAGCTCAAAGGCTCAGAATACTGAAGATATAATTTACAAACCATTTGAAGGTCAAGAAGAAGGAAGACCAAAATGTAGATGCTTCAGTCCTTCTTATAAGGGGTAACAAAATACTCATGGGAGGAAATTTAGAAACAAAGAGTGGAGCAGAGACTGAAGGAAAAACCATCCAGATTCTGCCCCACCTGGGAATACACCCCATATGCAGCCACCAAACCCAGTCACTATTGCTGATGCCAAGATGTGATTACTGTCAGGAGCATGATACATGATGTCTCCTGAGAGACTCTGCCAGAGCCTTACTAATACAGATTAAAATATTTGCAGATAACCATTGGACTGAGCATGGGGATCCCAATGGAGGAGTTAGAGAAAGGACTAAAGGAGATGAAAGGGTTTGCAACACCATAGGAAGAACAACAATATCAACCAAGTAGAACTCCCAGTAACTAAACCACCAACCAAAGAGTACACATGGAGGAACCCATGGCTCCAGCTGCATATGTAGCAGAGAATGGCATTATCTGGCATCAATAGGAGAAGAAGCTCTTGGTCCTGTGAATGCTTGTTTCCCCAATGTAGGGGAATGACAGGGTGGTGAGGTGGGAGTTGGTGGGTGGGAGGGGGAGCATCTTTATAAAAGCAGGGAGAGAGGGGGGAATCATAGGGAGGAACAGAGAAAAGGCTTTTAACATTTGAAATGTAAAAACATAAAATATCCAATAAAAAGTGTCATCTGCCATTGTAGAAATTTAGACCAGTGAGGACAAAGCAAGCCTGTTAGCAGGGCTACGTCTGTACCGCATGCTAAGTATCTTTTATCAAGACTGACATTTGGGTAGCTGCCTTGGGCTGTGGAAGCAGAATCAGAAGAGAAGCTGTGGCCTTTCCATGAACTTTCTGTCAGTGATCTCAGGGTTAGAAGCCATAAGGGGGTGAGGAGCTGAGCACCAAATAATCAAGGTAGTCAGTTTATTTTCTCTATATTTTAACGTAACTTCACTACTAATGAGCAAAGTCAATTCTTTTTCCATTAGTCACCATAAAAATATGACAAATATACCCATTAAAGCAGTTGCTCCAGAGCAGGGCCAATTAATAATTTCTATTCTAGGAAACTGGAACATTGCTTGGGGCTCCAATCACTATGCTGTAGTTGCTCAGTCCAAACATGGTATAATCTTTAAAAAGCATGGAAAAAAATCATACTATAGCACACCCAACCAAAATTATCCCTTATGATTTTTAAAATAATTATGCCTTTAAGTTATAATTTCTACTTCTGCTTCATATGGGTAGTATTGGAAATTGTTTAATAAAATGAATAAAATGAAGAATATGTTTAGTGTATCATAATTCGTAATGATAATTTATATATTCTTTGTTTAATAGTTCCCACATTCTTTCAAATATCTATAATTTACCTAAATCATAGCTCTAGAATAAAAAAGGGAAGAGCTTTTAGCCATTCAACAAAAAGTAATAAATAAGTTTTTACAACTAATCACATATTATTCTCTGATCTTGTAGCAAACTAGTCAAACAATATGTTTACTTTTTACATTTCCTCACATTGACATGAACCCCTTGGTTTATGATATTCCTAGTTTATGATCTTAAAATTCATTAAACACAGGAATGAAAGAGATTATTTCTTGTCCTTTTAAGAAAAACCTTTAACATTTTCAATTAAACGACTTATGAGAGCACATTTAGAAATTATGTAATTTGCAATCCGTTTAATTAAAGTGATTTATGATTCTCTTAGAAAGGTTAAACTTATACCTTGAATTGCACACATTTCACCCTAAGCTCAGTATGACAAATTACATCTTCTTGATGCTAGTCCTCAGGCTGGAATCCAGTATCACCTCCCTTCTAATAGGTAATTAAAAATGCCTCAGATGACACAGCAGTTGGTGAAGGATTCCTATTGCAGAATATTTGATCACATTGTGAACCCCGAGACTGTTTTATTTACTGAAAGCCCTGTTTCTAGTTTTAGTGTGGCTTAGTACTTCTCACAAGTTTGTCATCCCTCTGGTTGGAATACAGATATGCCCTTAGTACACACCTTAATCCAAAACAATAAAGTTAATGCTGAGTTGTAGAAGGAGGCACTCGTATTTGTATGTGGCATCTAATTCAGTGGCAGACAGATGAATCAGAGAAAGATTTGACACAATAGGTTATGTCCAACTCTCACAAGAAGAGAAAGAAAAGGGAGGCTACCTTAGAGAGAACAGTGCAGAGGAAGAAGGCATCTTTACTGGGACAGCAATAGAAAGACAGGTTATAGAGAGTAAGAACAAGCTAGACACAGGTGAAGACAGAAAGAGAAGGAACCAGAGATTAGATCATACTGCCAGATTTAGTCTGAGGCCAAGCAGAACAATTCAGGAGAAGCCAGATTGAATCAGCCAGTTTGGAAAACATTTTTGAGCCAGAACAGCTGAGTTGAACCAGCCAGCCAGAGATCAGAAAGAACTAGGAAGAGTGAGCTTATTCACCAGCAAGTCTCAGAGGCTGCAAACTACCTAGGCCTAGATTAGACTGTATGTGTTAGGGCCTAGGTAAAGTGTTAAGGCCCAGGTAACTGTTACCTGGGTAACCTGCCATCATAAGGAAATTTCTCCATATGTTCTGTTGGGTAGAAACTTTCTAATGCCAAGATCGAGTACATATTCTGTGCCCTTGGGAACAAATCACAATAGAAGTCAGCAGAATTTTGTATACTTACCTACAACAAACTTGGACATGAACCAACCACCCAGAAGTACTTTCTGCACCTATGTATAAGCTTTTATGGAATTTGCCTTCATAAGCTTCCCATGAAATAAATGCCACACCAGAGAGACACTTGCACCAATTTAAGAAACTATTTGGAATAAGACTTCCATTTTGAGTAGTGGCCTTGGAAAGCTGAAGTTCTCAATGCCTCCCTGGGAACTGACATCGGACTTGGCAGAAAGAGACATGAGCCTGGGTAACTGACATCCTGGTTGGCAAGTTAAGACATGAACATTGGAAATTACTCAAACTCTACCCTGGTTTCCGGTCAACCAAGATTTTACTTAAAAACACAAGAGGCATTGTGATGATAATGCCGGAAGACATGCTTTACTTTTCTCAGGAGGGTCTTTCACAGCCTTGGAATTTTGTGTCACATGCAGGAACTGCGGGTCTCAAATTCTTAGATGTCAACATGTATCTGCGTGCAGTCTTGGTGTTGAGCATGAAATGTAAAAACTCAGTTAACTTTAACATTGTCATGTTACACATAGGGACTAAGCTACAAAGAAGGCATCTACCATACCTTCAGTCTTCTTTCCAGTGGAGTCTGGGAAATTTGAGTGCACCTTTAAATCAGATTTTGCGAATGTTTAATACAACAGCTTTACACTGTTAACCAAATTTACTTGAATGAGCTTTGCTTTTCCTTGCAAAATGTCCATGTATGATCTTTCAAAGTCCAAGCTTAGTTAACTAGGGGGCTAAGGATGAGTCGTTTCCTTTCAGATCAGCTCAAATTAAATGCTACTGACTTATACTTGTTACTGTTGTAGTCTTTTCACACAAATTGGTACTCTGCTTCATCTGTGTGAGCTCATTTCCTCTGCAACATAGCAGTTATACAGCTAATTAATCGTTCATGCAATACCATCTAAAAAAGTTAAACCCTCAGGATAGAAAGGAAGAGAAAGAGAAAAGGAAGGAAAAGGGCAAGTAGGGAAGGGAGTGCTGAGTCTTAGGAGATTCCTTGGATGGCTGGCAAGCCTGAGACAGTTGTCTCTTAGAGCTCATTTTATTTTCTCTTAGAGCATACTTGGGAACTCCCTTTCCCAGATCCTGTCTGGGAGCTGAGGCTGGGAACTGGGGATGTTTGAATTCCTTAGTTTGTTCTGTTTTGTTTTTCTCATCTAACAAATGGGAAAATTGGGTTTAGAAGAAAACACTCCCCCCCCCCTCTCTCTCTTTCTCTCTCTCTCTCTGTCTCTCTCTCTCTCTGTCTCTCTCTCTCTCTGTCTGTCTCTCTCTCTCTCTCTCTCTCTCTCTCTCTCTCTCTCTCATTTTTTTTTTTTTAAGATAACAGTAGTTAGCAAAAATGCTTCAGTATAGTTTAGGTTCCTGGCACTTAGATAATTTACTTTGTGTTGTTTTTCTACAAGGTAAAAAGCTTTTTCTTTTTTTTTTTTTTAATGATGGCTTTCGTTTCAGATGTGGTTTATGAAAATAGAAAAAAAATAAGCTGCTATTTGCAATCCCTCTCCAGGTTTTAATTACCATCAGGTAACAGCATCATAAATGCAGCGGTTTGTCCCACAGCAGAAGCCAACCCACTGGCAGCTGTACAAAGTGAAATAAATATCTACCAAAGAAAATACAGTCTCACCCACCATCCAGTGCAAGCCGGTGTTTGTTTGTGTTTATTATGAAAATTATTGGATTAGTATGGCTATTGGAAAGAAGACACAAAAAGTGGGTTTTGCTTTTATTTCTGTCTCATCAGACAAAATAATGTGGTATGTAGTCTATTTCCCACCAGAAAGTGGTTAAGAATAGTAACACCATAGCCCGAAAGTACAGTGGCGATAACCCCAATCAGTAGCTGTAAACTCTTTTCTTTTTTTTTTTATTGGAGAATTTTATTTTAAAAAACAAAGATAAATGTACAAATTTTAAGCATTTTTGCATAAAAGTATACGAATACATTTTTGTCATTGCTTGTCTTGTTTTTTTTTTTTTTTTTAAGGTTTGATAGTGTGCATTAAGATCTTACTAGTTACAGTGAGCATAAAGTACATGTAAAACAGGATGTAACCTGGAATTAGTCAAAGTTTTCTTGGTGTGTAAGGAGTAAGCATAATGTTTCTTTTCTTTTCTTTTTTTTCTCTTTTCTTGAACTTCACACAGTCTGTGAGTTGTTTCTGGGGTGTTCAGAGCTTTCTGGGGTTAGTATCCAATTATCAGTGACTGCATATTATGTCTGTTCTTTTGTGACTGGGTTATCTCACTCAGGATGATATTCTCTAGATGCATCCATTTTCTTAAGAATTTCATAGAGTCATTGTTTCTGATAGCTGAGTAGTACTCCATTGTGTAAATGTACCACAATTTTTGTATCCATTCATCTACTGAAGGATATCTGGGTTCTTTCCAGCTTCTGGCTTTTATAAATAGAGCTGCTATGAACATTGTGGTGCATGTATCTTTGTTGTATGTTGGAGTGTCTCTGGGGTAAATGCCCAGAAGTGGAATAACTGGGTCTTCAGGTAGTACTATGTCCAATTTTCTGAGGTATCGCCAGACTGATTTCCAGAGTGGTTGTACCAGTTTACAACCGCACCAGCAGTGGAGAAGTGTTTCTCTTTCTCCACATTCTCACTAGCATCTGTTGTCATTTGAATTTTGGATCTTGGCCAATCTGACTGGTGTGAGGTGGAATCTCATGGTTGTTTTGATTTGCATTTCCTTGATGGCTAATGATGTCGAGCACTTCCTTAGATGCTTCTCAGCCATTCAATTTTCCTCAATTGAGAACCTTTTCTTTAGCTCTGTACCCCATTAATAGGGTTGTGTAAATTCTTTTCTTGATAGTTTAAAATTTGTTGGTCATAATGATAATGCTAAGTGAAGAACAATGTTTAACCTGCTGTTTAAATTTTCATTTGTTCTAACTCTCAAAGATTAGGCAAATTGATCCTCAACATTGGTCATGGTCTTTGTCATAGCAATAGAAACCAAACCAGGACAGAGACATAACGTCTTTACTCCATTCTTCTTCTAGACTAGACTCTGGGTCATGGCTTCCAGAACGTTAGCACCCGTACCTCTCATCTTCTCTAGCTAACAGTTGTTCACAAAAATGCAGAGCAAAACCTGTTTTCACCCAGGTTCCTAACATGGGGAACACTCATCCAATGGTGGTGAGGGTGCAAACTCTACAGTCACTATCAAAGTCAGTGAGGTGGTGGTTCTTCAGGAAGATGGGAATCAATCTGCCTCAACATCCAGTTATACTATTCTTGGGCTTAATGACAAACTAAGGTCAAGCACAGCCCATCATTGATGTATAATTCTGAGTCCCCTGTAATATCTGTAGATGCAATGGAGTGTGGAAATAAAGGAAAACAGCTTCTTAAAAATGCTCTATTTATAATAGCCAGAAGCTGGAAGGAACCCAGATGTCCTTCAGAAGACGAATGGATACAAAAATGGTGGTACATATACACAATGGAATACTACTCAGCCACCAGAAACAATGACTTAACCAAATTCTTAAGAAAATGGCTGCATCTAGAGAAGATCATCCTGAGTGAGATAACCCAGTCACAAAAGAACAGACATAATATGCAGTCACTGATAGTGGGATGCTAACTCCAGAGGCTTGCACTCCCCCAGAAACAACTCACAGACTGTATGAAGTCCAAGAAATAAAGAAAACAAAAACTATACATATATTCACAAGAGGACTTTGACTATTTCCATGTTGCGTTTTGTTTTGCATGTACTTTACACTTATTGCAACTAGTACGTTTTCAATGCATACTGTCAAGCCCTTGAAAAAAATCAAGTACTGACTAAAAAACATATTCACATGATTTTATGTAAAATTTATTTTAATGTCTGAAAAAGCAGTACTGACAAAAATGTATAATTTTAAGCAAAAAATGTTTAAAATCTTTAAAAAAATAATAAGCTGTTAGTCTTTTGTGTAGATGGAAATATCTCAAGAAACACTTCTTGTTATGATTAATAATTTGAGTCTTATTTGTAACAGATAAGAGACCAATGTATTTTCCATGTATTTTCATGTTTAAAAAAAATAAATCTTGTTTTGAAGACAAAAAAAAAAAAAAATGCTTTGAGCTGTGTACAGGGTGATTGTGGAAGTCACAAACATTATTAGAAAAGTACAGGTAAAATTTAGAGTTACGTTTTAAAAGCTGAATAGTAGAGAGAGTCTGAAAGAGTTTCTGAAGCTGAGGGTAGCAACAGTCATGATTTATAGGATGTTAATAGGATGGAGGAGTAGAGGTGTATTACAATGGAGCAGAGTCCTAGAGAGTGCTTATAGTAGTTTCCTTGTCCATGCCTGTAAAACGGATGGTCACAGGTAAAGCTGTTTCCACAGGCCTTAAAAGCTCAGCTTCACACAGCCACTACCATCTAGGCCACAATTTGCTTCTTGGGCAACTTTAGAGAGTATTGGAAAAGCAGGTCCATTACAGTAACTAAAATTCATATCTTGCTTGTTGTTTCAACAATTTTATGTGTGTCTATTTAAAACAGAACAAGACTGCAGTTTGAAAATTAAAGATTCTATAACAGAAGATTTATCCTTCCACATTCTTGTGTTTTGCACGAATTTCTCCCATTTGCAAATACTGGGAATAAAATTTTCTACTCTTAGTTTACTCATTCTAAATGTTCCAAGTTACCTCAAGTCTAGGTAAGGGAGAGGAGTGTTCCCACATGGAGCACTTCTCATCTACTCTCCTGAGGATTTGGGTGCCCTGATCTTGCTGTGCTCCCTTTCCTGCAAACAGCTCTCAGTATCTTCCCCGATTATGAAGGTCCTCTGCCTGAGTTTACCTTCTGGGAAAAGATGAGGTTCGTGGCAAGTGTGCATCCTTCTCTTTCCCACAAGTTGTGCTCTCAAGACAGCTTTAATTAACAATAATAAAGTTAATTAAATAATAAACTAATACATTGATCCATTAATTACAGTTGTATATAATTTTGATTGTTTCATAAGTTCTAAAAGGCAAACATATAAGTGAAAATTCCAAATCTACATATACAATATAAAACAAGTTACTTCATGTTTATGTAGCTTTGAATGTGTGTATTGAGAAAGAAGAATCAAGGGTGTAAGAGTATTAAAAATATTACATTCAAGCTTTTTTACACAAAATATTATGTGTGGAAACATGATCTATTCTTTTTTTATACTGGTTATTGTAAAATATCACAAGAATAACAAAGAAATTCCCTCCAAAATGAATTAATTTTTTGATAGGGTCACACTAAGAAGCCATGGCTGGCCTGGAACTCATTATGCAGACCAGAATGGCTTCAAATGCATAGAGATCCACCACCCTAAAAGATCGAATTAAACTATATATCCCAGTGAGTTTTCTTAGAATAATCATTAATTTGTATTTAAAGTATTCTTGAGGTTTAACTTAATTTTTCTTTAGGTATTACATTTGGGCATCTAGAGTATCTGATTTTTCATGTATAATATAATTCATGTCTATTTTGATGTCAAAATAAATAATGCCATGAATGAATGCTGAATATGCATTTTAATAGTCATATATACTAGACAAAGTACATTTCTGTATAGTATTCAAAAAGTTTCCTTATTTTATTTTAAAATACTTCAGCATTAGATAAAATCTACTTGCCATTTTTTTAATGAAAAAGTACATGTATGTGTATGCTCACAGAAACTTCTGAAACTCAGGCAGATAGAGTTTCTAGGTTGAGTCTCTAGAGCAGGTCTACAGCTTTAGCCAAATCTCAGCACCATCTGTTTGAATGTCTTGAATCTTAAACATACTATTAATATTTCTAAATGACAGAAATCACAGTGTAACATTTTGACATATATAAAGCTCAAATTCAATTTCCTAAATAAAGTTATATGAAAATACAGCTATACTCATGAACTTTATTATCACACTCTCCAGTTACAGTGGAAGGCAGCCATGCACGCATAACATAGCACACTGTATTGCAGTGTTGAGTTGCAGTGGGGAGAAGCCACACCCACACATAGCACACTGTATTGCAGTGTTGAGTTGCAGTGGGGAGAAGCCACACTCATACATAGCACACTGGCTGGCTGCAGTGGGGAGAAGCCACACCCACACATAGCACACTGGCTGGCTGCAGTGGGGAGAAGCCACACCCACACATAGCACACTGGCTGGCTGCAGTGGGGAGAAGCCACACCCACACATAGCACACTGGCTGGCTGCAGTGGGGAGAAGCCACACCCACACATAGCACACTGGCTGGCTGCAGTGGAATGCATCTATGTTCACACATAGCACTCTTGCTTGGCCTACATGGCAGCTGCATCACTAGGGTCAGTAGTTATAAGGCCCAAACTGTTTACTTGTGGCTCCTTCACGTGAAATATTTGTTGACCCATGGTGAATACTTTCAAAGTATATTTTGTGCTTTTAATTATAAACTATTTTAATCATAGTTGCTAAGATAAGCTTACATTTGACTAGGATTGTAAAGGGTTTTCTTTAAGATAACACTAGACATCATTGAATTGTGTTTAACAGCATGACTTTAAATGACATTAAATAGAATAGAATTAAATACCCATTACATCAATATTTTTAAAAAGTTAGATTAACACATGCTCTGATGTTAAACCTCTTAACTGAGGTCAGTTTTAAAAAAAAATTTTAATCTGCGCATAAGAAAAGTACTGGATAAAATTAGAGTACAGCTGGTCAACTTAGAAAGGTAAAGGTTAGAAGCTTCTGTCATAGTATAATTATAAAAATGTTCCTGGAATAAACAAGTATGTGTAGTATAACTGTAGAACTAGAAGTCACTTTAAAAACAGAATCTTAGAGTGCATAGCAGCTTAGTGTCACCTGCATTTACATTTTCCCAGATAACAGTTACATCACACATGTGGATGCTTCAGTTTTTCTTAGAAGGGGAAACAAAATACTCAGAGAAGGAAACACGGAAACAAAGTGCAAAGCAGAGACAGAAGGAAAGGCCATCGAGAGACCGTCCCACCTGGGGATCCATCCCATATGCAGCCACCACTATATCCATCTTTTATGCACCCGGTCACTATTGCTGATGCCAAGAAGTGCTTGCTGACAGGAACCTGGTATGACTATTTCTTTAAAGGTTTTGCCAGAGCCTAACAAATACAGAGGCAGATGCTCACAGCCAACCATTGGACTGAGCACGGTGTCCCCAGTGGAGGAATTAGAGAAAGGACTGATGGAGCTGAAGGGGTTTGCAACCCCATAGGAAGAACAACAATGTCAACCAACCAGAACCCCCTCCCCGAGCTCACAGGGACTAAACCACCAACCAAAGAGTACATACGGATGGACCCATGGCTCCAGCTGCATATATAGCAGGAGATGGCCTTGTTGGGCATCAATGGGAAAAGAGGCCTTTGATTCTGTGAAGGTTTGATGTCCCAATGTAGGGGAATGCCAGGTTGGGGAGGTGAGAGGGACTGGGTGGGTGGGGAGCACCCTCATAGAGGCAGTGGAAGGGGGCATAGGATAGGGAGATTTTGGAGGGGAAACTGGGAAAGGGGATGGCATTTGAAATGTAAATGAAAACAATATCCAGTAAAAACAATCAGAGAAAAGAAACATTAAGAGATCATTTCTCGTGAAGAGAATGTGCATATATTAGAAGCATTGTTAGTTCTGTACTGGCAGGAATTTAGCCAGAACTTATGATAGAAACCCACTGCCCAATCACCTGAATTGCATGTCAGTTATAGGTTTGCTCACTAACATTTTTTAAGAGTGCTAATACTTCTGACCAAAGTACTAAATTTTCTTTTTACAGAAAGGAATTTATGCCTACCTATAGTCTGTTCATTCATGTATTATCAACTCATCTACTCACCAACTAGATTTCACCAGTACAGCACTAGAGAAAAACTGGTTAAGGCATTCAGCATCTTTTTTTAATGTCTAGTGCTAATAACAACCAGAGATTCTCTGTTATTTGGGCCCATCCAGTGACGCCTATAGACTAATAGTGTTAGGGTCATCAGACTTGGAATGCAAAACTGTCATGGTGGGGGTTGGGTTCATGAGGCCTCAACAAGAATTTGATAGAGATGGGGGAAAGCCATTCACTCTGCTAGAGGCAGGGTGGACAGTTGAAGGGCTAATGTTAATAAGTGAAAGAAGATGAGAGGAAGAGAAGGAAAAAAAATTATTCTATCTTGTGTCTGTGTTGAGCCACGAGGTGACTCATGGTATCTTTGTGGAGGAGTGTGCCTGAGAGAAGAACTCTTTGAAGCAGAGTGATTATAAAGTTTGACAATGATGCCAGACAACCAAAGAGAGATGTGAAGCTGGGGCCAAAAAGGCAATGGATGGAAATAATATAAATTACTAGGGCATTTTGTTTTGGAAGGTGACTTAGGTATTGTCCAAGTTGGAATCTTTAGCTGCTTTGCCCTGGATGCCCCTCACCATTACATTCAATTTATTACTGTTATTCTGAGAAGAGTCTGTAGGTCACATATAAGCTCACTGTGGTCTGATTGAGAGGTGCATATACTCTTGAGCTGATAATTTTAAGAGGGTTCGAGGTATTTTGGGGGAAGCGTCCCTCATCCACTCCCTATCCTCTTTAAAGGTCCTTCCAGTGGTTACCCAAGAAGCAGACAGGAAGACGTTATTTATAAAACCAATGAAGTGCAAGCTTAGTTTAACTGATAACTGATTCTATACTTCGTGTATTGAAAACCATCAAAACAATCAGTGCTTCCATAAAATGCTCTATAAAAACCGTGGTAGGGATGAGAGGAAAGTTTATCATTAGACATAACTGTCATCCAGCTAAGGCCAACATGGGACATCTACAGACATAGAAGACAGACCTGAGTATACCTTTCCCATGATGCAATTTGTCTTGTGATTTCAGGCATTTATCTTATACACATTCTTAGAAATATTTTGTCTGTGATTTGTGCTAAGTTTGCTAGGATTTACACATGACAGTATTGTAAATCTGAAATAGTGGCCAAAACAACTTAATGCTTTTCTTTCATTATAGAATGATGAATTTTACATTTCATTGATGTTTTAAGCTCCCACATTTCTATACTCCAAACAAGACAGTATGCTGAGTTTGGCTTCTAATGGATGCCAGGTACCAAAGAGATCCAACTAAAAAGGGAGACAGATGAGCACTTCATGCCTAAGTAATGGAATCTTAGTGTCAAAGAGTAACACTTCAGATGCTGTACTGGTGTGGGTAGGAAGCAGCATTTTACTTCAGTCCTTGGAAACAGATTAGGAAATTGCTTTATGCCTGCTTTTAGAGAGTAGTAAGATTTTTCTAGAAATCAGGCTTCTGATTACCTACTTTACATAAAGGCCTTAACATGTGTCCTATACTTAAACACTTTAACTTGCTCTGTATAAGGAATTCGGTCACGAAGCATCCCACGATAACGTTATTCACACAAACAAATTAAGCAGAACAAGAACTCGGACTATTTCCTCTCCCCCCTTTATGACAGTAAGAATGTCCCTGTGTTAAGATGATTACAGACCCAGAGAGGCAATTTCAGCTGTCTGCCACGGCGCTGCATCCATGAGTTTCACCAAAATGAGGAATGTGTAAAACCTAGAAAGAAACAAAGAAGTACCAATCAGCTCTAATTGCCAAGACTCCATGGTTTGCACACATCTTCCAAGCAAAAGTTTATCTTGAGAATTTTCCGGGAAGTTTGTAAAATTCTCATTCTTAAATATTTTTTTAAAGCCAAAATGCCACATAACCAATCATAAAAGCAGCACTGGGGAGAAAACTCACTTTTTCTTCAGCTGCTTTTTCCTTTGACTTACACTCTGGGAGAATAGATGTGGATTTCCCTCTCAATCACAGACTCCAAAATGAACAGAATGCTCGTCAGCATTACATGAGGACTGCTCCCTACAGCCTTTCAATTTTGTAGGAAAAAAAAAAAAAACAAGTTCTTTCCTACAACTCTGTGACACGCACCCAAGACTCCTCCTAAGCCAAAAACCATCACTGGTCAATTCTACTTAAAACCACAAGGAAAACGTTCCCTTCAGAATATCCTTAAAGGGAAATTTGACTAGTGTTAGTATTTGAAGTATCTGGCAAAGCCACAAAGTTTAAAATATAGAACATTTATGCAGACACACACCCTTGAGAATTTCCACTGACTAAGTTCAATTAAGGACATGACTGTACACAAAATGTTCTCTGAAAGTATGTACTTTGTATTTTTCTTCATCAATCCATTTTTGGCTTTGTTCTCTGGTAGCTACAAAACTCCTCCTTTTGGTGGGAAACATCTGAAGGGCAGCTCTATTCTGGCGAACTGTCTGGGGGCAATGAGGAGAACTCTTACCTTTGGAGTTCTTTGTAGACCAGCAGATGAGATGTTCTTGGTTGCTGCTATCAGTTCTTTCTTGAGAAATTTGAGAACTCTTTGAGTGTTGGATTTGAATAAAGTAACTCAGGATAGTTAGCTGCTTTCTGTACTGCCAGTGTGGTCGGACTTCTGCCTGGGGCCCCAGGTGGTGGTACCGATTGTTATGTCATGATTCACATTGTGTGACTTCATGTAAGCTCAGCCTCAGCTGGTCTTCTGAACTCTTCAAAATATGACATGTTCAGAGAAGTCAGATTATATCAGGGTAGAGGTCTGGTTTTGAACTAATCCATCACAGGAGTTCTCAGTGGGTCACACTGACCTATATGACAAGTGGCATCTGTTCTTAGAATTTCCATTTGAGACCATTCTTTCAGTTCAGAAGGTGGGAGAAAAGAAGAAATGCTCTATCATAACTCCATTTATTTCCTGACCACATTTTCATGGTCGTTATTTTATGCTATAAAGGCATTTGTCAATATTTCTAGAAATCAAACTTAGCTAAATATAACCAAAGAACTGGGATATATAGAGGGAATATAGGCCAATTAACTGCTTTTTCATTCACACAGATTTGAATAGTAAGACATGAAAACAAAATATTAGGATTAGCAAGAACAACATCCGATCAACAAAATTGTATCTGCCTGTCACTGGTGATAGAATCTAGTATGTGCTCAACAGGCATTTTCTTCTACCTTTAAGAAAGGAATCAGTATTGGTGATGTCACAGGGCCTCTCCCGATAAAGTTATCAGGCTACTGACCTCTGGATTTACCTGTGCACTTTTCAAAAGGATAGTTTACAGTCAGATTCACCCTCCCTGTTCCCCTCAATGTATCTTTTTGCTTGAACTACTCCAGCAGAAAGTAGAAGACAATCTTTAGGGTCACAAAGTACATTGAGTAGAATCTTCCAGAGCACTGTCAGACGTGACAGGCAGTTCCTCTGCTCAGGCCTAGCCTTGAAACCTGCTTCCTTACTTTCTCTTGGTTAGACGTCCAGTTTCCCCTCTTCCCTGGCAGTTTATTCTTTGTTCTGTGTTTCTCTGGGCAGTCCAGGTTCCTTACTTTACAATTACATTCTATGACCATCAGATCTTCAGTGTCATCTGACATGGCTCTACTAGGTACCCTGGGAACTGCTGGAGTCTTTGTCTGGGGTTTGCAGCCCTTGCCACAGTGAATGAAACCATTTATCATCTTGGTCCTAGTTCTCAGAGCATGACACTTCCATCTACTAATTGTCATCTTAAACCTTAGGTTCCCTCACCTATTCTCAACCTGCCTCTAATTTTAACCCTTTTGTTGGATTTATTAAATGACATCTCTTAGGCGTATCATTATCCTTTCATTACAGACTCAACATAACTATATAAATTGTGTTATCAATTATAAGCATGTGCTTCTGCCCCAGTGTGGTTCTCATTGTCCTTTCTTTGTATTACTAAAAAGCAATGTTTACTTTAAAATGTGTTATTGAGTTACAAAAATGCATGCTGCCAACAATCTGGAAGAGAGAGAATCTAAAACTACTTGCATTCTTAGGAACAGGCATAACCTCAGTATTTATATTTTTCTCTAGAATGTTGTATGTATATGTTAACTACAAAGGGCAATATTTACATATTTGTATAAATGGTTAAATATAGCTTCAGAGGTACACAACATACTTAAGTAAAAAAAAGACCAAGCAAGTGAAAGATCTGTATGACAAGAAGTTCAAGTCTCTGAAGAAAGAAATTGAAGAAGACCTCAGAGGATGAAAAGATCTCCCACGCTCATAGATTGGTAGGATTAATATAGTAAAAATGGCCATAGTTCTAAAAGCAATCTACAGATTCAATGAAAAATTCTAACTCAATTCTTCATAGAGTTAGAAAGAACAATTTCTAAATTCATTTGGAATAACAAAAAACCCAGGAAACTATCCTCAAAATGAAAGAACTTCTAGGGGAATCACCATCCCTGACCCCAAGCTGTATTAGTGATCAATCATGATAAAAACTGCATGGTATTGGTACAGAGACAGGCAGGTAGATCAATGAAATAGAATTGAAGACTCAGAGATGAACCCACACACCTATGATCACTTGATTTTTGACAAAGGAGCTAAAACCATTCAATAGAAAAACAGACAGCATTTTCAACAAATGGTGCTGGTTCAACTGGCATGTAGAAGAATGAAAAAAAAAAGATCAATTTTTATGTCCTTGTACAAAGAAAGCCCAAGTCCAAGTGCATCAAAGACCTCCACATAAAACCAGGTACACTGAAACTAACAGAAGAGAAAGTGGGGGTGAGCTTAGAACACATAGGCCCAGGGGAAAACTTCCTAAACAGAACACCAATGGCTTATGCTCTAAGATCAAGAATTCACAAATGGGACCTCATAAAATTTCAAAGCTTCTGTAAGGCAAAGGACACTATTAAGAGGATAAAACAGGAACCAAGAGACTGGGAAAAGATCTTTACTAATCCTACATTCAATAGAGAGCTAGTGTCTAGCATATACAAAGAACTTAACAAGTTAGACTCCAGAGAATCAAATAATCCCATTTAAAAATGGGGTACAGAGCTAAACAAAGAATTCTCAACTGAGGAATATCAAATGGCTGAGAAGCACCTAGAGAAATGTTCAACATCCTTAGTCATCAGGGAAATGAAAATCAAAACAACCCTGAGATTCCACCTCACATCATCAGAATAGCTAAGACCAAAAACCCAGGTGACAGCAGATGTTGGCAAGGATGTGGAGAAAAAGAAATACTCCTCTATTGTTGGTGGGATTGCAAGCAGGTACAACCCTCTGGAAATCAGTCTGGAACTTCCTCAGAAAATTTGACATAGTACTACCTGAGGACCCATATATACCACTCCTGGGCATATACCCAAAAGATGCTCCAACATATAGTAAGGACACATGCCCTACCATGTTCATAGCAGCCTTATTTATAATAGCCAAAAGTTGGAAAAAACCCAGATGTCTTTCAACTGGGAAATGGATACAGAAAATGTGGTACATACACACAATGGAGCTATTAAATATAATACTCAGCTATTAAAAACAATGACTTCATGAAATTCTTAGGCAAATGGATGGAACTGGAAACTATCATTCTGAGTGAGGTAACCCAGCCACAAAAGAACACACATGATATGCACTCACTGATAAGCAGATACTAGCCCTGTCCTTAGAAGTGAGAACAAAATACTCACGGGAAGAAATACAAGGACAAATAGTGGAGCAGGAACTGAAGAAAATATTATCCAGAGATTGTCCCACTTGGGGATCCATCCCATATGCAACTACCAAACCCAGTCACTATTGCTGATGCCAAGACGTGCTTGCTGACAGGAACCTGATATGGATGTCTCCTGAGACGGTCTGCCAGGGTCATACCAATGCAGATTAAAATGCTTGCAGCTAACCATGTGACTGAGCACAGGGTCCACAATGAAGGAGTTAGAAAAGGGACTGAAGGAGCGGAAAGGGTTTGCAACCCCATGGGAAGAAACCCCTCAGAGATCCCAGGGACGAAAACACCAACCAGTTTGCACACATGGAGGGACCCATGGTTCTAGCCTCATATATAGCAGAGGATGAACTGGCTAGGCATCAGTGGGAAGAGAGACTTTTGGTCCAATGAATGCTTATTTACCCTGTGTAGGGGAATGCCAAGGCAATGAGGTAGAAGTGGGTTGTTAGGAGTGGGGGCATCTTCCACGGAAAATGGGGAGGGGAGATGGGAGAGGGGGAGGAAGGGGATAACATTTGAAATGTAAATACATAGAATATCCAATAAAAATGATATTAAAAAAAGAAAAGACCAACTATAAGCTATACAGAAGAATTCCCATTGCTGGGTTCACAGATATAAATGCAAATTAAAGAAAGAGCATATGTACTCGTAAAAGAAAAAGACTATGCCCAAAGCCACCTATAGAAAAAGAACTCAAACATCTAGAGGCAGAGGAGTTCATTACTATCATGACAGGCAAGTATGGTGGCAGGCAGTCATGGTGACTGGAGCAGCCACCTGAGACCTCACATCTCAGGAACAGAGCACATGAAGCGCCATGCAGCTCTTGAAACCTAGGATTCTGCCCTAGGTGACATTAGGACGAAGTGGTCTTCCTTTCCTCACAGCCTGCTGCTCGTGTCTGTGTTTATTAGCCCAAGAGTCACAGGAAACTGGTTTAGGTAGAACGGCTAGGACAGAGAGTCCACTGCATTAAGTTAATTTACATTTATTAAATACCACACGAACAACTGCATGTTCCCGTGTCCATTTTGTCTGAAGCATCTGCCATGTAGCTAAGATTGGCTTTGATCTTGTAATCGACGAGGCTATAGGTAAGCACTATCATGCTTTACTGAAACACGTATTTTCTGTGCCAACCTCACTTTATGTCTTTAGTTCTTTGTCCAACCTTGATGTCTATAGGAATTAAAGGCCTAAAGGCTCAGAGTTTTCCTTCTGTCCTTTTGGTTGGTTGAGGCAGATAAAGGGTTTCTATCTTGCGCACTAGACTGTGAACACGAGAAAAGTATAGAAATCTAATACATACTTAATCAAATGTGACTTCTTGTGTATGATGCTACTGTGTCCTGCATGCCTGAAAGTCACGGTTCTCATTGAAGGTATAAGGCGCTCCTGTGTATTTTCTCATTTCTTAACTGTCCATGAAAGTAGAACAATGTGTATAACTCCTTTTAAGCCTACTTATTATTTGAATTTCTTAATAGTTAAAAATGGTTATTCATTAAAAAATAACAATCACATCAATGATAGTGACTCAATGCATGTGGAGTATCATACCAGAGTTTTCAATGTGTACTTTTACTTTATCTCTCACGTCCATGGAGGCAAAGACTTTATAGAATTTAAGGAAAACAAAGCTTCCTCTTCACTGTCCTTTCATCCAATTTCTCAGAGTTTTTGATAGAAACACAATAGCAAAACATTATTCCTGTGGTTGCCGGCAGCTTGACAAAACCAGTGATTGTTCATTGGTACACTTTGACTTCATTACCTTAGTAAAGTACTAACATGTCCAAGGTGACCCCGTAAGTTAGACACTTCTCAGTATTCTATAGCATTGTGGTCCTTGCTCTAAGCACAGGGAGAGTCTATCTTTTAGGGCAGTGGTTCTTAATGCTGTGACCCTTTAATACAGTTCTTCATGTTGCAGTGACCCTCAGCCATAACATTATTTCATTGCTACTTCATAACTGCAACTTTGCTACTTTCATGAATTAAAATGTAAACACATGTTTTCCGATGGCCTTGAGAAGCCTACATGAAGGGATCCTTGAGTACTAAACGTTTCACAACCCAAAATTTGAGAACCACTGTTCTAGGGGGTCGGAGTGGGTTTCTTTTATGATGGTGTAAAGACAGAACACAGCAGAACATGAAAGCTACGGCGTGTTTTCCCATCTCTATTATAGTGGCAAGAGTTATCACACCCGAGAACGTTATATATGTGCTGAAATCTGGTGAAGAAATAATTTAGTAAAATAATTTTTTTGTAAACTTTCAAGCAAACAAAAAAATAAAAACAAGAATGTTAGGAATTATTTTTGTGTAATAAGAAAATGTCACCTCCTTTAACAACCAGTATAATTCAAAATATAAGCATTATATAGACTGCATTTAATTACTTTCAGTGTAACATATAAAATAGGATAGACAACTTTATTTTAAATAATGTTCTTAACTCAGTCCATTAAGAAAATATCAGAAGTTACGTCTTTACAGACAAAATCAGCTATACAATTTATAAACGCTTTTTTATTTACTAAAGAAAATATGAACTGTTTGGCAAATAAAATAAATGCAAATAAGATTAATATAGCTTTACATTTTTCTTTCATTTTTGTAAATTAAAATGAGTTTAAGTGATCACATATTTATTTTAATGATAGAGTGTGAAGTAGATATGGATCACTTTTGTATTTGAAACAATGTTACTAAACAAAAGTTAAATAGGTTGGGTACTAATTTGGAAGCTGGATAAGAAAGTAAAGCGATTTTGGAGTCACAGAAATTTATTATTTTTCTTCCTTTGCTTATATGAAAATATACAACAAAAGTTACCCATATAAAAGCATTTACATTATTATCTTGTATGTGTACAGGTGTTTTGCCTGCATGTGTGCCTATACATCTTGTGTATGCTTGGTGCCTACAGAGGCCAGAAAACATCAGGTTTTCTGGGGTTGGAGATACAAAGCATCCATGTGTGCTGGAATCAAAGAGGCCAATGTCCTACCTACTGAGCCACCGCCTCTCCAGCACCTTAATGTTTTCTACAAAGTTTTATCACCAACTTTAACAAAATGTTAGTTAGTAATTAAGCACTTCTATGCCGTATTAACACTTCATCATTTCAGGAAAGAGGCAGTCTTACTTATATATTTAAATATTTTAAAATGTAAAAATTTCATTGACATATAAAATAGCATTCCTTAAGCATTAGGGTTTTAATTTTATTACAATCAGAATAACTAAAATTTTGACAATAGGTTGTTGCTAACAACTTGCTTTAAATTATTGTTCCAAGAAACTGTTTTAGTATGTCTTACGTAATAATCACAGAAAACAAAATATTAACTTTTAAACATGTCTACTTTTAAATAAAATCTCTGCCAGGTTTAAATACACACAGATTCCATGTTCACCAGCACAGCCTAGCTACCTGTTACCCAGGTTCCAGCAAAGAACTAAGAGCAAAAGCAGCCACTGAAATCAAAACATCTGTTCTTTTAGCCACCTAAATCCACGCAGGCTTTGCAGTGTCCTCCTCAGACTTCCCCTCGCTGCGCCCCGAGGCTTGCTTTAGTCATCTGCCCCAGTGCATGCTTCTTCAGTGTTCTCACTTGTCAAACCACTTCTGAGGTCTCTAGAGACATGCATGCAGGAGGCCTTTTACCTGTCCACAGCAAGTACTACAAAATGTATTTGAAAATTTCTACTTCTAAAGCATTCTCTATATTTAAAAAGTAAAATGATTCATTTTTATTTCAGACATATAAACATTTTCTTGTAAAAAATATACAATATAAAGTAAATAGCAAACAAGTTCTTTCCTAGAGATAAAAAGTATTCTTTTTTATTCTTCATTTTAACATCTGGAAGAACATCAAAGCATATAATATGTTCTACATTCAAAACTTTGTGAAGAAACTTTATTACATAAAAAATTACACATAGAATTATGTGAAAAGAAAATGTTTCATGGAGAACTCAGCAGTAAAGCTTCCCATAAAATTTCCATCAATTGCAACACCACTATTTATTTGAACTGTGTGGGGAGGGCTGACGGGAGAGTAGGATGTGCGGAGTGACTAATTTTGTGATCACTCAGCTACTTTGGGGAAAATACTATGCAACAGAAGTAAATTAGGGGCACTATTCCTCCGTCACAGATGATTTCCTGGACTTCAGAACAAGGTCCTTAATGGATAACGACAGTTCCTGAAGCTCTTTCCGTGTAGTATTGGTGACATCGTGTTGTTCCTTGTCTGATTCATCGCCTGACGGATCCTCTCCCTGCCCACTCTTCTTATTTTGACTGACTAACTGCTTCACAACCAATCCTTGGTATTTTACCAAAAGAGTGTGTTGATCCTGTGAGAAGAAAAAAGAAACTGTACCAAGCACGTCTGATTTTCTGTCAACAGAAAGTAGAATTTGTCTGACAGTACAAATGGAAGGGCCTTATGTTCACCAAACAACAGCCGCATTGGTGGAAAGCTGTGTCTTACAAGCAAGGTCTGTGTTCTCAGAGTGTGCATCAGGAGACAGAGGTCCTGTGCAGACCATGCCACAGGAGCCTGGTTTAGCCATGTTCTATGACCTAAGACACACCATAATGAGAACTAAAGAAACCAAGCAGCTTTTAGCTAGGGGTTGGATTCCTTAGATGAAGTGGACAAGACTTCTAAAGTGGGGGGCTAAATCAAAACTAGGGAAACTGAGACCAAAGTTCAGAGATTCTTGCATCTTTCCTCAAAACTTAACCTGTAAAATCAGAGGACTTTTCACCATGGATCTTATAGAATGCTGAAAGAGTCTTAAAGTATACTCAATTAAGAAAAAAAAAATCAACTCCTAACTCTGTCCCCATTCTTGTCTGCATCAGACAGATGCTAATGGCTTCTCTCTCTCTCTCTCTCTCTGATTGGGTACTGGCAATGATTCACATTCAGGACACCCTACATTTAAAAGCCTACAAGTTTTCAGTGTATTAAGATGTAATACCTCTGGGATTTTGTTGTGCAGAAAAGCGATGATCTGTGGGACACATCTTCCAGGTGCATGGAGCATGCTGTGGGTTGAGAACTGAAATAACAGGACTGATGTGAGGTGTAAAATCAGAGCAGGGTCTTCTGTGACCTTCAGCTGGTCAGCCAGAGCCTGCCGGTGCTGGAACAGGATTTGCCTGCAAAACCAAAATCACGAAAATACATAATTAGAGAGATCTCATCATTTAAATATTTTCTCTTTCACATTCATTTTCACCTTCTCTAGTTTAATGATTTGATTCCACAGCATTTTAAGGAGTTCTTTAAATACGGGTGATATGATTACATTCTACTTTAACTTTAGTTGGCTTAGGTGGATTAACATTACACAGAAAGCTATACAGCAAGTAGACTCAACACATACTATTGCTCTTAGGTTGCTGGGATCAAGCAAGGTATACTGACTACAATAAGGTGTACTGTAATGAAGGTCTCAATCCTAATGAAACACACTAGGATCAGGGGCATGAGTCTACAACTCTATAAATGGCCGAGACAGTCCTTCTCGGTCTCAGTTGTGAAGCTCATCTTAGGAGTAGCAACAACAGAATCAGAGTTACCTTTCCCTTTTCTTGTCTCCCTTTTTCACCATAATGTCACAAGCTTCTGTTGCAGAATCCAGACAAGAGAGAAAGTCTTCTATGCTCTGGAAACATGTAATTCCATAAAATACTTGTATAGACACCTAATACTGTTTTGTAATTTTACATCCTAAACACATATAACTTTTAACAGGGCATTTGGCAAACAGAAACTGATTCAGGATTAAATTTTAAGTGCTCCCATCCTCCTCTTCCCTCTACCTTCCCCGAGGATCCTGCACACAGAGTACTGATTTTACATTAACTGCAGTCACAATGACTTACTTTTTCATTCAGAGAGTTGTGGAGTTTTGTGAGAGCTACTTTGGTTTCTTCTGTCAATTTACTTAAAATTTTTTTTCTTATCTGTAAGGGAAAACATTGTTTTGGCACTGTGTTTTTGATATACGGTGGATATAAGATCAAACAGACAAACAAAAATACCCATAAATTCAGTAGTGGAATAGAATGCTAAATGTAATATTATTTGGGGTTTTGAATGTTAGGTCTCAAACCAGAAATAAAATCGTTAAACTACTACAGAGTCACAGAGCTCAGCCCTCATCTTCACAGCCTCCACTAGACTAATGACGGGCCGTGTGGAAACAGAGAACTTGGATAAGAACACTGTCTGTGGCTGCTCTTTTCAGCACCTCCTGAAGCGTGTTTACAGCCACATGGCTCTCACACAGAAGGGATGGCTGTAGGAAGGGCAGGGGGTCTAGTTCTGTGGCTAGACACTTGTACAGTTGTACGTGGTATAAGGAAGCTTTCATCATCTCTCTGTGGATACTGTGAATTGTGGGGTATCGTATACCAGACAGGCCATTCCTTCTAGTGATGTATATCAGGAATAATGACCCAAGGGGCATACTGTGTCTGTGAAGACAGACTAATCAGGGCTTCCTTCTTCCATCTCTTAGTTCTTTGTTAGGCCAAAGAGCAAGAATGGCAATATTGCATTTTTTTAGAAAGGAAATTGGTAGAGACAGGACACATGAAACATTCTAGACAGTTGGATACTGTTGCTCAAAATGAAGGAGGAAGAATCCATTATCTTCCAAGTAGTAGTAGGAGGTAAATAATGCGCTTCTGTCTGGGATTGTAAGACGGACTTTATTATGTAAGGAAGGAAGTACCTAAAATTAAAACATACCAAGAAAAATCATGCCACCTCTGTGGCAACAAACCATAGTTACAGAGGCCACAGCATTAGGTAGATGTGGTTTTGCCACATTCAAAGTCAGTTATAAATGCAGTCAGCCACATGAAGACTTTCTCACTCAGCGTTCCTGAATCTCTAACTGTAAGACAGTCCCAGAAGGATGAGAAGGAAGAGCAAGAGGAGGACTGGTCATTATCACCATAGCAACAGCCCACACCCTTCTACCTATAGGTAACTGGACCAGGCTCAACCATGGCTCTACCTCTCATGGCAAATGCAGAAGTGAAGGTCTTGGGCTTTAGTTTAAGGTAACAGTTTCAAACACATAAACTCAGGAGTTTTATCCTAATATTTAAGTGGTACAGTGCTTTCAAAAGAAAATGGCTGAGCTTCAGAAAACAGGACTAATTATTAAATAAATCAACAAGAAAGTGGAGAAGACTGACAGAAACCATTAGAAAAAAGTCATATTTTATAATGTAATTGAGCCTCTTTACTATAAGTAGTTTGGTCAGATTATCCTTGTAAAATTATGTAAGAATTGTATGATTACTTAAATTCTTTAGTATTTTTCTATATAAAAACTGTTACCTTACTCTTCCTTTAAACTCGTTCAAATGAGAGACAATAAAAACATGCTCAGACTCCAATTACATCAAGCAGCAGGCAATTCCCTGACATACATCACTTGTAATGGCTGCAGGGTCCTCCACTGCCATCATTAAATCTGAGGCTAGGAAGTTGAACATGAGGTTAGTGATATCGGTACACACTGTCTTCAGCAAGTGCTTGGTGAGAGCAGTCTGTGTGTCATCTGGAAAAGAAGGACACTTTAGTACAACTGCCTTCCCTGCAGAATTACAAGAATCGGTGAGGAAGACACTGCTAACGATACCTGCGAAGTGTTTCGTCCCCTTCTCAAACAGTCTGACGTTACTGTAGAAGTTGGACACCTCTTCCTGTAAGTCCTTGACCGTGCGCTTCCTGCCGGTTCCAGAGGCAGACGCGGATGACATGAAGACTGAGCGCACGACCTCCAGGTACATTCTATTAAGGGGCCTGGGACAAGGTAAGTATGTTTAATTAAAATATACTACACTGAAATTAGATGAGACATTTTGCTTATAGTAAAATACCAATTTAAAACCCCCCTTCTTTCTCTAACAGTTAAAATTAATTTGAAAGAGGTTCAGTGAAGAATTTATTTTATAGATCCAAAAATAATTTAAAACAATTTCACAATTTTAAAGCATTCAAAGTAACTGCAGTAAAGATGACAAGAATGACAGTAGCAGACACTCCATGAAGCAGACCTCTAAACATTAATTTGGAAAGTAGCAGAATATAAGTGTGTTCCTCATCTTAAAAATTACCACAGAAAAACTCTCAATTTCTAAAGTACTATTAACATAATGTATTTTAAAAACATCTCTATGATCTACAATAGATTATTTTTAAAAATGGTGTATAGCTAGTAGTATTTATTTTCTATTTTTACAGATTATGGCTCTTTATACATATTTTTATGTATAAAATTTACTTATATTAAAAAAAATCTCACTATTAAAGTTCTACTCTAAAATAAAAATTTAGATTTGCTGAGCTCTTGGATTATCTCTATGAGACTTATGTACTGGGTCTGACCTGAGGGATGACTAGGTATGGTTAATAGAGACTAAGTTATGTAAAATTCCCTTTAGTTTTCCATGTAAACTTAGCTTGGCTGATTCACAGGTTGTTAGTTTCTACACTTACTGTATTGAGGCCAACTTTTCCCCCTCCAGAGACTAACAGTAACCTGTGTTTACTTTTGGCTAAATCAAAATAGAAAGATTGCCTTCTCTTTCAGGTGCTGCTTTTCATGCTATGTAAAGGAGGAGTTAGTGTCAAATAAGACCCAAGACCTACGTGAGCACTTCAGAGGTCCTCAGTGTCGCCGTCCGTTAGTCAAGAGCATCTAAATAAAGGCTGAATGTAACTGAGTTTGGATTCATGATTAAATTAAATCTGAAGGGTTGGAAAAAAGCCTATAACCTGTTTAAGAGGATCTTGGTGAAAATTCCATGCTGTCAGAAATGGGAAGAAGTATAGTTTATACTTGCTTTATTAAGTATTCTGCGAGCTCTGAAATGAACTCCTCAGGAGCATCTTGAATGTGTTTCCTTAAGCAATCTTCAATTTCATCCTGGAACATGAAGGTGATGTCCGGCTTCTTCTTTCCTGTAACATATGTCAGCAACGGGAAAATAACCACCGCAAACAAGACCAGGAAGGTCCTACACACCTCACCAGGCAGCAGCTCTCTCATGTCAGCAAAACTGCTACTTCTACATTCAGACATCCAGTAACATCTCACTGTAAAACTTCAGACGGCAGATCCTTTTAGGTGACCATGTTTTAACTTCCCTCATAAAAGGCTGTTTTCTATAAGACAGCCAGAAGACAAGGTGAACTCTTCCTCCCTTCGAACTTGGGAAACGCAACTAGCCAGACATCAGATGAAGTATATCATCTTTTAGAAACTGTGACGTCTCTTCATTCAACAGCAGACAGTGCAGAGAATTTCCTCCTTCACAAAACTGTGTACTTACTGAAGTCAACAGCTTTTGAATTTACAGGAGAGCTTCAGAAAGAGGCAGGACTTAAATTAAAATTTATATTTTTGGAAAAATACAAATGAAAAAAAAACCCTTATTATTAAAAATAAATTTATTGGCTCGGACCATCTACCACCAGCACCAGCGGACCCAGATATACAGGCCTGGTGAGAAGGGGTTGGCAGAGAGATCTCTGCTGAGCATGCACAGAAAACGCGCCCACACCCTGCCTGACCCAGGGACCAGGAACCCAGCATTGGGCCCACTGTTCCCAGCCAGCGGCTTTGGGACACAGAACAGGTCTTGGACCATCCGCCACCAGGAACAGTGGAGATCCAGGGACACAGGCCAGGTACAAGGGAAAGGCAAGAACATATCACTGACAACAAGATGGCAAGAGGAAAGCGAAAGAACGTACCCCAGGGAAACCAAGACAACCTGGTAACACTAGAACCCAGTTCTCCCATCACGACAAACAGCGGAATGAGAAACACTCCAGAAAAAGAAGACTCAGACACAAAATCCTACCTCAAGATGATGATAGAGATCCTTAAACAAGAACAGGAGGAAAAGCATAAAGAATTAGAAGCTTTTAAAGAAGAAACAAGAAAAACACTCAAAGAACTCAAAGAACTAGAAGAAAACAGAACCAAAGAGATGAAGGAATGGAAGAAGGAATTCAAATAGGAAATAAACACAATAAAGACAACACTAAAAGAGACAACCCTAGAAGTAGAAATCCTAAAAAAGAAATCAGGAGTCACAGATGCAAGCATTTCCAACAGACTACAAGAGATGGAAGAGAGAATCTTGGGGGCCGAAGACAACATAGAAAACATAAACAAAACAGTTATAGAAGATGCAAAAACCAAAAAGCTCCTAACCCAAATGTCCAGGAGATCCAGGACACAATGAGAAGACCAAACCTAAGGATAATAGGAATAGAAGAGGGAGAAGAATATCAACTAAAAGGCGCAGTAAATATCTTCCACAAAATTGTAGAAGAAAACTTCCCTACCCTTAAGAATGAGATGACCACGAGCATAAAAGAAGTCTACAGAACTCCAAATAGGTTGGACCAGAAAAGAAATTCCTCCAGACACATTATAGTCAAAACACCAAGTGCCCAAAGCAAAGAAAGAATACTAAAAGCAGTAAGGGAAAAAGGTCATGAACATATAAAGGCAGACCTATCTGAATCACACCCGATTTCTCAACAGAGACTATGAAAGCTAGAAGAGCCTGGACAGAAATCATGCAGACCCTAAGAGAACACAAGTGCCAACCCAAGCTGCTATACCCAACAAAACTATCAATCACCATAGATGGAGAGTTGAAGATATTTCAAGACAAAACTAAATTTACACAATATCTGACCACAAAACCAGCACTACAACGAATTTTAGGTGGAAAACCCAATACAACGAGGGGAACTACATCCTAGTAAAAACAAGAAAACTCCTAAGCAAGAAAACCAAAAGGAGAAAGAGACACAGTCACAATTCAACCTACAAAAGTAATAATAGCAGGAAAAGAAACCACAATTTCTTGATATCTATTAACATAAATGGACTCAACTCCCCAAAAACAGATATAGGCTATCTGACTAGATACATAAACAAAACCCAGCATTTTGCTGCATACAGGAAACTCATCTCAGAGACAAAGACAGACACTATCTCAGAGTAAAAGGTTGGGAAAAAAACTTTCAAGCCAACGGCTCCTAGAAGCAAGCTAGAGTGGCTATTCTAATATCGAATAAAGTAAATTTCCATCCAAAAGTTACCAAAAAAAAAAAAAAAAAAAAAAAAAAAAAAAGGAAGGACACTTTTTACTCATTACAGGGGAAATCTGTCACGAGGAACTCCCTCAATCCTTAATATATATGCTCCAAATACAAAAGCACCCATATTCATAAAAGAAACCCTACTAAAGCTCAAAAAATACATTTTACCCCACACAATAATAGTGGGAAACTTTAATACCCCACTCACACCAATAGGACAGATCATGGAAACAGAAACTGAACAAGGACACTGTAAAACTAGCAGAGACTATGAACCAACTGGAATTAATAGATATCTACAGAACATATCATCCTAAAACAAAAGAATACACCTTCTTCTCAGCACCTCAAAGCACCTTCTCGAAAATTGACCACATAATTGGACACAGAACGAGCCTCAATAGACATAAGAAGATTGAAATACTCCCATGCATCCTCTCAGATCACCATGATCTAAGGCTGTTCTTTAATAACAACAAAGACAAGAAAAAGTCCATATATACATGGAAACTAAACAATGCTCTATTAAACGATAGCAGGGTGAAAGAAGAAATAAAAAAATTAAGGATTTTCTAGAATTCAATGAAAACAAAAACATGACATACCCAAAACTATGGGATGCAATGAAAGCATAACTGACAGGAAAACTCATAGCTCTGACTGTTTCCAAAAAGAAACTGGAGAGAGCATACACTAGCAATCTGACAGCACAATTGAAAACTCTGGAACAAAAGGAGGCAGATATACCCAAGAGGAGTAGAAGGCAAGAAATAAACAAACTTAGGGCAGAAATAGACCAAATAGAAACAAAAAGAATCATTGAAAGAATCAACAAAACCAAGAGCTGGTTCTTTGAGAAAATTAACAAGATTGATAAACCCTTAGCCAGACAAACTAGAGGTCAAAGAGAGAGTATATAAATTAACAAAATCAGAAAGGAAAGTGGAGAAATAATGACTGAATCTGAGCAAATCAGGAAATTATCAGATCCTACTACAAAAGCCTATACTCAACAAACCTGGAAAATCTGGAGGAAATGGATGAATTCCTAGACAGATAAAAGATCCTAAAGTTAAACCAGGACCAGGTAAACCATCTAAATAATCCCATAACACCTAAAGAAATAGAAGCAGTCATCAAAAGCCTCCCAACCAAACAAAGCCCAGGTCCAGACGGGTTCAGTGCAGAATTTTATCAGATATTTATTGAAGACATAATACCAATACTCTCCAAACTATTCCACAAGATAGAATCAGATGGAATACTATCTAACTCAGTTTTTGAGGCTAAAATAACCCTCGTTCCTAAACCACACAAAGACCCTACAAGGAAAGACAACTTCAGACCATTCTCACTTATGAACATTGATGCAAAAATACTCAACAAAGCTGGAAAATCTGGAGGAAATTGATGAATTCCTAGACAGATACAAGATCCTAAAGATAAACCAGGACCAGGTAAACTATCCAAATAATGCCATAACACCTAAAGAAATAGAAGCAGTCATCAAAAGCCTCCCAACCAAAAAAAAGTTCAGGTCCAGACGGGTTCAGTGCAGAATTTTATCAGACATTTACTGCAGACATAACACCAACTCCAAACTATTCCACAAGATAGAATCAGATGGAATAATACCTAACTCATTTTTAGAAGCTACAATAACCCTCGTTCGTAGACCACACAAAGACCCTACAAGGAAAGAGAACTTCAGACCAATCTCACTTATGAACATTGATGCAAAAATACTCAACAAAATCCTTGCAAACCGAATCCAAGAACACATCAAGATGATCATTCACCATGACCAAGTAGGCTTCATCCCTGGGATGCAAGGATGGCTTAATATACAGAAATTAATCAATGTAATCCACCATATAAACAAACTCAAAGAACAAAATCACATGGTCATCTCACTAGATGCTGAGAAAGCATTTGACAAAATTCAACACCCCTTCATGTTAAAAGTCTTGGAAAGAACAGGAATCCAAGGCCCATACCTAAACATAATAAAAGCAATATACAGCAAACCAACAGTCAACATCAAACTTAACGGTGGGAAACTTGAAGCAATCCCACTAAAATCAGGGACTCGACAAGGCTGCCCACTCTCCCCCTACCTATTCAACATAGTACTGGAAGTCCTGGCTGAAGCAATTAAGACAGCAAAAAGAAATCATGGGGGTACAAATTGGAAAGGATGAAGTAAAAACATCACTATTTGCAGATGACATGATAGTGTACTTAAGCAACCTTACAACTTCCACCAGAGAACTCCTACAGCTGATAAACAAGTTCAGCAAAGTGGCTTGATATAAAATTAACTCAAACAAATCAGTAGCCTTCCTATATTCAAAGGACAAACATGTGGAGAAAGAAATTTTGTGACTTTACAATAGTCACAAAAACCATGAAATACCTTGTTGTGACTCTAAGCAAGTGAAGGACCTGTATAATAAGAACTTCAAACCTCTAAAAAAGGAAGTTGAGGAAGATCTCAGAAAATGGAAAGATCTCCCATGCTCATGGACTGGAAGGATCAACATTTAAAAAATGGCCATCTTACCAAAAGCAATCTACAGATTCAATGCAATCCCCATGAAAATTCCAACTCAATCCTTCATTTAGTTGGAAAGATCAATGTGCAATTTCATCTGGAATAACAAAAAACCTAGAATAGCGAAATCCATCTTCAACAACAAGACAACTTCTGGGGAAATCACCATCCCTGACCTCAAGCTATATTACAAGGCAATTATGCTAAAAACCACATGGTACTGATACAGAAATAGGCACATGGATCAATGGAATAGAATAGAAGATCCAGAAATGAGCCCTCACATATATGGTCACCTGATTTTTGACAAAGGAGCTATAAACATTCAATGGAAAAAGAACAGCCTATTCAACAAATGGTGCTGTTCCAACTGGCACTCAGCATGCAAAAGAATGAAAATAGACCCTTTCTTATCTCCTTGTACAAAGCTAAAGTGTAAGTGGATCAAAGATCTCCACATTAAACCAGGTCCACTGAAACTATTAGACGAGAAAGTAGGGAAAACCTTAGAACACATAGGCACAGGGCAAAATTTCCTGAACAAAGCACCAATGGCTTGTGCTCTAAGGTCAAAGATTAACAAATGGGACTTAATGACATTGCAAAGTTTCTGTAAGGCTAAGGACACTGTCAAGAATACAAAAAGGCAGCCAGCAGAGTGGGAAAAGATCTTTACCAACTCCACATCTGATAGAGGCCTAATATCCAAGGTATACAAAGAACTCAAAAAGCTAGACACCAGAGAATCAAACAACCCTATTAAAAAATGGGGTACAGAGCTAAACAAAACATTCTCAATTGAGGAATATCGAATGGCCTAGAAACATCTAAGGAAGTGCTGGCATCATTAGCCATCAGGGAAATGCAAATCAAAACAACCCTGAGATTCCACCTCACACCAGTCAGATTGGCCAAGATCCAAAACTCAGATGACAGCAGATGGTGGTGTGGATGTGGAGAAAGAGGAACACTTCTCCACTATTGATGGGGCTGTAAACTGATACAACCACTCTGGAAATCAGTCTGGTGATTCCTCAGAAAATTGGACATAGTACTACCTGCAGATCCAGCTATTCCACTTCTGAGCATATACCCCAGAGAAGCTCCAATATACAACAAAGACGCATGCACCACAATGTTCATAGCCAGAAGCTGGAAAGAACCCAGATGTCCTTCAGTAGATGAATGGACACAAAAATTGTGGTACATTTACACAATGGAGTACTACTCAGCCACCAGAAACAATGACTTAACAAAATTCTTAAGAAAATGGTTGCATCTAGAGAATATCATCCTGAGTGAGATAACCCAGTCACAAAAGAACAGACATAATATGCAGTCACTGATAGTGGGATGCTAACCCCAGAAAGCTCTGAATACCCCAGAAACAACTCACAGACTGTGTAAAGTTTAAGAAAAAAAAAAAAGTTATGCTCAATCCTTACACACCAAGAAAACTTTAACTATTTCCGGGTTACATCATGTTTTACATGTACTTTTTTCTCATTGTAACTGTAAGACTATGCACACTATCAAACCTTTGGGGGAAAAAAAAGCCAAGCATGGACAAAAATTTATTCGGATACTTTTATGCAAAAATGCTTAATATTCGTTCTTTTATCTTTGTTTTATAAAATAAACTTTCTCAAAAAAACCCCTGTGAGCTTCTAGAAAAAAATTATCTTTTGCCTTTTCAAAGACAATTCTATGCTAATGAACAATAAAATTAGTATATGGCTACAATAATGGAAATGTTAATTTTGGAAATGTCATGCCTAGCCACTTACTTGAAAAGTATTGGTAGCAGAACAAATAATATTTCCATTATAAATGAGAAAGCTACACCTTTTATATAACTGATCATTTTTAGCTAAGTCAGATTATTGATTCTACAGGTAAAAACTTAACAAAAAAATGGCTCAAAAATCAATTTTTAGTCTTAATGAGTATCCAAACAGTTGAAATCATAGCTTTAAGGTAGACACTCAAAGTTCTATTCTCTTCTGAGATCTGTTCTCCAAACCCGATGTTCACACTAGTCTTTTCCTGTTTGTTTTCTGTAAGCCTTTTACAAGTTAAATTACATTTCCTCCAGTAATCTGTCATCCTGACTTGATTGTGTATTTTAGTTGAGAACCTAATTTCACCCGCCATTTCAGAGATTACAGCATCACCCTTTCCAAGGCACTAGATTGCAGTTAAGGCAGAATGGTTTTACTGCTGTCATGGTGCCTCAATAATCTATGCACAAAACAATGTCACATGCCTCATTTCTCTAAGATTACAGGTGTTAGAGAATAACTTTTAAAAAATTCCTCTTTATCCTTGTTCCTACTACACCTTGGGAATTCATAAATAAACACAGTGAGAAATGACACACATAAAGCTGCTTAGAATAAGGAGAGACAGAGTAAACAGCTTCCTTCATCCTTTAACATTATTTGTGTACAGTACAATAGTAGTTTTTTTAGTCTTTCTTAGTATATTTTAAGGAAAGCCAAAGCATTGTGATGCTTCCAATAGAAGTGCATTATCTTTGTGTGTGTGTTTGTATGTGTGTGTGTGTGTGCATTTAACTGTTGCTGGGAATATAGGGGGGAGTAGTATTGTTTCCTAATCCTTTCTTAAAAATAAGAAAAACCGTATTTAGAAAAGTAAAATATGATGTCTTTTGCAGTTAACTTTGGCAAACATTAAGAAGTCTAGGAACTAGAGTAACCTAACTGCAAAGGCAGTTAATTAATTCATCTCAGATGTACCTAACAAGCCAGCCACACATTGTCTAAGTTCAAACAAGCACATGATTCTCTGCCTCAGCTTCTAACATCGATTCTTCACCTTTCAGAATCTTCAGTTACTTCCTAGAGTTCTTTCAAGGTGGAAAGGTATTGGGAGTGTAAGTTCTGTATGCTCACAAATAGCACCAGGGAAACAAGGATGTTAAATGTGAAGAGCTGCTGCTCCAAAGGAAAAGATGTGGAAAATGGAGGTGGCTAACAGCCTAAGGTGATCCAGGACTGGGCCATACCAAGCTTACGCGTGCATGACCACATGCGCAACATGTCCAGGTGACCTCTGTGTTATCTGTATGGACAGGGACTCCCCCAAATTCCTATAACGAGGGCTGGACATGGCCAATAGCCTAGATGACCTCTATAAAATCTATGATCAAAACCATACCAGATCATGCCTTAAGATGATACATGTAGCTTATTTCTAGAACCCAAATGCATTCAAGAAGTAACATGTACTTTGAGAAGAGTTTTGAAGTAATCATGTCTCTTTGTTCACTGAAGATTTGTGATGAATGAAGACACTTTTGCCAAATTGTACTGTGCATAAATATGCCCACAATAAGCGACCTGTGTCAAGACACTAGACTTTTGAACCAATGCTGGCTGTTGAGAAATGCTGAACCGATTTCCTTCGTGCCTCACATGGCTCAACACTCTGCTGACCCTGGTGGTCAGAGACCCTCCAATCTTTTGCTGTTAGTCTTTTGGGTTTTTTCCCCCCTATTTCACATCTTCTAAAAAATTCTCAACCCTTTTGTTAGAATTCTATCAGTAAACGAGCCAATACTAAGTTCCTCCATTTGCAGCTAATCTCAGGAAAGTAGTAGGATTTCCCAGACACTACTCCAGCATTAAGCTTGATTTCAGTTTTGATTTAGTTGAACCGATTCCCCCTCTACTCTGTATGTGCTGAGATTATAACTGCTTGCCCCCACGCATGGCTTGATTGTAATTTCATTTCTTGTGTTACCACTTTTCAGTTCCTTTGCCTTTTAACTGTCCAGTTTTGTAAACTGTCACATGGGTTTATCACTGGGAGATGAGAGACAGTTAACTAAAGGCTGTGTTGTTTTTACAAGAAGAAATACTACATAACAACAAACCTTAAAATGAGACTTGAATGTTAAAAATCATAATAGTCCTTTTCTGTTTATATGATAATTTCTGGCTTGAAATCTGAGACAGGTTTAAAATTTATATTATTAAACTGTAAACTTTGTGGTCACTAAAAATGCAAAATAAATACCCTTTTTATAAACACATGTAGCTAATTATATTCCCCTTAAGAAAAATGTTAATAAAATCATCTACACACAAATAGTGAACTTGAGGCTACATACCAGCATGCGACGACTGAGCGTCATCATCACTGTCCTCGTCTTTTCTTCCCTTCTTCTTGATTTTCTTAATTTTGTATTCTCTGGCATTGCCCCCTCCTCCTCCTCTTACACTTCCAGAGCCCTCTGGTAGAAATATATCAGTATTATTAACAAGTTTTGAAAAATGATGATACCATATTTCTATATAAAACTATATAACAGAACAGTAAAAAGCAAACTAAAGAAAAATATAAATTCTTTTTAAGATCATTCTTCATATTAATGCACTAAGGATAATAACAATAATAAATCAGATCACTAATCTTCTGGTGTGTCTGAAGAGAGCTACAGTGTGCTCATATATGTAAATAAATAAGTCTTAAAAAAATTAAACAAAACCTTAAAATTTAATTTAGTAGCAAGATTTGCTTCAGATTATCTGTTATAAAAAATGAATCTATTAAATAAAAGAAAACCTTCAAATAGCCTAAGTACAAAGTTCATGCAAAAAAAGTAAAAATTTTCCCAGCAGTACTTGCTAAAAACATCATATTTTTTGAATGTGTGTTTTCAGCCCCTTTGTCAGGATCTGACATCCGTGTATCTAACTTGTGCAAGTACCATGATGTTTGCCCCACACTATGTCTTTGTGGTGCATGTATTCAGCTCCAGCTCTGCTTTTACCTCAGGCTTGCTTTCAGAAGGGGCTATCTGATGTGCAAGAACTGAAATGTGCAATGAAATGCCTTGGACCCTGAACACATACATACACACATTGTTTTTGGTCTTATCAATGATTTATTACCTGTTGCTTTCTTCCTGCGTTCATCTTTTTTATCCTTTTTATTTGTATTAACACTTTCTAAAATGGAAATTTGTTTCAGATCTTCTTCAGTGATTAAATGCACAGGATTATTTTTCATTTCCTGAAATAAAACATTTTTTTTTTTTTTTTTTTTTTTTTGTGGGCAAAATATATGTAACACTTCAAATAGCGGAGAAGTTGCTTATTTTCTTACTCATCCTATTTTCTTATTCTGAGGCTGTCTGCCTTCCTAAGGCATCAACTGCATCTGCTGCTCTTTCAGCTTTGGTACCTGTGCCCGCTAGTGAGAACAAGCGGTACGTACAAACACAACAGCTGAGTGCGGAGCAGCAGACACAGGTCTCCAGTGGTTACTGGCTGGCTGGCCATGAGTAAGAGAAACCCTGGTCTCCACTCCCCCTGCTTTGCTTTCTGAGACTCTTGAGCACAAGGCCACCTGAATACTTGAGAGGACAAGAAAGGCACAGAAACCGCCACCACCCCCACCATCACAGGTTGTAATTCAAATAAATCTATTTCCCTATGACTGAGTTCTTGGTGATTTCTACTGTTTACATTTTAGCAAAAGCAACAGTGAACTATTTCCAGCTTCAGAAATCAGTTCCTTTTAAAATGAGAAATAGTTCTTAAATTTCTAGTGACAAAAGAAGTATTTTTACAGTAAAATTACTATCATTTCCTTTTTGGTTTTCTAAGAAAAATGCTTAATAATGTGAATTCCAATAAGATTGCCTTTCTTTAAACTAATTTTTCTTTAAACAAAGTATTCAAAGAAATACCTGATAGCATGCACACACACACACACACACACACACACACACACACAAACACATACACACACATACAAACACACACACACATACTCACAAACACACACACACACACACACACACACACACACTTCTAGCCTGTATTTACATATATCCTTTCCAGAGTATTAATTTTAAATAAGCAATATAGAGGCCTACTTGTCCAAGTACAGAATAAACATATTTCAATTAACACTTACTAATGTCACATCTATATATTTTTTTTCTTGCCTGCCTAACAGGACAATTGGAGAAAACTATCTCATACTTGCACTAGTAAAGTCTAAAAGCGTATAGCTAAACACAAATGATTTATACATTTAGCAGGTCTGCATGAATTCTATAACAGTATATTAGGACATAGGCTTGTTTTATCCAAGAAGAGGCTTTATACAAAGATCATGGTTTTAACTACAACCATGAACTGGATGGCTATGAAGATAGTCCTAGCAAGCACACTGTTTCAACATACTTTTAGACACTAGTTAAACACTAAAAATCTAAAAAACAAAATTTCTCAGGGGTTGGAGAGATAGCTCAGTGGTGATGAGCAACAACCGCCTCTTCAGAAGACCCAGGTCTGGCTCCAGCACCCACATGGCACCTCACAATAGTCTCTGCTGACCTCTCAGGGCATCCACATACACCTGTGCACACACATACATGGACACACAATGATAAATAAAAATAAATATTTTTAAAAGCATCATTTTTAGATTAAGATAGAATCTTACTATTTATACAGCCCAGGGCAGACTTTGAGCCCAAACAGACTCAAACTATGGCTTTTAGCACCTGAGGACTGGAATTATAGACATGCACCATCATTCTTGAAAAACTAGTAAACTTTGATAATAACATTTCTTTTCTCGTTGAGTTGCCCTGCTTATTCTAATGAAGTAAAATTAATGAGGCTATGCTGGATTAGTGATTGTCTGTGGTGCTTTGTACTAAAAATACGTACAAAGAAATTGCTTTTCTTTCTTTGATCTCCGAGCACAAAATAAGTTTGATTTACACATAGGTAACACCATTACAAACTTCAGTGTTTTAACAGTGGATCAAATCCTTTGGCAACTTAATCTGAAAACTAATTTTATTGGTAAGATTTTTAATTTGTAAAATTAGTTCTCTAACTTTTAACAGGTTCTAATAATCATAAAGAAAAAAATAATAAATCCTAGAGGAGATAAAGAAAGAATTATATAAGATGAGATATTCCTTGGTGGTCAGACTGTTTATTGTATTTCCCAAAAGGTAGCAGGTGATCCAGACGGGAAAGAAAACACTGTTAGGATTTCAGGTGGAAGAAAACCTGGAATACCTTTTCAGCCTTTTGGTGCATCCGTTCGCTGAAGAGTTCTGTACAGTCGTTCACGAATTTCTCACTGACCACCACCGTGTCCCTAAAGACTACAGCGGAAGTGTGTTTGCCGAATGGTCGCATCACCTGCTGAAGTAGCATAGCAGCATCTTCCACCGACAAAGAACTGGGAAGCAGAGGCTAAAATTATGAGCAAGAGGAAAATGAGAAAAATGCAGGGAAACACAGGTTACCTGTTTCGAATGTATAATATAATATACGTGAGCAGACATAAGTATGATTTCCCTCAAGTAACCGCATTTAAGCCAGTGGCTTTCAGAAGCAGTCATGATCATAACTTCCAAGACTGGTTTCTGGGTCCGTTGGCACTTGGCACTCTAAAGTCATCTGCCATTTTTAAAAACCCAATTTCTCTACTTGCACGTCCTGTACAGATATCGAGTCTGGCAAGCCACCACCTGACCGCACAAGACCCTTCATACTTCTTCTCTTCTAAACCTACAAACAAGTCTCCAGCAAGCCCCGATAACTTACCTGTACAAAGTTTCTTTTCAGCTCTATCATCCAAATTATTATTTTGAATTACTATTTTACATCTCTCCCTATGTGCTGCCTGTCCTAAGAGAAGACGTTTGTTTGCCATTTTTATAGCATATACATACAGAACAATGATGCTGATGCATGCTAATACATTAGCTGAGATTACTGGAGAAGAATAAGCAAATACAACAGGATGTCTGCGGCCAGGGCAGTTGTTCATGCTTGGTAAAACATCAGAATGGTTACTTTCAGCCAGTAACTTGACACAGTATAGAATCACCAGGGAAGGGAGTCTCAGTGAGGGACAACCTAGATCAGGTTGGCATGTGGGCATGTCTGTGGAGGTCTGCACTGACTCTGTTACTTAGTAAGGGAAAACTCAGCCTAAGAGTTATCAGCACCATTCTCCGTGCTTAGGTCCTGAGTTGGATGAAATGAAGTAAATCAAGCACTAGCAAGCATGCATGCCTCAGTTTGGTCTCTACTCTAACTGTGGATGGACTATGACCAGCTGCTTCACAATCCTGCTCCTGTGACTTCCCCGAATAATAAATAGATTAGCAACTTGGAACTGTAAGCAAAAACATGATTGTTTATCCTGAAGTTGGTTTCATCAGCCTATCTGTCACAGGAACTGGAAAAAAACCTGAGACAGGTGTACAGAGTTTCAGCACGATGGATGTGGCTGTTATATTATTTTCTTGTTAGTTCTGAGATTTACAGAGTTTTGGATCTGGTAATGAACACTAAAAAAAATCAGCCTAAAATAATAAAATTTCGATTGTAACAATGACTGTTAGAGGTAAGACTATCTTTACATGGCCTATTTCTGAAATGTTAACATCCTAGTAAAAGATCACTTATCATTGGTTTAAGCAAAAATGAGTAACAGAAAAAGGTTAAACATACCGAAATGTCAACCCATGTCCCTGAGCTGATGGCTTCCTCTACTGACGCTTCCACCTGGTCCACGAGTCCTTGGCCAACACAAGTCGCCTTCAAAAACAAGAGTGGGGTATTCTTATACCTTTTCTTTATATAGTTCACAGCATCTGGGATTCCAAGTCTGGATAAAGCATCAAATTCTAGAAATACACAAGGAAGTTGAATACAACTGTCAATCACTCACATCTTCCAGAAGCCTCACAAAAAGTTAAGTTATACACAAACCCATTTTTGACTATGGATGTAATGTACGCTAGTGTTTTCAAGAAATGTAGTGTAACTTGTTCTTTGGGTATATTCCTAGATGACTATTGCTAAAGGTGTCTGTTGGAAATCTGCTTCCATTGCTCCGTGAATACAAGTTGCGTGGCCCCTTCTCCAGCTGGAGGGTTGACCAGACTGCAGAGCAATACAGTGGAAAACAGCAGTGAAGGAAATGGAAACAGCCAAATGTAAAAATCAAAACTGGGATCTAGCTTGCTCATTTTGGTTAAAAGGATGGATATTATTTTTCAAAATGTGTTACTGTCCAACCGGACAGAGCCATTCTCTAAAGTAGCCGATTTAGCATAGCAGACTGAGTTCCGGATGTTAGCGGTATTGATGGTATTACGGCTATTAGGAAGATTACGCTCTAATTCTAATCTGTTAAACGTTGAACACACGTCATCAGAGACCAAGGCCCATAAGCACAGCTCTGTATCTAAGTGTACGTCCAAACCGTTCCTCACACACATGGGAATGTGCAACACTATGCAGATTGATCAGGACTGTATTCAGCAAATCAAGTGGCCACTGCTTTCCGTCCATCAGTCTCCTGAAATCGTGGCAGAACCTCAGAAACACACTGAAGATTAATATTATTGTTTCTGAGTAGTACACAGCTGACAAAGTAAACAGTGAAGAGCTGTCAATAAATATTTCTAAGGTGAAGTAACTGAGAAGGAATAATAACACTTAATAAAACAATAAACACACTACATTAAACATATAATACTTTGGGGATTAAAATCTTAAATCTTTTATCACCTTTGTACATACTGAAGGTTAATGACTATCAATATCTTTTGGTATTTTAAAATTTCAGTATCTCAGCAATAGTAGAATTATCTTCAGTTCCTAAGCCCCACAGAATTAAGTGACAACTTTCAAGTCAAAGGGAACCATGACAATCTATGTAGGCAACCACAGGGAAATGCATGTGGAGACTGGAGTATAATACTTTCTAATAATATTTCAGTGTTAGGAAGACATTTTAGTTTCAAAGAAAAGAAAACATAGTTACCTAGATAGCCATTCTGCCTGAAAAAGGAATCCACCCAAGTGCTCTGTGTCCGGGAATAGATGTCAGGAACAAACACTGCTTTATCCTGTCGCCCGCCAACCACAGTGCCTCGTAAGCGGCCAGTGCTAACCAGTTCCTCAAGCACAGCTTAAAGCAAATGCACATAAGACACACAGATCAGAACGGGGACACAACTTCAAAGGCCGTCTTCCTAAACTTTATGCTTTTAAAAGACAGTTCAAAATTTTAACACCATACATAAAATTACAGTTCAAACAAAAAAATGCCTGATATTTATGACACCACTCACATTACAATTCAGAGCAAATTTAGAAGCTAGTGAAACTCTAACCAGACAATACGCACACACTGAGTAACTGTGAACACAAGTCAACATTCTGGTCATGAAACCGAGGCCGTGGGAGTGGAGGATGCAGTGTAAGAGGGGGTAGAGGAAAGGGGCTATTGGGATCCACACCACATAAAGCAGAAGGGGGGGCTATTTCGGGAGGGAGGGGACCAGTGAGAGAGAGTAGTAGAAATAGAGACAGCTAAAATCAAAAGCTGACACACATCCATAATGAAACCCATGACTCTGCTTGCTAACCAAAGCTTAGTAAAAACACATTTCATCATTTACTTCGTTATCCGATGTAATGCAGGTGACCAAATAGAATAGTTCATGTTTAATCACCATGTTTAATCATCATTCAGTTTTCTAACATGTAGGAGAACCAAAGCACTGGGATCCAGTAGACCCAGTGTAAAGTCCTAGCACTTTCCTTTGCTAGAACATTTCAGATTGATATGAAGCAACACACCAACTATTCCTAAAGCATAAAGAAATGCCACAGATCAAGGGTGGGTTCTGTAGCTCAGTGCTAAAGACAAACCTCAATTCTGCCATCTATCTATAAAACACTGCATAAATCATTCCTTTGTGCCTTTATTTTCTTATCTGTGAAATGGGAATAATAACAATACCTATGCCATAAGGTCCCGTGTTTAAGTAAACTATTAATATCAGCTGGTATATCATAAGCATTCAATAAATATTAGCTACAATTACGTTATCACCTGTACCATTCTCGTAATTCTAGAGCCAACTGGAAAACTAATTGGACCTTAAGCATGCTCAACAAGAGGGAAATCCTGCCTTGTATGGTTATGAATCTGGGGCTAGTGAAGTCCTGGATCTTAGAGGAGGACCAACAACCACCACTTTGCTAAAACCAGCATAGTCCAAAGCTACACTCTGAATATTTGTCCATTGTGTAGTTCCAACTCATTGAAAAACCTCTGTTGGCAACACACTGAGACCTTATAGAAAACCCCAACCAATTAAAAACAGCTGTGGTCACTTCCCTATCCACAGAACGCTGCAGTACCTGGGTCAAAGAGTTGGTGAAGGTAATGGCCGTGAACTACAACATGCACGGGGAACTGGGTGAAGGTGCCAGAAAATTCGTGTTTTTCAACATCCCTCAGATCCAGTATAAGAATCCTTGGGAACAGATCATGCTGTTTAAGAACATGACGCCATCGCCCTTCCTGCACTTCTATCTAGATTCTGGGGAGCAGGTCCTTGTATATGTGGAGACGAAGAGTAATAAGGAGATCATGGAGCACATAAGGAAAATCTTGGGCGAGAAAGAGGAGACCCTCAGGGAGGAGAAGTGACAGGGCTTTCATCCAGGCAACTTTGGCCCCACGTGTCTGCGCGAGTGCACGTGGGAAGTAGAAGGTCGGGTGCCCTGGCCTGACCTGGCACCCTTACCCAAGGAGAAGACAGGGAAGTACAAAGCCAATCTATTTAAAGGGCATAGGATGAAGGATGGGCTTGCCAGCTGCTGAACAGATGTCAATAAAAGACTCAGTCTTCATATAAAAACAAAGAAACAAAGAAGCAGAGCTGTGGAGCCCAGCTACAGTGGGCATCTATGAAACAATGCCTGCACCTGACGCTCAGGGACCGTTGTGGATGAGAGGGTGAAAGAGCCAGAGAAACAGGAAATTTACTATGAAACTCAGTTTCCTAGGAATGTCAAAATCTTACATGCTAATGTGGATTGCGGATTGAAGAAAGCCCAGGAGGCTTCAGTCTTAACACAGGCAACTAAGAGATGCTCAGAGCAGGAGAAAGTCTTCCCCAGGGAACAGATTGCCAATTAATTATCCAATAAAACTCACACACACACACACACACACACACTCACTCACAACTCACCACCACAACTAAAGAACAACAATTAATAAAGATGCCATGAATTTGCAAGAGAGGAATATATATGGGAAGTTTGAAGGGAAAAGAAGAGAAAGAAATTACATGATTACATTATACTCCTAAATAATAAGACATAATAAAAGAGAAAAATGAAATCACTGTTTCATGTTTGGTCGATAAAGCAGTGTGTACTTTGGATGCTGAATATCTTCTTAGTCCTAGAGAGGTACTACTGGGTGCTGACAGAGCCAGTAGGAGGTAGAACCTACGAGGTTCTTGGGCATTAAGTGTATGCTCTTTAAGAGATTCTTTCTCTCTTTCCTGTGTTCCTGACATAGTTTAATTCTGCCAAAGTATCTTCACCACTATCACCCCACGATACCCTCCTGAGATCCAAGGAAATGAGTCCACCCAATCTCAGATGGGTGCTTCCAAAACCACGTGAACGGCAAAACCAAACCAAACCAAACCAAACCACCTCTCTTCCTCTGATTTCCACTTCTTTCTCCCTCTTTTCTTCACCACTCCCATTTTTCTCTTTAAAAAAAACAAAACAAAATAAAAATAACCTTCTCTCTCTCATCCCTGGGGAAGAAAGTCAGGTACTTGTGAATTCTCAGAACACACTCTATTACTGAATTACACCCACAAATTTAGTACAAATTTAAATGAAACTTACAATAAAGGAGCTGCTCCTGAAATCCATATTTGGAAACCAAAGAATTCACTGCTGTAGGCCTTTATGGAAAAGTAAAAGAAAGAATTTAAAACTAATTTAATGCACAATTATATATGATTAAAATAAATAAGAACTAGAGTTTATCAAAAGAAAACCATTAATTTATTTAAAGGAAAAAAATGACAGCAAAGTTATAGCAAATTTTAGACACCTGATCAGGGTTGTGGTACCCAGAGAGCAGGACTCAGTCCTTGTCCACAACTCAGATCAGTTTCTAACAAGATTCCACCAGGTGCTTCCTTTCTGCCCTTCACTGGGCAGCAGTGAGATCCCAGGACGTTCACATGCCTCATAAAATGCTGTAAGGTCTCCCTATACCCTGCACACTCACCACTCCTAGACCTCCTGATCTTCTAATGCAAGATGTTATGTGAATGTGTTTAGTGCATAAGTAACTTTCTTCCCAAATATTTCTGGTTCATGGTTGCATCCAAGAACGACACAGAACTCAGACACGTGAGGACTGGGTGTGTGTAATTTTCCTTATGGTGCTTTCCTTCTCTTCACTTAGAAATGTTTAAGTGGGTGATGCAGGATCTGATTTTCGAGATAGTGTGATAAAATATGTACTTAAATGTATTTGGAACAAGGTATTTCTAGTCAAAAGTGTTTGACTGAGAGAAACTACTTTACAAATGCTCTCTTTCACTTATGTGTATTTTCTGTAACATTTTCTAAACTTTTAATAGGATATAATCTACATATAACATCTACTCAATTCCAAGTACACTAATCAATGGTCTTAATAAATTTACAAACTTGTGTTAAGTGTCGCAAGAATCCAGCTTCATAATTGACAGCAGCTTTTGCAGTTGGTCGTACTGCCACGCTGAAGGAGAATCATCTGTTTTCTGGGGCTGTAATTTGCCCTTCTAGACATTCAGTGTAGTCGAATCAACAAGAGGCCTCACATCTGTCTTCTCTCTCAGTATTGTTACAGGACGCTCATCAATAACGAGGCATGTACCAAGTGCGCAGTCCTGAACAGCGCTCTATCATGCACATAGTCCACTCTGTTCTTATTCTCATCAGCTGACAGATGTTTGTAGTGTGTGTCAGAACAGCCTGCGGCATTATGAATGGATTTAATGAATATCATGTATTCATGTCCTCTGTGTGGGCATCGTAATGATGTGGTAGTGAAGTAAATGTGTGGTATGAATTCATCCCCAGGCCTGTGCACGTATAGGTAACCCTATTATGTATAAGTGACTATCACTAATTTATATCCCCAGTCCAAAATATTCTTTAGCTAGCTGACACATTTTCAAGTGTATTTCTTTGTTTCACTGTGTGTGCTTGTCTGTACATGTGCGTCTTCGGGCATGTGGACAGTGTGAGCCTGTGGGGCCAGAGGGACAACTTTGGATTGCTTCCTCTGTCTCTCCACTTTATGTTTTCCAGACAGAGTTTCTCAGTCATTTTGGAGCTTCCTGTTTAGCTATAGTGGCTCGGTAGAGCTCTCCGGATCTGCCTGTCTCCGCCCGACATACTTGGGTCTCACACGTGTCTCCACGCTTTGCTTTAAACAGCCTGCTGAGGCTCCACTCAGGTTTGTTTGCTTGCAAAGAACGAGCTTCACTCACGGAGCCATCACTACAGGCCTGCATTGACTTTTCACTGCTTTTAAAGTAACATTCTGTTTCTCTTGACTTTAAGCCTTCACTCCTGTTCTTCAATTAGCTTCTATTTTTATGCATACTTAATTCATTTAAATAATTCCAACTTTTCAATGCCTTACTGATTATGTAGAATGCCACAATTTTCTTTTCTTTTGAATCATTTAAGAAACTTGGTAAAAATAGAAACACTTATTTTAAAAAAATGAACAAAATACTTAAATCTCCTCCTGTGTTTGGAGAATGCTGACTAAATTATTTAACAAAATTTCACGTAGATCAGTTTGCTTTATTAAATTGTTTGAATTAGATCCCAATATGCTGTGAATTGTGTCATCCCTGTTTATCTTACAGTAACCATCACAACCTTCTTACCTGTTACTCTCTGAGGGTTTTCTCCTCCTAGTAAGACAACATAAAAACAGTCCTTCCTTAAAGGACTCCACCTTCGAACTCTTAGGTTCCATTGTGCATATTCAACAAATATACTGTTTCTAAGTTTTCGTATGTATCAGTTTGGAACAGAATGTGGTCTAGTGTTCATCTCAGTGGTTACTTCCATATTGCTTAGCTACCTATCGCGACTGCCGATGTGACCCTGTGGATGCACATGGCTTCAGACCAGAAAAGGGAAGTGGCTCCTCAGTTTCCAGCCATTATACACATACAGTAAACTGAATGCACTAACTGGAAACCACTGGTCTCAGCAATAGCTTTATCAGTTCAGAAGTAGCTTTACTCTGTAGTTTGACAGAATCTCTACCCATAGCTCAGGGCTACTATGAGAGAAAAACAAAATAAAACTGCTGATAACGATAAAATTTCCACTTGCTCCAGTGATCAGCAAAATGTAAAGGGCAAATATGTTACCCAAAAAGTATTTTTAGTTTTGGACTAAATGAGAAACTCAAAGGGCGTGAAAGTTTCAAACCAATCAGCTTCCCAGTTCTGCTCCCCCTAAAGACGAAAACCTCCTTGAGTTTGGAGGGAGACAGTGCATGAATGGTCAGAACCCACGGAGGGGAGGGAACACGGAAGAAACTATAGCAGCAGCAACAAGTCAGGTACATAGCGGGAGTTAATGAGATAAACAAACAGGTTACAAGCGATAAATGCTCAGTCTCCCATGGTGAAAGAAGAGAATTACAAATACAGGAAGTGAAGAAAGGAAAGAAAAAGGAAGTGAGGATGAAGTGAAGCTGAGTATGTGAGTTGGGGCGATCAGCTTGAAACATGGTTTTGTTGTATATGTCTACAGTTAAATCCACAGACTGTGCACACATCTGTGCCCATGCGCACTCTCCTCTTTCCCAAGAGTGCCAAGGGACAGTGAGACTCAGACAGTGTGAGAAGCACCTAAGTACCCAGATATGCTCCAAAAGAGGAAGGGCTAGGCAGGGAACTAAGAAATGAACCTAAAACATTCTGTCGTATCTGTAAAAAAAGTATACCACAGAGGAATGACAAGATCATTCCAGAAGGTCAAAGCCAGCCTAGGGCCATCTTCCAGTAAAATCAAGGGTGATCTGAAAATGTAATTTATAACATCCTAAAGTCAAATAACAAACATAGGGAACACTAAGTCCCCTGTAATAAAAACAAACAAATTTTAAGTGTGAGGAGGAATGGGGTACACAGTCCTATAATTTCATCCCTGTACAGGACTATTAGTCTGTTTTGTTTTTTTACAAAGGAAAGCAAGCACCTTTACAAGAATTTTATCAGATAGATCTGCTAAGTAAATTTAACATATCCATTAGTAATTGAAAAAATCTAATTGTATATCATCTGCTAAGATTTAATTAGAGGAATAAAGTGTCTCTCGGTGTGTTCCTGAGTGATGGCAATGTACATACTGACACTGACATGCACCAGCAAGCAGACCGCAGACAAGACAAGCCAACGTTTTAAAGAATACCTGATTTGTGACCTTTACAACATTGGTATCAGGAAAGTCAGAGGAAGACTAAACAGTGTTCCAGACTAAAGGTGAACAAAACCTTGTAGCAATTCAAAGAAACACGTGATTCTGAACTGAACCCGAAATGGTTAGAAAGGGCAGTGCTAAAGCAATCTGCATATTAAAATAGATCCAAAGACTAGATGACTGAATGCATCAATGCCAATATTCTGACTATGAATTCTGTACTTTATGGTACAGGATAATGCTCTTTTTTGTAGAAAACACAGACACAATTATTTGTGGTAACATTTAAGCAACTTCAATACTGGTCATAGAAAAATTCTCTAATCTATAAATTTCAAATGATTTAAGAATAGAAAAGAAAAGAAATTGTTCTACCAGACTATCAGTTTCTCCAAATCTTTCAGTCTTTGTTCTCCTGCTTTGCATGTGTTCAGTATTCAATAAATGCATCCTTGTTAAATGACTACAAGTCCCCTATCTAAAAGACGTGTGTGTACAAACGCTGATGTACAGACAAGCACAACACGGACAGGAATAGGCATTAGGTTGGTGATACTGATACTGTGAGCAGTGGGAACCAGACTAGTGGCCTGAGAAAGGACAGAGGGTAAGAATGGAACAGGTATGAAATGGAGTGTGGACATCCGGAGAGTCGTTTGAAATGAAAATCCAGACCTCTCAGACTCTGATAGAACAAAGACAACTAACAGAATCAGAGGGAAGGTGAGGAGTTAAGAACGTAGGCTTTCTGAGTTTATGTTTAAACAAATCTACACAGGCAATACACTTAGTTTTCAAACGTCCTTGTCTAATGTGATACTGTTATTCCTTAACACTATGGACTCTTAGTAAAAAGGATCCTAAAACCAGTGCCATCTAAACTCCAAGTAAGTTAGGCTACTGACTCATCTGCCCCACGTCACATGGCTACTGGACAACATAACAATGGACCCAAACTTCCACTTTAATAACGGCACGACCTTTCCGTGATCTCAGGGTGATTAGTATGTGGCAGTGTCAGCATCAGATTTTAAACTGCTTCCCAAACAGGACAAAAGTTGTTGGAGCAGGAAAAGGAGGGCAATGTGTGGAGACAGGCTGAGGTTTGGAACTCGGGAGGTTTTCTAGGCTCTTTCTAGAGACGCTCTCCTTCTTCCTGTTTAACAGACTGGGATGCTCAAAGACAATTTGCTTCAAAAAGATTCAGCTGCTAGGAAAAAGTGCAAATTGTGTCAAGTAAAGATGTAAATTTCTATACACACTTGGAAACATGCTTACCGGGTAATAGCGCTGAAGAGTCCACGGATGCGTGCTTTATGGCGAGCCACAAAGGCCTCGGTGAAAATCACTCCTCGGTTGTCAAGGTCAAGATGGCCATTGATAATCCGACCAAGTCGCTGAGTTAATGCCTGGGAACAAGAGGTCAATTTTTATTAATTTGAAATAATAAAATTAAAATGTGCATTTGTATAACCCTACTTACTCATTTCATGCTACGTTCTGACAGAAATCTCAACTGTACAAAGTACATGGAAACTGAGCTAAAGTGACCAATCAATATCTAGAAAGCTCCATCGTCTCATAGCAGAGTCATGAAACATGCCAAGTTATTAAAGGACTAGTTACAATAATAATTATTATTAACTGATAAAGGTTTAACTACAATAATAGCTCTTCCTTATAATCCTTATTACTAAAGGAAAAGAAAAATGACCGATCAATCTTAGAAAGGACTCTATTTGCACGTTTGGACACTATAGGAATAAATGTTACTCCATGATTTTGCAACTAAGAGAAACCTAAGTCCTGAAAAATGATATTCTCTAACAGTAACAAGACATTCTCCTGATTTAAACTGGCAGATATCTGGTTTCTTGACTCGTTTTAAAATTGAGATAGTATTTATTTCTTCTCAGCTACATGACATCTGAACAAGTCCAAGCGAAATAGGTCTGGACACATTTCATACCTCCCTCCAGTTGGTTTGATAGATTTACAACAAAGAAAATTGTAATAAAGTTTTGAAGAACACATTTGTGATATTCAGAAAATAGAACTAGAAACTCTTAAGTATCTAGGAACACAGTTACAAAAGAAACCATGTGTCCTAAGCCTTATATTGTTTTAAGCTTGACTTTCTGTGATTTGTAGTTGCTCAGGTAAAATAGGATTTAGATCTCTAAAATGCTTTGTAAGACATTTATACTTTCTAAATTGTGTTTTAAATACCACCAGGGAAGCTTATTCTATTACTACAGATGAGTGAATAAATCTATACTACACATTGGTCATTGGGCACATAAAATTATGGTTTGTTAACTTTCTAAAGTTAGATTTCCTTAAGGTAAAAGATGGTTATAGTTGCTTGAATGAGAATGGCCCCCACAGGTTCCTGTGTTTGAATGCTTGGAACCCCTGTTAAAGGAACTGTTTGGGAAGAATTAGGAGGTGTGGCCTTGTTGGAGGGGACATGTTACTGGGGGTAGGCTTTGCGATTTCAAAAGCCCAAGCCAAGCCAATATCTCTCTCTATTTGACTGCCTATCTGTGGATGATCCAGGAAGCTCTCAGTTCTATGCCTGCCTGCATGGCTACTGCCATGCAATGGACTAATCCTCTGAAACTGTAAGTAAGCTCCCCATTAAATGCTTTTCTCTTAAAGGAGTTGCTTTCTATTCATAGCAACAGTATAGTAACAAAGACAGTAGTTAGAAGGAGATCTGGCTGCTTTCTTATTTTAGTAATTAAAAACAAACTACTGTTCCTAGGGTGCTGCTCTTGGGCTACCATTTCATTAGGTATCTCATTAATGCTTATGCAAAGGACATTGTTATTCCTTCTCAAAAGACAGAGCCCTGGAAAAGTGTACAGATGAAACCACCCCTTTCTAAATGTCAGGTAACTAAGAAGTCATGTTGACAGAATTCAAATCTGGGTGTGCGTGTCAGTGCTCTTAACCGCTGAGCCATCTCTCTAGCCCCTTACTCAGATTCTTTAAAATTCTTTACATTATTTTAAAAAAAAAGTACCTGTGTCAGAAAATCCCCAGGAAGGTCATAGGTTTTACACAGTTCTGAGACAGTTACTTGACCACTTTCTTGCAATTTATCATTCACCTCTTCTGATAACCGATCCAGATAGTTCCTAATGTTGGAAAAAAAGGTTTTTGTTTTTTAAAATTAAACATGCTTTCCTTCTGTGTCTTCCCCTTTCATGCTTTTCTGCTACGGTGTCACAGGCCCCCAGTAATGGATGTGAACAAGCGTCACTCCTTGCTCCGATTCTAAACCTTAGTTTTTCTTCATGGGTGTAATTAAACATAAGGTCAGTCAAACAGCAGTTTTTTCCTTTTGCCAGTTGAAATTTTATAGTCATTTGACATTATTTTTGGAACATATATGCTTCGAGTTCAGTTAATTCACAATAAATAATAAGTTAAAATTTTGTATTGCTTTAATAGGAACTGAATATGTATTGCCCATAATTAGCACTTACTTTTAAAATGGAATGGTTTTTATAATGAATGTCTGTATTACACGAGTTCTAAACAAAAAGCCTAGCTGGTCATGCCTGGCCTAAAGCATCTGAAAGGAGGAAAGCGCCTCAGAGCATTATACTTACTCATCTATCAGCTGTCCCAGTACGATTTGCACATGCTTCTCTGATTTAACAATGTCACTGACTCTATTTTCAATATGAGTCAGGTCCACATTAATAACCTAGAATTACATAGAAAATACAAAAAATTTCCAGTAGTTATAAAATTTGAGACACCTTGACATTTAAAAGTACATTTTTATATATTATATAAATATTTATATTATTTATACATCCTTTATATATCACTCTTAGATAAATTTAAAATTATTTAAAAAATACTGATTGCTGAATATTGGGGCAAACACCTATAATCTCAACAGGCTGAATAACAACTACAAGTTTAAGGCCAGTGTGGTCTGTATAGCCAGTTGCAGGCAAGGTGAGACAGGGCAACAGAGTAAAACAATCTGTGTGTCTGTGTATGTGTGTCTGTCTGTCTGTATGTATGTATGTACATATACAGATATATTATATTAATTTGTTAGAGGAAGAATGTTACTGTGGGAGTGGGAAAAGAGCTTCCTCCTAGCTGCCTGAGAATGCCAGTCTTCCCATCTGCCTTCAGAACAAAGATGTAGACCTCGTGGCTTCTCCAGTACCATGCCTGCCTGGATGGTGCCATGCTTCCTACCATATTAGCAGACGGAACCTCTGAACCTGTAAGCCAGCCCCAGTTAAGAGATGTCCCTTATAAGAGTTGCCTTGGTCATGGTGTCTCTTCTCAGGAATGAACTCAACAAAAATCCATAGTATTTATAACTTAAGAAAGCTTTAAGAAATCTAAGGAAAATTTTTGTAAGTTTACCTGCTGTAAGTCGACAATGTTTACTCGACCTTTGAACAAAAGAGAAGAATTTAAATTACACAGAAGTGCTGGTGAGCAGCTTCAAGTCTAACAGACAGTTGCCACTGTAGGTCCTGCTGCAAAGGACATAGATCTCAATAACTGACTCGATCCACCATTGGTTCACAGGCAGTACTGCTTTAAAGCTGTTTTTATCACATCTGACTGGTTATGAACATCAGCAGACACAATGTGGACAAACCTATGGGAGGCATTCACTTCTTCTCACAGGTCAGTTTTGCTAAAATGACCAGAGGAAATATCTGCAACTAAATCAAGATGATTTCCCTGTTACAGGAAATCGAAAAGAGTATCTATCAGCAAGAGAGAATCTGTTAAACACTGCAAATGTTGTAAATCACAGCTCACATTTGATTAGCATTACTGTAGAAAGAAACAAAACACCAAGGCCATACTCAGTATCTAGTGACGAGTTGTTTCTGTTTAAATCAAACTGTGTTCGATCTGTTTAACACCATGTTGCTCAAATTTCAAAAGTACAAACCAAAACAGTATTTTATGTTTGATGGTACTAACCGCACTTCATGATATGATGGGCCTCAGGCCATAGTACATCAATTTACAAACATTTTTTTCAATTAGTAATGCAGCTTTAATAGTTGAGATTTTAAAATCTTATGAAATTTTTATTCCTCCTTTATAATTAACTACCTGATCACTGGTAGCTAGGTACTCGCCCCTGGGTTATGAAGTAAATTAATATACATATATCTATATCTATCTAAATATATCTATCTATCTATCTATCTATCTATATCTATCTATATATATATATATATATATATATATATACATACACACACACACACACATACACACACACACACCCTTACATATATAGTACATTTAATTCAATACAATTAAAACATGGTATTTGTTAAGTGGCAACAGTTAAGATCATATTTGCATAAACCTGTAAGATCATGCTCATATGATCGTGCAAATGCTGACTGCATGAACCTATGAAGGCTGATTATCAAGTTATCAGTTGAGATGGGTTTCAGTTTGTGGTAGTATTTGCCTAGTATGTGCCCTGGGTCTGATACCCAATACAAAGAGGAAAGACAAAGGAACCATTGAGGAGACTATTGTAAGCCACAGATCCATGGAACTATTTACTTACAATTTTAATGCATTTCCTTCAAACATCCAGTGAAGATGAAACACAACACCGAGGGTTTACTTACCACCTCGGACATGTAGCTCATCTCTCATTTCTTTACTGATTTGGGCTGGAGTGATATATTCCTTTCCATCAAGCGTATGGACTACTTCCAGCTGTTTCTGGGAGATCAGTTTATTCACAATCTCGATGCAGTTCCGCTCTGACAACCTTCGAGAAACCAGAAGTTTAAGAGTATACTTGATATGGTTCAAAAAAAAAGTACTTGAAAGTAAAATTTTGAGTGCCGTCTACATTACAAAATCTGTTCTTTATTAGTATAACAATTTTGGTAACTTAAAACAACTTGAGAGTACGTAAGTTCACATTCCCTTAAATTACTTACTTAAGTCACACACATCACTGTATTATGATTTTAAATATGTTCCCTCCTAGTCTTGCCTTCAAATGTCAAGATTTTCAGCTGAAAACAAACTTTTCTTAACAATCAGTCTGTTGGCCTTACTGGTGTATAGACAGGACATCTGATTCAGCAAAACTATAGTTATACTCTTAACCACTCAGAGTTATCTTGCACCAGATGTGGTTTCTTGCGTTTTGTTGTGAGCGTGGATGCATGTCAGCAACTCTCAGTGTTATAGAACAGCATCACGGATTAGTGTTTTTAGGTCCGGGAGAAATAAAATACTACAAGAACTCGTTTACAAGGAAGAAAAGTCTATTCCCTTTACATATGTGATCTGTAATCATAGGCGCAGAGTCAGGGTATTTTGGCCACTCCCCCAAAGGTTTCGGAAGTGTAGAAAAGTCACTGTCCGGGAGTCCCTAAAAATGACAGATGGCGTGTGCGTCTGGCTTAGACCGGTGGCCGCAGGTAAAAAGGATTTAGAGGACGGACAGACTACTTGCTGCGCACTGCACTGGGGTCTTTACAAACTCGCTCTAGGCCGGGCAGCGAGCGCCTCTACCGACAGCCGCAGCGGGCTCCCGGGTCCCACCGAAACCCAGCAGGCAGTGCGGGACCCGGGCCTAAACCGGCTCCACACCGCAGAGAACCAGCACCTTTGCGTGGACTCTGCAAACTGAGCCCGCTGGAAGTCAGCCGCCAGCCGCCGGATCTCCTCCCAGGCGTCCGCCATCACTGCTCCGCTCGCCCCAACACCGGGAAACGGCAGACACGTCAGCCTTCAGCCAGCAGCAGGAACCCAGGGACGGGCCGTGCAGAGGGCCAATAGACCGGCGTCAGGGAAAATCGCGAAGCGAAACGCAACTGCCCAACTCTCCGCCCTCACTTGGGCGTGGCCTGCGGGAAGAGGCTTTATAAACAAAGCCCTGCCAAAGCTGACTCTGTAATCCTTCTTTTTGCCAGGTTCCCATTTCTGCCCAGCAATCATCAAATGATCTTCCGCCCTTGCTGAGTGGACGAGACACACTTCTTTTGTCGGGCTATTACAAGCGTGACTCATTCACTTTGAACAGTGAATGGGGCTTTTACTTGAGCCAAGAATGATATCTGTTTTGGAGAAACTTGAGCCACTCTACTGCATCAGTTTGAGTTTTGGTTTTAGAAAATAAATTTATCTGGATATTGCAAACAACATGAAGTTGAGTCCATCTGTTCTAGAGATTTATTTATTTATAATAATAATAATAATAATAATAATTATTATTATTATTATTATTATTATTATTAATTACTCAGACAAAGAAAGGACCATTACTGAGAGTGAAGCGGGAAGGCACTCACATTGTACTTAGACAAGCTAACCGCTGCCACTGTTTATTTACACTCTACACTTTCCCATCTTAATCAGTGGCAAAATCAGAAGCCTGATTGTACTTAGTAAAGAATATTTTACTTCTTCCTTATATCAATATGTTGCTCTATATAACATGTCCACGACATAAAGCCATTTCTCTTCTCAAGTGCCTAGCTTTTATTAAAATTTAGAGCACTCCATCACAAAGCTTGGCTTTATATATACACCTTATCCTTTGAAGCAGGGTCTATCAGTAAGGTAGGCTTACTGGACAGCAAGCCTTTGGGGATCCTCTTGGATCCCCAAAGAACCCAGGCTCCTGCTAAGACCAAGAATTGCTCTCCATAAACGGATAGTGGGGCCATATTGTCTAAGACAACACCCATATGGCTTATAGAACTCAGAGAAGTCCAGCTAGTGCCTATGTAGAGCTTTTGCACCCGTGTTCTAGTCTCTTTGTTTTGTGAAGGCACTCTGCAGGTTTCCAAAAGAGAGATGTGGACACCGACCCAGCCACAAAAACCTTAAAGAAAAATGTGTCCTGCCTTAAAATTATGCTAGGGCAATGGTGGTACAGAACTTGTGGGAGTAGCCAAGCAATGTCTGTTTTGACATAAGGCACACTTCACAAGAGGGAACCCATGTTTGACACCACTTGAGTAACCAAGAACTAGAGACTAGATAGCCAAGAGACCTAGGTTAAAACCAAACACTTATAGTCAAAAAAAAAAAAATCAATAAGATGTTCTAATGATATCCCTAATGATATTCTGCTATAGTCATAGACTATTGCTTTATCCAGTCATCATCAGAGAGGCTTCCTTTGGCAGCAGATGGAAACAGATGCAGAAAGCCACAGCCAGATACTACATAAAGAGAGTGTCTAAATGGGAGGTATCCATCAAATACCACCCTTCAGAGCTGCTGGGAGGGAGGGGGAATGAGGAGGAGGAGAGAAAAACTGGAGCCAGAACAAATAGACTTAGACATGAGCAGACATTATGTGGAAAGAAGATACATCGTGGAAAAAGATGATGGTAATGTTGCAGATGAGGGAGCAATGCATGCAGAAATTATAGATTCAGAATTCAGACCAGGAAGGCTCTTCAATATACCAATAATGGCCAACCTAACCCAGGAATAAATGCCTTGTAAAACCATTTCCTGCCATAAGCTGGCAGATTCATTCTTTTTGTTTTCCTTTCTTGAACTCTTTAAGTGCCAAGAGGACTGGTTCTTGAGAGCAACCCATGCAAGGAGAGACCTGTTAGAACTCTAAAGTCTATAGGAAAGCAAGATCGGTTCTGTGCTCTCTCTGTATTTTCTTGGGTGATATACAAAATAGATAGTTGTAACATTTCTTTTAAACAACAGCTATTTGAATATATGTCTTTCTTGCTTGCCTTTTCTAACTTGAAAATCCAAGTTATGTCTCCTGGTAATAGTTTTATACTTGTAAATTTTATGGAGTGGATTAGCAATTTACTGATGTAAGTTTTGAAATGTGATGTCCATATGGAATTTACCACTTTATACATAATATGACAAGAGCTAATAATAGCAAGATTTACTTTGCTGGATATTTTCCTGTTAATTATAAACTATTTCTGGTTGATATGTATCTAAATTGCCATAAAACAAGTTTTAGTCTGTTATTTATCTGAAAAGATTATATATAACTATTTTCTCTTATTCTTTAACAAATAATTTATGATGTAATTATTTCTTTTTAAATACATTTTTCAGCAACAAGAGTACATTTATGATTATAGCATTCAGAGACATAAAACATTTTTGGGGGGTTTCAAGCTCCTGGGATGCTGTATTTTAAGATTCAAGTACAATAAATCAGTATTCCTAAGAAATCCCAGAAGTTTTAAAATTATGATTAGTTTAAACATGTATCTAACAATCCTCACACTCCATTATTTGGCTATCCTAAGTCCATGTTTATGGAGTAAAAATGCATTAAATTTTAAGATGCTTACAAAGAACTAGTCTACAGAAATGTTCAAACTCAATGCCATTTTATGTTCTTTGATTTACCTTTTCATGTCTTTCTTTATAAACATTATACTGTACCCACACATTCATTGCTTACATACATATGTGTATATGTTATAGACTAGAATTTACATATGGGGGAGGACATGTGGCTTTTTTCTTTCTGAGATTGGGTAACCTCCCTTAATATTATGCATTCTATATGTATTTTTTTTACCAGCTTTGCATTATCTGTTAATCTTCTGATGGGCAACTGTTGAATAAAACAGCAATAGCCATGGGTTGAGACATCTCTGTGTGATTCTCTAAGTACAAACCTGGTGTTGAAATCGCTTGTTCATACAGTAATTATAATTTAAATGTTTTAGAACTGCAAACTCATTTCCACAATTGTTGTACTCAGTTGAACTTCATCAGCACTGAATAAGGTTCTTCTTTCTTCACATCTTACCCACCTTTTGTTTTTAGGTTTCTTGTTGGTAGTCATTGTGGGCAGAGGGCTGGGAGGGTTTCGATGATATCTCAAAGTAGTTTTAATTTAATTCTTGGTGTTGCTAGTGATATTGAACACTTTAAAAAACTAGTTATTGTTATTGAAGCCCAACCTTAGTCTGTACTCCTCCCAGGCACAGAGGAGCCAGTGCATGACTAAAACTGCTCCTGCAAGAAAGAGGTAGAGTTGGAGTATGTTAGCCAGGCTGAGCTACAGTGGCCTGGTGGCTGAGATGAATGTCAGGAGGGGGGCACCTCTCCACCTTGTTTGCAGCTACCATACCCACCAAGGCCACCCTGCCCAGACTCTTGCTTTCTAAAGAGAAAGTGCTTTCAAGAGTGTTTAGATTGGGTAGCTAAAGGATGTATCAGCTGAAAAACTTCTTACTCAGTCTTTGTGGGGAAGGGCAAGATTTGTTTCTCCTCTGCAAAAGCAGCCTACTTTTTGGAAAGTCCGGGGAATTCTAGCCCTTCAGTAAGGAGAATTGAAAGACAACGCTCAGTGAGGTTCTGCCACAGATTCTCGGATTTTTTCCAATCATATGTGTGTGTGTGTGTGTGTGTGTGTGTGTGTGTGTGTGTGTGTGTGTGTGTGTGAATGAAATATATAAGAACATGATATAAGAACTCACATGGTATATACTCACTGATGAGTGGATCTTAGCTTAAAACTAGGAATACCCAAGATACAATTCACAGACCATATCGTATGAAGCTCAAGAGTAAGGAAGACAAAAATGTGGATGCTTCAGTCCTTCTTATAAGGGAGAACAATATTTTCATGGGAGGTAGTAGGTTTAAGGAGCTTGGGAGGAAGAGAGGAGGAGGGAGAACATGGGGTGCAGGATCAAGTATGGGAGGAGACTGGGATGATGTGCAGAGGGTAAGGAATATGAACAGGGGGTTATAGCAATGGGAGATGGGGAACTGGGGGTAGCCAGCAGCAAGTTCCAGATGCCAGGAAAGCAAGAGACTTCCACAACCCAACTAGGATGAGATTAGCTGAAACGCCCAACAAAGGGGAGGGAGAACCTGTAGATGTAGAGACTATATCCAGAGGTTAGGCAAAGCCACCCACTCATCTCCAACTTTTTAACCCAGAATGGCTCTTGTCTAAAGAAAATACAGGAACAAAGTGTGGAGCAGACACTGAGGGAAAGTGTCTGAGACTGCCCCACCTGAGAATCAATTCCATATGTAGCCACCAAACCCAGTCACTATTGCTGATGCCAAGAAGTGCTTGCCGACAGGAGCCTGATATGGATGTCTCCTGAGAGGCTCTGCCAGAGCCTGACAAATACAGATGCAGATGCTTGCAGCTAACCATTGGACTGACCATGGGACCCCAGTGGAGGAGCTAGACAAAGGACTGAAGGAGCTGAAGGGGTTTGCAACCCCATAGGAAGAACAGTATTAACTAACCAGACCTCTCCCCAAGAGCTCCCAGTGTCTAAACCACCAAACAAAGAGTACACTTGGAGGGACCCTGACACCAGCGGCATGTGTTTCAGGGACTGTCATTGTCTGACATCAGTAGGAGAAGCCCTTGGTCTTGTAAAGGTTCATTTCCCCAGTGTATGGGAATTTCAGGGTGATGAGGTAGGAGTGGGTGGGTGCGGGGAGCATCCTCATTGAAGCAGCAGGGAGGGTTATAAGAGAGGCAGAACCAGGAAAGAAGATAACATGAAATGTAAATACATAAAACATCCAGTAAAAAAAGAGAAAAATAGCTATTGGCTATTTCTGTTTTTTTCTTCAAAGAAACAAAGTAGCAAACTGTTATCAGCTATTTATTGGCAGAAGTTTTATTTCCTCAGTGTTTAATTTCTGTAATTCTTTGAAGTGTGGATATTTGTCCTGTGAAGTATTGCAGGCAAAGAGTGTCTCCCATTCTGTGGGCTGTCTATGTACTCTGATGATAGTTCCCTTGCTGTGCAGAAACCTGTTTTACATCTGTTGATGCTTGGGGCTAGTTTCGAGTGCTATTGGTGTCTGCTGAGAAAATTACTGACTACCCAATGTGTTTTTTTTCCTCACAATTATCAAAAAATCAAAATATACTTACCCATTTTCCCACCTCTCAGTTCCTTCTAATTTCTCTCCTTCCCCCTGCACTCCCTCTCAAATCTGCGTTCTCTTTTGTAAAATTATCATTTTATGCATCAAGATCTTTGACATATTTCTAATCAATTTCTTATACAAGATGAAAATTATGAACCTAATTTTACTCATCTATAGGTAATAACCAGTTTTTCCAGCACCATTTATTTAATAGGCTGTCTTTTCCCTAAAGGTTGTTTTGTCTCATTGGTTAAGAATTTGGTTGGCAAAGTTTAATAGATTGATTTTTTAGGGGGTCTTTTATTATACTGTGTTGGTCTACCTGTCTGTTTTTATGCCAGGCTGTCTTATCACCATGTCTTTGCAGTATAATTTGTTGTAAAATTTGAGATAGGGTATTCAGCCCTTCCAACCTTTATCAAGAAGGCATATTGAACTTGCTCAGTGACTTTTCTGCATTAATTAAAGTAATTATGTGTTTTCTCTCTTTATGTTTTCTTACGTGGTGCATTATTTTTTTTTAAATATACATATGTTAGAACAACATTGACATTTCTGGGATGAATCCCACTTGGTCATATAGTTTTAATGTGTTCCTGGATTTATTTTGAGAGTATTTTGTTGAGAAATTTTACATTTATGTTTATCAAAGAACATTACTTGTGGTTATCTTTCTTTGTTCTGTCATTACCTGGTTTGGGGGATGAGAATGATATTGGCTTCAGAGAATGAATTTGCTAGTGTTCCTTCTCTTCCGATTTTATTAGCTAGTTAGCAAGAATCGGCATGAGATCTTTCTTGAAATTTGATAGCATTCAACTGGTCGGGTCCATCTGTCCTGAGCTTTTCCTTAAGAGGAGGCATGGTTACAATTCTATTACATTGCTCGTAATGGATCTGCTTGTTAATTTTATCTTCTGGCTTTAATTTTACAGGTGCACTTAGGAATTTTATTTATTTTGGCTTATCCAGGTTTTTAGAGCATACATTTCATTATAATACTTAGAAATATCCTGTATTTCATTAAAATCTGTTGTAATGACACCCTTTGAGTGTGTATGTGTGTACATACATGGATAAGCATCTATCATCTATCTAATCAATAACAGATCATCTAACCTATTATATCTATCTGTTTGTCTATCTATCTGTCTGTTTATCTATCATCTGTCATTTAGTTGTTTCTCATTCATCACCAGCATATATTTGTTACCTCATACATTACCTCATATATAACCATAGTTTATCTTCCCTCCACTCTTTCTTGTCCCTCCCCCAACCCTCTGCCAGATTCACTCCTCCTTGATTTCTCTTCAGAAAAAAGCAAGGCCTCACAGGGATATTAACTGAACAAAGCATACCAAGTTAGAGTAAGACAAGGCGCATCCCTTCACATCGAGGCTGGACAAGGCAACCCAGTAGGAGGAGGAGGGTCCCCAGAGCAAGTAAAGAGTACGGAGACCACCCCCAGCCTCGCTCTTAGGAGTACCAAAAGAACATCAAGACAGGCAACCATAATATATATGTAGAGATGTTTTTTAAGCTTAGAAGCCATATATATATATATATATATATATATATATATATATATATATATATATATATATATATATATAAATTAGTTTTTATTAGATACTCTCTGTATTGACATTTGAAATGTGATCCCCTTCTCCCATCCCACTCCCCTCCCCTCCTACTTGTCTTCATGAAGGTGCACTCTCTTCTAATCACACTTTCCACCCCATGCCCTTGGCATTCTCCGACATAGGGAAAACATGCTCTCCCTGGACCAAAACCCTTTTCTCACATTGAAGCCAGACACTGCTGTCTTCAGCTACAGGTGCAAATGGAGCAATAGGTCTCTCAAAGTGTGCTCAATGGTTGGTGTTTTAGACCATGGGAGTTATGGAAAGTTTGGTTAGTTGATAATGTTCTTTCCATGAGGTTGCAAGCCCTTCCAGCTTCTTCAGTCCTTTCTTTAGCATCTTCATTGGAGTCTCTGAGTTCAGTGCGATGGTTAGTTGCAAGCATGTTCAGCTGTATCTGTGTGACTCTGGTAAAACCCCTGAGGAGGAGGAGGCATCTTCTTATGGTTCCTATCAGGAAGTATTTTTTGACATCATCAATAGTGCTTGGGTTTGGTGGCTGCATATTTGGTGAATCCCCAGGTGAGGCAACCTCTGAATGATCTTTTCTTCAATCCCTGTTCATCTATTTAACTTGTATTTCCTCTTGTGAGTGTTTTGTTCTCCCTTCTTAGAAGTACTGAGGCATCCCCATTTTGGCCTTCTTTCTTATTAGACTTCATAAGGTCTGTGAATTGTTTCTTGTGTATTCAGAGGTTTCTGGGGCTAGTATCTGCTTATTAGTGAGTGAATACTATGTGGGTTCTTTTGTTACTGGGTTACCTCACTCAGGATAATAGCCTCTAGTTCCATCCATTTGCCTATGAATTTCATGAAGTCATTGTTTCTATAGCTGAGTAGTACTCTATTGTACAAATGTACCACACTTTCTGTATCCATGCCTCTGTTGAAGGAGATTTAGATTCTTTCCAGATTTTGGCTATTATAAATAAGGCTGCTATGAACATGGTGGAGCATGTGTCCTTGCTATATGTTGGAGCATCTTTGGGGTATATGCCCAGGAGTGGAATAGCTGGGTCTTCAAGTACTATTATGTCTAATTTTCTGAGGAATGGCCAGACTGATTTCCAGCGTGGTTGTACCAGTTTACAACCCCACCAACAGTGGAGGAGTGTCCCTCTATTTCCACATCCTCACCAGCATCTGCTGTCACCTGAATTTTTAATCTTAGCCATTCTGACTGGTGTGAGGTGGAATCTCAGGGTTGTTTTGATTTATATTTTCCTGCTGACTAAGGGTGTTGAACATTTCTTTAGGTGTTTCTCAGCTATTCAGTATTCCTCAGCTGGGAATTCTTTGTTCAGTTCTGTGCCCCATTTTAAATAGATTTGTTTGATTCTCTGTAGAACTCTATTTTTTTGAGTTCTCTGTGTTTATTGGATATTAGTCCTTTATCAAATGTAGCATTGGTAAAGATCCATTCCTAATCTGTTGGATGTCTTTTTGTCTTCCTTAGCCTTAGAGAAACTTTGCAATTTCATAATGTCCCATTTGTTGATTCTTGATATTACAGCATAAGCCATTGATATTCTGTTCAGGAAATTTTCCTCTGTGCCTATGTATTCTAAGCTCTTCTTCACTTTCTTCCCTAATAGTTTTAGTGTAGCTGGTTTTATGTGGAGGTATTTGATCCACTTGGACTTGACCTTTGTACAAGGAGATAAGCGATCAATTTGCATTCTTCTGCATGCTGACTGCCAGTTGAGCCAACACCATTTGCTGAAGAGGTTGTCCTTTTCCCACTGAATATTTTTAGCTTCTTTGTCAAAGATCAAGTAAACATAGGTGTGTGGGTTCATTTTTAGGTCTTCAATTCTGTTGCATTGATCTACCTGTCTATTTCTGTACCAATACTCTGTGGTTTTTATCAAAATTGCTTTTTAATATTGCTTGAAGTCAGGAATGGTGATTCCCCCAGAAGTTCTTTTATTGTTGAGAATAGATTTCTCTATCCTAGGTTTTTTTTTTATTTCAGATAAATTTGAAAATTGCTTTTTCAAACTCTACAAAGAATTGAGTTGGAATTTTGATGAGGATTACATTGAATCTGTAGATTGCAATAGGCAAGGTAGCCATTTTTACTATCTAATCCATGAGCATGAGAGAGCTTTCCATCTTCTGAGACCTTCAATTTTCTTCTTCAGAGATTTGATGTTCTTGTCATACAGATCTTTCACTTGCTGGTTAGGGTCATAACAAGGAATTTCATTGTTTGTGACTATTGTGTGGTGTGTCTTTTCTCTAAGTCTTTTTCTCAGCATGTTTATCTTTTGAGTAGAGGAAGGATACTAATTTGTTTGAGTTAATTTTATAACCATCCACGTTGCTGAAGTTGTTTACCAGCTTTAGGAGTTCTCAGGAGGAATTTTTGGGATCACTTATATCTACTATTTTATCATCAGGAAATAGTGATATTTTGACTTCTTCCTTTACAACTTGTATATCCCTTTGACTTCCCTTTGTTGTCTAATTGCCAGGGGCAGGATTTCTAGTACTATATTGAATAGGTAGGGCGAGAATGTACATACAGTCTTGTATAGTCCCTGATTTTAGTGGGATTGCTTCAAGTTTCCTATCTTTTAGTTTGATGTTGGCTACTGGTTTGCTGTATATTGCTTTTACTATGTTTAGGTATGGGCCTTGGATTCCTTATTGTTCCAAGACTTTTTACATAAAGGGGTGTTGAATTTTGTCAAATGCTTTCTCAGTATCTAGTGACATGATTATGTGGTTTTTTCTTTGAGAATGTTTATATGATGGGTTACATTGATCGATTTCTATGTATTGGACCATCCCTGTATCCCAGATATGAAGCCTACTTGATCATGATGAATGACTGTTTTGATGTATTCTTAGATTTGGTTTGCATGAATTTTATTGAGTATTTTTACATTGATGTTCATGAGAGAAATTGGTCTGAGGCTCTCTTTCTTCAGAGGGTCTTTGTGTAGTTTAGGTATGAACAAAATTGTGGCTTCAAAGAACAAGTTGGGTAGTGTTCCTTCTGTTTCTATTTTGTGGAATAATTTGGAGAGTATTGGTATTATGTCTTCTATGAAAGTTTGGTAGCATTCTGCACTGAACCCATCTGGTTCTGGCCTTTTTTTTTGCTTGGAAGGCTTTTGATGGCTGCTTTTATTTCTTTAGGTGTTTTGGCCTGTTTAGATGATTTATCTGATCCTGATTTAACTTTTGTGTCTGGTATCTGTCTAGAAATTTGTCCATTTCCTCTAGATTTTCTAGTTTTGTTGAGTATAGGCTTTTGTAGTACAATCTGATGATTTCTTGAATTTTCTCAGGTTCTGTTGCTATGTCTCCCCTTTCATTTCTGATTTTGTTTATTTGGATACTCTCTTTGCCCTCTAGTTAGTCTGGCTAAGGGTTTCTTGATTTTGTTGATTTTCTCAAAGAACCAGATTCTGTTTTGGTGATTCTATGTATAGTTCTTTTTGTTTCTACTTGGTTGGTTTCTGCTCTCAGTTTGATTATTTTCTGCTGTCTACTCTTCTTGGGTGTATCTGCTTTTTTTTTTTTTTTTTTTTTTTTTTTTTTTTTGTTGTTGTTGTTGTTGTTCTAGAGCTTTCAGCTGTGCTGTCAAGCTGCAAGTGTATGTTCTATCCAGTTTCTTTTTGGAGGCACTCAGCTATGAGTTTTCTTTTTAGAACTGCTGTCATTGCATCCCATAAGTTTGGGTATGTCGTACTTTCATTTTCGTTAAATTCTAAAAATTCTTAACTTTTTTCTTTATTTCTTCCTTGACCATTTTATCATTGAGTAGCGCATTGGCATTGTTCACTTTCCATGTGTATGTGAAGTTTTTGTTTTTTGTTTTTTTGTTTGTTTGTTTGTTTGTTTTTTTGTTGTTGTTAAAGACCAGCCTCAGTCCATGGTGATCTGATAGGATACATGGGAGTATTTTGATCTTCTTATGTCTGCTGAGGCCTGTTTTGTGACCAATTATTATGGTAAATTTTGGAGTAGGTACCAGGAGGTGCTGAGAAAGAAGGTATATTCTTTTGTTTTAGAATATAATGTATTGTAGATGTCTGTCAATTCTACTTGGTTCATATCCTCTGCTAGTTTTGCTGTGTTTCTCTGTTCCATTTCTGCTTCCATTGATGAGAGTGGGATGTTGAAGCTTCGCACTATTATTGTGTGTGATGCAATATATGCTTTGAGATTTAGTTGGTTTTCTTTTATGAATGTGAATGTGTCTTTGGATGTTTAAGACTGAGAGTTCATCTTGATAGATTTTTTCCTGTGATGAGTGAAAAGTGTCCTTCCTTATATTTTTTGATAACTTTTGGCTGAAAATTCATTTTATTCAATATTAGAATGGCTACTTCAGCTTGTTTCCTGGAACCATTTGCTTTGAAGTTTTCCCCCAGTCTTTTACTCTGAGGTAGTGTCTGTCTCTGAGATGAGTTTCCTGTATGCAGCAAAATGCTGGCTCCTGTTTACATATCCAGTCTGTTAGTTTATGTCTTCTTATTGGGAAATTGAGTCCATTAATGTTAAGAGATATTAAGGAATAGTGATGGTTCCTATTATTTTTGTTGTTAGAGGTAGAATTATGTTTGTGTGCTTTTCTTCTTTGTGGTTTGCTGCACAATTATTTTCTTGCTTCTTCTAGGTTGTAGTTTCCCTCCTTTGTAGGGCTGGACTTTTGGACAGATACTGTGTAAATTTGGGTTTGTCCTGGAATATCCTGGTCTCTCTATCTATGGTAATTGAGATTTTTGCTGAATATAGTAACCTGGGCTGGCTTTTGTGTTCTCTTAGGATCTGTATGACATCTGCCTAGGATCTTCTAGCTTTCATAGTCTCTGTTGAGAAGTCTTGTGTAATTCTGATTGATCAGCCTTTATATGTTACTTGTCCTTTTCCCCTTACTGCTTTTAGGATTCTTTCTTTGTTTTGAACATTAGGTGGTTTGACTATTATGTGTTGGGAGGTCTTTCCTTTCTGGTCCTATTTATTTGGAGTTCTGTAGGCTTCTTGTATGTTCATGGTCATCTCATTTTTAAGGGTAGAAAAGTTCTCTTCTATGATTTTGTTGACGATATTTACTGGGCCTTTTAGTTGGGAGTCTTTGCCTTCTTCTATACCTATTATCCTTAGGTTTGGTCTTCTCATTGTGTCCTGGATCTCCTGGATATTTTGTGTAGAAGCTTTCTAATTTTTGCATTTTCTCTGACTGTTGGGTCAATGTTTTTTGTTCTCTTCTGCCCCTGAGATCCTCTTTTCCATCTCTTGTAGTCTGTTGGTGATGGGTAAGGCTTGCATTTGTTACTCCTAATTTTTTTTCTTAGGTTTTCTATCTCCAGAGTTATCTCTTTTGTGATATATTTATCTTTTTCTATTTCTGTCCTCAATTCCTTCACCTGTTTGGTTCTCCTTTTCTGTAGTTCATTGAGTGATTTTTATGTTTTCTCTTTAAGGACTTCTATTTGTTTACATATGTTTTCCCGATTTTTCTACACATGTTTAAGGGAGTTATTCATGCACTTCATCATCATGAAGTTCAATTTTAAGTCTAAATCTTGTTTTTCTGGTGTGTTGGGAAAGCTGGGTTCTGATGTTGCCAGGTTGTCTTGGTTTCCATTGCTTAGGTTCCTGTGCTTTCCTCTTGCCATCCTGTTACCTGTGATTATAGGTGATCTTGTTGTCTCTGACTGGAGCTTGTCTCTCCTGTGGGTCTGAGGGCCCATGGGCTCAGAAAGGATATTGCTCTTGTGGGTTCGTCTCTTTGCATGTAGGCAGTGAGTTCTGATAGCAGTGAGTTGGTTCTATCTCTGTGAGCTTGGGTGAAAGAAAGCTTGTGAGGCTCTTCTGGGTGCTCAACCTTCTGTGGACAGATCTGAGTCCTAATGGTGCTCACTCAGCCATCCCTCTGGGCCAGAAAGGACCAGATCCCAGAGAGCACCACTCTCTCTGCACTTTGAGAGTTCCTGGGATTCCCACCCTGAATAGTTACCTTGGGGGCAGGGGGTGGCAGGCTCACAGTGACCTCAGGTGGGGGAGCACTTTTGAGGCTGTTCTGGAAGGTCAGCAGTCTTGATGATGATCATCTGGCCCTCTCTCTGGGCTGGAAAGCATATGCAGAGATCTTGGCTCCATCCCTTACAGAGCCCTGACAGTTACTTCATTCTCTGAGAGCCCCTGCTTAGTTTGTTCTGTGCACTACTTTCTTGTGGTGTCCTTAACTCCTCAGGCTCCTACAGTCCTTCCTCCCTGACTCCTGTCAGGTTCCCTGAGTTCCAACTAATGTTTGGCTGTGGGTTTCTGCATCTGTTTCCATCAGTTGCTAGTTTAAGCCTCTCTAATAATGATTAGGCTAGGCCTGGTCTATGATCATAGCCAAATATCACTAGTAACTATTTCATTGATGACCCCCTCCTCATCCTTCTCTTCCTCTTTCTCCCCCCCCAGTTATGTTTGGTTTTATTCTAGGGCTCTGGGCTATTCAGACTCTTGAGTCTGATCAATCAGACTGTCAGGCATGGGCTCCCTCTTGTGGCATGAGCCTTGAGTTGAATGACCACTCTCAAATGTGTAATGACACCTTTTTGATTTCTAAATTTTTAAATTATCTCCCACTTCTTTTAAAAACATTTCTGTATTTTATTTTGTGGCTGTTTTCAGGTTCTTTTCTATTGTGGTATGATGGGTCACAGGCAGTTATTTTAATTTAATTTTATTTGTTGACACGTGATTTGGATATTACAATATGATAGATTTTGGAGTTAGTTTCATGTATAGCTGAGGGAAAAAAAACACGTGTATTTCCTATCTTTTTGGTGGAATATTCTACATACAACTTTTTAAGTTTATTTGATTTCTGGCATGTTCTACCTCTGAATATTCTTTACTCATTTATAATCTAGAAGACTTATATAAATAAGAGAGTTGGGTATTGAATAATTATTTTATCAAGGCTTATGTGTCTTTAATGCCTTTTAGTGTTTGTTATTTGAAGTCAGGAGCTCTAATATTTGGCATATCAATGTTTATAGTGGTTACATATTCCTGGGGAGCTGTTCTTTCTATTAATATGGAGAGCTCCTTTTTGCTTGTATAGCTATCACATGTGTGCTTGATTCTCATGCAAGTCATAAGAGGTTATCAGATTTCCAATGTCTGAAGTTGTTTATGGTTATGAGTTGCCATATGGGTGCTGAAATAGACTACATTCTCTTAGAGAGTAATAAGTGATCCCAAAGAACCCAGTCAACTCTCCAGACCAAATTTTAGGTTTTAAGCTAATCCCTTAATCTGTTTGTTCTAGTGATGAGTAGAGGCAAGTTACGTAGATTATTGTCTGTAAGCCGGTGAAGGCAGGTGAAAGATAAGGCTAGAGCCTGTGAAAAAGAAGGCAGGCTGAGAATTTTAGAAACAAGTACAGAAAGACAGAGAGACAGAAGAGGAGACAAGATGGAATCTATAGGAGAAGAAGGGGAACAAGAACCACACAGTCCTGGGAGCCATAAGTATTGGGCATTTCTAAGATAGATGGTTAAATAATAAGGAAAGTGCATTTGCCCCATCTAGGTGTGTGGCTTGTGTTTATATCAACTGAGTTTTGAGTTCACTGTGTGGGCATTTTGTGGGTTGAGAATTTACTAATATAGATCTGACTGATGAACTACAAGCCTCTAGCATTTTGATTTTATTGGGGTACAGGGATTTGTGACAGCTAATCACAGGGGGTGGATGGCTGGGAATATGAGCAGGATCTACCACAAGAGAACAGTGGGTTGGGCAGCCAACAGCATGGAGACCCTAGTGGTGAGGAAACTGCAGTACTAGAAATTAGTCAGTACTATTGCGGGTGCTTTTTTGTAATATATATATATTACAAGTTATATATAGTTATTAAAAGGGGACTTTGAAGTGGAAACTTGAGGGTTCTTTGGAAATTCGGTTGTGTTAGATGGTGTTTCTGGGTCTTCAATTCTATTCTTTAGATCTACATTCCTGTCTCTGTACTAATACCTTACAGTTTTTTTTTTTTTTTTTAAATCACGATTGCTCTGTTAAACAGCTTGAGATTAGGGATCATGAGTTCCCCCAGCATTTCTTTTATTGTTGAGAATTCTTTTAGTTATCCTGTGTTTTTGTTATTCCAAATGAACTTGCAAGTTGCACTTTCTAACTCTATGAAGAACTGAATAGTAATTTTGATGGGGATTGCTTTGAATCTGTAGATTGCTTTTGGAAAGATGGCCAATTTTACTATATTAATCATACCAATCCCTGATCGTGGGAAATCATTCCATTTTCTGAAATATACTTCGATTTCTTTTTTCAGAGACTTGAAGTTCTTGTCATTTGTGCACTTGTTTGGTTAGAGTCCCACGAAGGTATTTTATATTGTTTGTGACAATTTTTACAGGTGTTTTTTCCCTATTTTTTTCTTTCTGAGCGTGTTTATTCTTTGAGTTGAGGAAGATTACTGATTTGAGGTAGTTTTATATCCAGCCACTTTGCTGAAATTGTTTATCAGTTTTATGAGTTCTCTGGTAGAATTTTTTGGGTCAATTAAGTATACTACCATATCATCTTCAAATAGTAATATTTTGACTTCTTTCCCAATTTGTATCCCTTTGACCTCTTTTTTTATGTCTAATTGCTCTGGCTAGGATTTTGAATATCAAGTTGAATAGGTAGGGAGAGATTGGGCAGCCTTGTCTAGTCCCTGATTTTAGTGGAATTGCTTCAAAAGAAGAGAAAGAGAAAGAGAGAAAGGATGGATAGAAGGAAGGAAGAGATGGAATATTACTCTGAATATTTTCTTAGATATTCCACCCCTCTGCAACTTTGAATTCTCTGATTTGAGAGTTGGCTGGTTGAAGATGGTGGGTCTCTCTCTCTCTCTCTCTCTCTCTCTCTCTCTCTCTCTCTCTCTCTCTCTGTGTGTGTGTGTGTGTGTGTGTGTGTGTGTGTGTGCATGTGTACTTGAAAATGTGTGTATGTGTGTATGCACATGTGTTTATATCTGTTAGAGTAAGTTTTGCCTTTTAGTCTTAATTTTTCCTTTTAAGCCTATTTAAGTCTTGTTTCTGTCACCCTTCCTAGAGGGTATTTGTATGAAGACGCAGTATGGGAACTGGAGAATCTTGGTGTTGATTGTCAGATGTAATAGCTTAGGTGACCCCATTTTGTCTATGTGCCAATAAGCCAACAAGACTCCCTTAGTAAGGGGCTGTGTTGCTGTGAAGAGACACTATAACCAATTCTTCTTTTAAAATTTATTTATTTCATGTATATGAGTACACTGTGGCTGTCTTCAGGCACACCAGAGGAGGACACCAGATCCCATTACAGATGGCTTTGAGCTGCTATGTGGTTGCTGGGAATTGAACTCACGACCTCTGGAAGAGCAGTCAGTGGTTCTAAATGCTGAACCATCTCTCCAGTCTTGTCTGACCATTTCTTATTAAAGAAAAATAAGTGTGGCTGACTTACAGTTTCAGATGTTTAGTCCATTATCATCAAGGCAGGCAGCATGGGCGCACACAGGCAGCAGAAGGAGACTGCTCCACTAGACCTCGCTTGAGCATAGAGAACTCAAAACCCTCCTCCACAGTGACACATGCCTCCACAAAGGCCACACCCACTCCCGCAAGGCCACACCTCCTAGTAGTGCCACTTCCTATGAGTCAAGCATTCACACACATGAGTCTGTGTGGGCCTTAACTATTTAAACCACCACAGGGACCAAGGGTGAGGTATACATTACCCTCAAAGAAACATAATGGAGTAAAAAATTTGGTCACTCTTTAAATTTTTTGAACTGGTCAGGAACAGAAGACCCAATGTCAGACAAGTCTGTATACTACCAGTGGACTAGTGTTAGAAGTCCAGGCCAGAAGTGACCTCCAGGTTCTGTAGTGACCACTGGAACCCCAGAAGTCAAATTCCATACCCATCCAGAGAAAAGTAGAACTCAATCTTTTTAGCTTTCCTCAAAGGTTTTGCACATGCTGGAACCAAAGCTTGGTTCCTGCATTCATCTCTGAGGTCACTGTGTGTATGGTCCTCTTCACTCCTGTGGTACTCTCTGCACCTGTATTAGCCACAGCACTGGTTGCAGGATGCTCTTGGCTCCTTTAAGTGAAACCAGTTTCTATGGTGATCTCTGGTCCAGTAGAAGTGGGAGGCCCAACACAGGGCTCTCCGAAAATGCAGAAAACACCTGGTCAGGTAGCAGGATTTTTGTATAATGTTATCTTTGTTCTGGGAGTATTTTAGAAAAGTTTAAATCTCTTGAGCTCACTCTAAAAATCATGTCTCATTTCACATTGTCACCAGAGATTTGATAAGGATTACACATTTATCAAAGTGGGTAACAATGTTGATTGAGAAAATTAAAGACAGGCCAGTGATCCAATTCATTTGACTCCTATATTTTTAAAGCAAACTGGAACTAGAGGCCACCAGATTTATTTGTTTTATTTTAGAGGTTAAGACATGCATTTGGTGCTGGAGAAATGGCTCAGTGGTTAAACAGTTGCAGAAGATCAGAGTTCAATCCTCAGCCCTTATGTCAGGTGGCTCAGAACTGTCTGGCGATCTGATGCCTCTGGTTTCCTCCCACAGGGGCTTCACATACTCCACGCCCCTCCCCACGGCACCCACAATTAAAAAAAAATCCTTGCAAAGCTCCATATTTCAATGTTTTGTCCCAAGTCTCCCACCACTACTGGAAGGAAGTCAAAGTTATAGAAGTTCTTTGTTAGTTTTGTAAGTTTCTCTAGTTTGATGCTGACGCTTAATCATTAGTTGCTTTAATGTAAAGCTGTGACCTTATTCTTTCATTTGTTTAGAATTACTCTTATTTTGTTGCTGTTTTCCAAAACCTCCAGCAAAGTGTAAAGTCCTTTTGCTAGCAACCTGTTTTCTTTCTTTCTTTCTTTCTTTCTTTCTTTCTTTCTTTCTTCCTTCCTTCCTTCCTTCCTTCCTTTCTTTCTTTCTTTCTTTCTTCCTTCCTTTCTCTCTCTCTTTCTTTCTTTCTTTCTTTCTTTCTTTCTTTCTTTCTTTCTTATTAGTTTATCCTTTTTTTTTTTTTAAAAATAGAGTCTTCATCCCCCTTTCCTGGTATCCATCCCATATCTTCTCCTCCCATCTCCAGGAAGATGTCCCCACCCCATCAGACCTCCCTACTCCCTAGGGTTTCAAGTCTCTTGAGGGTTAGGTGCATCTCCTTTCACTGAGAACAGACCAGGCAGTCCTCTGCTGTGTATGTGTTGGGGGCCTCATATCAGCTGGTGTATGCTGCCTGGTTGGTTGCTCAGTGTCTGAGAGATCTTGGGGATCCAGGCAGTTGAGACTGCTGGTCTTTCTATGAGGCAACTCTCCTCTTTGGCTTCTTCCAGCTTTTCCCTAATCTAACTACAGGGGTCCCTAGCTTTTCTCCATTGGTTGGGTGCTAATATCTGCATCTGACTCCTTGAGCTACTTGTTGGGCATCTCTCAGAGGACAGCCATGCTAGGTTCCGGTGTGTAAGCACACCACAGATCAGTAACAGTGTCAGGCCCTGGGGCCATCCCTTGAGCTGGATCCCAATTTGGGTCTATCACGGGACCTCCTTCATTTCAGTTTCTTCTTTGTTTTTGTCCCTGCAGTTCTTTTATAAAGGAACAACTATGGGTCAGCAATTTTGACTGTGGGATGTTAACCCCATTCATCCACTTGATGTTCTATCTTTCTACTGGACGTGGACTTTACAAGGTATCCCTTCGCAGTGTAGAGCACTTCTTCCAAAGACCCTTTGAGTCCTAAGAATCTCTTGCATTCTAGAAGGGGGCATTCTAGAAGGTCCTTCCTGACTTCCTACCTCCTGAGATTGCCTGTTTCCATTCATTCTGCTGGTCCTCGGGGCTTCAGGCCTGTTCCCCCTCCCTATACCTGATCATGCTCTCCCCTTCCCCTCACTGCTTTCTCAAGGGATGAGGAGCTCTGCTCTCATCATTATGGTCCCCAGCCTTTGTTTTACTAAAAACAGTGACTTATGATTTTTTTCTCTCTATCATTTAATTATTTCGTATATAATTTTTGTATTCTGACCTATGCAATCTATGCAAGTGCCTTTAAATATATAAATTATCTCTATATCTCTCTATTTCCATTTATTTTTAACCAGTATTATTTGTGATTATGTTGTCAGAATTACATCTTGGCACCACAGCTTTGTGAAGATTCTGCAGTAAATATATTTTTTTCCAGAAACAGTAAGTATTCTTTTGTTTCCAAGGGAACAAATTCTATATTAGTCTTTTCTTTTTTTCTCAGTCTTGCACAATGTCAGATTTATTAGCTGCAGGCATCATTTTCCTATGAACTTCTGTACATTGTAACCCTCAGGCAAATGAGAAAAGGCAAATCCACAAAAGAATCATAGTGTTTTTGTCAGGGCTTGGATTTGTCTCAATCCCAAAGGAGCTGAAAAGTCTCCTATTTCATCAACAAAATGTGATTTAAAAAGATATACTGTTAACAGCAATCTCATTTTTATGCGTTTTTATTTTTAATTGGATACTTTATTTATTTACATTTCAAATGTTATACCCTTTCCTGGTTCCGCTCTACAAACTCCCTATCCCTTCCCCCCACTCCCTTGCATCTATGAGGGTGCCCTCCCACCTTCCCACTCCTGACTTCCCACCCTGGCATCCCCTACATTGGGGAAAGGAGCCTTCATGAAACCAAGGGCCTCTCTTCCCACTGATGTCTGACTATGCCATCCTCTTCTACATATGCGGCTGGGGCCATGTGCACTCTTTGGTTGGTGGTTTAGTGCCCGAGAGCCCTGGGGGGGGTCTGGTTGGTTTAACTTTTATCAGTGCTCTGCACCAGTGTTCACTGTAGTGGTAACAGTTGTAGGAACACATTAAATAAATACAAAATATCTTACCTTGGAAGGAGGGGAAAGCCAAGGCTTTCCTAGATGTTTAGAAAGAACTTATGTCCTCCTTTATTCCCTGTTCCTTCTTCATCTTCTCCATTTATTCCCCTATCCTTCATGCAGCAGGGATCAGACACATCAGTGAGATCATAAACTATAATTAAACTTACAGAAGTAAAACAAAACCGATGTTATACTACAGCAGGAACAGTGAGAGCATCCAGAATAGATTGGAGCCACGGGTGGTATTCCTAAAATCTTCCTTTTCTGTATTTCATGCTAAAAACTCCATTTCTGAATACAAGATCTGCCTAAGCTCCCGAAAGTGACAACGTTAATGGGAGTTCATCTTTAGTTGCTGTGTTAGCTTGATTTTTATTTTTGTGATAAACAACATGACCAAAAGCAATCTGGGGAGGAATCGGTTTCTTTCAGTTTACAGTTTATAGGCTATCGTGGAGGAAAGACAGAGCAGGAACTAAACACAGACATCTAAAAGCAGAAACTGAGGCAGAGATGAAGTTAGAATGCTAATTAATGGCTCACCCAACCTTGCACTGAGCTTTAATAACCCCCTCACTACTCCCGGTAGGCTGTCCTCTTACCACATCATAATTAACCAAGAAGATAGCACACAGACCTTGTTCACAAAACTAGTCTGCTGAAGACATTTTCTTAATTGAAATTTCACTTTCTAGATGACTTACCTTGTGTTGAATTGCTAAAACTTAACTAGAATAGGTATGTCAATTCATAACCCCTGTTGCTGCAAGCTTCACAGAAATGAATACATCCTTAAGTCTTTGTTATCATTTTAAGCAGATGTGTTTTCCTATTGTTGGCTTTTGTTATTTTTTCACATAGTAGTTGTATTTCTGTGCATTTTTTTACACAGATAGACATTTATTGTCTTGTTCTCGATGTGTTTGACCATAGTGAGCTTAATTTATTCCATAGCGTCAGCAAATGCACTGCACAGAAGCTAAGATACACTGACACACCACTTATCATTGATGACATCTGTCTTACTAAGCCAGGAAACAGCTTGGGAATCCTTCTAAAACAATGCTTCAGCCAGCCACTGACATTGTATTAAAACTGATGCTTGCTGTGAGATATGTTTGCCATCGCAGAGCAAGGCCATGTTCTGATGAATAGTATCAACTTTAAAGTAACCTTTGACTGGTGGCACCAATAATAGGAGGGCCACTGATGAGATCAGAAATCTCTCTGAAGAAGAGTTGCCAGAAAGTCACTACAGAGATGTCACCGTTTATTATTAGCAGCTAGAAATTAGCAGACGTTTGGCTGTAAGGTAGACACAGAATGGAAGTAAAAACTAATGCACAGTTTTTGGCAGTGCTCCTAGATCCATAGATTGCCTGCCTGGGATACTATTACCTAGATTCTGATCATTCTACTGAGTGAATTTTTATATGACCCAGTGTTGTGCCGAATGGTGACATCATGGGTATTTCCTATGATCAGTGATCCACAGGACTAGTGAGAAGGACAGGCTCAACTTTTGCTTTAGTTTTCTCATAACATTGAACAACGGGCCATGTTCTTGATCTCATAGTTCTTATTGTTTTGTCTTAAGAAACTTGTAATGCTAAACATTCAGGAAGTTTTTAGTCACATCTAGAGGCAAGGATAGAGAAAAAGCTAATGCATCATGCCTCTTGGTCAGCACATCCTTCTTCTGTCATTTACAGTCTAGAACTCAAGCCCCAGGAATCAATTTATCCACAGTATTCTGGGTCTTCCCACATTATATAATGTAATCAAGACAGTCTGCCACATGCCTATTCTCATAGGCCATCCTGATTTTGACAATTGTAAATTGAAGCTTCCTTCCCAGATGGTCCTTTGTCATGTCAAGTTGCCAAATAAAACTTACTACCACAAATGTAATATTAGTTTACATCGAACTTTGTATTGACAAGAACCGTCATGTTATGTTTTCTCAAATAATTTAAATATTTGGCTTACTAGAATCCTGACAACTGCTTCATTTAATTCAAAGCATTATATATGCTGGCACAACCCTAACTATACCTTCAGTACTCTTTCCTTGTTTACCAGGCTATAAAGTTAGCTGATTTGTTCATTTTTTTAAAGATTTATAGAACACATGTTCTGGAAATAGGACATGAACAAATAATTATGATAGAACCAATTACTACACTTGTGCTGTTACATTGTAATTGTAACAATGTTTATTACAAGTAAAGCTTTGAGCAATACTTTAGAAATAATAGAAATATAATAAAATGTAGTAATAATAGAAATAAAAGAAAAATAGAAATAACCAGCTACATGATTACTTCGGACCAAAAACTTAAAAGAAATCATTAAGGAATACAAATGTATTTTGAAGATGCATTAGGAATTTTTCATTTAGTAACATCATAACTGACTTTTGAAGCTTTGTTTCTATGGGCTTTGCTAATAAAATATGAGGGGAGAGGAATAAAAAAGTAAGTACATTTAAAAATATGATATGAATTTCTTTTAGGGGAAAAGTATAATCTAATTTTTCCAGTTGTTTTATTTGCTTTTCTACTGCTGTGACAAATTACCATTACAATGGCAGCTTATAAAAGAAAGCATTTAATTTGGGGCTTACAGTTTAAGAGGGTTAGAGTCCAACACTGTCATGGCAGGGAGCAGGGCAGCAGACAGACAAACATGTTCCTGGAGCAGTAATTGAGAGCTTAAATCTGGTCCAGAGCATGGAGCAAAGAGAGAACATCCCCAATGACACACCTCCTTTAAGAAGAATACACTTCCTAATCCTTCCCAAAGAGTTCCAGCAACAGAAGTACAATCATTCAAATATACGAGCTTATAGGGGCCATTCTCATTCAAACCACCATATCAGTTTTATGAGCCAATGATTTCAACCTAAAATTAAATTCCTTTCTTTCTCCTATTCTAATGTTCAAAGTGCCAACCTTCCCAGTTATTTAGAAATGTAGGATTGCCTACTGAAACCTGATTCAAACATTTTTTTTTTTCTATAGCAAGAGCCTGAGAAAAATGGAAGGCACAGTACACCTAAAGTGAATTTGATTCTGATGCAGCTGGTAATTTAAAGTCAACTTTTAGAAAGTTTTTATCATTTCTTTTCAAGAAAGGGAACAATAGATATGAATCATGGGCTAAATTCTGCCTTTCCAAAGTTTATAGGTTAAAGGTCTAATCTCCAGAGCTTGGGAATGTGCTTGGCTGTATTTGAAGTTTGTAGTTTGTCTGTGGCTTTCTAAAATATGCTTTGGCAGGTGAAGATGGGTGGGTGCTGGGTAATGTTTTCAGTTGATGAGAAGATGAATTAATTTTACAGCAGATGGGACATTCAATTAATTACAAATTCATTCACAAAACATGGCTTACTGGAGTGTTTTATCTATGTAACAGAGAGACACACCTGCCCTTGCAGTATAGAAATCTCATCTATTGAACAAATGAAGCCTGCTGGGACGATGGCACAGAGAATCTCTTTTATGCATCCAAAGCCAAACCAGTACACGGAGGCTTCACATGATTTACTTTTGCCATTAAAACCCCGTTTGAAAAGAAAATGACTCTCTGAAGAGGGAAACAGAACCCACATCCAGCAAGCATTCCCTGGGAACCTGAAAGATACTTCTGCCAGGGAAGGAGGTAGGCTGATTGCTGAGCTATAGCTCTCTGCCTTCGCTTCCAGATTCAATCCTCCTGTCTCATCCCCAGCTGTGCAGCAGAGTATGTGCTGCCCACTTCCTTCCTGTCCTGTACCTATCTAAGTGAACAACACAGATCTACCCACCTAACCTTCCCCCATCATATTGCTATATCTAAGCCCTGCCTCCCTCTGAGTCTAGCAGGCACTACTCACAGGTCACTCCAGACAGGGAAGTAACTAGACTAACTACAAATCATTCCTGCTCCCTCCACTACTGTAAGTCCTATCCCCCAGTCTCATCTCCAGCTCTGTAACAGGCCACTTGCTCTGGCCTCTCCTTATTCTCTGCCCTTATTCCCAGGGGAATAAGCAGATCCTGGTGGAACACCCTGTTTTCCTCCCTCCTGTACATATTGTCATTCCCCATAAGCCATTCCTTAGCCCTAACTGACAGCTCCCAATACCCAGAAACACATTTTACCTGGAATCCCGAATGGCCACACCTATCAGGACTCCAGAAAAATTTCCGGAACTAGAAACAAGAACCAGAGAACAAAATACACACCCAACATAGACAAGACCAGATATCAGCACTGAGAATTACAAGCTTTCCAATTCCAAATGCCTAGGCACCAGTGTAAAAACACAAGAGATGGAAGAGAAAACTTCCACTGATATGATAGAAGAAGTAGATAGGAGACAGGATAAAAACAGAAAAAGTACTGTCCAATTCCTTTTATGAGAGTATAGTTATCCTGATACCATATAGAGACACAACAAACAAAATTACAGGATACTTTCTCTTATAAAGAAAAATGTAAAAATTCTCAAAAAAATAATTGCACACTGAAGCCAAGAACACTTCAGAATGATCTTCCAGTGGGCTTTAACCCAGAGATATAAGGATAATTCAACATATATAAGTTGATATGTTAATCCACTATATAAACAAACTGAAAGATAAAAACCTATATGGTCATCTCATTAGATGAAAAAAAAAAAAAAGAAGACTTTCTAGAGTTGACTGAAAATGGAAACACATCATACCCAAACTGGGGGACAAAATGAAGGTTGCTCTAAGGGTCAAGTTCATAGCATTAAATGTCTACATGGGAAAAAATGGAAAGAACTTATACTAGAAGTTTAATATTGTACTTGAATGCTTTAGAACAAAAGAAGAGGTTTTTGTTTTTTGGTTTGTTTTGTTTTTTTTGCTAAGGAAGCCAATACTAAACATCATAAAAAGACAGAATTCTTAAAAATTGGTGCTGGTCAAACTGGCAGCTGCATATAGAAAGATACAAATAGACCTATATTTATCCCCTGCACAAATCTCAGCTCTAAATGGTCAAAGACCTCAACATAAAGCCAGATAGAAGAGAATCGGTTTCAGTCATTTGCACAAGAAACAGAACACTTCTATCACAGGAACATAGAGTAGCGACTAATAAATAGGTTTCTTTATAGCGAAGTACACTGTCATCAGACAAAATAAAAGGCTACAGAATGGTAAAAGATGTTACCAACTCCACATCCCACAGAGGGCTATGTCCAGAATATGTAAAGAACTTAAGGAACTAGATCTCAAGAAAAGCGATGACTCAATTAAAAATGGTATAGATATCTACACAAAGAAATCTCAGGGAGAAGTGCAAATAGCTGAGAATCACTTAAACATTCAAATTCATAGCTATCAAGGAAATGAAAGTCAAAACTACTTCGATATTATACACACACCTGAATATCTAAAATCAATAATCAAATGATAGCTCATGAGAGGGTGTGGAGTAAGAGGAACACTCATCCATTGCTAGTGGAAGTGAAGACTTATACAGCCACTGGAAATCAGTGTGGAAGTTCATCAGGAAGACGGGCATCTATTTCCCTCGAGATCTATTTATATGACTCTTGGGCTTATACCCAAAGAAAGGCTTATCTTACCATAGACATGCCTTTTCACTCATTTATTCATAATAGTCAGAAATAATCCAGATGTTCCTCAATAGGATAATGAATAAAGAAAATGTACATTTATATAATGGAATATTACTCACCCCCTAACCCCAATCATACAATTAACAAGTAAATGGATAGAACTAAAAAAAAGGGGGGGCATGGAAGACACCAAAAAAAAAAAAAAAAAAAAAAAAACACAGCAGGACTAATGCACATATGAACTTGTCATTGTGTGGGAAGCCAGGAGCTAACATTAAGATGCTGAAAACATATATATATATATATATATATACATAATATTATATATATAATATATTATAATTATACATAATAATATATTATATATATATATTATTCTTGGTAATATTCTCTTAGTAGGAGAATGAAGCAGCCTTGACCAAAATCAAGGAATCTTCCTTCTAGAAAAAGACCAAGTGATTACAAAAGTGGAATTTTGCAGTGACTTTTATGATCATTGGAAAGTGTTTTACCATGTATCATTTCAGTCATTGTAACTCCTCACTGTGTTTTAGGTCTTCTAATCATTTATTGATCCGACAAGCAGCACAGAAGTTCAACAATATCCTATTTCTGTCCAGATGAGCAGCTGAGCCTCAGTACCTGCTGGGAAAAGAATTAAGTATGTATGAACAAGATTTGTTGATTTCACCTCCAGAATATTCTAAAACAAAAATAAAAACAAAACAGTAAACAAAACAAAAGCCCCTCATTTCAGGAAATCCAGAAAAAAAAAAAAAGAGAGAGAGAGAAAACAAGGAAAAATAACAAGAATCCAAAGCAATAGCAGGAATGTAGGCTGAAAGGATAAATAGGATAAAAAATGTCCTTGACAATTGTAAAGGTCAGACCGCACACAAAGGATTGCCAACAAAATAAAAAATAAAATAAAATAAGAAATAAAAAAAGGTTTGGTGAGAAAGCATGGGAAGTGCCTAGAGTCAATTAAGTAGCTGTTGACTTGATTTTCAGCTCTTGGCATCTCCTGCAGGACTTGGCTCTGGGGCTCCTAACAGCTCAGCACCCTGGGCAACTTTCTGATGAGCATTAGGTAAGTGACATGAAGCCCTACTTAGCTTAGTTGTTCGATTTAATTTTGGTATTGATAATTGCAGAGTTTGCCGTTTTTTTTTTTATGGCACTTTATCATTGTGGTACTTGTTTGGAAGACTGAGAATTAGGTATATTTCTGGCCTATAAAAATTGTTCAGATTGTCCCCCTGTAGACATTTCTGTCCTCATTTTCTGACCCCAACTTCAGGAAGTTTAAAGAAGTTATTTCTTTCAAAGTTCTAGGATTGCTGAGCCCCATAGCATCAGCTACAATATTCATTCAGCCCCTTAGTTCTTGTCTGGCTTCAAACAGGACACAGTGTATACAGAATTGTTGAAAACTGGTAGACACTTGATTAAGAAAATCACAGAGGGTTGTGGTTTTTATTTACAAATAAGGCAAAGGCTATTAATTCTTACAATATATGATAGCAGAACTTATGTAAGTAGAGAGCAAACAAGAAAGTAAGTATGTAAGAAAGAAAGAATGAGAGAAAGAAAAGAAAGCTAGAAAATACATTGGTCCTTCAGGTTCTTACAGATGTTGCTTATGGGTTTTATATGACATTCCTGTGTGTCTAATTATCTTCTATTCCAACAAAGAGATGCTAGCTGGAATAGGTGTATCAACTGAACTCCAAAATTCCCTTACACCCTTAAAGCCAAGAGAGCTGGAATCATTTCTATCTTATTTTTAGCCTTGGCTTTCTATATCCAGCATAAGCCTACTGTATAATAGCAGCTCAAGGATATTAAAGAATAAATGAGTGGAAATTAATTGACCCTAATCAAGAAGCACAGATTTAGCTGATGAACAAAATGTCTGATGTAACCTTAAAATATGAAACAACTCAGTTAACTATCTTAACAGTGTTGCCTTTCAGAAACAATTCAAGAAGGAGTACTCTATGCTTTTCTGAGGTTTGCCAGCTCTGTCTTGAATGACCTCTACTACAGAAGTTTGAATTGCTAATATAGAGATTCAAAACAAAATTAAGCCTGAGAGTGTAGTTGACAAAAAAACAATCAAAAACCAAACAAACAAATGCGTATCAACAACATAAATGGAAACAAATGAAAATAGAAGATTGATTGGTATCTTTAAAATGGGACTTTTAAACCAGGTTTGTAAAAAGGGTCTTACATATCCTTAGAAAACTTAAATATTACATTATGATGTACTAGATCTACACAGTGTCCCAACAAAAGGACTTTATTTTTGAGAGACATGGTCTCCTTATAGGGCCCAGGAGGAACTCATACTTCCTCCACAGCTGAGTCTGGCCTTGGATTAAAGCCTCTCATCTCAGCCTTCTCAGTATGGAGGTGATAGTCTGGCACTACTAAGGCAGCTGCCTGCAGGAGACTTTCCATCAGGGTAAAAATCTACTTCCTGTTTCAGCACAAGAGCTAACACTGCTGTGTCCCAGGATCAATTCCTGGGATTGCCATATTCCCCGAGGATCATAAACTCCTTCTGTTTCTTTTGAAAGAAAGGTATATAAAGGATATAAAGGCACCTGAAGCAGCAGAAACCTGTGTCTTCAGAACAGTTTTAAAGAGGCTGAGCATACATCAGAATACATAGTGTGTGTTGTAACCAAGGATTTACCAGAGGAGAATTTATTCAGTTTGAATGAGAGAGCTAACCAGAAGAACATACATTGGCCGTGAGCATGATGGGACTGGCGCTGAGTGAACAGCTGTGTGGCTTTAGTGACTCAATCTTTTATGGTCTTAGGTTCCTTATCTGAACAATGAAACAGATGACACTGTTATCATATCTGATAATACGATAAAGCTCAAATGGGTTAATATGAAGTCATAGAGAGTGACTAAAAGACAGTAATTGCTAGAAGTGTGTTTTGTCTCTCATTTTTCAACAGTCTATACAAAGCTATACTGATTTTCTGTGAGGCAGAAGAAGAGCAAGCAATCAAAATATTAATTCTATCAGTAACTTTCTTATCTTTTCTTTATGCTAGTAATCTTTTCATGAATTCCTGTTGTGAATTTACTTTCTTTCCAGCCCCTGGGATATTGTTTTATGTTGATAGTCCTCTATTCATGAGCAGTTTAATGAGTTCCTTAGAGACTGATATGTCTTTTGAGACTCAGATTGAGACATTATATCCAGCTTTTCACCTTGTATTCTGGGAGACCATTGTATTTCTCATCCTTGTCATAGTGAAAAAAGCCTGCCATTTTGCTCTTGCCACCAGAGATCCTGGACTAGATTTAGGCACCAGATTCTCAAGCCCTCTCACCTTCAGGACACTTTCAGTATCTCTACTGAAGGCCCTCTTTGTTCTTTTCCTCACGAGTCCTGTAAACTCTCACATAAGAAATTCTCCCACACCCTTTCTCTTTATGCACCACTGGCATGATAATATGTTGAGTAATTGTCCAACTTCTTCTCAACCATATCAGTTTGCAAATGTGTAATTTCTTTATACTCTTAGCTCTTAATTTAGATTCTGGTGTTTTAATCATATAATAATGTGTTAGTTGAAGTTTCCTGCTATATGTTTTGTAGAAATAAAAGTGATGTAATAAAACAAAAATTTTAGGGGCTCTGAGACTTTTCCAAAACACCCCATTCTTAGAATGTGAGACCCTAAAAACACAAAAATGGTTAAAGTCAGACTCGGAGATTTTCCAATCATCTCAAGACTGTGAGATCTTTCCTATACCTGACAAATAAAAACAATGGCCCCGAGTAGTTCTCAGAAAAAAAGCACAGAATATACTGACTGATAGCCACCCGGCCTCTAGAAAGCCCTAGATAGGGTCCTGACGCATGTAGTCATTAACTCATGCCCTAATCACCCAATTCTGAGAAACAAACAAAAAAAAAAAAAAAAAAAAAAAAGAAAAAAAAAGGACAAAACCCCTCAAAGTTTTGAAATATACAAACAAGTTTCTAAAAATGTAAAAACAAAGTTTTAGTGGCCAGGTCAAGCTATACTGACCAAGCTGAGTTAAGACAAAACAAAAATGACTGCTTTAGAAAAAAAGAGCCCCTCTACCCCTCCCGGTGATAAATTCTGAGAAAAAACACCAAGAGTCATCCTGACCCTGCCTGACCACCCAGTTCCTCTCCCCTTGGAAATATTTCCAAGCCAGCCTTTTCTAAGGACATATGGAAGAACTAGAAGAGAAAATGACTAACTAAACCAAGAACAGCCCCTTGAGCAGGCCTAGCCAATGCCTAATTTTTTTGTCCTAAGATCCACTAATGAGAGTAACCCAATTACTCTGTTGCTGAAATCTGCCAACTGTAAAGTATAAAAAAATATATGCTTTTTGAGTTCAGGGTTGACTCTCCCTGTGAGGATGAGCAACCCCATGTATGTGGAATAAAAGCCTCCTGTTATTACAGCGGTGTATTGTCTAATTGTGTTCTATGGGTTGCTCTCCTGAGCTAAGACTCCTAAGGGTCTCACCTTTCTCTATAGAAGCCCTCTCCCCCTGCAGCAAATGTTGGCTACTCTAGGGACAGACAACTGCTCAAAATGCAAAGATTAACTGACAATGAGAACTCAAAACACATAGGCACAGGGGAAGATTTCCTGAATAGAACATCAATGGCTTATGCTCTAAGATCAAGAATTGAGAAATGAAATTGCAAAGTTTCTGTAAGGCAAAGAACACTGTCAAGAAGACAAAATGGCAGCCAACTGATTGGGAAAAAAATCTTTATCAATCCTAAATCTGATAGAGGGTTAGTATTCAATATATACAAAGAACTCAAGAAGTTAGACTCTAGAGAATCAAATAATCCTATTAAAAATGGGCTACAGAGCTAACAAAGAATTCTCAACTGAGGAATATCATATGGCTGGGAAATACCTAAAGAAATGCTCAACATCCCTAGTCATCAGAGAGATGCAAATCAAAACAACCCTGTGATTTCACCTCACACAAGTCAGAATGGCTAAGATCAAAAACTCAGGTGACAGCAGATGTTGAGGATGTGGAGAAAGAGGAACACTCCTCCACTGTTGGTGGGATTGCAAACTTGTATAAACACTCTGGAAATCAGTCTGGCCGTTCCTCAGAAAATTGGACATAGTACTACATGTAAAGTCAACTATTTCACTCCAGGGCATAGACCTCCAAAGATGCTCCAACATATAACAAGGACATGCTTCACCATGTTTATAGCAGCCTTATTTATAATGGCCGGGAGATGGAAAGAATTCAGATATCCTTCAACAGAGGATTGGATACAGAAATTTGAGTACATTTACAAAATGGAGTACTATTCAGCTATTAGAAACAATGACTTCATAAAATTCATAGGCAAATGGATGGAACTTGAGACTATCATCCTGAGTGAGATAATCAAGTTACAAAAGAACACACATGGTATGCAATTACTGATAAGCAGATACTAGCCCAAGAAAGCTCTGAATACCCAAGAAACAGTTCACAGACATTATGAAGCTCAAAAAGAAGGAGGGCCAAAATGGGGATGTCTCAGTCTTTCTTAGAAGGGAGACCAAAACACTCACAGGAGGAAATGGATGGGCAAATAGAGGAACAGGAATTGAAGAAAGAGGCTGCCTTACCTGGGGATCCACCATATATGCAGCGACCAAATCCAAGCACTATTGTTGATGCAGGAACCAGATAGAGATGCCTCCTCAGGGACTGTTTTAGAGTCATATGGATGCAGCTGAGTATGCTTGCAGCTAACCATCAGACTGAACACCAGGACCCCAATGAAGGTGCTAAAGAAAGGAGTGAAGGAGCTGAAAGGGGTTGCAACCTCAAAGAAAAACAACATTATCAACCAACCAAACCCTCCAAAACTCTCATTAACTAAAACACCAACTTTTTAGCACACATTGAGAAACCTATCGATCCAGTTGCACATGTAGCTGAAGATATCAGAGTCTGGAATCAATGGGAGAAGAGACCATTGGTCCAGGGACAGAACATTTTCACAATGTAGGGGAATGTCAAGGCAATGGGGTGAAGAGGGTGATTAGAAGGGAGTTCACCTTTCAGAAGGCAAATGGAGTGTGAGGGGGGATGGAAAAGTAGCAGGGGGAAAGAGATAACATCTCAAATGTAAATACAGTTTATTTAATAGAAAAAAAGAAAAAGAAAACATTTTAACAACAAACAAAAAACCAAACAAACAGGAACTTCATCTCCTCTTATCCAGGGTTTGTTAGCATTTTATGTACACAATCAAGTGAAAAACACAGAGGACAACAGATCAGAGAATAATTTACTGGGTTTGAAATCATTCTACAAAAAAAAAAAAAAAAAAAAAACAAAATAATAGCCCAGCTCCATTTTATAGACCTTGAAAAGTTGAAGATAATGATCTTTCTGGTGCTTATGTTGTATATATAAAATCTAAATCTTCCCATCCTATACTAATTGGAATTCATGTTTATGTGCTCATTAAAATTTTTCTTTATGTAAAAGGGATGACAATGGGGGTTCTTTGCATAACTGGTTGTCTTAGTCAGGGTTTCTAATCCTGCACAAAACATCATGACCAAGAAGCAAGTTGGAGAGGAAAGGGTTTATTTGTTTATTTAGCTTACACTTCCATAATCTGTTCATCACCTCACCAAAGTTTCACAAGGCAAGTAGGCAAAGTCTCACAAGGTAGGCTGGCAGAGAGAGAGAGAGAGAGAGAGAGAGAGAGAGAGAGAGGGAGAGAGAGAGAGAAAGCCTTCCTTGTTCCAATATCCTTATGTAGGTATCCAACAGAAAGTGTGTCCCAGATTAAAGGTGTGTATCACCACACCAGGATCTGGGACTTGCTTGTCCCAGACGACCTTGAGCTCAGTGATCTTCTTGCCTTAGTTTTCTAAGATTCTTAACCTGTGTGCCTCTGTATCAGGATCAAAGGTGGGCCTCCCAATTCTGGATTGTGGTTGTTCCAGATATAGTCAAGTTGACAACCTGAAATAGCCACTACAACTCTCTATCAGATGTAGGATTCGTAAAGATCTTTTCCCAATGAGTTGGTTGCTATTTTGTTCTGTTGACAGTGTCTTTTGCCTTACAGAAATTTGCAATTTTATGAGGTCCAATTTGTTGATTGTTGATCTTAAAGCATAAGACATTGGTGTTTTCTTCAGGAAAATTTTTCCTATGCCCATGTGTTCAAGGCACCTTTCCACTTTCTCTTCTATTATATTCAGTGTGTCTGGTTTTTGTGGAGGGCTTTGACCCACTTAGATGAGAGCTTTGTAAAAAGTGATAGAAATGGGTTGATTTGCATTCATCTATGTTTTCTATATACAAGTTTTATCAGTAATATAGCTTGAGGTCAGGGATGGTGATTCCCCTAGAAGTTCTTTTATTGTTGAGAGTAGTTTTTGCTATTCTTGGTTTTTGTTATTCCAAATTAATTTGAGAATTGCTCTTTCTAACTTCAGGAAGAATTGATATGGAATATTGATGGGGATTGCACTGAATCTGTATACTTCTTTTGGCAAGATGGCCATTTTTATTATATTAATCCTGCCAGTCCATAAGGATGAGAGATCTGTCTATCTTCTGAGATTTTCAGCTTCTCTCTGCAGAGGCTTGAAGTTATTGTCATACAGATCTTTTATTTTATTTTTGTTTATGGTTGGAGTCATACCAAGGTATTTTATATTGTTTGTGATTATTGTGAAGGTTGTCATTTCCCTAATTTATTTCTCAGCCTGCTTATTTTTTGAGTACAGAAAGGCTACTGCTTTGTTTGAATTAATTTTATATCCAGCCACTTTGCTGAAGTTGTTTATCAGGTTAATGAGTTCTCTGGCAGAATTTTTGGGGTCGCTTAAGTATCCTACTATATCATCTGCAAATAGTGATATTTTGACTTCTTCCTTTCCATATTTATTTCCTTTAAATTCTTTTGTTCTCTAATTGCTTTGGCTATAACATCAAGTTCTATATTGAATAGGTAGGAAGAGAGAAGGCAGCCTTTTCTAGTCTCTGATGTTAGTGGAACTGCTTCAAATTTCTCTCCATTTAGTTTAATGTTGCCTACTGGTTTGCTCTATGTTGTTTTTAGTATGTTTAGGTATGGACATCAAATTCCTCATTTTTCCAAGACTTTTACCATGAAGGGGTGTTGCATTTTATCAAAAGCTTTTATATCATCTTATGAGAAGATCATATGGTTTTATTCTTTGAGTATGTCTATACAGTTGATTATGTTGGTGGATTTCTGCATATGGACCCGCCCCTGCATCCTGGTGAATGATCGTTTTGATGTATTCTTGATTTCAGGTTGCAATAATTTTATTGAGGATTTTTGCATAGATATTCATAAGGAAATTTTGTCTAAAGTTCTCATTCTTTTTTGGGTATTTGTGTGGTTTATTTATTAGTGTAACTGTGGCTTCCACAGAAAAAGTGGTACATTTACACAATGGAGTACTACTCAGCTCTTAAATCAATGACCTCATGAAATTTTCAGGCAAGTTCATGGAACTAGAAAATATCATCCTGAAGGAGGTAACCCATTCACAAAAGAACACACATAGTATGTACTCACTAATAAGTGGATATTAGTGTTCAGTGAATCTAATGGTAGGTGTGTGAGGAACAGGGTGGGTCACTGTACATAGACTTTTATCCAGACACTCTGTGAATAACTTTATATATCCACCAATACATTTATTTGATCCTGCTCCCAATTTCTAAGCCTTGCTGCAATGTTGAAAACTCAAATTTCCAGATAAGCTTTGCAATTTCCCATATTCAAACAAATGTGTTTTATTTCGCACTTAGTCCAAAGATTTGCATGCTCTAATTTTGTTGTAGTGTTTCCCTCCCTCTTTTATACTGTGAACTTCTAAGAAAAAATCTTTCTATGTCTTCTGTGGAAATTTTTTTTTGTTCATATAAGAACACTCAAGTTCCTTACACATTCTTTAATATACTACAAATACCACTTGCTTTTGTTTCAATGAACTCTCACAAAGTGTGATAGCTTCTGGCTTCTTTATAAAATTCCTTGGCCTTGTTAAAAGACTGTGCACTTTTTCACTATGAAATCTGAACTAAAGGAGGTATATACATTAAAACCATAAGAATCAGTAAGGTAACTAAGGGACAAAGGTATAACTAAATAAACGACATGTGTGACCTCTGGATGAGTACCTAACATTATTCAAGGATTCATGGTATAAATTTGTCTAAAGGGGCAAATAGGAAAGTAGAAAAAAGTAGAAAAGTCAGGTAGGGCAGATTTTCAAACTGAGAATTCTGGATGCAAATCTATAAATAATGATACTCAATGCAAAGGTTTCAAGGTGAGTATCGTGAACAAAATAAAATATCATGCCATTAATAAAATAAGCCTGGGTTCCATCCAGAGAATATATTTGAAGAGAAAAACTTATGTTAACAAATATTAAAGGTTCTTGGGAACTAGTTAGATATTCTTGCCATAGCTCTGACAGATGACTTGAAAGTAAATGTTGAGAAATAGACTTCCAATCCCAGTAACTGCAGAAAATTAGACCAATGTCTTTACAGACATGTTTCTCCCACCAACCCCCCCATGTGTGTGACTGTGTGTGTGTGTGTGTGTGTGTGTGTGTGTGTGAGACACATGTGTGGAAATGCACACACAGACACAAGTGTTTTGAAGATAATGGCAGATGGTCAGATGCAGGCTGAGCTTGGAAGGGAGTTAACCATTGTAAAGAATACATACTTCCTGGGTGACAGTGACATTCATAAGGATTTTCTAAATATACAATTTATTCTACCACCCAGATGAAGCCTAGATTTACAGTGAACACCCACACTATAATGGCGTGAAGAATCAGATTGTGGAGTTCAGTAAGAAAGTGTTTGGAAATGAAAGACCTGGAATATCTGTAGACATGTGTAGTCTACCAAAGGCCCTCATACTTTTCTGAAGACCTTGACTGGCATGTGAACTCTGAAGTCACAGGAGAAACATGAAGGCTCCTCCTAGAAAGTTGCCACTAAAAGCAGAGGTAAAAGTGTTCAGAGTCATCTTGTGGTAAGAAAGACAGTATTTGGGATGTGAGTCTTTCCAAAATCAACCTTCACAGGCTTCCCACCCATTCTCCAGCATACTACTTCAGGTTCATTCAAGTTCATTCAATCCAGGAATTTAACTCATCTTCAGAACAAAATGTTTTCCTGAAGCAAAGAATAGGCTCATATTTCTCCACTGATAATGTAATGTTTTGGAGAAATACAGTGCACAAACAAGAAGAGCCTAGGGGAAACTCTGGCTATAAGACACTGAAATACAGAGAATCTCAGATGACAAATTAAATTTAAATGAGCCAAGGGCTTATATGTAATTCCAGCGCTTAGGTGGGAAAATAACAAGGGTTGTGACTTTTAAGCTTATACAGAGCTATGCAGCAAATACCAGCCAGGGGAAAATGGGGAAGAAACTATTTTAAAGATTCAACTATGAAAAAATACTAGATATTATGTAACTGAAAACTATATTTCCTAAATGAAAAGTTCACTAACCATCTTCTCAGTAAATTGGATGTCATGTCACAGAAGAAAACCAATAATGTAGAAGGCAGATCAATGACAATTATCCCATCTGAGTAGGGGGGGATTGACTGCAGAAAGATTTACATGGCTTTAACAGCACAGGAGATAGCATGGGGCAGTGTATGATGCCTAATTTGAACTATGGAAAGAGGGAAGGCACAGAATGAGCATGACATACGTTTGAAAATATAGTGACTTCAGTGTTTAGATGGAGGAATCAGTTGACGCTAGTCAGCATGAGTGCACATAGAGCCATATGCACATCTTAATCAAAAGGTACAGAAACGATAAGATAAAGGAAAGAATTTGAAGGGCATTGAAGGAAAAAAAAAGAGCATTATATATGTAGCCAAAGTAAAGCCAGCACATTGTATAGTCCCCTTTGTTTACTTGACAAAAACCTAGATATATCTGGGATGAGGGAATTTCAATTCAGGAACCCACTCTATCAAATTGGGCTGAGAGCATGCCTTTTGGATATTTTCTTCCTTTTTAATTTACTTTTTTTTTTTTTTTTTTTTTTTTTACTATTTATTAGTTCACTTTACATCTCAATATTTGCCCACCTATAGTCTCCTCTATGCACAGCTTCTTCCCGTATTCTGTTCCCTTCTCCTATGAGAAAAGGGCAATCCCCCGGCTATTACCCCACCCTGGTACATCAGGCCACTGCAGAACTAGGTGCCTCCTCTCCCACTGAGGCCAGACAAGGTGGGCAAGTTAGGTGAATAGGATCCACAGACAGGCAACAGGTTAAGGAACAGACCCCAGTCTCATTGTTGTAGGACACACATGAAACCAAACTTCACATTGCTACATATGGGCAGAGGGCCTAGGTACAGCTATGCAGGCTCTTTGGCTGGTGGTTTAACCTCTGGGAGCCCACAAGGGTCCATGAGATTTGACTCTGTTGGTCTTCCTATTGAGTTCCTTTCCTATTCGGGTTCCTCAATCCTTCCCCCAACTCTTCCACAAGACTCTCCAAACTCCCACGTAATGCTTGGTTGTGGGACTCTGCTTCTGTTTCAGTCAGCTGCTAGGTGGAACCTCTCAGAGGACAGTTACACTAGTCTCCTTTCTGCAAGCATGACAGAGTATCATTAACAGTATCAGGAATTGGTTCCTGCCAATGGGATGGGTCTCAATTTGGGCCAGTAATTGGTTGACATTCCCTCCATCTGCTCCATCTTTGTTCCTACACACTTTATAGACAGGAGAAAGTTCAGGTCGAAGGTTTTGTGGGTGGATTGCTATCCTTATCCTTCCACTAGGAGACTTGCCTGGCAACAGGCAGTGGCCACTTCAGATGCCATATCTCTCTCTGCTAGGACTCTCACCTACAGTCACTCCATAGACTACCTGGAGACTCCCTGCCCCATACCAGGTCTCTGGGCACATTGAATGTTTTCTTATCTGCTAATTGATGTAGGTGGTCTTAGCCCACTGCGGGAGTTCTCATCCCTATGCACGTGGGACTCTGCTGTCTATAAATGGAAGTCAGAGCAAGTCAGAAGAAGCAAGATTCTGCGAATCACTTCTCAGTAGTTTCTGCCTTAGTTCCTGCTTCCAGGTTCCTGCCTTGAGTTTATTCTATGTCTTTCCTTTATAATGGACTGAAATGTGGAGGCTAAAATAAACCCTTTCTTTCTCCAAGTTGCTTTTAGACAGGATTCATCAAAGCAACAGGGAACAAACTAGGACAGCAATTGTTTCCTTATCATTATGCTGAAAGACTAAAACAGAGGTGTGCTGTAGAGCGCTGGAAGGTAATACAGCTATCTGTGAAGAATTTTATTTCCAGTAAATTATTCTTTAAAATGAGGATTAAGCAAAGAACATTTTACTAAACCAAAACTGAGATATAATAATCACAAGGGCTATGATTTTACTACTTGGCAAAGAGTGATTTTCCTCATGAGAGGGAAATGACATTCTAGGGAAATCACACCCACTGGGAAGTAAGAAAAGAATATAAGTAATGAGTGCAAATATGTAGGTAAATATAAGGGAAAGAGATACATTTTATTTTTCCAATATAGTTGACATTCTTTTCTTTATTTTTTTAAATTGATTTTTTTTAAACTTACATTTCAAATGTTATCTACTTTCCTGGTTTCCCCTCTGGAATCTCCCTATCCCATCCTCCCTCCCCCTGTGTATGAGAATGTTCCTTCACCCACTACTTCCCTCCTACCTTCCCACTCTGCTATTCTTCTACATCAGGGTATTGAGCCTTCACAGGACCAAGGCCCTCTCCTCTTCTTGATGCCTGATAGGCCACACATTTGTGGTTGGAGACATGGATTTCTTCATGTGTATTCTTTGGTTGGTGGTTTAGTCTCTGGGTGCTCTGAGGGGTCTGGTTGGTTGATATTGTTGTTCTTCCTATGTTGTTGCAAACCCTTCAGTTCCTTTAGTCCTTTCTCTAACTTCTCCATTGGGGACCCCATTCTCAGTTCAATGGTTGGTTGAGAGCATCTGACTCTATATCTGAGGCTTTGGCAGAGCCTCTCAGGAGACCGCTATATCAGGCACCCTGTCTAAGATACTTGACTTTGGAAGTTAGCAATATGTTTATAATACAAAAAAAATGTTTGTAAACAATAGCACAAAATGGAAAGAGGACAATAAAATTTTATTTTTGGAAAATTTTTAATTATACAAAACCTAAATTAATTGCTGGTATAGTCACTTAAAATAATCGAACAGCCATAGATATACAGTAAGCAATTTAACTGAAATATGTTTAAAATTATTTGAATAATGTCCAACAGCAATAACAGGAGAAGTAAATCCTAGTGTGCTTAAATCTCCCATAAAGTAATTGCATTGAATTTTGGGTCTAGAAGAGCACACACGAGACAGAGCAGGTGAAAATAGAGAAAGAATTAAAGTGAATAAGGCTAGGGGTAAAATTTTGCTATCTACTTAAGGCATATATAGTAAAAATCTGTTTGATATATAATTTGGTACTGCTACATCCTATCTCCTTTACTTGCTGTCTTAGTTAGGGTTTTACTGTTGTGAACAGACACCATAACCAAGGCAACTTTTATAAGGTGAACATTTAATTGGGGCTGGCTTATAGGTTCAGAGGTTCATTTCATTAGCATCAAGGTGGGAACATGTCCTCATCCAGACAGGCATGGTACAAGAGGAGCTGAGAGTTCAAAATCTTCATCTGAAGGCTGCTAGCAGAATACTGGCTTCCAGGCAGCTAGGGTGAGGGTCTTAAAGCCCATACCCATAATGACACACTTACTCTAACAGGGCTACACCTAATAGTGCCACTCCCTGAGCCAAGCATATACAAGCCATCACACTTGCTATCAATCTTACAAATTCCATAGATTCATTAGACCTAGTTTTGAATCACTAGGTGGTTAATTGTTTATATATTTTTAACTCGGTGTTGTCAATTGTTTATTTATTGTTTCTTCATTCACTGTGGCCTCAAATATTCAGGTCCTAAATTAATTTTTTTGGATATTTATAGTCCAGAAGGTACAAAAATATCTAATGCTTAATGAAGCAAAAAAAGTTGGTTTGGTATAGTCATGATTGGTTATTTCCTGTATGATTATGTTTACTTAGCACCATATAGCACAATAACACACACGCAACACACACACACACACACACACAAACACACACACACAATTCTTAATTATGCCACCATAATACATATCTAAATTATTAAAAGATAGACAGAATGTAAACATGATAAATGACATAAACCCCACAATGAATGACTTCACTTCATAAAAATGAAGTTTTCATTCGTGTGAAAATTTTAAACAAGAATATGGTAGAGGATAGAATAGGATATGTTCAACTCCTATATTTACTCCTTAAGTATTTATTGGTCCAAGATAGTGGCCATAAAATTTTAGTATTAACTGTAAATTTGACATAACCTAGAATCAGATGAAAAGACTGTAATTGAGTATTTATCTTCAACAGGTAGGTCTGTGTCTGGTACATCAATCAGGTAGGGCATATCTTGGATGGATTGTTTTAATGCTAATTGATTTAAGAGGGGCCAGGCCAAAATATGTGGTATCTTTCCCTGGGCATGTTGTCCTGTAATGTATAAGGAAGGTACCTAAGCATGACCTAATGAGCCAGCCAACTACAAAGCAGCATCCTCCATAGTCCCCAGTGGGCTTCCTTAGAAGTGAGTGAGTCTCTATCAGAGGCAGTTCTCGGTGGGGTAGCAAGCAACCTAGGCTTATGGTTTCTATCTGGATTCCTGCCCTCATTTCTGTCAAAGATGAGCTATGACCTGAAAGTGTAACATAAAATAAATATTTTCGTCCCCAAGTTGTTTTTGTTCAGAGTTTTTTTTTTTTTTTTTTAATTAAAACAAACAAAAAAAAAAAAGGAATTTGTACATATTAAGATTGGGGTGTCCATATTCTAACAGGCAGTATACCTTTGTGTGGAAATTGCCCCTTATTGCTCTCAGTGTCTATTTTAAAAGCTGTGTTCTATGTAAAAGCCGGAAGTCCCACAAGACCTTGCTTTGAAATTATCAACTAATTTTTTAGTGGTTAAAACTTTCTGAGCTAGCCAACAATTTATTCATTTAACACTCTTCATAATTCTTTTTAAAATGGCTTCAAATTGTTGTTCATAAGCAAATGCAAAGAACATGTTGCTTTTTAAAAATGATTTATGTATTTATTACATATAAGCACACTGTAGTTGTCTTTAGACACACCAGAAGAAGGTATCAGATCTCGTTACAGATGGTTGTGAGCCACCATGTAGTTGCTGGGATTTAAACTCAGGACCTCTGCTCTTAACCACTGATCCATCTCTTCAGCCTACTTTTCATAACTTTAACCCTCTTCTGTAAAAGATACTGGATTGTATTCTCAAATTTGATTGTAGATCCCAGATAACATTAAAGGATCTCATTATTGATCAAAACCCTAATACCTATAAGTAGTCAAGGACACATGTAGCTCAAGACAGTTCATAGATACTTGACAGGAACAAAGCCAGAATTCCATGGATTCTTAGAATTTTTATCCAAAATAACACAATAGACTAAGTCCAAGTACTCCAAAAATTTCCTCGGACGTTATCCAGTAAAAAGATCTGATTCATGAGACTACAAAATCCAGTTCCATATTTTTTTCTAGATATTCCTTGGTAGCCACAGTTCCTTTGATCTGTTAAGGTGACATAAATCAAAGATAAATTAATCACAACTCCAGGATCTCTTATGGTTGCTTGCCTCGTGTATACAGGATTATAAAAAAAAAATCTTAAAAGAATTAATTTCTTTTTATTTTTTTCATGTCAAAACATCTTTAATTCAGCTTCCAAGTCAATTCCAGCATTAAATATAAAACGTGTTCTTTTTTTATAAAAAGGAAAGAAGCAGTTTTATCCTGTGCTTATATTGTGTTTAGGCTAAGGCAATTTGCACTCTAAAGTTTCCAGATATGTACAGGTGCTCTAGAGATTATGTTGTCTGAATTTTATCAGTTATTTTTTTCTGGAATAAGTTAAGATAAAGATGTGTTTTTGCTTTATCATACAGAGTTGAAATAGGCCTAGAGCCAAAATAAAACATAGGCTGAATCTTCTATAGGAATATTATTAGTTTATTTTGTGGAGGAGGAAATTGTGTATTTGTCGCCCATTCCTGTGAACAAAGAAGAACTAATAAAGTTAAGTCAGTGTCAGCCTTTAGATCTGTATGTGCTCTCCTGGGGACTCAGAGTGTCTTATGGAATTGAGTGAGTGGGAGGCTGTATGGTAACTGAAAGTTCATACTACAGTTGTAAAGCTTTCACACTGAAAATACACAAAACATAACATTTCAACAGCTGTTACAACTCATCTAATATTAGGATTGCCTTATTTGCCTTATAAAAATTGATCTGAGAATATTCACATCCTGACTTTACCAAGTGAAACACTTCATTCGGAAAAAAAACATTTTTCCAGAGAAAATGGATTGATCTGGAAAGTATAATAAACGAGGGAACCTCAAACTCAGAAAGACAAAATGGACACATCCTTTCATACACGAACCAAGTTTTAGTGTGTATATGTGCAGATAGAGAGGCTTACATTTGGATAGAGCCCTAAAAGCTAAGGAGAACAACTGAGTGCCGAGAGGTGCTGAGGAAGGTGATGGGGAGCAGCTGACACCTCACAGGGAAGCAGAAGGAGACAGAAGGAGGGGTGAGATCCAGAGAGGGGCTGGATGTGGGGCAGGCCGACTCCACCAAAACGCTTTACTTGAATGTGACACTGATGATACCTAATGATTTCTTGTTTTTTATTGTCATTTTTATTAGATATTCTCTGTATTTACATTTCAAATGTTATCCCCTATCTGATTTCCCTACCCCATCCCCTTGCTTCCATAAAGATGCTCCTACTCCCAACCGTCCAATCCCACCTCAGCCCCTAGGCATTTCCCTACACTGGAAGAACAAGCCTTCACTGGACCAAAGGCCTCTTCTCCCACTGATGCCAGACAATTCTATCCTCTGCTACGTACACAGCTGGAGTAATGGTTCACTCCATGTGTACTCAATGATTGGTGATTTAGTCCCTTGGATCTCTGGGGAGTTTGGTTGGTTGATATAGTTGTTCTTCCCATGGGGTTACAAACCCTTTCTGCTCCTTCAGTTTTTTCTCTAGATCCTCCAATTAGGTTCCTGTGCTCAGTCTGATGGTTATTTTAAAGCATTCTCATCTGTATCAGTATGGTTCTGGCAGAGCCTCTAAGGAGGCATCCATATCAGGCTCCTGCCAGGAAGCACTCCTTAGCTTCAGAAATAGTGGCTGGGTTTGGTGACTGCATATGGGATGGGTATCCAGGTGAGGCAGTCTCTGGATGATAGTTTCTCCAGACCCTGCTCTGCTATTTGTTCCTGTATTTCTTTCCTTGATTATTTTGTTCTTCTTTCTAAAAGGACTGAAGCATCCAAATTTGTTCTTCCTTCCTTTTGAGCTTCATAACTTCTGTGAATTGTTTCTTGGGTATACTGAGCTTTTGGACTAGTATACCCTTATCAGTGAATGCATACGATGTGTATCATTTTGTGACTGGGTTACTTCACTTAGGATTATATTTACTAGTTTCATCCATTTGCATCAGAATTTTATAAAGTCATTGTATTTAATAACTAAGTAGTAAACCATTGTTAATATACCAAATTTTCTGTACTCATTTCTTTGTTGAAGGACATCAAGTTTCTTCACTGCTTCTGGCTATTATAAATAAGGCTGCTGTGAACATGGCGGAGCATGTGTCCTTGTTATATGTTGGAGCATCTGGCTCTTCAGATAGTACTATTTGCAATTTTCTGAGTAAATGCCAAATTGATTTCCAGAGTGGTTGTACCAGTTTACAACCCCACCAACAGTGGAGAAGTGTTCCTCACTCTCCACGTCCTAAACCATCATCTGCTGTCACCTAAGTTTTTTATCTTAGCCATTCTGATTGGTGTGAGGTGGAATCTCAGGGTTGTTTTGATTTGCATTTCCCTGATGACTAAGGATGTTGAATATTTTTTTAGGTGCTTCTGAGCCATTCAGTATTCCTTACTTGAGAATTCTTTTTCTTTTCTTCTTCTTTTTTTTTTTTAGCTCTGTACCTCATTTTTAATAGGATTATTTGATTCTCTGGAGTCTAACTACTTGAGTTCTTTATATATATTGGTTATTAGCTCTATATTGGATGTAGTATTGGTAAAAATCCTTTACCAATCAGTTGGTTGCCTTTTTGTCCTTCTGTTATCTTACAGAAGCTTTGCAATTTTATGAAGTCGCACTTGTCAATTCTTGATCATAGAGTATGAGCCATTGGCATTCTTTTCGGGAAAATTTCCCCTGTCCCTATGTGTTCCAAGCTGTTGCCCACTTTCTATTCTATTTGTTTAAGTGTAACTGGTTTTATGTTAAGGATTTGACCCACATGGACTTGAAATACATACAAGGAAATAAGAATGGGTCGATTTGCATTCTTCTTCATGTTGACTGCCAGTTGAACCAGCACCATATGTTGAGGATACTATCTTTTTTTTTAAATTAAATGTGTTTAGCTCCTTTTTCAAAGATTAAGTGACCATTGGTGTGTGGATTCATTTCTGGGTCTTCAATTTTATTCTATTGATCTACCTGCCTGACTCTGCACCAATACATGCCATTTTTATTACGATTGATTTGCTTGTGGTCAGGGATGGTGATTCCCCATGAAATTCTTTTATTGTTGATCATAGTTTTCTATACCCTGTGTTTTTTATTATTCCAAATGAATTTGCAAATTGCTCTTTCTTACTACATGAAGAATTGAGTTGAAATTTTGATGGAGATTGAATTGATTTTGTAGATTGCTTTTGGCAAGTGGACCATTTTTAGAATATTAATCCTGCTAATCCATGATCATAGGAGATCTTTCTATCTTTTGAGATCTTCTTCAATTTCCTTCTTCAGAGACTTGAAGTTCTTGTCATACAGATCCTTCACTTGCTTAATTAGGGTCATACCAAAGTTTTTTATATTATTTGTGACTATTGTGAAGGATGTTGATTTCATAATTTCTTTCTCAGGATGTTTGTTCTTTGAGTAGAGGAAGGCTACTGATTTGTTTGAATTTATTTTATATTCAGCCATTTTGCTGAAGTTGTTTTTAAGGTCTGGGAGTTCTCTGGTGGAGTTTTGAGGGTCACCTAAGTATACTATCATGTCATCTCCATAGAGTAATATTTTGACTTCCTTTCCAATTTGTTTCTTTGACCTCCTTTTTTGGTCTAATTGCTCTGACTAGGACTTCTAGTACTACGTTATAGGCAGGGCAAGAGTGAGCATCCTTGTGTAGTTCCTGGTTCTCCATTTAGTGTGATATTGGCTACTGGATTGATGTATATTGCTTTTATTATGTTTAATTATGGGCCTTGAATTCTTGATTTTTCAAGCATTTTATCAGAAATGGGTGTTGAATTTTGTTAATGCTTTCTCAGCACATAATGTAATGATCATGTTTTTTTTCCTTTGATTTTGTTTATATAGTGCATTACATTGATATATTTCTGGATATTGAATCCTACTTGCATCCCTGGGATGAAACCTACTTGTTCATGGTGAATAATCATTTTGATGTGTTCTTGGATTCGTTTGTGAGAATATTATTGAAAATTTTTGCATCTATCTTCATAAGGAAAATTGATGCAAAATATTATTTCTTTGTTGGGTTTTTGTGTAGTTTAGGCATAAGTGTAATTGTGGCTTCAAGAAATAAATTGGGTAGTGTTCCTTCAGTTTCTATTTTGTGGAACAGATTGAAGAGTATTGTTATTAGGTATTAGGTCTTCCTAATAGAATCCTCCACTAAACCTTTCTGGTCATGGGCAATTTTGTTTTTTTGGTTGGGAGACTTTTAATGACTGCTTCTATTTCTTTAGGGGTTATGTTACTATTTAAATTGCTTACCTGATCCTGATTGAACTTTGGTACCTGGTATCTGTCTAGGAAATATTCTACTTCATCCATATTTTCTAGTTTTGTTTAGTATAGGCTTTTGTAGTAGGATCTGATAATTTTAAAAAAATCTCCCCAGTTTCTGTTGTTATGCTTCCGTTTTCTTTTCTGATTTTGTTATTTGAATATGATCCCTGTGCCCTCTGATCAGTCTGGCTAAGGGTTCATCAATCTTGTTGACTTTCTCCAAAACACAGCTCCAAGTTTTGTTGATTCTTGTATAGTTCTTTTTGTTTCTACTTGGTTGATTTCTGCCCTGAGTTTGATTATTTCCTGCTGTCTACTTCTCTTGGGTGTATTCGTTTTATTCTAGAGCTTTCATGTGTGGTGTCAAGCTGCTAGTATATGCTCTCTCCAGATTCCTTTTGAAGGTGCTCAGAGCTATGAGTCTTCCTCTTAGCACTGGTTTCATAGTGTTCTGTAAGTTCAGGTATGTTTGGTCTTCAAATTCTAAAACATCTTTAGTTTCTTTCTTATTTATTTCTTGTCCAAGTTATTTTTGAGTAGAGTGTTGTTCAGCTTTCACATATTCATGGGTTTTCTGTTGTTTTTGAAGACCAGCCTTAGTCCATGGTGATCTGATAGAGTGCCTAGAGATTAATTCAATCATTTGTCTGTTGAGGCATGTTTTGTAACTGATTATATGATCAGTTTTGGAGAAGGTGCTGTCACATGCTGAGATAGAGGTATATATTTTGTTTTAGAATGAAATGTTCTATAGATGTCTGTTAAATCTATGTGGTTCATAACTTTTGCAGTTTTACTATGTCTTTGTTGAGTTTCTGTTTCCTGACTCTGTCCATTAATGAGAGTGGGGTGTTAAAATCCTCTACTACTATTGTGTGTGGTAGAATATATGCTTTGAGCTTTAGTAAAGTTTCTTTTATGAATGTGGTTGTCCTTGCATTTGGATCACAGATGTTCAGGATTGAGAGTCTATTTTGATAAATTTTTTCTTTGATGAGTATGAAGGATCCATCCATTTCTTTTTTGATAACTTTTGGTTGAAAATCAGTTTTATCTGATATTAAGATAGTTACTCCAGCTTGTTTCTTGGGACTATTTGCTTGGAAAAAAATTCCCAATCCTTTATTCTGATATAGTGTGTCTTTGTCACTGAGATGAGTTTTCTGAATGTAGCAAAATGCTGGGTCCTGTATAGGTATCCAGTTTATTAGTCTATGCCATTTTCTTGGAGGAACTGAGTCCTCTGATGTTAAGAGATATTAAGGAATAATGATTGATTTCTGTTATTTTGGTTGCTAAAGGTAGAATTATGTTTCTGTAGCTATCTTCTTTTGGGGTTGTTGCAAGATTACTTTCTTGCTGTTCCTAGGGTATAGTTTCCATTAAAATATGGAACACTTCACAAATTTTCATGTCACCCTTGAGCAGGGGCTATGCTAACCTTCTCTGTATCATTCCAATTTTAGTATAAAATGCTGCTGAAGTGAGCATAATACCTAATGTTTTTTGTGCTAATTTTTGCTTGTGTTTGAGATTGTTTATTGGATCTTGAAGTTTTTTTATTGACATTTAGATTTCTGAAACAAAACAACAAGAAAATAATACAACACAAATTTTGTTGATTAAAGAGGATATAAAACCTTAACACATAAAAGTATAAACTAGGAAACAGAATCAGATACACCCAGTTTTATCACATACTAATTCTTTCTATGTATTTTCTTTCTTTCTGTTAGAAAAAACTTTAGACTTACATTTTATGTTAATTTTTTAAAAGAAAAAAAAATCGTAGTCAATTCCTTCTCTGGCTGTTCTAAAGGAAAATGTAAAAATTTGTTTCATCTTCAATGCAGGTGGCACTAAACAATCATATATAGTTCTCAAAATATATGTTTTGTTTTTTCTATGTTGTTTTCTGACAAACCAGATTCAATAGCTCCTTGTAGAAGTCAAGTTAACCTGCATTGATTGGCATCCATAAGTTCTGTTCGTCTTGCCTCTGCCTTTCCCCATGCCATGTGCTCACTCAAATAAGTTGTTCTGCTTGGATTTGCTACCCTTAGTTTAGTTTTTCAAGCACCATCTACAAACCCACTATTGTACACAGCAGAATTTATGGGTTTTCTCCACTTGGAATGTAGTCACATCCTTTCTTCTAACAACTCAAGCCCTCTTTTTGAGTGAGTACATGTTCAAAGGAAGTTGAATATTTTCTCTGAAATACTACCAAATTTGAACATCTCACATTTATAAGTTCTTTCTAGAGACTCATTGAATTGCCTTTGATAACTAATACTTATTATATTCTTTATATTTTAGTTAACCACATAAATACTTATAGTCTATCACACTACATATTTAGCTTTAATAAGATTATACAGATACTTTCAATGACTTTTTCTTTAATGACCCTATGTCAGTTCCCTTAATAAGGAAGGTGTCTGAGTTTATGAATGATAAACACAAAGAAATGCAAGGAATACATGCTACAGGTAAATCTTCATTTTTAGAGAAATTTGCTCACAATAGTATTAAGTTAACAAGAGGAATCTTATTCAGAGTATCATTATAAATCACAAACAGTGTGTGTGTGTGTGTGTGTGTGTGTGTGTGTGTGTGTGTGTGAGAGAGAGAGAGAGAGAGAGAGAGAGAGAGAGAGAGTCAGTCTAGATTTCCTTCTCAGAAATGTTTTGTCATCATGCTTTATTCTTCCCCATACCTTTACAATCTAACAGGCTTTATAAATTCTTTAGTTTTATGCTTTACCTATTTTTTGAAGTATATTCTAATGAAAATCATTCCAAAGCATTATTCATAATAGATATTATAAAATAAATTGAAACATGTAATTGAATATAGAGTTTCTGAGAAATAAAAACATCTTGATTTGCAACCACTTTAAAAGGATGGATTAGAATTGTTTTTGGAGATGAACATGAAACACTGTTATGACAGTGAGAAAGAAACAAAAGGTAGTTTTTATTAGTTGCATGTTGCTATGCCCAATCTAACCTTCTGGAATAAACATAGTATTTTGGTGTGATAACTGCTCATAAAGTAAATCTATAATTGTGTTTTATTTTCATTTTGTCGCATTAAATTAAGTCCTGTCTTGTTATGATCACTGAGATTCAAATTCACATTTTATTTTTAAACACATAATACACCACCTGAAAATATACAAAGCATGCCAGTGTACTACAGTGATCGTGTATTGCCATGAGGATAACTGAGAAATAAGACTGATCTCACTCAGTGTATGATGAAATGTATGTTGACGGTCCTGGTTAGTGTTTTTTATTATTAGTTTCATGCAAACTAGAATCACCAAGAAAGAGGAAACCTGAACTGAGGAATTGCCTTTATTTTATTGGCTTGTGGCATACCTATAAGGGATTTTTTAAAATTAATGGTTGATATGGGGGGTACCAGCCCATTGGGGAGGTGCTACTCCTCAACAGATGGTCTGGGATTATAAGAGAAAGCAAACTGTGCAAACTATGAAGAGCAAGCCAATAAGCAATATTGCTTTGTTGGTTCTTCCTGGGTTCTGCATCAGTTCCTGTTATTGGCTTTCTCCTCTGGGTCTCTGTTCTGGCTTTCTTTGATAACACACTATTTTCATATAACCTACAAAGTGAATCTAATCTCTTCCACTTTCTAGGTACATCTGTGACAGAAGCAGAGCAACAAGCTAGGCCACAGGATAGTGGGCACGGTTGTGATAGATCTGGCCACAAGGTTTTTCTGTCTTGGGCAATTTTGTTGGAGGAAGGTAGGTGGTTTAAGTTGCAGCTCTAAGTTGGAAAAGCTATTGAGGAATCAGAGCTTAATGAATTGTTGTAGGAATTTGGAATACAATGCTTGAAGAAATCCAGGCAATATTGGCTTGTTGGCTTGGCTTGTCTGGTGAAGCTTCAACTAGAAGTTTAAGAGGCCTTCAAAGGTGCTATGAGGGCCATTTTCATGCCATTTTGAGTCTGCAGTTTAATAAGAATCTGTCATTTCTGGTAATCTGCTACCAAAGCTGTGATTAACAAGATACAATCATCATTGAAATGAAACCTTCGCTTAACTCGAAAAGATGCTGGTTAACTAGCACGGGGAAAGACAGCTATGATTAACAAGAGAGCAGGATAACCAAGAGGAATTCTGGTATTTCTTCAGTGTCAATAAACACAGTTGTCATTCAAAAGTTGCCAAGGCATTTTATATAACTTATAGACAAACTTGGTAATATGTAAGAGTCTGTCACATTGTGCTGGTTTTGAAAACATAAGTGTTCATGGAGAGCAACTGAGGGTTGATAGGGATATATAGTACATGTAGATTGGTTGGTGTTCACACCGATTGCTGGCAGGCATTTGGGGAAGGTACAGTTTCTGGTGCACTGGAAAACCCAGACTATTAGAGATGCCACGACCACAGGACAACCATTAAGGATAGATATGGACTGGAGCCAGCCTGAACCTTCAAGATAGACTGAATGTGTTGTGCATGACAGAACTGGAGATGTGAGTCCATCTAGGCCCTTCAGAGTCCAGAACAAAATTAATTAGTCCCAAATATTGGGCACTGAGCTTTTTAAACTGTAAGATTTTGCTTTCACTTTGATCTAATTGTAGCTGTGCTCTGGGCCTTCCCTTTTAGAACAGCAAGTGTGTGGCTTAATTTGGACTTTGCAAGAATTAAGAGACATTGGCATTTCAAAGAGAACTTGAGCTTTTAAAGTGTTGAAATTTTTAATGAAATGTTCAAAAAAAAAAAAAAAGGAAAAGAGGGAAGTATATTATCTTTATATTGCAATATTAATATGATGATGAAGACTGAAAAGTTATGACTTAATAGTGAGATATTTCTCTGTCAAAGTAAAGAAGGGGTCTAATATATTGGTTAGTTTTTGTGAACTAGGAACTAGAAGCAACTGGTATACAAACTAGCTACATTTCCATTGCTGTGATAAAACGCAATGATGAAGACAACTGACAGAAACCATGGTTTATTGGGGTTTGTAGAGGGTAGAGTCTTTGGTGTTGAAGTGGAAGCATGGTGGTAGGTGCAGGAAGAAAAGAGCTCATATCTTGAACCATAAACACAAAAACAGAGAAAAGACTCAAATGTTTTAAGTTATTAAATTCTCAAAACCTTCCTCTAGGGACATACATCCTTCAACTGGAGCATGCCACCTAAGCCTTCCGAACAGTGCTACACCTTGGAGACCAAATACTCAACTGCTAGAGACAAAGAGGACCTCTCACTGAAACCACAACACCTTAGCCTGTAGCAGGTCTGCTTCTTGATTAATGATTACTATTTTGTGATTATTAATCATTTTTGATTAATGATTGATCTAAGAGGATCCCATCCGCTATGGATGGTTCTGCCCTTAGGTAAATAGTGTTGGGTTATATAAGAAAGGAAAGACAAAACAAGGGAAGTCATCCACTACTCGGCATTTCTCTGTGGTCTCAGCTTTTGTTTCTGCCTTGGCTCCACTCCATGATTGACTATGATGGGGAAATGAAAGATGAAATAAATCTTTTTCTTCTCACGTTGCTTTAGCTGTACTGTAACAATAATACAGTAACAGAAATAAAACTAGGACATTAGCTTTATCCCTCACAGCATTGCATGTTTTTATTATTGTTGGACTGTAGCTAGAACACTGCTTGAGGGTAAAATATTTTTAATGCTTTCCTAAATGTGACATTTTTCTATCAAATGTCCTAAAATGCGTCTAATATGTCAGTACTGTTTTTGCCAATTCTTATCATCCCTGGCATGGTGGTGAGGTGTTTTATTTATCTTGTGTCAGTTGATGGTTAGAACAATTGGAGCTGCTGATAAGCAACCATATTTTTTAAAAGAGTAGCAAGAATCAAAGGAAGTAATATTTTTTTAAAGCCACACACATGTCATCTAGAGAGATGTGGAGGCTAGAACACATGTATTAGTTATATATTAATGAAAAGTAGTGGTATTTGAGATTTTTCTGGAGAGGCATGAAGAGATATTTATTTGGGATTTTTCTGGAACAGGTATTTATTTACCTCAGATAGAATACCAGTGATGGGCCAGAGAAGGTTCAATTAGAAAAAAAAACCATGAGCTTATTAGGGTTACTTGAAAGAAAATGAATGAGGAGTTACTTACAATGGCTGTCTCACTAAAAATGACCAAGGGTGATAGATAATTCACAAAAGCTGCAAGTCTGGAGCTTGCCAGTTTACTTTGAGGCAGTTGTACAATTCAGCATCTTCTCCAGATCTGGGTTTGTTGGGCAGTCTCTTCTCCCAGAGATGTTTACTGCTTAAGTTTAAATCTTGTGAATCTTGTAGGTTTAAAGTATTTCCTGAGACTTTTGAGTTGTTTATTTTCTGTGTTTTAATGGGCTACTCTTGAAGGTGGAAGTATTTCAGTTCGGATGTTTTTGCTTCACAGCAACTAGAAATTTTCAATATTTTTGCAGTGCTGTTTTCCTTCCTTTCTTTAGTTGTTTAAAAGCTTATTTTCTTATGGAATATAAATAATAACTTCATTTAAAAATTTCCCCAAATTCATATGAAGTTTTTTTATTAATAGTTCGTTTACATCTCGAATGATATCCCACTTTCTGGTTACCCTCCACAACTCCTCCCCATCCCACATCTTCCTTCTCCCCACTTTGCCTCTATGAGGGTGCTCCCCAACTCACCTGTCCTCTCCCAACCTACTGCTTCAGATTCAGGCTGTTCTTGGGCATCAAAACTGCAGAGGACGAATGGCCTCCTCTCTGATTGATGTCAGAGAAAGCCATCATCTGCTATATATGTCTCTGGAGCCATGGATCCATCCCTGTACACGCCTTGTTTGGTGATCTAGTCCCTTGGAGTACTGGGTTGTCTTGCCAGCTGATGTTGCTCTTCCTTTGGGGGTACAATTCCCCTCTGCTCCTCCAATGCTTCCTCCAGCTCCCCGGTCCAGGTCCTCAAGCTCAGTCTTATGGTTGGCTCCAAACATCCTCAAGCACATTGGTCAGTTGTCGGCAGAACTTAATAAGGAACAGTCACACCAGGTTCCTATCAGCAAGCACCTCTTGGCAACAGCAACAGCGTTGGGTCTGGTGTCCCAGCAGACAGGATGGAGCCCCAGGAGGGGCGGTCCCTGGATGGCCCTTCCTTCAGTCTCTGCTCTATCTATCTATCTATCTATCTATCTATCTATCTATCTATCTATCTATCTATTTATTTATTTATTTATTTTTGTCCCTTTCCCTCAGACAGGACTATTTCTGGGTCAAAAATTTTGAGATGTGTAGGTTGCCCCACTCCTCAACTGGGCACCATGCCTATCTACTGGAGGTAGTCCCTACAGTTTCTATCTCCTTTTCTTTGCACATTTTGGCTAAAGTCATCCCAATTGGGTACTAAGAAGCTCTTGCTTCCCTAGTTTCTGGAACCCTCCAGTGCTTACCCCCGGTTCCCCAATGCCCGACTACTACATATTATTTGATTTCCTGACCCTCTGTACCTCATTCCTGTCTCCTCCAGTACCTGATACTGTTCCCCTTATTTCCTCTCTCTCCTTTCTCCCTCCCAGTTTCCCCCATCCCTTCACCTCTGAGGGAAGACCAGGGTGTGGTGGATGCTTCAATCTGCATTGAGTTGGGGAACTGGCTGATCATATGAAGTTTTAAGTCAGGACAAAACACCACCACGAGCCTAACTACTTACATCACATTGCTTACCATTAAGTTCTGAGTTAAAAGTTAAATCTCATAAAAACAAAAGTAACGAATTGTTTATGTCAGACCACTGGATACACATCCATAATTAATGCAGGATACTGGTAAAATCTTCTATGATTTATTTTTGTTTTCTTGCTTGATAATAGTTGTTTATACAAAATGTCAGTACTTTAGATAGCTATGAAAAATGTGGAGTTTTCAGGTGTCATTTAGAGTCCACATCTAAATTCCATCCTTTCTGCCATTGTCATCTTTTTGTAACACAAGTCCTGAGGTAGAAGCATTTCAAACCTTTAAAATATATTCTTAAAAAACACAATGTGGTGTTTCTGAATTTGACTGGTGATCATTTAGGGCAAGGTTGGCACGACTACCTACTTTTCTGAGAAAATTGATATTTTGTTGAATTTTCAGGACCCATTTGGCATCAACATGAAACCAATTGGCAGGAAAATCTCTATCTGTCCATGAAATACAATGGCTGTGTTTGTGTTCACAGCAGGCCATTCCAAGGATCACAGGTGTTATTTTCCGTGGACCACACTCTGGAGCTCTAGTGGAAAGAAAGCTCTTTCCAACCACACTCTCCTATTGTATGAGTGCAGGCCAGTGAAGCGATTTGACCCTGGGCTATGTGCCCAGTACCAGGCCAGATGGTTTGTCAGTCATTGCTACAGATGCTAATCAATTGCTTTGTATATGCTGGCCTATGCGTGTTTACCTCACAAAAAATTTTTCAACTGATCCCTGAAAATAATCCTGCCTGGGAGGCATTGTTAGTCTCTGTTTGGCTGTTAAAATCCTGAACTCAACCAGAAGTAGTGGCAGAACATGGATTTGAACACAGCTGGTCTTGCTATGGGGTGTTTATTTTACTCTTACACTCTAATCTATGATACACAGTTCTTGCCAGAAAAAGTACCAGATAGAGAGGAAAAAAGTAACAGTGGGTATTGGAGGAGAAACAACTTTAAGTGTCAGGCTCTGCACAATAGTTTTCTGAAGGCTTTGTGTCTACTTTCTGACCTGATACTTAAATTCAGTCCAGCACACATTAATCAAGTGCCTCTTGTGATCTGGGAATGAAGTTAGCTTCAGGGACAGGAATGACAGGGAAGATAAAGATAAGAGTCTGTACTAAATCTTAGAATGATTCCCTCTATTTTATAAATGCCCTTGGATGACAATTCTGTTCTGTTGTCCTTGAAGTAGCAGTGGAAATGCAAAGCTGCAAAGGCAAGTGTGTCCTCATAAGATCAGCATCCTTTTCTGTTCACATCTTGAGTCTTTCAGGAAAGTACAATGAAATGTGACAATATCAGGCTAATCTGATTCATAGTGCCTGGTTATCAATAGTAGGGCATCATTTCATGAAGCTGCTTGGCATATGCCTGCCTTAATAACTAGATTCTCAGAGTGTGCAATAACTATTTTTTTTTTTTTTGCAGTGGGCATTGCTATTTTAATATGTGACAATGAAAAGTTTAGGCTAAAACTAGTGAGAAGAGACAAAGAAGGCTACCTTGTACCCATCCTAAGGGATCAGTGAAAAGCATTGTTTTTCTAAATGTGTATGCACCAAGCATAGGTATAATTAGATGTTTAAAATATTTTTATTGGATATTCTCTGTATTTTCATTTCAAATGTTATCCCTTTTCCTCCTCTCCCATCCTCCCTCCCTCCCTCTCCACTTCCTTCTAGGAAGGTTCTCCCTCTTCCAACCCCTGTCTCCCACCTCAGCTCCTTGGCATTCCCCTGCACTGGGAGAACGTGCCTTTCAGTGGACCAAAGGCCTCTTCTCCCATTGATGCCAGACAATGCTCTGCCACATAGGCAACTGGAGCCATGAGTCTCTCCAAGCATGCTCATTGGCTAGTGTTTTAGTTCCCAGGAATTCTGGAGGGTTTGGTTCATTGATAATGTTGCTTATCCCATAGGGTTGCAAACCCTTTTTGCTCCTTCAGTCCTTTCTCCAGCTCCCTAATCAGGATCCCTATACTCAGGCAGATGGTTAGCTACAAGCATCTTCAGCTGTTTCTGTATGACTCTGGCAGAGCCTCTGAGGAGGCATCCATATCAGGCTCCTGCCAGTAAGCACTTCTTGGGAGTGTGCGGTAACTTTAATGGAAGGCTTGGAGTCAACATTCTTCTTCTAGCCATGTAATTGAGATACTCTTCACATCCTCCAGTTTTGTTTCTGAAACAACAAATACCATGTAGAGTAATATCTGATAGATATTTCAAAAGTATCGTAGCAGAAATGCTTTCTTGGAAATAAAGAAATTGTTGGAACTAATACTACCATGTTAATGCCATATATATATATATATATATATATATATATATATATATATATATATATACATATATATATATATATATACACATATATATATTAGATAGGTATAAATTATGTATATACATGCACATATACATATTATATAGGTATAAAGCTCATCTATTAATTTTATAGCAGGAATTACAACTCAATTCTATGATTATTTTCTGTAAGTCATTTGGAAGTTTTAATTAATATCTTAGGATTTTGTATAACCCTTACTAAATCTGACAAAATAATCCAACAGAGGAAAGACTCCAGATCTCGGTTTCTGAGGTCTCAGTCTATGTTTTCATTGCACTCAGTGGCTGGGCAGAATGATGTTGGTAATGGGAGAATGTGATGGGATGGTCACTTTGTGGATGACCAGAAACTAGACAGGGAGACAGGAAGGGACCATGGATAATATACATCTAATGATCTGACTCTTCATTAGCCTCCAGCTAAGTCACAATCACTCATTTCCAGAACTTCTCTAAGGGAGTGCTACTTGGTACCAAGCAAGCATTCAAACAAGAGCCAATGAAAGGCTTGCACATGTCATATTTAAATCATTGAAGATGCGATCCCAAAAATTGGACGTTATAACTTTTCAAGTCACTTATGAGCAGAAGACTTATAACATCCAAATGTCTCAACAAGTGTCCTCCCTATTAATAGAGATTGTTTTGGACCATACTACTGGAGACAGTTCAAGCATTTTGTTATTGTTGTTCAACAATAATTGAATCAGATTGTGGGCTGTTTATCTCATTTAATGCTCTGAAACATCCTCTTGACAAAAATTTCCTTATAACTGAGGTTATAGATGCTATCTGTCTAGAGTGACAAAGCAACTTTTGGCAGATTAGGGATGCTAACTTTGGAGGCTTGTGTAACAAGCTTGTCTTCCTGTACCTGTCTTTCTCTCACCCAGTCATTTTGTATCTCCTCAATGACCATGTTCAGTGCTCAGTCATCCAGAAGGTGGAAGTTTTAAGTACTTCCTGATTCCTGATTCCACGAATTATATCAGTTTATTGTGAAGAATAGATTCATTTACTGATTAAACATTCCCACTACTCTAGTTATTATTTAAGATTATAATTAGTCATAGTCATCATTTTCCATTCATCTGTGTAGTGATTCTATCATTTCCAGTGTTGTTTATTGGTGTCTTGAGTTACTTAAGAACTTTGTGGTTTAAATCAACATAATCTCTGTTGGTCAGGAATTCAGATAGGATTCTCTAAGGATGTCTTGTTTCTTCTTTGTGGTGCTTGGCACCCCCCTCATCAGGGGTCGAACTATCTATCAGAAGGCTACCTTATTCAGGGCCTCTCAGGTGATGCTGGTAGGCAATTGATCCTCTCACAGACATGATAGTTGGAATGTCTCTGTGTAGTCTTCAGTCCAGATCCTTCCCACAACATTAAAGCTGTTTATAAGGGCAAATAGCTGGAAAGACAAGGGAGCAAATAGAAAAAGGAAAAAGGACAGGGGAGGGAGAAGAGTCATTGTGGACTTTGAGTCATCTTTCCCCTGGAAGGGTGAGGGGTATGGTTTCATCAAGTTATAATTTATTATGCCATACAATTAAACTCATGGCAAATATAGAATAGAGTTTGATGCTTATAGTAGACTTGTAGATTTGTACACATTTTACAAATCAATTTTAGAATAATTCTATCTACTCATGATGCTCAGTTTTTTAACTTCAGCTCCTACTTCCAGCATTTGGCATGGTTAGGTTTCATTCACAGATTTACATGAAATGTAGTCTTCTGGTTAGCATAATGCTTACAAGTTTATTATTTATCATCCATTTACCAAGTTGCTGGTTATTTTACCCTGGCTACGATGTACAGGCACTATGCATGTTCATACATAAAGTTTGAACGGTTATTTAGTCATTAAAGATTTCACTATTGTGGATACCCAAGTGTGTAATTTCATTTTGATGTGTCCAACTAAAAATATTCATTGAGTTCTTTTGGTATATGTAAGTATATTTTGCAGTACACTTAAGTTTATAGTATATTTTAGTTTGTTGAACTGTTTCATTGATCTACAGTTGAGTTTAACTTGTGCTTGTTGTGGGTTTAACCACATAATTCCTCTCTCTCTCTCTCTCTCTCTCTCTCTCTCTCTCTCTCTCTCTCCTGTCTCTGTCTCTCTTTGTCTCTGTCTCTCTTTGTGTGTGTGTGTGTGAATATACATGTGTGTTCATGTATATGGATGCAGGCCCATACCATGACACACATGTGGAAATCAGGACAACATCCTATCCCACATACAGGCAACAGCTTTTTGGATAGCCCCACTCCAGTTGCTCAGGACATACAGGTGTTTAACTTCTTAAGTTCTTTGTACATTTTAGATATTAGCCCCCTGTGAGATGGTGAAGATCCAATTTGTAAGCTGCTGTTTTGTCCTATTGACATTGTTCTTTTCCTTGCAGAAGTCATAATCACCCTGGTACCTAAACCACACAAAAAGTTAACAGTGAAAGAGAACTTTGGACCAATTTCTTTTACAAATACTGATGCAAAAACACTCACTAAAATACTTGTAAACCAAACCCAGTAAAACATCAAAGACATCATCTATCAAGATCAAATAGGCTACATCCCAGGGATGGCTCAATATATGAAAATTGATTAACATAATCCACCATATAAACAAAATGAATAAAAAACACATAATTACCTCAGTAGACACTGAAAAGGCCTTTGATAAAATCTAGCGCCTCTTCATGTTAAAGTTATTAGAGAAATCATGGATATAGGACACATACATAAACATAATCAAATCAATATACAGCAAGCCAATAGCCATCATCAAACTAAATGGAGAGAAACTTAAAGCATTTTTACTAAAATTGTTCTCTATCTATTGAACATAGTACTTGAAGTTTGAGCCAGAGCAATATGACAACTAAAGGAGATCAAGGGGATACAAATTGGAAAGAAAGAAGTCAAAGTATTACTATTTGCCAATGACATCATAGTATACATATGTGACCCCCAAAATTCTACCAGGGAACTTTTACAGCAGATAAACACCTGCTGCAAAATGGCTGGATAGAGAATTAACACAAAGAAATCAGTAACACTCCTTTATATAAACGATAGACGGAGAAAAATGTTGGGGGAAAAAAACCACCCTTTATAATAGCCATGAGTAATATAAATTTTCTTGGGGTAACTCCAACCAAGCAAAGTAATGATCTGTATGACAAGAAATTCTAGGTTCATTTTTTAAAATATTTTTATTAGATAGAAGGGGGAACGGGGAAAGGCAATAACATTCTCACATTCCTCTCTCCCACCTTCTATGAGGATGTTCCCCATCCCACACACCCAGTCCCACCTGAGCACCCAGGCGTTTCTCTACACTGGAAAAACTAGCCTTCATAGAACCAAGGGTTTTCGTCCTATTGATTCCAGCCAATAGCATCCTCTGCTACATATATGGCTGGAGCCATGGGTGCCCCAATGTATACTCTTGTTGGTGGTTTAGTCCGTGGTAGCTCTGGTTGGTGATATTGTTGTTCTGCCTATAAGGTTGCAAACCCTTTCAATGCCTTCAGTCCTATATCTAACTCCTCCACTGGGCCACTGTGCTCAGTCAGATGGATAGCTGCAAACATCTTAATCTGTATCTGTATGGCTCTGGCCGAGCCTCTCAGGAGACATCCCTATCAGGCTCCTGTTAATAAGCACTTCTTGGCATCAGCAATAGTGACTGGGTTTGGTGGCTTCATATGGAATGGGTCCCCACGTGGGGCAGTCTCTGGACAGCCTTTTCTTCAGTCTCGACTGTTTCTTCAGGTATTTCCTCCAGTGAGTATTTTGTTCCCCTTTCTAAAAAGAACTGAAACATCCACAATTTGGTCTTAAGTCTTCTTGAGCTTCATATGATCTGAGAATACATTTCGGGTGTTCCAAACTTTTGGGATAATATCCACTTAACAGTGAGTATAGAACATGAGTGTTCCTTTGTGTCTGGCTTATCTCACTCAGGATATTTCCTAGTTCCATCCATTTACCTAAGAATTTCATGAAGTTGTTGTTTTTAATGGTTGAGAAGTACTCCACTGTATAAATGTACTAAATTTTCTGTTTCCATTCCTCTGTTGAAGGACATCTGGGCTCTTTTCACCTTTTCAGTATTATAAATAAGGCTGCTATGAACATAGTGGAGGATGTGTCCTTGTTATATATTGGAGCATGTTTTGTATATATGTCCAGAGTAGTATAGATGGGTCCTTAGGTTACTATGTCTGATTATTTGAGAAAGTATCATACTGATTTGCAAAGCAGTTGTACTACCTTGGGATCAAAGCAATGGAGGAGTGTTTCTCTTCATGCACATTCTTGCCAGCATCTGCTGTTACCTGAGATGTTTATGGAATCTCAGGGTTGTTTTGATTAGCATTTCCTTGAAGACTAAGGATGTTGAACATTTTGTTTTAACATTCTTGGCTATTCAATGTTACAAAGTTGAGAATTCTTTGTTTAGCTCTCTACCCAAGTTTTAATAGGGTTATTAGGTTCCTGTAATTAAACTTCTTGAATCCTTAGCATATACCGGATATTAGACCTTTATCAGACACAGGATTGGTAAAGAACTTTTTCCAATCAGTTGGTTGACGTTTTTTCCTATTGACAATATACTTTGCTTACAGAAGCTTTGCATTTTTTATTGAATAATTTTATTTTAAAAAACAAAGATAAATGTACAAATTTTAAGCATTTTTGCATAAAAGTATACGAATACATTTTTGTCACTGCTTGGCTCTCTTTTTTTCTTTTTAAAAGATTTGATAACATGCACCAAGATCCCACCAGTGACAGTGAGCTCAAAGTACATGCAAAACAGGATGTAACCTGGAATTAGTCAGACTATTCTTGGTGTGCAAGAAGTAAACACAATGCTTTTTTTTTTCTTTACTTTTTTTTTCTGTTCTTGAACTTCACACAGTCTGTGAGTTGTTTCTGGGATGTTCAGAGCTTTCTGGGGTTAGTATCCAATTATCAGTGATTGCTTATTATGTCTGTTCTTTTGTGACTGGGTTATCTCACTCAGGATGATAGTCTCCAGATGCATTCATTTTCTTAAGAATTCAATAGAGTCATTGTTTCTGTCAGCTGAGTAGTACTCCATTGTGTAAATGTACCACATTTTTTGTATCCATTCATCTACTGAAGGACATCTGGGTTCTTTCCAGCTTCTGGCTATTATAAATAGAGCTGCTATGAACATTGTGGTGCATGTGTCTTTGTTGTACGTTGGAACATCTCTGGGGTAAATGCCCAGAAGTGGAATAACTGGGTTTTCAGGTAGTACTATGTCAATTTTCTGAGGAATCACCAGACTGATTTCTAGAGAGGTTGTACCAGTTTTCAACCCAAACAACAGTGAAGAATGTTCCTCTTTCTCTGCATCTTTGCAAGCATCTGCTGTCATCTGAATTTTTGATCTTGGCCAATCTGACTGGTATGAGGTGGAATCTCAGGGTTGTTTTGATTTGCATTTCCCTGATGGCTAATGATGTCGAGAACTTCCTTAGATGCTTCTCAGTCATTCGATATTCCTCAACTGAGAACTTTTTGTTTAGCTTTGTACCCCATTTTTTAAAAGGTTGTTTGATTCTCTGGTGTCTAACTTCTTGAGTTCTTTGTGTACCTTGGATATTAGGCCTCTATCTGATGTGTAGTTTTTAAAGATCTCCCACTCTGTTGCCTGCTATTTTGTTTTCTTGACAGTGTCCTTAGCCTTACAGAAACTTTGCAATCTCATTTAAGTCCCATTTGTCAATCTTTGACCTTAGAAAAAGAGCCATTTGTGTTCTGTTCAAGAAATTTTCTCCTGTGCCTATGTGTTCTAAGGTTTTCCCTACTTTCTCATCTAATAGTTTCAGTATACCTGGTTTAATGTGGAGTTCTTTGATCCACTTGCACTTGAGCTTTGTACAAGGAGATAAAGAAAGGGTCTATTTTCATTCTTCTGCATGCTGAGTGCCAGTTGGACCAACACCATTTGTTGAATAGACTGTCCTTTTCCCACTGAATTTTTACAGCTCCTTTGTCAAAAATTAAGTGATAATATATGTGAGGGCTCATTTCTGGATCTTCTATTCTATTCCATTGATCTACGTGCCTATTTCTGTACCAGTACCATGCATTTTTTAGCACAATTGCCTTGTAATATAGCTTGAGGTCAGGATAGTGATTCCTGCAGATGGTTTCTTGTTGTTGAGGATGGATTTCACTATTCTATGTCTTTTGTTATTCCTGATGAAATTACAAATTGCTCTTTCCAATTCAATGAAGAATTGGGTAGGTATTTTGATGGGGATTGCATTGAATCTGTACATTGCTTTTGGTAAAATAGTTACTTTTAAAATGTTGATCCTTCCAATCCATCAGCATGAGAGATCTTTCCATTTTCTGAGATCTTCCTTGATTTCCTTCTTTAGAAGTTTGAAGTTCTTGTCATACAGGTCCTTCACTTGCTTAGAGTCACAACAAGGTATTTTATATTTTTTGTGACTATTGTGAAGGGTATCATTTTTCTAATTTCTTTCTCAACATGTTTGTCCTTTGAGTAGAGGAAGGCTACTCATTTGTTTGAGACAATTTTATATTCAATTTGCTGAACTTGTTTTTCAGCTGTAGTTGTTCTCTGGTGGGATTTGTGGGATGCTTAAGAACACTATCATGTCATCTGCAAATAGTGATGTTTTCTTCATTTCCAATTTGTATTCATTTGATTTCCTTTTGCTGTATAATTGCTCCAGACAGGACTTTCAGTACTATGCTGAATAGGTAGGGTGAGAGTGGGCAACCTTGTTGAGTCCCTGATTTTAGTGGGATTGCTTCAAGTTTCCCACCATTAAGTTTGATGTTGGCTGTTGGTTTGCTGTATATTGCTTTTATTATGTTAAGATATGGGCCTTAGATTCCTGTTCTTTCCAAGCCTTTTAACATGTGTTGGATTTTGTCAAATGCTTTCTCAGCATCTAGTGAGATTACCATGTGTTTTTTTTTTTTCCTTTGAGTTTGTTTATATGGTGTATTACATTGATAGATTTCTTTATATTAAACCATCCCTGCATCCCCGGGATGAAGCTTACTTGATCATGGTGAATGATCATTTTGATGTGTTCTTGGATTCGGTTTGGAAGGATTTTGTTGAGTATTTTTGCATCAAAGTTCATAAGTGAGATTGGTCTGAAGTTCTCTTTCTTTGTAGGGTCTTTGTGTGGTTTAGGAAAGAGGGTTATTGTAGCATCAAAAAATGAGTTAGGTAGTCTTCCATCTGATTCTATTTTATGGAATAGTTTGGAGAGTATTGGTATTATGTCGTCAATATATGTCTGATAAAACTTTGCACTGAACCCATCTGGACCTGGGCTTTTTTTGGTCGGGAATCTTTTGATGACTGCTTCTATTTCTTTAGGCGTTATGGGGCTATTTAGATGGTTTACCTCATCCTGATTTAACTTTATTGTCTGGTATCTGTCTGTCTAGGAATTCATCCATTTCCTCCAGATTTTCCAGCTTTGTTGAGGCTTTTGTTAAGATCTGATGATTTCTTGAATTTCCTCAAATTCAGTTGTTATCTCTCCACTTTCCTTTCTGATTTGTTAATTTGGATACTCTCTCTTTGCCCTCTAGTTAGTCTTGCTAAGGGTTTATCAATCTTGTAAATTTTCTCAAAGAACCAGCCCTTGGTTTTGTTGATTCTTTTAATGGTTCTTTTTGTTTCTATTTGTTCTATTAATGCCCTAAATTTGATTATTTCTTGCCATCTACTCCTCTTGGATGTATCTGCTTTCTTTTGTTGTTGAGCTTTCAACTGTGCTGTCAGGTTGCTAGTGTATGCTCTTTCCAGTTTCTTTTTGAAAGCACCCAAAGCTATGAGCTTTCCTCTCTGTACTGCTTTCATTGCATCCCATAGGTTTGGGTATGTTATGTTTCCATATTCACTGAGTTCTAGAAAATCCTTAATTTCTTTCTTTTTTTCTTCTTTGATCCTGCTATCATTTATTAGAGCATTGATTAGTTTCCATGCTTATATGGGCTTTTTGTTGTTTTTGTTGTTATTAAAGACCAGCCTTAGACCATGGTGATCTGAAAGGATGCATGGAAATATTTCAATCTTCTTGTATCGATTGAGACTCATTCTGTGTCCAACTATGTGATCAATTTTCGAGAAGGTGCCATGAGGTGCTGTGAAGAAGGTGTACTCTTTCGTTTTAGTATGATATGTTCTTTAGATATCTATTAATTCCAGTTGGTTCATAGTCTCTGTTAGTTTTACAGTGTCCTTGTTCAGTTTCTGTTTCCATGATCTGTCCATTGTTGAGAGTGGGGTATTAAAGTCTCCCACTATGATTGTGTGGGGTGAAATGTGTTTTTTGAGCTTTAGTAGGGTTTCTTTTATGAATATGGGTGCTTTTGTATTTGGAGTATATATGTTATGGATTGAGAGTTTTTCCTGACAGATTTCTCCTGTAATGAGTAAAAAGTGTCCTTCCTTATCTCTTTTGATAACTTTTGGTTGAAAATCTACTTTATTCGATTTTAGAATGGCCACTCCAGCTTGCTACTTGGCTCCATTTGCTTGGAAGGTTTTCCAACCTTTTACTCTGAGATAGTGTCTGTGTTTGTCTCTTAGATGAGTTTCCTGTGTTCAGCAAAATCATGGGTTTTGTTTATGTATCTAGTCTGATAGCCTATATCTTTTTATTGGGGAGTTGAGTCCATTTATGTTAATAGATATCAAGGAATAGTGGTTGTTATTTTCTGCTATTATTGCTTTGGTAGGTTGAATTGTGTCTGTGTGTTTTTGTTCTTTTGGTTTTCTTGCTTAGAAGTTTTCTTGTTTTTACTATGAGGTGGTTCCCCTTATTGTATTGGGTTTTCCACCTATAATTCATTGTAGTGCTGGGTTTGGGGTCATATATTGTGTGCATTTAGTTTTGTTTTGGAATATCTTCGTCTCGCCATCTATGGTGATTGATAGTTTTGCTGGGTATAGCAGCTTGGGCTCTCTTAGTGTCTGTATAATGTCTATCCAGGCTGTTTTATCTTTTATAGTCTCTGTTGAGAAATTTGGTTGATTGTGATTTGTCATCCTTTATGTGTTACATAACCTTTATCCTTTACTGCTTTTAGTATTCTTTCTGTGCTTTGGACATTTGGTGTTTTGACTATTATGTGTCGGGAGGAATTTCTTTTCTGGTCCAACCTATTTAGAGTTCTGTAGGCTTCTTTTATGCTCATGGTCATCTCATTCTTAAGGGTAGGGAAGTTTTCTTCCAGGATTTTGTTGAAGATAGTTACTATACCTCTTAGTTAATATCTTCTCCCTCTTCTATTCCTATTATCCTTAGGTTTGGTCTTCTCATTGTGTCCTGGATCTCCTGGACATTTTGGGTTAGGGGATTTTTGGTTTTTGCATCTTCTGTGACTGTTTTGTCTATGTTTTCAATGTTGTCTTCGGCCCCCAAGATTCTCTTTTCCATCTCTTGTAGTCTGTTGGATATGCTTGCATCTGTGAATCCTGATTTCCTTTTTAGGCTTTCTACCTCAGGGTTGTCTCTTTTATTGTTTAATTTATTGTTTTCATTTCTGTTTTGAATTCCTTCTTTTGTCCTTTATCTCTTTGGTTCTGTTTTATTCCAGTTCTTTGAGTTCTTTGAGTGTTTTCTTGTTTTCTCCTTAAAAGCTTTTAATTCTTTATGGTTTTCTCCCCTTCTTGTTTAAGGATATCTATCATCATCTTGAGGTAGGATTTTGGGTTTGAGTCTTCTCTTTCTGGAGTGTTTGCTGTTCCGCTGTTTGTTGTGATGGGAGAGCTTAGTTCTAGTGTTGCCAGGTTGCCTTGGTTTCCCTGGCTTATGTTCTTTCGCTTTCCTCTTTCCATCTTGTTGTTGTTATTGGTTCTAGCTTCTTCCTTGTACCTGGATCTCTGCTGTTCTTGGTGGCGGATGGTATGAGCGCCTGTTCTGCACTCAAAGACTTGTGGTTGCGAACAGCCCAACGCCGGGCTACTGGTTCCCTGAACCAAGCAAGTGGGGGCACACTTTCTGAGTGCTCAGCAGAGTTCTCTCTGCACCCAGGCTACTTGGAATGCCTTCTCACCAGGACTATGTCCCTGGACCTCCCACTTTGCAATTTTATATGGTCCCATTTGTTGATTCTTGATCTTAGAGCATAAGCCATTAGAATTCTTTCCAGGAAATATTTCTCTGTGCCAATGTGTTTGAGGCTCTCTCTCACTTTCTCTTCTATTAGTTTCAGTATATCTGGTGTTATGTGGAAGTCCTTTAATCATGTGAACTTGAGTTTTATACAAAGAGATAAGAATGGATCATCTGACATTTATCTACATGCTGACTGCAAGTTGGACCAGCACTATTTGTTGAAAGTGCTATCTTTTCCCCACTGGATGGTTTTCACTCCTTTGTCAAAGATCAAGTGACCATAGGTATGCAGGTTCATTTCTGGGTCTTCAGTTCTATTCCATTGATCCACCTGCCCGTCTCTGTACCAATACCATGCAGTTTTGTTGTTCTTGTTTTATCACAATTGCTCTGTAATAGAGCTTGAATCCAGGGATGTTAATTTCCTCAGAAGTTCTCTTATTGTTCATAATAGTTTTCACAACCCTGAATTTTGTCATTCCAAATGAATTTTCAAATTGCTCTTTCTAACTGTATGAAGAATTTAGTTGGAATCTTAATGGGAATTGCATTGAATCTGTAGATTTTTTTTGACAAGACAGCCATTTTTTACTATATTAATCTTGCAGGTCCATTAGCATGGGAGAACTTTTTTCTTCATAGATTTTCTTCAATTTCTTTCTTCAGAGACTTGAAGTTCTCGTAATATCTCTCACTTTCTTGGTTAGAGTCAAGCAAAGTATTTTATAGTATTTGTGACTATTGTGAAGGGTTTTGTTTCTCAGTCTGTTTATGCTTTGAGTAGAGAGAGACTACTGATTTGTTTGAGTTAATTTTATATCCAGACACTTTGCTGAAGGCTGTAGAAGTTCTTTGGTAAAATTTTTGGGGTCACCTAAGTATACTATCATGTCATTTCCAAAGAGTGATATTTTGACTTCTTCCATTTCAATTTGTATTTTTTTGACCTTCTTTTGTTGTCTTATTTCTCTGAGTAAGACTTCTAGTACTATGTTGAATAGGTAGGGAGGGAGTGGGCTTCCTTGTGTAGTTCCTGATTTCAATGGTGTTGCTTCGAATTTTTCTCCATTTATTTTGCTGGAAATAATAGCCTCAGCTCGCATTTTGTCCCCTTAAGGTCTATATGACATCTGCCCTGGATCTTCTAATTTTTGTAGTCACTGTTGCTAAGACTAATTCTTATAGGTCTCTTTTTATAAATTACTTGTTCCTTTTCCTTTACTGATTTTAGTTTTTTTGTGTGTGCATATGGTGTTTTGATTATTATGTGACAGGAACAATTTCTTTTATGTTTCAATCTATTTGGGGTTCTGTTGGATTCTTCTATGTTAATGGACATCTCTTTTTTTTTAGGTTGGGGAAGTTTTCTTCTATAATTTTGTTGAAAACATTTACTGGCCCTTTAATTTAGAAATATTTACTTTCCTTTTATACATTTTATCCTTAACTTTGGTTTTCCCAGTGTGTCCTCTATTTCGTCGATGTTTTGAGTTTGGAGTTTTTTGCATTTTTCATTTTCTTTGACTGTTGTGTCAATGTTTTCTATGATATATTTTGTCCCTGAGATTTTCTTTTCTATCTCTTGTATTCTGTTGGTGGTACTTGCATCTATGACTCCTGATCTCTTTCCTAGGTTTTCTATTTCCAGGGTTATCTCTCTTTGTGATTTTATTTTTGCTCATGCTTTTGTTTTTAGATCTTAGATGGGTTTGTTCAATTTTTTCACTTGTTTGGTTTTGTTTTTCTGTAATTCTTTAAGAGATTTTTGTGTTACCTCTTTAAGGGCTTCTACTTGTTCACTTGTTTTTTTTCTGCATTTTTTACAGATAATTATTTATTAAATTCCTCTATTATCATCAATGAGATGTTATTTTATTCCAAATCTTGCTTTTCTAATGTGTTGGGGTGTCTAGTACTTGCTGTGGTAGGAAAACTGGGTTCTGATGATGCCAAATCATCTTGGTTTCTGTTGCTAAAGTTCTTGTGCTTGCCTCTCACCATCTGGTTATCTTTGGTGTTAGTTGGTCTTGCTGATTCTGACAGGAACTTGTCCCTCCTGTGGTCCTGTGATCCTATGATCTTCAGTGTGTTAGCACTCCTGGAAGACCAGCTTTCTCCAGGCAGGACTTGGGTATGAAGGGTTGCAGGACAGCCTCAGCTCTAGGATACAGATATAGACCTGAAGCTCTAGGTTAATTTCTGAGTTGACATTTTCCATTATTTTTTGCTCTCCCAAATCCCAGCTTACATTTCTTTCTTTTGTTTTTAACATCTGTTATTACTTTATAATGACATAATTTTTTTCATTGAAGAGTATACAAATGGAATACTAAAAGTACTTAAAACCTGAATATTGTCTTTTAAAAAGTTTATACTACTGCATTTATATGAAAGGACACATGATGAAATAAAATATGTACCCATTTTATGACTATGATAAAGTGAAAAAATTAGGTATTCTTGAGATACTTCATTAGTCATTTTGATATCTTTGCCTATGATGCTTTGTTTGAAAATGTGATAGTTCTTTGGGGGAAGAACATGTTAGATTCTTGGGTACCACTCTTACATGCACTTATCCTGAACATCTTTCAGAAGATGTCTTTGCATGTGCAGCTAAACCAAAAGCAGGCATTTTCAAGGAGGCATTTCAGCTGTCAGTGCTGCTGTAAATTCATTCTTTCCAAACAAAACTGACTTTGTTCAGATTGATACCATATAAGCAATGAAGATGGAGTTCTGCACATGAATCTACTCCAAGAAGTCACCCTTGAAGTAAAATCTGAACCCTTTCTTCATCTATTGAAAGCAAGAGGTTAAAGATGTTTGGGTCATTTTGTGGTGAGAAACAGAAATCAAAGCAGTAGGAAATCCAACATAGAAGGAACCCTGACATTTCCAATTAATGAATTCTAAATCTGGTGCTTCAAGGAACTTTGATGTGTAACATACTAACGCTGTTACTGTTCATGCCACTTTGGTTCCCAGACTCTGTTTCCTGCAGCCCAAGTCTGAACAAATGTCAAAATTCTTATGAAAAGAACACATTCCTTTCATCTCTGTTGACAGCCCAGTGGAAGGATACAGGCACTTGGTCTCATTTTTAGTCACGCTGTGAAACGAACAGTTCCTAAGATCATTATAATTTTCCATTTTGGAAGGCAGTGCTAATGACAGTGTTCAGACCTTGAAGGCAATGCAGAGCACAGTAGCTGCATGTTAAAGGAATAATTTAAGTTTTTAACTAAAAGGCTTACCTAGGCTTTGAAATTTATGTCTCCAAATGTCAGAGGATATAGGCTGAGAGTTATTGTGGAGCTCTGAGTAGATGATTTAGGAAATAAAAAGTTGGTGATTGGAAACTATAAAACATGTTTTTGGCAGGCACAGACTACCAGGCTGGGAAGTCCTGTGAGCTGAGCTCACACAGGGTCCTACTGGAGTCTGAGACACATGTGAAAATTGATGGCAAGAGGGAAAGATTTGCTGCGAAACAATAGCCACGGAAGCTCAAAAGCCTGAACTCTTTCCTGGCAAATGTCTCCGAGTGTAGCAGCCTTTGGGAAGGTCAAGTGCTACATGGAAAAGAATGTACCCGAGCCTATAGTGCTACAGGATAAATGAATGCCAATTATAGCACCCATTTATAGTCTTTTTAAAAAACCTGGAATGATTTGTTGCTTTTTAAAAAGCCATTCAACGTTTCTCCAATTATTATTTTTCCAGATGGTTGAATATTTTAATACTTTAACTACTTGAATAATGCTCGGCATTCCAATGCTTGGTGTAAGTATATACCTTTTATCCTTTCTAAAAATCATAGAAAACAATCATTTCTTTGGGCCTAAACTAAAGCTGTGAATGAGAGGCAGAGGCTGTAGACATGTGTTTCTGAAGTAGGAGGCAGTGTTCAGCACATACTGTTGGTTTAGTCTAAAGGGGATGAAGAAGGGAGGGTGGGGCATTTGGCACTGCCAAGTCTTTGACATTCCTTTCCAAAGTACTTCATCATTGGGTTTCAGGCAATAATTAAAAATCTTCCTCTGTAGCCTGATACGATTCTGTAATCTAAGCACAAGTTGTGATTCATTTTTTAAAGAATGATTTTATCAATCATTTGAAGAGCCAGCCACTAAACAGAATCTTGCTTGCTGAAGGTGTTGATAAGAAACTGCTCCTTTCCTCTCTTAATTGGAGACAGAATTCTAAAACCTTCATTTTTAATCTTTACTCCTAGAATTTTTTTTCATGAGATTTGCCAAAGCAGTTCTTTAATGTCTAAGCTCATTGTTCATAGGGGTAAACAGTGACTGTGGCTTTGCTGTTATCTGACTCTTCTGAGATACTTATTATCATCTTTGTTAGAATTTTATTGCTTCGCAGAGCTTATTATTGGGCATAATTTCAATGTCTGTCATAAGGGACCCGAGGCAGTCCTGGTAAGGAGGAGCAGCAGTGAAATGGCTGGAGAAACCTGTGTTTGCATTTGGCTCTGGACAGGGCCATGCATTTCAGCGACACCCTCTGATACTGACAACAAAGCCTCAGGAGATTTGAACTGAGTAATATGCAGAGTATTGCATGGAAGTTTTGGTACTGGAGACGACATTCTCCCCTTTGTGTCTTACTCCATGTGGCCTTGAGAATCTCAGAAGAGGTCCATTATCTTACCTAGGATCATTATGTAGGGCAAGTGAAACAGAAAATACACAACTTCTGAGTCCTGTTCTAAGGTCCATTACTGCTATAATATCAATGCCAATTCCACACAATTCTCAACTTTCTTAATAATACACAGAGTATCTCAGTATATGCATGTCAATCCTTTAGTTTTCCTAAAACATATGCAAGGTTATGAGTTCAATTAAACTAATATGTCCATGTATAAACTTATCAGTCATTAACTTCTTCTCAAAACTTTTGTTCAAATTTCCCCCTTACTGCTGGCTTCAGTGTTTTGGGATTTAGAAAATTATTATACTACAGCTTCTTTGGATCCCCGTGTCCTCATCAGAAAATTTAGGTCTTGCTATAATTGATCTCTAAGGTCCAGCCTCAGAATTCTATTAATCTTTATGCAATTTTCATTTATTCTTAGAATAAGTGAATTTTCCCTGGTGTTAGGATTTTATTGTGTTTCTTTCACTGGGAATCAAGGCTTTCTTTGTGTATGCTCAAATAATTTTAGGCATGAATAGTTAGACATATTTTTGGCCCATGTTCTCTTCATTCCTAAATTAAATTGCTCTTAAGACTGACCCTGAGGATAAAGCAGCCGCCGTCTTTTAGAATGCTAAAGAACCTGAATTAGAAGTCAGGTCTCTGGGCTCACATCTGTCTTTCATGTTCCTTAAGCTCATCTCTTTTTCCTGATATTTCAGTCCCTGCATACTTGAGTGCCTGAGATGCAGAGTCTTTCCTTGGTCTATCTTTAACCATCCATTACTTGTGTGTACGTGCAGAACATATATTCTGGACTAGATATCTGATAATTGTCCGATGTTCTAGGGCCTGGAAATTCTTTGTGTCCCTTTGGAATTAGGCATGAGTTCCAGTTTTAAGTGTATTAAAAATCTGTATGAATTGCAGAATTCAGACAGAAAGCCAAAGTTTCTGGATAAATAACCACAGAAAAGATGTAGAGCTTCATAAAATTTACTTTGAGATAAAATAGAATCAATCCTCCTTCTCTCTACTCCACAGAGCCCCTCTCTAATTGCATGAACAAGGTGGCTTTCAAGGTCTTGTAAATGAGATGAAGCATCAATTTTGTGTCTTCCGACTTCTAAATGTCTGAATATATCTTTTTCTTTAGTGCAGTTACCCTGAGACATGATCACTCATCCTTCTAGGAAAGATTTGGAGGGATATTTTTAGTATACACTGGTTGCCATGTACAGAGCAAGCCACATCTCCTTCAAAAGGCTTTGTGTCAGAAGACCAGCTTAAACGTGAGGACTGGTGAATGCTCTTACAACCCATCATGGTGTCTTATGATCATCCAGTTTCTACTACAAAATCTAGAACAACTTTACTAGTACATGTTAAACAGTAAATGTTAATTTTAATATTTAATTCCCAGACATTTTAGTTTTCAATTAGTCACCACTTGGGTTACAGCTCGGCTGCACTGCCTCGTTATGGTCATTGTGCCCAACTTTTTTCTGATAATTAAGCCCTGCCAGCTGGCCTCCAGTCATCAGGAGACGAAAGCAAGGAGCCACATTTTCAATGGCATTTGTGAAAACCACGTGTAGACTATAGAGGACACTTATCAAAGAGTATCTCATGATGTTGGTCTTCTCTACCCTAGTTCATTGCCTCAGTCCATGGTGAAGAAGCTGTCCACTGTCTTATCCTGAGAAATGACTCAAGTTGCTAACCAATTGCATGAGGTAGCTTTATTTGATCCTTTTCTCTCTAGTGCTCTTTCTTGAGTAGATCAGGATCCTGTATCCTGTCCTCATTGATAGAGACATGTGGACAATGGTACCCACACCTTAAATATTGTTCAGCATTTTTAGCTATTTTATATGTGAAATCTTTTCTAATTATATTATATGACAGATTACAGGAAAGTTGCTATTTTGTGAGGTAAGAAAATATGGTTTATTCATGAGCCCCAATCCCTAACTGAGGATATCGTGATGTATTATAGAGGAGGAAGAATCAAGTTCCTTAAGGGTGAAGCCATAGTAGATTGACCACACTTCAGTGGATTTTCTCACATCCAGGAATGTGTGAGCAGTACAAATTGGATTGACCAGTGAGCTATTTATTAAAACGTGAGAGCCAAACCTACTACATTGTGGGATTGGTCTCCATCTTAAAAGAAAAATAAAAGACTAAGAACTTGACCCACAGCTGAACCCAAACTACACCCAAGTACCAGATGGACCCCACAGTTTGTCCTTGGCCAGAGTTACTCCCTATCTACTTCTTAGCAACAGTTAATCAAAGATTAATCTGATGGTTTTAGATGTCCTTCAGACCATTTGTGTTGTCTTGTTTCAGAGCATCCCTCTCTCAGCCTACAGTAGTTATTCTATTAGATACTTGCCAGGCTGTACACCCTCTTACTTACTCACCTTCCCTATGAAACCTTGTCCTGTCACAGGGTTAGAGTTTGTTCTACCTTCCCATTCTGCTGTTGGGTTGGGGGAAGGCCTAATTCAATTGCACAGGAAACAGATCCTTGGTGGTCTTTCAGGGTTCACAAATGCTTCTTGGCACAAAAAAATGATTCAAAATTGGGAGAGGGTAGGGATGGATATAGGGGAAAATTGGGGGTGAATATGATCAAAATAATTTACATGAATTGAAAGTCTCAGAATTAGTATAATAAATAATTAATATCTAGTATTATTACATTAAAGTGCTATATTAAAAATTATTGTTTCTATATTTGTATAGTTTACTGTTGTGTATTTCTCTTGACTCTAAAGGATTTGCTTTGACTTAGTTAATAAATAGTCCCTCTTCCACATTATTTGTAGTTTAAAGGTTTTCTTAGAATAATCAATGCAAATAGCTTTTCTTCTTATTTCCTTATTTAAAATAATTTTAATTAAAATTTTTAGTTTACTTTCTTAATACCTTGATACTACTTATTAATTCTCTTCTTGACTGTACACATTATAAAATTACCTCTCACACTGAATATTTACTACAATTACATATTTGTATTTTCAATCTCATTGTTAAATGTTATACATTCTTTTTGTTTCTCTTGGACATTTCTTGTTATTTTTCTTAAACTGAATCACTTTCTCATTGGATATTTATATTGAATGATATTTAAGTTTTTGTTAGGTTTTATACGATAAATTTTATATGGGATGAATTATTTTATCAATGATTATTTCTGTTGATTGCCCATCATAGCTTTGGTACTTCTATTATTTCTAATTTCTATATAACAAATCAATACCAAATTTATTGGTTGAACTAATGTAGCTCCCACCTCTTGTTTCCTTATTTTTTATTACTCTCGTTAATTTTTTTACCGTCCAGTCATTATCCACCTCCCATTGCCCTCTGACAGATCCTCATTATGTTCCTCCTTCTTCATCTCCAATAAGTTGTTTCCCCACAACCTTTCCAGACCTCCCCATTCCCTGGGGCCCCAAGTCTCTTATGGGTTAGATGCATCTCCTGTCTTTGAGGCCAGACCAAGCAGTCCATTATTGTATATATGTTAGGGGCCTTGGATCAGCTAGTATATACTGCCTGGTTGATGACTCAGTGTCTGAGAGATCTCAGGGATCTGGGTTGGTTGAGATTTCTGGTCTTCTTATGGAGTCACCTCCTTCTTAGCTTCTTCCAGTCTTTTTCTAAATCACCCTCTAGCATTCAAATTTTATTTTACATTTAAATGTTCCATAATGCTAAGGAAAGAATGCAATAAACTTCCAACTAAATGATTATTTGAGGTTGAGTTATTCTTTCTGAATGTTAAGTGACTTTTGGTCAATTCCAACTCTTTTTGTAAGAGACAACTTACAACTACTTTTAAGATCCCAACTAATTGGTGCAGATCTATTAAAGTTAATCTTAAGATCAACAGATGAATAACTTAATTTATACCCAGTGTTCCTTCAGCTTTGTTATATCATGTATCATAATATCTGAAGCCCCACATATCATTCCATAGACCCAAACTAAGAGGAGAGTAAAACACATAGTAAAGATACTTGGAATCATTTTAGAACCTTGTCTCCAAGGATACAGTATGAGTTATCTTTGTAGGGGGATATTGTTATGGGGAGTGAATTCATTGCATAACATGGTTTCTTCCCATTCTCCCTTTTTCTCCCTATCCTTCTTTTCTCATTCTTTCTTATTATTTTTCAATTTTGAGATATGTCCCATTATGTCAGACAGGTTAGAAGTCATTAGCCCTCTGCCTTTGTGTCCGAAGTGTTGGAGAGTTCAGGTGTATACTGCCAACGCCTGCTTCTTCCTTGAAAATAGCTCCTGCGTTTTTTTTTTTTTTTTTTTGTTGTTGTTTTTCTGTTTTGTATTTTTTTTTTAGTTGCTTTTAAAATTGGATCTCACTGTGTGGCCCAGACTTGCCTGAATCTCCTCACTTATCCTATCCACTATTCATTCCACTATCCACTTGACCAGCCTTTAAATGTGTGAGTCCTCTTGTCCTGTGTTATATTTATGAGCATAAGCCACTGTAACCAAAGTTTAGAAACTTCTCTGTTAAACAACAAACAAACAAACAAACAAAAACTTTCAGTTTAGAATAATTTTAGACTCACTAAACTACCAGCCAACAGAACTTCATTTGAATTAATTTAAATTTACACTGAAATTTTACTTTATTTTATGTTTACCTCTAAACATATAATGAGTTTCTTCCAATTTATAACAAAATTGAGCATTGAGCTGGGCATCTTGACACTAGGCTTTCTAATAGAAGTTGGCACATATTGCATAATTACAGATGCTAGCTAAAAGAGGACAAGGCTCAGAGGCAAGTTGTACAACTATTAACAACTTGGTTTCTAATCAGTTGGAAAGATGATCCTTAGATAGATTAAAGAAGTGTTTTACAATCATAGTCTGAGGGAGGAAAGCATACAGTGCTTCCATTGATTCTCTCTTGGCCATGAACAAGGAACAGGATAATGCAAGAGAGTGGGCATAAGGCATGAGGAAAGGCTATTAGTATGAGAACATGTTGCTCCTGGATTGTCAGTGAGGTACCATTGTAAGCAGGATGTGATGAAGTCTGCCACTGTCAGCCTGCTTGTTTCAGCCCATAGCTACTCACTAACTTCATCTATTTCTCCTTACCTCTGTTCTCTTCTGGGAGCTTAAAATTAAGATGTGTGAGAATTTTTCTTCTAGCCATGATCTCTCAGAAAAAAAAAATCTATTTTGAATTGATTTTATTTATTGTCTTAAGTGTATTCTGGTTTTTTTTTTTTTGCAATATTTTGACCTGCCTTTTTAAAATAAAATCTAAAACTGCATTTCTGTTGGGACTCTGGGTCTTTGAGGCACAGTCATGAAAAGAGTGAATTACAAAGCATGCTGAAGGAATGCAGAACAATATGAAATCATCAGAGATTGTGGGAGATGAAGGCATTGTCTTTGAGAGTTCCACAATGACCCCAGAACAAAGAAGAAAGGCTCTTCCAACCATCATCACAAAATTGATGCCAAGCAACAATCACCAAGCCATGGAAACTCTGGGTGTATTTAGACTTCATCCTAAAAGTATAGGATTTTATTGTTACAGAGATGAAAATGAACCTAACATTTGCTGTCTTTTATGTAAGTAACAATGAATAGTGGCGTCATGAAATAATCATTCTTCCCACTCTGCTGGTAAATTAAAGCATAGTCTTTTTTTGGACATGTGAAAATATTCTGTTTTTTTTTTCTCTTCTAGTCTCTGAGTTGAGACATTTTATGAGAAATCATTAAGCCCTGTTTCCTTACTAATACATGGAACTTTAATATTTTTAATATTTTGATTTATAATCTCTTGTTTGTTTTCCTTAGTGAAAAACTATGTTTCAAATTGTATTTGTTGTTTTCAGTTTTTTGAGATTCCTCGTTTGTATAGGCTTTGTTTTTCATTTTTATTTTTTATACATAACCATGCACATACCCTTATCATTCTTTGCCATGCAACTTTCTTGACTATTTCTTGTCAAGTTAGTTTAACTACTTAAAGCTTTTATGACTAACTTCCTTCTAGTCTTAAAGTTCCTCACCAGGCTTTCTTTAGGAACTGTTAACAAATGCTAATTGGAAGAATTTTTCCCCCTAAATTATAAATTTTTTTTGGACAATTATGTGGACAATTGTAGAACAAAAGTGAAATAACACAGGTAAGGGGGTTGGTCCTAAACATATGAGCAAACAAATCAGGTTGATGTCCTGGTTTGTTAGTAGGACCTTGCTGCATACAAAGTGAGAATACAGACCAAGGGGATGTGAGAATACATTTGCCCAGTGTAACTGTTTGAAAGCAACAACTGACAGGCTGAATGGTTCTGCAGTACTGCTAACATCTCAGGAAGCCGCTAGGACAATATCAGAACTGTGACAGAGGGATTCACTCCAGCAAACTCATTAGCCTCTCCAGTGGAGCCTGACAGGCTGCCTCTTAGGAGTCAGGGTGAAAATAACAGAGTAAATCATAAGGTCTGACCTTAGCCTCACATCATATATATGACAAAGCTCATTGAGTACACTTTATTTAAAAGAAAAGCTATGCTGTGTCTTCAAGAGACTTTTAGAAAGTTTGAGATGCAGTGTTGGTACAGAAAAAGAGAAAGAAGGAAGAGAGAGAGAGAGAGAGAGAGAGAGAGAGAGAGAGAGAGAGAGAGAGAGAGAGAGAGAGAGAGAGAGGACTAGAATGTAATTCAATGGTGAAGTCCTTGCGAAGGTCCTGATTAATTTCTTAGAAACCCCCCCAAATGCAAACACCAAAAGAAGATAAATAATTAAAATCTAAATGATAGGAAATGAGGAAATTAATGATATGAGACATATGTTTAAAATTACTATATTAGTATATTTAATATATTCACTTACAAGCTGGCATATTTTATTAGAAGAGATGAAAAATTAAAGAAAACCTTAAACAAAAATTAAAACTAAATATGAACCTAAATACAATTAAGTATTTTGTGTATTAATTCAACAGTAGATGATTAGGTCCAAGTATAAAGACAAATTAATGAGCTGCAAAGAAAGTCAGAATAAATATCCAGACTGGCAGAAAGAAGGAATAAACATTGATATGCAAGTACAATCACATAACATTCAATTATAATGTCTCGGATTGAAGCTTTGGATGGAGTATGTAGAGATTATGGGACAATGACCTTGAAAGAGATAATTGGGAAATCTTTATATTTATTTGTGTTTCTATTCAGTTTACTTTGTTATTCTGTTTCTCCTCCCAGGTGCTAAAAACTCAATATGTCTTTTGAATAGTTTATATGGGTTTGTACCATAATCTGTATTTCCTTGTTATCTCAGCACAGAATGCTATAACAAACTGCTAAAACACACAACAAATATTTATTTCTTGTATTTTTGGAGGTTGAGAAGTCCCAGCTAAAGTATTAGCAAATTTGGTGAAGACCTTCCATCTGGTTTACAGAAAGAGAAACCTTGCTGGATCATACATGATAAGAGGGAGAAGAATAATTTATCTACTCTTGCTTCTTATATGAACACTAATTCTATTGTGAGGGTCTATGTTCGTGAATCTTACAAGAGCCTGTTTCCAAATAATAGAACATTGGCAATTAAAGGTTCAATATATAAACTTTGAGGAACACAAGTATTTACTGCATAGCATTGATGCTGGAATTTATGCTGATCCATCAATGGATTTATGATCTATTCGATATAATCCATATTCTCAGCCAAGTCTTAATCTTGGTGCTTCGGAACAAAACATATTTTGCCTTGACGTTTTTGAGTGTCTGGTTAAACAATGTTTCTTCTACCATTGCTTGCTAGGTGTGGTCAGTGCGGGGAGGATAGTGCAGTGAAATTTGAAAATCCTCAGACACTGCTCATCATATGGCAGTAGCCATTTCTTCTCAAGATCATCAGTTAGTCTTGATAAAATATCACAACTTTTGATTTTGGCTCCAGAATGCTGGCAAAAGAAACTTTATAACTGTCAGGCTTATGACAAAACACAGGACTAAGGCAGTGTTGGAGAAGGTTTAGTGGTAAAGTGCTCACCATGCAATCATTAGGACCTGACACTGAATCTCAAGCATCATACAAAAGAAGCCAGGCTCACTGCTGCACATCCGTATACCCTGTAGAGGCAGGGTGATGGAGGATGGAGATAAGCAGACCTAGGGAGTTGCATGCTAGCAAGTTTATCTGAAACAGCAAACTCCAGGTTCAATATGAGACTCAGTCTTAAATTTTGAGATGGAAATCAATAGAGGAAGACACAAAGTGTCCACATCTTTTCTACGTTTATACGTGGGCAAGCACAAAATGGAATGCACCCCTCCACACATACACACAATTTAGTTTAGCATAATCATAAGTATGTCTCTTATCATTCCTAAAGGGTAGAAACTTTAGACCAGCACATCTAGAATTATAGAAACAAGAAGCATAAGTCATGTGTATGTGTCTTAAAAATAAGAGCATAAGTCTTAAGTGAGGCATTCCTCCTGTGTTTCAAACCACAACTTTTCTGATCTATATTTCAGAAATAGGGCATAAAAGTAGAGCTGATCTCATACAGAAGTGAAAATTCAAAGAGGCTGAGAAGCTTTTTAAAATTAGTACAGTCAAGAAGCCCTACAAGGAAGGTTCAAACTGTTTGAATTTGTTTTCAGACCACACCAGTCAATAGGGATTACAAAGGTGACCATAGCCACAAGAAAATTAATTTTTATGTTTATTTTCTGATACAGGGAAAACTCACCAGGGGCAAAAAATATTAGATTTTGTAGAATCAAAAATTAGAAAATAGCTTGACACCAAAGAAGCCTCCCATAAATATTTGATGACTTAAGTGACTGATTCAGTCAAATAGCTCAGCTAAGTGAGTGGTCAAGCAAAATCTTTATTTTTCCTGCATGTTAATTGATTATGAAAGTGTTGTTTGAATGCAATCATTTGAAAATGATTTAGGTTTAGTCACACAGGACTTAATTATTTAGCTTAAAACACAAAGAACAATATCTCCCCACCTTCCTCTTGTTCAGATTGGAAATCTGAACGTCTGGCTCAATTTACACATTCCACATGGTATTCATAAATCACAAATCATTTTTACTTCATATACATTGTTAATTTACAATAACAAATTGTGAGACAGAAAAAAGATAACATATTTTTAGTAATAAAAATTCAACAGAAGGGAACTGGCGCCATGACTCAGTAGCTTAGATTACTGGTTCCTTTTTCCAGAAGATCTGGGTTCAGTTGTTGGTACCCACGTGGTAGCTCACAACCTTCTGTAACACCAGTTTTTGGGATCTAATGCCTTCTCCTGACCTCTGTGGGCACTGGGCACTCATTTGATGCACATGCATGCATGCATATACATACATACATACATACATACATACATACATACAAACAAACAAACAAACAAACAAACAAGAATAACTGGCACATTTCAAACAAAAATCCTTAAAATTATAAAAAATTAACTAAACTTAAATACAAATCTAATCTGCAATTCTTTAATTTTCATCACCAGTTTAATTATTATTCAGGGTTGATTTTATTTAATTGGTACCCAGTGGCTTGAATTTCCATATGTAAGACAGTTCATCTAGATTTGAATTGATTATAAAACTCTGAAACAGGGACAGAAAGTTTCTACTTGAATTTCAGTTAAATGCTATACATGTCTAAATATCCATGCTCAAGGAGGAGAGTACTTTTTCTGCTTATATTATTTTATTAGGTCTAAGATCACTTAAGATTTTTCACTATATATGCAAACTGACATTCTCAAAGAGATGTTATAAAGAACAGTTTTTAACATGTTCACAGAACCATGGGCATTTGTATTTTGCCAAAGGATGAAAATGCTTTGGGTAGTTTCAATAAGACAGAAATCAAATAGACAAACAAGGAAACATGACAATAAGAAAATCATGGGGCAAATCACAAGGGTAAAAAGTACACACATTTTTAAAATTTGCTTTATTTCAAGAGATGTTTATTTTCCCTAATGGAGATATGAACCAACACTAAAACTTTCACCATAATCACAAATGTAACAAAAATTGAGATAAGGCTTTTCCTTATGGTGCTCCAATAGGCATACCTCAGCCGTGTGCTAGCACTCTGACACCAGACATTTGAAAACAATATTCTAAAATACCAAGAAATAAATAAAGAGAAATATTTCTTTATCTTTAATTCAGGAACCAGGAATGTCACAAATAAAAAGAAACATACAAAGAAAGATACATGAAGGGTCAATAAGACAGACTTCTTTTAGCTGGGACAAAATTTTGGTTTTACTCATATTCATGTTTCTGCTTTTTATAGCTGCTAATAAACTGATTAACATGTTATTCTTTTGGATAGAGCTTGTTACCTTGTGTGCATCTGTGTGAAAGATATATGTGTTCCTGGTTCAATCCATCTTAAGGCATTTCTGCAGGCACATGATGTGGATAGGCTGAACCTGAGGCATATCTTGGGTTATTCTAATGCTCTTATTTATTTATTTGCTTGTTTATTTTTGGATATTCTCTGCATTTACATTTCAGATGTTATTTCCTTCCCTAAATCCCATTCTCCTCCCCCTCCCATTGCCTCCAGGAAGGTGCTTCCTCTCCCATTCACCCTCTCCTGTAAAGAAGGAAGAAGGCGTCAATGCAGAACTTTAGACTGTAACCCAGTGGAAAAGAAAAGAACTGGTTCTGAAACAGCATAGGAGGTTCATTTGTGCTCTTAAACAAATGCCTATTTATTTATTTATTTATTTATTTATTTATTTATGAATTCTCTTTGAACAATAAAACAAAGATTTTTTTGTAATTACAAACTTTAAATGAATTGCAGAGTTGAAGAGGATGACCAATGTGATGAGAGAAATATTCCTGTTTCTCATGTAGGTTTGTATCTTATGCTATGGGATTAGGAAAGAGCAATTTAGCGTTTTGATGTTTTTCTCCTGTTTTCACCAAGGACCAATGGAGTCCATTCTTTGCAATTAATGCAAAGTCAAATTTTATATTTCCCAATTAATTAAAAGTACTAAGAAAGGTTGCTTAAAGTCAATATTTAAGTCAAATAATTTAAGTGCTTTAAAAACATGAGCCACATCAATACTGGCATAGAGTGTTAAAAAACTGATGACTAACAGTTTATTTCCAGGGCTATTCAGGCAGCCTCCTTGGACCAGACCACAGGAGAAAATCTGTTGTTACACTCTAGCATTATTCAAAATCTATAAAGTCATTGAACAGGGGCAAAAGGAAGCCAATTGGCATCAGGTGTGTTCTCTTTGCCTCTGAGACTATATAGGCATGGAAAGGTGTCGAGAATTAGCATGCTCACGTGAGGTCAGTGCTCAAGGAGGTGATGTAGTAACAAGAAGTAGAGATTCTTGGTCATCTAAAGCAAAATGGTGTAGTGTACATCTCTTCTTTGTCTCAAGGCTGCGTGAGTTGTGGTGTTAAACATGTTAACTAGTACCTTGATAATAAAACATGGCTGAAACCATGCACAGGGCAAAGTTCCACAATGGTGGTAATGAAGCATTAATCTGGTCTGCTTTGTTCTCTCTGAGTGTTTTTGCTTCTAATATATATATTCCATGCTCATCTGATTGAATCCTGGTACCTAATTAATTGATAACAGGGAATTTGAGAATCACAAGTGAGTTTTGAAGGAATGGTAGCTAAGGGGAGCATAACAAAAATGAATCAGAACACGCTTGGTCTGGGGACAAGTGCTTCTGGATATGTAAGTGTGGCAAAACAAGCAAATTCTGAAAGGTGGGTGAAGTGAATAGCAAGGGAATCTGCTGAGTTCTTGGCTTTCCTCAGCACCTCATTGTACCTTAGCCCTTGATTCAGTGCCTCTCAACCTTCCTAATGCTGCCCCCCTTTCATACCATTCCTTAACCATAAACTATTTCATTGCTTCTTGTAACTGTAATTTTGCTACTGTTATGAGTTATGATATTGTTATGAATGTCAATATAAATATCTGATATTCAAGATACCCAATATGTGAGTCCTGTGAAAGACCATTTGATTGATCCCTAAAGAGTTGTGATGTGCAGGTTGAGAACTTAAAGCTTTAAAGCTTCTTGGGCAAAAAGTTCCAACCAGAGCTCGAAAAGGGTCCTTACTGTCTGGTTTTAAAGCTTGGAATCTTGGATGAGAGAACAGAACTTTTATTAAGAGTATGCATATTCTCAATGAGAGACAAGAATGTGGGACTAGCAGAGAATCAAATCAGCCCAGGAGTTTGACCCTGTGGACTTGGCTCCTTCGGTCCTTCTGGCTATGCATTTCCCTTCCATGAACACTGAGTGCTTCTGGTTTCCACAGTGATGGCCACAGGGCTTGTGGCTTTGCTTCCTGACATTGCAGTTCAGTTTCTCCTGTACTTGATATATTGTGGCTAAGCATATGAACCAAGGAGTTTATACAAGAATTTTTTTATTCAGCTAGGTGTTAGCTTCAAAGAAATTATATATGTTTTCTGTGCTAATGTTCTTCTTCATGTAAAATTGGGGTCAATAGAAACACCTACCTTGTAGGTTGTATATAATTAGGGAGCACAAAAGAGTGCTGGCCACTTGCAAGCATGACTGAAGCATTAGTCAATATCATTGCTGATTGCCTGAACCTTTTGGATGTCTGATATTTCATGTAGTTTTTCTTAAACAATAGCATTTTCTACCAGAGCTCTATCAGCTGCCATTTATTGATGGACACATTCATTCATTCATTCATATATTCATGGATTTATGCATGCATTGAACAAAATCTTTAAAATACATGCAATATGTTAAATGACTTAGACATAGTTTCTATTAAAGACTAGAAGGTATGTGTGAGTATATTTGTGGTGTGTGTGTCTGTGTGTGTGTGTGTGTGTGTGTGTGTGAGAGAGAGAGAGAGAGAGAGAGAGAGAGAGAGAGACAGAGAGAGACAGAGACAGAGACAGAGACAGAGACAGAGAGAGAACAGCTTAGTTAAGTACATAGTGACTTGAGACGGTTTTCCAGGCCTAGGAAATGGTCCGTAGATGATAGATGTAGACACACTGGAAGAGCTTCTAGCAGTTACATTTAGCATACACTAAATATAAAGAGAGATTAGGATGGTGTTAAAAATTGAAGTTGGGTGGCTAAGAAAGGGTGAGATCTTAATGAATTTCCCCCATATTTCCTTTTATTGAAAATGGGATTTTTCATATAGCATTTTCTGATATAGTACTACCTTTCTTACCTTTGCCAAGATCCTCTCCATGTCCTCTCCCATTTAAACCTGCAGCCTTTCAGTCAGTCTCTGGTTAGAAAACAAACAGGATTCTACACAGTAACAATAAAGGAAGTTAGGAGAAAAACACACCAGAATAGGACAAAAACTAACAATGCACAAAAAAAAATGTAACACACACACACACACACACACACACACACACACACAAACACACGCACAGAAATTTCATAAAAACAAACCCAGAAGCCATAATACATATGCAAATGACACATGATGTTTAAAAAAGAAGAAAAAGGAAAAGAAAAAAAATTGCCACATCATGAGGCAAAAACCCTGCAAAGATGCCGTTGAGTTCATTTTGTGCTGTCCATCTATTTCTGTACATGGGTCTGGCCTTAAGAGAGGTTTGTATTGTTAGTAAGACTGTGTTGAAGATAATTTTTCATTTGCGAATAGTTTCAGTTAGAGATAACTTCTGGATTAGGGTTGGATATGTAATTTTATTGCACCTGATGTTATTGTCATTTCTGGGGCTTTTTGCTGAATAAGTTCACCCTTTCTACTCCTTTCTGAACTCTGGATGGCCGGTTCAACTCAGCTGTTCTGGCTCAATCTTCTCTCCAAGCTGACTGATTCAGTCAGGCTTCTTTTGGTTTTTCACAGAATTGGTCTGCTTGGCCTCAAAATAACCCAGGGAATTTGTCCTTATCTTCAGGTTCCTTCGCATTCTCTGTCTAGTTCTGTCTTCATCTGAAACCTGTCTTTGTAAATTTGTCTGAGTAAAACTTGCCTTCTGCATATGAAAACTCAACTCCACTGCATGGACTTGAACAGAGGGTAACTGTTCTTCACTCTGAACTGTACTGAACTTGCCCAACTCCACAGCACTGAACTCACCTGACCCCCCAATCACTGACCTCACTCCACGAATGGAAATATACTGACTCCCTCTCCCTGTTCAGTTCTTAAATCAATTCTCTTTTTTCCTGTCTGTTGTTCTGTGAATCATTTTGTGAACTCCATGATTCATCACTTCAACTGCCCTTCAATCAGATGTCAGGTCCTAACATGGCTTCTTCCTTCTATAAACTAATATTACCTGAAAGGTGTATACTAGGGGAGTTTCTGTATTCCAGCCTGAGTAGCATTGTTGCTGGATTGAAACTTCTCTACATTAGGAGGCTTGTGTTCACTTTCTCTTTCGGCACAGGGTCCCCATTGGCACAGTCAAATGCAAGCCCTGTGCATGCTACCACAGTCTCTGTGAGTTCATATGTATTGCTCTGTTTAGAGGGCTTTTTTTCTTGGTGTCTTTTATCCTCTCTGGTCTTACACTCTCCCTGTTTTCTCTTCTATAACCTTTTCTTAGTCTCAATAGGAGAGAATTGATGGAGACATCCGATTTAAGACATTTTATGGTCTCTCCCTCCCTACACGTTGTCTGGCTGTGGGTCTTTGTATTTGTTCCTATCGACTGCAAGAGGAAGCTTTTTTTGGTGATTGCTAAGTCAGATACCAATCTCTGAGCAAGCAGAGTGATGTTGGGAATCATTTTATTGTTGTGTTCCTTTAGTAGACTATGGCAATATTTGATCTTTCCCTAGGACCCTGGCATACCTAGTCTCAGGTTCTTGGCCATGCAGGCAGTGTTGGGGTTGGGTTCCATCTCATGGGATGGGCCTTAAATCCCATCAGGGATTGTTTGATTGTCTCACAAGATGTGTGCCATTATTGCAATAGTGATGACCTTGCAGGTAGGTCATCATTGCAAATGGAAGGTTTTGAAGCTGGGATTGTATTTGCCTATTTCCTTTTGTAGTATTCAAATACCCCCTAGTACCATAAGAACTACTTAGTAGAGCTCCAGGGAAGGACCAACTTGACCTCTCCATGTTCAATGAGATGTTGTCTGCAGCAAAAGAGTCTTACTGTCACTTTCTGAAGAGCAACCTATGATCTCAGCAAGAGCCTGGATTGTTTGGGTTTTCTCTCAGGGAAAGTTTGGCTAAAATTTTATTATATGTAACCTATTCCCTGTACTGGAAGCTTCATTTGGTGAAGAGAGATGTTCAGTTGGGTTGTTCGACTTCTCTAATACTTGGCAATTTTACTTAGATCATTTTCATACACATACATATTTTAGGAAGCTGCTATTGTATTAGAAGTCTATACAACCCTCAAATGTCCCTTAGTTTTAGCTGTCCCTCACCATGTTTCCTTCCTCACCAATCTCTTCAATCCTTCCCCACATTTAATCCTCCCATTTCTGTGCACCCATCCACCTTTACTTATCTATTCTATCTCATTTTCCCATGGATATCTACTCCCACCCTGCCACTCCATTACTCCTTAAACTCTGGTTATAAGGATTGTAGCTTACTTATCAAAGACTTAACATCTAAAATTTACATATAAGTAAAAATGTACCATATTTGTCTTTCAAGGTCTGGGTTTCCTCACTCAGGATACTTTTTTAAACTCCATCTATTTATTGATGGATTTCATTATTTTATTTTATTTTATTTTATAAACAGCTAGATACTATCATGGATAACATTTTTTGCTATACTAGAGAACTCAGACTTTATTATCCAGAACACGAGTAGTTTGAAAGATATAAAATGGTGAAGTTCCATGATAATAATTGGCTTACTAAAAGTTTTATTAGAATTGGGTGAGGTCGGTGCGGGAAGAGCCAGTTTAAAGGCAATTTCAGTTGTCTGGAATGAGCCTGGCAATGATATAAATGGTGGAAGTTGGAGTGAAACTCAGTATAAGGAAATTGATTGGAGAGAGACAAGGGAATAATCTTTACAACTGCTCTTTTTATTATTTCTTGATGGTTATCGCTGAGTTCCCTGAAATTCTGGAGAAGGGGTGTGGCTACATTTTCAGAATGCCTCTGCTAATGCAAACATTGTCCCATAAAGTGATATTTTTGTGACTGTGTGGGTGAATTCCTCACATTCACATAAGTTTGGGTTAAAATGATACTTCTCAAAAAGTGTATTCAATAAAGAGATTACATTATTCAGATGATTTCCTTTAGACTTGTGTACTATCTGGCCTCATCAACTAAACCCATGGACACTCTAAGTGGGATTAAAGATTTAGGGGTAAAGCGTTAAGGAAGTTCCTTCTGGTTCTGTGCTTAATGCTCTAAAGTAGTGTATGTCTCACTTGCATTTGAACTAGCATCACTTTGACGTGTCTACAACAAAGTCAATGATGAGCAAACACTTAGATTTTAAGAATGTGACTGAACAGACCTTTTTCTGTTTCTGTGATTCTGCCATTCAGAAAATGAACGATGGAGCTTATTTTATTTTAACAGGTGCTGTAGATTAATCTGAAATAAATAATGAGATAATCACATACCTTCAGTCCCTGTCAAATACCTTATTTTTTCTAAATTTAATTATTTGAAATTTATCTGATCTCTGCAACAGTAGTTGAGATATCTGCCAAAGATAGCATTGAATGGAATTATTATTATATCCACTGTTTTAATAAGCTATATGCAACTAAAAATAATGTGCTCAGTATTCAGAGATGTTAAAGGTAACCTTGGCTGACATTGAGGAGATAGCATATCCTGACAATAAGTCAACAAACAGTTGCATCTTGTTGTGTTTTAATGCCTGTGAATATATAAGAAGTGAAGGTATATTTCAAGGCAGTGAAATGTTTATCATCAGACAGCACAGTCACTTGGGAGATTCTCAGAAACACAATTGCTCTGCACACTGACTCTTTCATTCAGATCTCAGATCCACCAAACTGCTCTACCACTTCTAAAGCTTCTGTCAAGGATAAACGACAGCATGTCCTTCAAGATATTTGAACACATCTGAAAGTTTGAGAAAATGGGTCTAGAGCACATAGGTTTCTACATGGAGACAATATTTAGGCTTTTAAAAGTAGGAATACATTTTAAACGGTGAAGATATTAGCTGACTTGATTCCTTCCAATAAATTAATAACCTTGAATTTGGTCTAAGTAAAAGTAAAAAAAAAAATAAAAAACTAAGTTTAAAGGATAGAATGCAATAATTTTAAGGGAAGATTTTACTTTCTCTGAGAGAAATTTTTAGCTGGATATTTTATTTATTTACATCTCAATTTTAAACTATTCTTTCCTTCCTTGAGAATTTTACAGTGGATACATATTTTGATGAAATCTCTATTTTCTCTCTTCAAACTTCTTCCACATTCTCCTGACTACCACTTTCTCCTTATTTCATATGCTCCATTATTTTTACCCACCTACCCAGAGTCTATTTAGTGCCAATGCCTTGAGCATAGATGGAGGGACCTCTCCTTAAGAGTGGGTAGTCTCTCGTGGACTAAAACCCTACAGAAAACTGACTCCCTCTTTCTTAAAAGTCATCAGTTGTTACAAGCTCCTCAGTTTGCAGATGGAATCATGTGGCCTCCCTCTCTTCCATGCTGGGACTTTTTTAAAAAATAGATCTTGCATAGATCTTGAGAATTCAGTCACAGGCACCGTAAGCTCATGTATGTGACTGTACTACTGTGTTTGGAAAACTGTTTCACTGTGGATGCCCTCTGTTTCTGATTCTTGAAATATTTCTGTCACCCTTTCCATGTTGGTCCTTAAAGCCTAGGAGGCAAAGATGTGATGTAGGTACCTTATTTAGGGTGAGCACTCCACAGTCTCTTTTTGTCTGTGTACTTACTTGTGTGTTTCTGTTTTAATTTTTATCTTCTTCCAAAAGAGGCTTCCCTAATATATGTTATTGAATTAAGGAGTGTAAAATGTAAAAATGAGAACTTTGGAGAGAAGTTAATTTTGTATCTTGATACTTAGGTGAATGTGTTCATCAGGTATAGGAGACTTTCATGGATTCTCTAGGACTCATTATGCATGAAAGCATGTCAACAACAAGTAAAGTTTCTCTTCTTCCTTTGCTGCTAATTTCATTTTAACCCTTTCTTTTGTATGTTCTAGATAATAATTCAAGCAATAAATTGAACAGGATTGTGGAGAGTGGAACTCTTTGACTTGTTCTTTGTTTTAATGAAAATACTTCATGTTTTTCTTATTTAGTATGATACTAGCTGTGGGCTTCTTCTACATTGCATTTATTGTAGATTAATAATTCTACACACACACACACACACACACATATGTTGTATATTATATATGACTATGTTTTCTTCTAGCCTTGACCATAGTGAATAACCTTAATACTATGTTGTTCTTTTTTATTTATTTATTTATTTTACCGTGTTGTCTTTTTTAGAGGAAAAAAGAAGGGTAGAGGGTGAGGAAAGACACAAGAAACAGATTTTGTTCTGGGTTAGCTCTGCCCCACAGAAATCAGGGCTTCCTGGCCCAGGAAATATGAATGCCCTGGGTTGTGAGGACAGACAGCTTTATGTCCAGCTTTCTCCTGGGTCTTTGACTGTAACAACCTGAGATCCTGGCTATAAAAAACAAGAATCAGACAACCACAAGGTATATCTGGTTAGGTTGATATGTTTTTTGCCTCTATGACTTGAACTAAGGTCATGTTTCTAATGGTCTCTACCATTGGACTGGCGTCCTGGACTACAGGCCTCATTTGCTGTAGAGACACAGCATGAACAGACAATGGTTGCAGTTGCCACCTTTTCAGTTCTCAGGACAGAACATCACATTCTTCAGCTTTTACACATCTGAGACAACCTTTTGCCAAAGAGACCGTGTAAGGCAGTATAAACACTAAGACAGCCACTGAATTCTTCACTGCCCAGGAACCATCTCTACCCACAAAGGCCTCGAGTTCTCAACAGGCACCAGTTCCCTTGGACACTCCCTTAATGAAGAAATGACAAATTCCTTCCATGACCAAAAGGTGTGAGGGAAGAAAGGAATAGTGGAAGACAGAGGCATTTTCTTCAAGTAGAATGTTCTTTAGTCAATTTTTATAACTGTGTTAATCAAGAACATTAACCTAAAATTTTTATTTGTATGTCTATTTCCTTTATCTGGTTTTATCCTTATTAGTATAATGTGGTTTTTTAAAAAAATTGAAATTATTTATTTTATAGGATTTGAAAAGCCACAATATTAATTTGACTTTAAAGGTATAATAGAATTCTAGGATAAAAATATATGGCTCTGATTTTAGGGGTGGGGGTGGAAATGTTTTATTCTTAAGATATATTCATTTTTTTCTTCTGTTTTTTTTTTTTTTTCTTTTTAAGAACTGGATATGTGTACATTTCAAATGTTATCCACTTTCCCAGTTTCCACTCCAAAAACCCCATCTCATCTCCTCTTTCCCTGCTTCAATGAGGGTGCTTCCTCTCCCACCCACCGCCTTCTGCCTCCCTATCCCATACCCCTACACTGGGACATTGATCCTTGGCAGGATGAAGGGCTTCTCTTCCCATTGATGCCCCAAAAGTCCATCCTCTGCTACATATACAGCTGGATCTATGGGTCCATCCATGTGTACTCACTGAATACTGGTATAGTCCCAGGGAGCTCTGGTAGGTTGGTATTGTTGTTGTTTCAGGGTTTCAAACCCCTTCAGCTCCTTTAATCTTTTCTCTAACTCCTTCACTGGAGACCCTGTCCTCAGTTCAATGGTTTGCTGTATGTGTCTCTGTTATGTCTTTCTTTGTTGGGTGTTTGTGTGGTTTAGGTATAAGCATAATTGTGGCTTCATTGAAAGAACTGTGTAGTGTTTTTTGTTTTTATTTTGTGGAATATTTTTGAAGAGTATTGGTACTAGGTATTCTATGAAGAGCTGAGAGAGTTTGGCATTAAACCCATATGTTCATGGGATTTTTTGATTGAGAGGATTTTAATAACTGCTTTTATTTTTTTTAGGGATTACGGGAATGTTTAGATGGCTTATCTGGTTCTGATTTATCTTTGTACCTGGTATCTGTAAAGAAAATTATTGATTTTATTCAGGATAGGCTTTTGTAGTAGGATCTGATTATTTCTTGAATTTCCTCAGTTTCTGCTGTTATGTTTTCCTTTTTATTGCTGATTTTATTAATTTGGATACTTTATCTGTGCCCTCTGCTTAGTCTGGCTAAGGGTTTATCAATCTTGTTGATTTTCTCAAAGAACCAGCTTACAATTCTGTCAAATTTTTGTATAGTTCTTTTTGTTTCTACTTGACTGATTGCAGCCCTGAGTTCGATTATTTCCTGCCATCTACTCCTCTTGGGTGCATTTGATTCTTTTTGTTGTAGTGCTTTTTCAAGCTGCTAGTGTATGTTCCCTCCAGTTTATTTTTGAAGGCACTCAGACCTATGAGTTTTCCACTTAGCACCGTTTTCATTGATTCACATAATTTTTGGTATGTTGTTCCTTCATTTTCATTAAATTCTAAAAGGTCTTTAATTTCTTCCTTCCTTTCTTTCTTCCTTCCTTACTTTCTTTCTTTTTTCTCTCCATCTCTCTTTCTTTTTTTCTTTGATCAAATTATCACTGAGTAGAGCATTGTTTAGATTCTATGTGTATATGAGCTTTCTGTCTTTTTTTTTGTTCTTTTTTTAACGACTTTATTTTGCAAAACAAAGATAAATGTACAGATTTTAAACATTTTTTTTGCTTAAAATTATACATTTTTGTCAGTACTGTTTTTTCAGACATTAAAATAAATTTTACATAAAACCATGTGAATATGTTTTTTAGTCAGTACTTGATTTTTTTCAAGGGCTTGACAGTATGCATTGAAAACCTACTAGTTGCAATAAGCGTAAAGTACATTTTTTGTTCTTATTAAAGACCAGCCTTAGTCTGTGAGGATTTGATAGAATGCATGGGATTATGTCAATCTTTTTGTATCTGTTGAGGCCTGTTTTGTGACAGATTATATGGTCAGTTTTGGAGATGGTACCATAAGGTGCTTAGAAGAAGGTATATTCTTTTGTTTTAGGATAAAATGTTCTGTAGATAACTGTTAAATCCATTTGGTTCATAACTTTTGTTAGTTTAACTGTCTCTCTGTTTAGTTTATGTTTCCATGTTCTGTGTATTGATGAGAGTGAGTGTTGAAGTCTCCCACTATTATTGTATGAGGCCAATGTGTGTTTTGAACTTTAAAAAGATTTCTTTTATGACTGGAGGTGCTCTTGTATTTGGAGCATAGATATTCAGAATTAAGAGTTCATCCTGCTGGATTATTCATTTGACAAATATGAAGTGTCTTTTCAAATCTTTTTTGAGAACTTTTGGTTGAAAGTTAATTTCATTAGATATTAAAATGGCTATTAAAATGGCTTGTTTTTTGAGATCATGTGTTTGGAAATTTGTTTTCTAGCCTTTTACTCTGAAGTAGTATCTGTCTTTTTCATTGAGGTATGTTTCCTGTATGTAGCAAAATCCTGGGTTCTACTTACCTATCTAGTCTGTTAGTCTTTGCGTTTTATTGTAGAATTGAGCCCATTTATGTTGAGAAATATTAGGGACCAGTGATTATTGTTTCCTGATATTTTTGTTATTAGATGTAGAATTTTGTTTTTGTGACTATCTTCTTTTAGCTTAGTTGCTTTTTCTAGGGTGTAGTTTCTCTCCTTGTATTGGAGTTTTCCATTTATTATTCTTTTGTAGGGCTAGATTTGTGAAAAACATTGTGTATACTTGGTTTTGTCATGGAATTTCTTCATATTTCCATCTATGGTAATTAAGAGGTTTGTTGGATATAATAGCCTGGGCTGGCATTTGTGTTCTCTTAGGGTTTGTATGACATATGCCCAGGATATTTAAGCTTTTATAGTTTCTGTTTAGAAGTCTGGTGTGATTGTGATAGGTTTGCCTTTATATGTTACTTGATCCTTTCTTTTTAACTATTTTTAATAGTCTTTTTTTGTTTTGTGCATTTGGTGTTTTGACTGTCACATGACAGGAGCAATTTCTTTTCTGGTCCAATCTATTTAGAGTTTTATATGTTTTTCAGCATTTATTTCTTTAGGTTTAAAAAGTTTTCTTGTATAATTTTGTTGAAGATATTTACTGGCTGTTAAAATTGGGAATCCTCACTGTCTTTAATACCTATTATCTTTAGGTTCTCATTGTGTTCTGAATTTCCTAAATGTTTTTAGTTAGGAGATTTTTGTATTTTGCTCCACCCCCCTTTTTTTACTGTTATGCCAATGTTTTCTCTGTTATCTTCTGCACCTGAGATTCTCTCTTCTATTTTTTGAATTCTCTTGGTGTTGCTTCCTCTTTAAGTTCTGATCTCTTTCCTAGGGTTTCTATCCCCAGAGTTGTCTCCTTTTGTGATTTCTTTATTGTTCATATTTTTATTTTTAGATCCTTACTAGTTTTGTTCAATCTTTTTACCTGCTTGGTTGATCTTTAAGGGCTTCTACCTATTTACCTGTGTTGTCCTCTATTTCTTTAAGGGAGTTATTTATGAACTTAAAGTCCTATAAAATTATCATGAATTGTGATTTTAAATCAGAATTTTTCTTTTCTGGTGTGTTGGGGTATCCAGAACTTGCTTGAGTGGTGGGGATGGAATGGACTGGGTTCTGGTGATGCAAGTGGCTTTGGTTTCTATTGCTTAGGTTCTTGCACTTTCCTCTTGCTACCTGTTTATCTCTGGTGTTAGCTGGTCTTGCTGAATCTAACAGTAGCTTGACCCTTCCGTAAGCCCATGTCAGGACTACTGGGGAACCAGTTCCCTCCCACTAGGGTCTGGGTACATAGTGCTGTGGCATAGTGTCAGCACATGGTGTAGACAGAAACTGGAAGGATCCTGTCTCAAACTGCTTCTAGATTCCTGTGCTCTGAAGGTTCATAGCAGAAGTGGTGGTCTCACCTGTGCTCTCAGGTGTTACAGCACTTCTGGGGGACCAGCTCTCCCACAGTGTGGTCTGGGTACCAAGATTCTAGTGCAGGTGTAAACTTGAAGGATCTTGTCTCAGACTGCTCCTTGGTTCCTGTGTCCCGAGGGCTCTAGGCAGGTTCCTTTTGGGCCAGAAATCTGAACAGACGTGATGATCATACCTGTGCTTCCCGAATATATATTTTATATGCTTAGAATCTTATAATACCACTGATGTCAGTTTTTCTTTCTTGTTTCATATCTTTATTAATTATTTGGGAATTTCACATTATAGACTCCTATGCACACTATAGACTCACTTCTCATTTCTCCCAGGTCTATATTCCCTGTGCATTCCCCATCTCCAAACAATAATGATGTTGTTGATGATGATGATGATGATGATGATGATGATGATGATAATGATGACAAGAGGAGCAGTTCAATTTGTGTTTCCCATATATTTTCTGGAGCATGTTTAAACTCCCAGTAGCTATTCTCTTCACAAAAACTAAATCTTTCTTCACTTGCACTTCTACAAGAAGTTATCAGTTGTGGACATCTACACATCCTTATCATGATTTTTAAGAATAAGAGTTCTCTTGGATGACTTTTTAACTAATATTCATAGAGGTGATTAGAATGTCAGGTGAGACATGATTGTAAATGTGGACGCATGACTTATGTTTGGCTGCAGGTGGACTGTCAATCTGAATAATCTACCTCTGGCTTTCTAGTATATAGTTGGTGTTGCTCTTTCTTGTAGCCTTGTTTGTTTTGCTTTTTTAAAATAACATATTTGTCCTCTAATATAATTTTGGTAAAAATTTCCAGGAAAGGGATTAGATGTCTACAGGAACAAACTGCCCTGGTCCTGGCCCTTTATGCAGTCAACCCAGGCATAACAGAACAAGGGATTCTGGATGTGGAGGCTGACTGGTTTAATTGTTCTCTGGAAAATTTTAGTCAACTCATGATGATTAAGTTGTACCAGAAAACATTTGAAGCAGGAAATGTTTTTGAGAAACCTGAAGATTTACTAGTTAAGAGAATTGACCCCAAGGAAAAGGAACACATTGGGTCAAGATCGCTGAGGACACGGACACCCATAGAAATCCTACAATAACCAGAGGAAGGTATTCTGCATATTTAGACAAATTAAAAATAATATTCTGATTTGTTTAGTTTCTGTCAGTTTTCATGCTATTGCTGTAACCACAAGTTTATGCCCGGATGACCTGTGATTTGGACGTTTCTCTGAGAGTCAAAAGTTAATGTATAACCTTCTTTAGCAAGCATTGAACTATGACTTTATATGCATATTGTGTTTTATGGTGACATAGTTACATGGAATTTTTCAGGAAAAATAATGGTCTTGAGAAAAATTATTGAAAGGCTCTTTATTACATACTATTGTATAACAAAGCAGTGGGCAACCAATAAAAGACTGAGGTGAACTCTGAGAGAGGAAACAAACAAACAAAAACAATCAAACAAACAAAACTCGGGGTGGGGGGAGAGGGAGAGAGACTGCAAGCTGTCTCCCAGCAAAAATTCAGGATAGGAATGGCTTACCTGTCAACTTATACCTGCATTATAGCCCAATATTGTGATTTTGCACCTATTCAATCCTCTCATTCTTGAGAACACCCAAACAACTGATGCTGGTTCCAGGAGTCTTCTATGTACCTCTTTCTCAACTGTCAGCAATTTTACTGCAAAAATTGCTCTCTCACCCTTTACAGTCCACTCAAACATGAATCATGGACTTCCACATGGATTCTGGTAACAACACACACCAGGGACATTCACATAATTTCCTGTCTCCGCACATGGCAAGGATCTCATCATGGTCTCCAGTGACAGTACAGACCATGGACATTAATGTGATTCTTTGTTGGAACATAGGCCATGGACACCATCATAGTCCTTGGTAGAAGGCAGCACAGGACAAGGACATCTACACAGTTTCTAGGGCAACATCAGCCACGGATGCCAATAAGGTCCCCTGCACTAGACATGAGCATCAACATGTCTTTCAGTGGACCACAGGCATTAGCATGGATATCAGCATGGTCCTTATATGTAGCAAGACCATGAACCCAGACATGGACTTGGAGGCTGCATAGACAATGGAGATCATCAACACAGCTTCAGATTATAGTAGAGACCACAGATATCCACATGGACTTTCTTGATAACACAAACTATGGATATTAAAAGAACTTCTGGCTACAGTATAAAGTCTGGTTTTTCATCTGTAATTTTTAATATGTCTTTCTTTAGCTAATCTGGCTAAAATGTGTCTGTCTTGTCAATCATTTCCAAAAAGATCAACCCATTTCATTGATCTCTGCACTGTTTTGATTAATGGGATTAATCCCCAGGTGGGGCAGTCTCTGGATGGCCCTACCTCCAGTCTCTGCTTCTCATGTTTTTCTAGTATTTCCCTTAGACAGGAACAATTCTAGCTTTAAAATTTGGGGATGAGTGGGTGGCCTCATCCCCTATTGAGGGATAAAGGGGCTTGCCCAGCCTCTGGATATTGTCTCTACAGGGTCTCCTTCCCCTTTGTTAGGCAATTCATCTAATCTCATTCCTGTTGGGTCCTGTGAGCCTTTCACTTTCTTGGCATCTGGGACTTTCTGGTGGCTATGCCTACTTCCCCATAGTTCATTGCTACACAGCTCTAATCAAATTCCTGGTCCTCTATATATTATTTCTGACTCCTCCCATACCGGATCCTTCCCCCCTTTCCCTTCTTCCTCCTCTCTTTCTCCCAAGTCCCTCCCACCTTCTACCTCCTGTGAGTATTTTGTTTCCACGTCTAAGAAGAACTGAAGCATCCACACTTTTGTCTTCTTTATTGAGCTTCATGTGGTCTGTGAGTTATACCATGGATAGTCTGAGCTTTTTGCCTAATATCCACATATCAGTGAGTATATACTATGTGTGTTCTTTTGTGACTGTGTTACCTCACTCGGGATGATAATTTTTAGGTCCATCCATTTCCCTAAGAAATTCATAACGTCATTGTTTTTAATAATTGAGTAGTACTCCATTGTGTAAATGTACCACATTTTATGTATCTATTCCTCTGCTGAGGGACATCTGGGTTCTTTCAAGCTTCTTGCTATTATAAGACTGCTATGAACATAGTGTCCTTGTGATATGTTGGGGCATCTTTTGGGTATATTCCAAAGAGTGGTATAGCTAGGTACTCAGGTAATAATATGTCCTATTAGAAAAAAATTCTAGAGACCGCTGAGAAGAATAAGTAGTTTCTATTATATTATTTGAATTAAGTGTTCTATAGATATCTGTTTGGCCCATTTGGTCTATGATATCATTTAGCATTATCACATTTCTGTGAATTTTTTGTCTGGATGATCTGTCCATTAAGGGACGTGGAATATTGGAACAGCCTATATTAATGTTTAGAGTTAGTTTGCCATTTTATGGTTAGAGTAGTTGCCTCATAAAATTGGGCTTACCTAAGTTTGTAGTATATAAAAATTCTTTCTGATAGGTTGATCACTCACCTGTAGTATTTATGGCCTAAATTCTGTTATTTATTTACTGTGTCCTTGAGTTTCTTGAATATATTTACAATTGCTTTTTTGAAATTTTTTTATGTGTCATCTAAGTTGATTTTCTCAGGGTATATCACTCTAGAAAAACTAATTGGAAGGGACATGTTGTCTTAGTTATTGATTTTTCTGTCTTTTTCCTTGCAGAATAAACATGTCAGTTGAATGGTGTTTGGGGTTCAGTATTGAGGCTACTCTTCATTGATATGTGAATAGTGTACTAGAAGTAGTTATATAGTGTATAGAAGTAGCTATGACTGGGTATACTTCGGCATTCAGAAGAAATCTTCTGTAGAGTTAGAAGGTTCTTCCTGTAGATCCTCAAAAGTTTATGGAAGGGTGATGTGGTTCATTTAGTAATCCTTAGGTAGGAGGAACTGGGATATATAATTGAATGGAGGGTGTGACCTGGACACAGAGGACCGCTCAGCCTTCAGGCAGGTAAGGTGGGGTCCTGTTGGGGCTGAGATTCTCTGTCTAGGGACAGAGATATGATTGACTTCAAGGGGAACAGAGGTGGCAGGTGCAGTGTCATGGCAAGTGTAGGGGTTGCTATACTCCAATCGGTTCTCTAGTGTCTCTTGCCCAGATTGTTTCAGGGATGGATGGTGGTATCTTAGGTAGATGCATAGGACTCTACCACTTGATGGATGCTGATGTTAGAGATATGGGGTCCATTGTTTATATACTCATATGGAACAACACTCTTCTCAAGTATACGCCTTGTCTCAGAATACTGCTCTTGCTGCAGCTTATCCATCCAGTGGAGAAAATGTAGAATGTGTGGATTCCTCAAAGTACCTACCTTTATTTCTTTGGCCAGAGCTTTTGGTTTGCAATTCTTCTGATAGCCTACCCAGAACTTTTGAGCCTTTTCATGTCAAGAATCATTGCAGAATCCTTAAGAAAATGTCAAATTTACATGATAATATTAGTGACTTATTTTAGACAGCTTTACCTAATTTGCTCTTCATTTTTTTCCAGCGTAATATTTTCTGACATTTGAACTAGACAATGGCTGAATACAAATGTTTTATGTGCTCTTTAGTGGAGATACCTACTGCAAGATGATTATTAAAAGGGCTATAAATCATTCCTTTCTCTAAAATATTCAGTTCCTTACACTGATTGCTATTAGCTCTTCATGTTATGTTAATTAGAGAAAAACATGGCTGCTAAAAATCAGCCTAAGTGTCTATAAATAAAAATATCCATCTTGCAGAGTTAAATTTTTAATTAACCTTTAGCATCCCAATCTTTCCAGTAGAAACTGTCAGGTCTTAGGACAATTTATTTTGTGCAACAGCAATACAGACTGTTTTATGTGCATATAATCTAAATCTGAGGGAAGAGAGAGAGAGAGAGAGAGAGAGAGAGAGAGAGAGAGAGAGAGAGAGAGAGAGAAGGGGAGAGAAAGGGAGAGAACATAAATGAGAAATCTTCTAGAATATAAACTCCTTATTTGTCAACTGTCACTTAAATATCTCTGTCTGAAGAAAATGATACCCAGTGTAACATGCATGGTGTAATGTTGCAGTGGATGATATTGGCAGAATAAAATTCCCTCCCCCAATTTCTGTCTTCATTTTAACCACAGTTTCTGTCTTGACCTGCTTTGAGCATGTGAGCTTTCTTAGCAATAAGTGACTGGTGATGAAAGCAACTTTATGCCACTTTTAAAAAATCTCTAGTTATTATCCACATGAAAGGTGGTTTCATGAGCTGTTTGTTGGAAAATCCATATTTGACATAGATAAGTGGTTCCTGCTGATTGATTTTGTAGGTTGCCATGACTATCTGTGGAAGACATGCCAGTCAAAGCACAGGAGATGGCTGGACCAGAATTTGTGTCAGTCTGTAGCTGCCAAGAAAATCAGTTTTCAGAAAAACATTTCTAATTGTTATGCAGGCAACGAAATCCATCAAACACAGCCATGGCAACCTCCATCAAAACCTGACCTCAATAAGCAACAAGGCCTGCTATTAACTCAGTTACTATGGTTATATTCAAAGTGAATGTGATTTTTGTGTGTGTGTTTAAAATTCACAACTCTCACATCCCTCTGTGTTTATTACAGTCATCAAGAATCAACTACATTAACTTTCTAAATATATCTAAAACCAAATGGTGAAACACTCTAGCTTTCAAATAATGCCTCAAGTCTACAGTGACTAATTTAGAGAGTCTCATTTTAAGCTGAAAATACAAAGCTTTTAATAGGTTTCAGTGAATGTCTGAAACTACCCAAATGTTACAGTCCTGGTTTAGCTAGATGCTTCTGCTTTCTGAACCTAGTTTCTCTGCAGAAAAGTCTATGCATGTGACATATAAAATTATTAGCTATTGCTGTTGTACTGAATAGGAAATTAAGGCATTTGGGAAATGGTTAAAGCTAAGACTCGTGTGGGAAGAGCAGGAACACTGATGGTAAAGATGGAATGAAACGTTAAAGTGCAGAAAGGGACAGAGAAAGATTTGAAGTGGGCCAGAGTTGATTGTAATAGGTAGATTCTGACATGGCTCCAACATTTTACACTCCTTTAACTCTTACAAATACTTTCTCTGTCAGTGCAATTATGATTGATAGGCAGTCTCTGTAATGGATATGAATGAAACCTTTTTGATACTCATATCTTTATATAATTTCCTGCCAGGAATACAGATGCAAATCTAATGCTTTGTGTCTGACAGATAGATTAAGCAAATTAACTGCATACTACTTAGGTGATTGGGGAATCAACAAAGATTCCCTCTTGTTACCACACTGTTACTGCACATTTATTTTTAAAGCTTCTTATTGAAAATTCTTTGTGGTATAAAATGTTTTATGAAGAATTGCACACATTAAGACTTTATGTACATTTCTGGCCAATCATTCAATGGGAATTGAGACTTCAATTTAGCAACTACTAAGAAATAAATTGAACACAACCACCAGAAAGGATCTTTTCTAGTAAAGAGGTGCAGTAAGACCTTCCATATCGAGGACCTAGTGGAGGTGAAGGTTCAGCTTAGAACACAAATGGGGACCAATAAGTAGATCTATGTAACAGAGAAGGAAAAAAAAAAAAAGAAAGATAGAAGTAAGAGGGACAATGTGAGGAAGGATTAAAGGATATTATGTAAGAATGTTACTATGGAAACTGGATAAAAGACATGGACAAGGTCAACACAGACATCATTTAAAAACAGAGCAGAAGGGCTGTCCTACATCTAAGAGAAAGAGAATCTGGCCTTCAGAATGAAACACATTTCAAGAGCTTTTGTTCTCCAATGCCCACTGCTGCAGGCCAAATTCATTTAAATGGGAGTAGGATCCATTGAGCCCTTGGTAGAAATCCCCAAGACCTTTGGCTTCAAGTGTGCAATAATTATACTATTGCAAGATAAACAAACTCAGATTTGTGAATCATTATTTTCTTTTTTAAAAAAAGATTTATTTATTTTATGTATGAGTACACTGTTTCTAGCTTCAGACACACCAGAAGAGGACATCAGATCCTCATTACAGATGGTTGTGAGCCACCATGTGGTTGCTAGGAATTGAGCTCAGGACCTCTGGAAGAGCAGCCAGTGCTTTTAAACACTGAGCCATCTCTTCAGCCCGTAACTCACCATTTTCACACCAGTTATATTTTGTATCCTATCATGGTTTATAGTTTACATTACATGTCAGAATTCTTTTCCACAATTTAGGTAGATGTCGGGGGGGGGGGTGATGATGATGATGTGCAAATGTATGTATTTGTGCATATATTCTATACATTGTAATGTGTGAAGACACTACAATTGTGTCCATGGAGATCCAATTGATAACTAGATTTATGTGAGAAGGGTATGCTATTGACGAACATGTTTCTCCAGACATCTATGGCTTAACTGATATCAGAAAAAAGTTACTCTACAGTTTTCATTCAGACTGGGATCCAGAGAATTCTCAGAACTCCACCAGGGACTGTAGAGAGTATTAGAAATATAGTCAGAAATAATCTTGTTCACATATAAAGATACTTTCCAGAACTTCTGAATTTGAGATTATTCAGGAAGCCTTCTTTAACTGAGTATGTCTAAATGCAGTGAATTAGCAGATTTGTCCAGAGACTCTCAGGATGCCTCACCACAAGTATGTCTCAAAGTTTCTAGAGATTAGCCTGGAGTATTGGGACACCTATAATTAGGGTCAATGTTTTTTTTGATGCTTTTTGTTCCACCTACTGATCTGTGCCTCCTGAAGAAAGAGCCTAGTATGATGCCCCTGCTGACTATGGCCTGCCTGTGGGAGGAGATGAATCATTCTGAGGGTTGTAAGCTCTGTTAGCATGTTGTCATATATATTCTAGTTTTTATGTGCTTAAAACTTTCCAATCACTAGTCCAGCTGTGGTGCATTCTTTCTAGAGCTGTTTCACCAACGCTCATCACCAGGAACATCCACATTTCCGTTTAAGTAAGCCATCTTCTGCCCACTAAATAATAATTGTTAAGAAATAAGTCTGGTCTCTGGGATTTGCTTGTGAGAAAGACACAAGCCATGGGTTCAGGGGAACAATCACAAATTAAAAGGAATAGGAGGATAATCATGTTGGTGAAACATTATGGGTGCAAAAAAGTGTGTATAAGATGGTTTAGAGGGAGAAAAAGGCAAGCAAAATGTTGTAATTATAGTCTCAAAAGCTAACTCCTGCTAGGGAGACAGGTAAGTGACCTGTAGATTTTTACTGTTTGCTCCATTCCTCCAAGTCCAATTCCGTAGACTCATCTCCAGCTCTACAGCAGCTTACCCTCACCTCATTTCTGGTGGATCCCACAGATCTTCTCATTCTAGCCTAGCTTTCTCCCCTCTTTGCTTTATCCACCCCCCAACTCCCGCTGTCACTCTCACAAGGCCATGCTGGTCAATGAAGCAAGTAGGCTAACTGCAGACGTTCACCTCTCCCTCTATCCCTCTAGGTCCATCCCTCAGTCATACATATCTCTTTAGAAGGTCTGACATGGCCTCTTCTCACTCTCTGCTCTAATTTTCACAGGCAGGGTTAACTAAGCAGATCCTGGTGGAGCACTCTGCTTTCAATCCTCTTTTGGAGATCTCCAGCTGCCCCCAGCTCTTATCCATTTAAGTCTTAGGGAACAACAGTCAGAACACATTTTACCTGGAACTTCAAGTAATCATAACTATCAGGATCCTAGAATAATTCTCTACAGGCATTACACAGTCAAGTCTTATAAACCAGAGAGCAAACAGAAACTAATGAACAAAACACCCACCCAAGAAAAACAAAACCTATCAGGAACTAGAATTAGTCTTCGAAATACCAGGTACCTAGTGGCCAGCATATAAATGATGCAGAACAACTGTGATAATATGTCTCCACTAGATACCAGCAACTCTGCCACATCAGGCCATAAATATTCAAATATAGTTGACACACAAATTAAAGAACTTAAATGGCCTTCATGAATATGATAAAGGTACTTGAAGAGAAAATTAATAAATCTTTTAAAGAAAGCTATGAAACGGAAAGAGAGGAAGGGAAAGAATTAAAATTCCCAAGATGTGAAAATGGAAAAGGCTTCAATAAAGAAATTTCAAACAGAGGGAAATATGGAAATGAAAAATTTAGGAACTTGAATAGGGACCATAGAGGTAAATTTAACCAACAGAATATAAGAGATAGAAAAGAGAATCTGAGGCACTGAAGACATGATAGAAGAAAAGATACATTGGTTAAAGAAAATGATAAATCTAGAAAACTTCTGGCAATAGGCTGGGGAGATGATTTAGCAGTTACAATTACTGCACTCTTCCAGAGATCCTGAGTTCAATTCCCAGCAATCATATGGTGGCTAAAACCCATCTGTAATAGGATTTGATGTCCTCTTCTGGTATGTCTCAAGAGAGTGATAGTGTACTCACATATGTAAAATAAATAAAAATATAAATCTAAGAAGAAAAAAGAAAACCTGGACAAAAGATTTTTTTTCAGGAAACCAGGGCACTATAAAAAGACCAAATATAAGAATAATAAAAATACAAGGAGAAGAAACCAGGGCCAAAGGCACAAAACATTAAAAAAAAAACAAAAAACATTCAATGAAAAAAGAACAGCCTCTTCAAGAAATGGTGTTGGTTCAACTGGAAGTCAATATGCAGAATAATGCAAATCTATCCTTTCCTATCTCCTGGTATAAAGCTCAAGTGCAAGTGGATCAAAGATTCCAACATAAAACCAAGTACACTGAAACTATTAGAAGAGAAAGTGGGAAAAGCTTAGAACACATAAGCACATGGAAATATTTCCTAAACAGAACACCAATGGCCTATGCTCTAAGACAAAGAATTGATAAATGAGATTGCAAAGTTTCTGTAAGGCTAAGGATACTATCAAGAAAACAAAACATCAGCCAACAGACTGGGAAAGCATATTTACCGATCCCACATCTAATAGAGGTCTTAATATCCAATATATACAATGAACTCAAGAAGTCAGACTCCAGAAACTCAAACAATTCTATTAAAAAATGGGGTACAAAACTAAACAAAGAATTTTCAATTGAGGAATACCAGATGGCCGAGAAGCCCCTAAAGAAATGCTTAACATCCGTAGTCTTCAGGGAAATGTAAATAAAAACAACCCTGAGATTCCAGCTCACACCAGCCAGAAAGGCTAAGATCAAAAACTCAGATGACAGCAGATGCTGGCAAGGATGCAGAGAAAGAGGAACACTCCTCTACTGCTGATGGGGTTGTAAGCTGGTACAATAACTCTGAAAATCAGTCTGGTGATTTCTCAGAAATTTGGTCATAGTACTATCTGCAGACCCAGCTATTCCACTTCTGGGCATACACCCCAAAGATGCTCCAACATATAATAAGGACACATGCTCCACCATGTTCGTAGCAGCCTTATTTATAATAGTTAGAAGGTAGAAAGAACCCAGATGTCCTTCAACAGAGGAATGGTTACAGAAAGTGTGGCACATTTACACAATGGAGTACTACTCAGCTATTAAATTCCTAAGCAAATAGATGGAACTAGAGAATATCATTCTGAGTGAGGTAACCCAGTCACAAATGAACACTCATGATATGCAGTCACTAATAATTGGATACTAGCCCCAGAAAGCTCTGAATACCTAAGAAACAACTCTCAGATCATATAAAGTACAAAAAGAAGGAAGGCCAAAATGTGGAAACCTCAGTCCTTCTTAGAAAATCAAAAGAGAAAAAAAATGTGTATTCATCATAACTTATGTAACAAATTTTGTGAGCTATAATAATATTTTATAAAATAAATTAATAAAAACACTTTTAAAAAATGAACATATTCTTAACAAAATCATAAAAGTAAATTTCTCTAACCTAAAAATGGATGTATCTATCAAGGTACAAGAAGCATAGGAAATACCAAATAGACTGGATGAGAAAAGAAAGTCTCTCTGTGCACATAAAAATTGAAACACAAAGTGAACAGAGCAAAGAAAGAGTATTAAAAATATATAAGGGAAACAAAACAAAGTATTATATGAAAGTAGACCTATTAGAATTATACCTGAATTCTAAAGATATACCATAAAGGACAGAAGGGCCAGTACAGATGTGCTGCAGACTGTAAAAGACCATAGATACCAGTGCAAAATACCAGCAATACTACCAATCACACAGATAGAGAAAATAAGATATTCCATGACAAACTCAAATTTATACAATATATATCTACAAATGTAGATCTACATGAGGTTTAGAAGTAGAACTCAATCATGAAGAGGTTAGCTACAAACAAGAAAACAGGGAATAAGCAATCCCAGACAAGCAATCAAAAGTAGGAACACACAGACATCACCACCACTGCCAATAACATCAACAACAACATAATAGAAATCAATTATTATTTTCATTGATACCTTTCAACGTCAATGGTCTCAATTCTCCAATAAAAAAATACAGACTGGGTGCAGAATCTGGATCCATCCTTCTGCTGAATTCAAGAAGCATTCCTTAACATCAAGGATACATAACACCTCAGGGCAAAAGTTTGGAAAAGATAATTTAACCAAATGGAACTAAAAAACAAGATAGTGTAGCTATTTTAATATACGGCAAAATAGACTTTAAACCAAAACTAATCATAAGAGAGTGAGAAGCAAACTCGTCAAGTGAAAAATTCACCAGGATTACATTTCAATTCTTAACATCAATTGCCCAGACACAAAGGCACCCAATTTATAAATGGGAAATTTCTACAGCTTAAAACTTGAAATTTCTGCTTTCACTGGAGACTCAAGTTTTGTCATGTGAGTTTTTCAGGAGACTGCCTTATGAGAGAAGCTTTCGCTGAAGCAGATATGTAAGAGGATATTTTGCTAAGACACATGGTGTTTTTCTGGAAGCTGCCCGGAAAATTAGCATGTGGTCTTTTGCTAGAGTGGATCCTTGTGAGGATGTTTAGAAAAGGTACAAGTATAACCCAAGAGAGAGTGGAAAATGCTGACACATTGGTTCACCTTGCCACTCTTTGCTTGTTTTAACTGGTCTTTACTGATGCTGGTCTTTGCTGACAATACTGGCATTGGTTTGCCTTATTTTCTTTGCTAATCCCTGTTTGTTGTGACTGTAGAAAGAAGGGTACCAAAGAACTTCTTGTGATATTCTGGTAGCTTCTTGCTGTTTCCTTGGACTAGAGATGATTGGCAAAGCCTTGTTATTCCTTCTGGTTTGAACTGCTGTTACTGATTTATATGTGTACCCTTTAGTGTGTGTGTGTGTGTGTGTGTGTGTGTGTGTGTTATGGTGTGGATTCAAGACAAGGTTACTCTGTGTCGCCCTGGCTATCCCTAGATTCATTCTATTTGTTCATAACTATCCAATATAGTATTCCAATTCTTAGCTATATAAATAGGATAATCAAGATCAAGAGATACATATTTAAAAGTAAGAAATTATATATATATAATTTACATATATTTGTCAAAAACTTTTTACCAGGAACTCCCTGGACCTTATATATACTTTCATCAAAGTAGTAGAAACAAAAATAAGTGGTCATCTATATACAAACAACAAAAAGATAGAGAAATAAATTAGGGAAACAACTTTTATAATAGCCTCAAGTAATACAAAACATTTTGAGGTATCTTTAAGCAAGCAAGTAAATGACTTGTATGATAAAAACTCAAGTAATTTAAGAAAGACATTAGAGACAGCACAAGAAGATTGAAAAATCTCTCAAATTCATGGTACAATGGTAAAATTGACATCTCACTAAATGTAATTTACAGATTCAATGCAATCGCCATCAAAATTTCAACACAATTTTTCACAGGTCTTGATAGGACAATTTGCATCATTATATGGTAACACAGAATTCCTAGGATAGTTTAAACAATCCTCAATTTAAAATGGAACTACTGTATCCCCAATTTAGAGTTCTACTGCAGAGCCATAGTAACAAAAACAGCATAGGATTAGCACAAAAACATATAGCTGATCAAAGTTATTACTTAAGAATCAGAAATAAATATACAAACCTATAAATATTGATGTTTATACTCCAGAAATACACCATGAAAGGAGAAACATCTTCAACAAATGGTATTGGTCAAACTGGATGTCTGCAGGTAGAAAAAAATGGGTAATTTCATTCTTGTCACTGTGCACAAAATTAATTTCATATGGATCAAATAATTAAACATAAAACCAGATACACTGAACCTGATAAAAGAGAAAGTGGGGAATAGCCTTGAATTCATTAGCATAGAAAAAGACTTTCTGAACAGAACACTTTTAGCATAGGCATTAAAATAAAACAAATTAATAATAGAAGTTCATAACACTTAGAAGCTTATGCATGGTCAATGACACTGTCATTTGGACAGACCAGCAGCTTACAGAATGGGAAAGGTTATTTCATTAAGTACATTGTTGACAGGTGATTAATATCTAAAATATGTGAAGAACTCAAGAAACTAAATATGACGAAAACTTATAACTCAATTTAAAAATGGGTTGCAAGGTGGGCAGTGGTAATACATGTCTTTTATACCAGGACTTGGGAAGCAGAGCCAGGGGCTCCCTGAGTTCAAGACCAGTGTGGTCTACAGAAGCGAATGTGAGGATAGCCAGGCCATAGTGGAGCATGTATCCTTGTTATATGTTGGATAACCTTTTGGGTACATGCCCAAGAATGGTTATAGATGGGTCCTCAGGTAGTACTATTTCTAATAATATACTGATATGGCTATAGAACAATGTCTTGTTCAGCTATCATCAGAAAAGCTTCATTATACAGAAGATTGGAACAAACATAGAGATCCCCAGACAAGCATTACATAGAGACTGAGAGACCTTGGAACACACAGCCCTAAATGGGGTGTCCAGGAAGCAGAGGGGATGAAGGATTCCAAAAAAATGAGGCTCTGAAAATTAACATGAGAAAAGCTCATATGAACTCACAGAGTCTGAAGTTATATACACAGAATGTGCATACATTTCCACCAGGTGCTTTGCATATACATTAAAATCTCCATTTTAGAGTTTTTATGGGATTTCTGAGTGAAGGGGTTTCTGATTTTTATGCCGTTTCTTTGAGTTTGTCTTGTCTAACCTCATTGTGATAGTTTTTGTTCTATCTTATTGTATTTAATTTGAAAAATGAATGAGTGGAAGGATAAGTGAATGAATAAAAACCTAGCCCCTGGCTGCTAGTATCTAATTATTCTGCTTAAGACTCCAAATAAGTGTATCTCAGAGATGTACACATTCTCGTTATAGATTCACAATTCACAGTAGCTAAGCAGAACAAGCTGAGATGAACATTAGTAGATAAATGGATTTAAAAAAATGTGGTACAGGGTCAGTGAGATGGCTTAGTTGTAAAGAAACTTGACAACCAGATTGATCATTAATACCTGGAATCTATGTGTTAGAAAAAGACAATTAACTTTCACTAGTTTTTGTCTTATTTGTCCAAAGACAGCAAGACATACATGCTCCCACATATACACTCATAGACACAAAATGAATGAATGAATGAATGAATGATTGATTGAATGAATAAATAAATAAATAAACATAATGCATATTTAAAATAGAAAAAATGTAGCACATAAATACAATGTAATTTCATTGAGCTATAATAGGAAATAAAACAGTGGCATTCCAATAAAGATGGAAGCAAATGGAATTCTCTGTTAAGAGAAATAAGTTATTGACTTATCGCTTCTGCTCTGTTCTCTCAACCCTTCCCCCTCTCTCCCTTCCCCTCCTCCAAGTGCTCATGGCTGGCCTTATTCCTCCCTCCCTTTCTCTCTTTCTCTCTGACTTTCTCTGTCTCCAGTACCCTCTCAACTCCCCTCCCCATGCCCTGAATAAACTCTATACTAGAGAGAGAGAGAGACAGAGAGAGAGAGAGAGAGAGAGAGAGAGAGAGAGAGAGAGAGAGAAAGAGAGAGAGAGAGAGACAGAGAGAGAGACAGAGAGAGAGACAGAGAGAGAGACAGAGAGAGAGACAGAGAGAGACAGAGAGAGACAGAGAGAGAGACAGAGAGAGAGACAGAGAGAGACAGAGACAGACAGAGAGAGAGAGAGAGAGAGAGAGACAGAGAGAGAGAGAGAGAGAGAGAGAGAGAGAGAGAGAGAGAGAGAGAGAGAAGCCAGGGTTACAAAAAATTCCACACTTTATTTCATATGCAAAACCAAAACTTAAATGTGTATGTGTGTTTATATGTGTTGTTATAGGTCAAGAAAACTAGAAAGATGATAATTGAAGTGAGGAATACATTTTAAGTGGGTTTAGAAATTAGGCAATGGGAGATTTATGTAATTAGAAAGCAAAAGGAAGGACTAACTTTGGGAAGAATGGAAGGTAGCTGAAAAGGAAAGTGGGGAAGGACACTGGAAGAGAGAATGAATTATAACAATGTATAATAACACATATTTGTGAAGATCACATATTGTAATCTACTACTTATTTATGTCAACTTAGAAATGTAACAAAAAATCAGTAGCATAAGATACACCAAAGCAAAGTACCTTAGATAGTTATCAAGAAATCAGTTCCACCCCTAGGATCTACAAGTAAGCCATAATAACGCCAAGCAAGTTTAACTGAAGGCATGAAAGAACCCTAACAATAAAACATTGAAAAGATAGAAAGTGGAAACCATCTCAGTCTTGTAATTTATATGATTAACATATCTGTACTATCTCAAATTATTTTAGAAACAATACCATCTCTGTGTGAATACCAATGATCCTCACTGGAATAGAGAAAACATCCTCAAAAATATGTATGGGAATCACAAAATATCCTAAACATCCAAAGCAATCATTTCTCTCTCTCCTTTTAATTTCTTAAGAATGGGCTTTGGCGCTTTTCACAAAGCGCTTTTTCCTTTCAGAAACTCCTTCCAGATCATCCCCTATCCTCTACCCGCTCAACTCTCTATGCAAAGCCGTCCAGATCAGAAAGTATAAAGCAAAAGGCCTTCCACTACTTAGCTTCAAAGTATACTATAAAACAAAATTAACAACACTGTTTGGCGGTGTGAAAAAAAAAATGAAATGGAGAAATGGCTCAAGCAGTTATGAGCACTGGTTGCTCTTCCTCAGTTCCTGAGTTTAATGGCCGGCAACCCCATGGAGTTTCACAACCATCTATACTGGGATCTGATGCCCTCTTATGTCATGCAGAAATACGTGCAATTAGAGTGCTCACATACACAAAAGCACACAGACTCATAGAACAGAGATCTCAGAAATAAATCCCCACATTGAATTGATTTTTGACAAGCTTGGCATGGTAAAAACATTGAGAAAAGGAGAATCTTTTTACTGAATGATACTGTAAAATTAAATATGTGCAGACATACAAATAAAACTAGAAACTCGTCTCTGATTCTCTTATCATATGCTAACCAATGCAAAACTGAGCAAAGACTTAAACCCAACACTGAAACTTAGGAGATGGCTACAAGAAAACAGGGGAAATGCTTCCTAACATTGGAAAAGACAGTTATATATTGGATAAGAATGCAAAAACACAAGAAACAAAGGCAAAAAAAGGACAAATGACAGTGCCTGATCCTTAAAGCTTCTGAATAGTAAAGAAATAATCTACCAAGGGAAGGGAGAGCCTAAGAAAAAGAGGAAGTATTTATAAATGTTTATCTCTAAAGGGGTTAATATCTAGCAGGCACAAATAACTTAAACATTAAATAGCATGAAAACAGCCCAACTGAAAATGGGAAAGAGCTAGTCTTAAAAAGAAACATATAAATGGCCGACTAGTACTTGGGGGAAACGGGCAGTGTTACTAGCCAGCAGATATGCAGGGCAAACCCCAGTGAGTTTTCCTCATGAGGAAAGGATGTGAATTATAATCATGTAAATTAGCACACCTGTCATGGAGAATGCTGTATAAGTTCTCATAGAATTAAAAACAGAACTGCCATGTGAGTCAGCAACCATATTCCTGGTTAGAAACCCGAATGAAGAAAGTGAGAATGCTAAAGAGACAGCTGTATGCCCATATGATCACCATGGTGTTAGCAACAGTCCAGAAGTAGGAACGACTTGTTTTCTTTCACTGGTGAATATTTACAGAAGGTGACAAATGGAAGTAGTGGACTAGTATTCACAGTTAAAAAGGAAGAGACTGTGCTCCTCTAGGTGGAACCGGTAGTCATTATAAAGATAAATACGCTAGACAGATACCACATGATGGCGCTCATCTGCAGACTATAAAACACTGATACCCTAGACACTGAGACTAGAATGGTAGTTCCCAGTGGCTGAGAACCTATGGAGGAGAAAAGGGTAAAGATGCTGTTACAGTTAGTACAGTCAGCTAGCATCAAGAGGTTCTCTTGTGCCTTTGAATGAAGAAGTACAGTTAGTTAATTAATGTTCTGTATATTTAAAAGTTAAACGAGTTTGAATGCTTTTAGCATAAGAAAATGTTAAGGCTGGATAGTAGTCCTATAATACCAGCTACTTAGGTGGATTTCAAGTTCAAGACCATTCTGGACAACTTACTGAGACACTGCCTCAGAATTTTAAATAGGACCAAAATGGCCACCAAATAGTTCTCTGTCGGGTATGTACCTAAGATGTGAGAGGCTGTGTAATGACTTTTTTTTTTTTGGAGAATTGTGAACAAATGTCTACTTCCCCCAGGTGAGGAACCAGAGAAGCTGAACCAAAGAAACATTTTAATTTTTATGTAACTTGGTTAGGTGCATCTTTTCTGACTGAACCCCCACCCGGTAGTCCTTTGCTGTATATGTTCTGGGGGTCTCATATCAGTCTGGTAATAAGTACAACATTTCACGAAGGTTGTGTACTGTTAGGAGGCAGTTTCTGAAGTCTAGCCATTTCAGAACAAGTACCATCCTACTGGCAGGGTCAAACCTGAGTTCATGTTCCCAGGCCCTGGAACCAACTCCTGTCCTGATTCTTCAGGTGTTCTGTCCTTGTCTGTTAACTCGGTAAAGACTGCAAAGAGGGAAGTGGTGTTATTCTGTCATCTAAACAAAGGCACACAAATAGTAAGTGTGTTGCTTGTCTTGACTTAATTGGCTGAACGAAGTGCACCTTGCCCTCTTCTTTGTTCCCTTATCATTCTAAATTCTGAATTAGGGAGTTCAGGAGGGGACCTGACTGCAAATGCTGAATCAAGGACCCAGAAACCAAGTGACATGAATATAAAACCTAGTTACTAGTGTTAACTGTTTGCTTAATCCCTTGTGTCAAAATATGATTGTTCAACAGCTTACCCTAATCCCCCCTTTCTTTATGGTCCTTTCTTAGAAAACCATTGCACAACCTCCTTTTGGGGATGAGGTTCAGAACCTGAATCGACTGCTTCCCTGAGCATGCAAAAATAAAGCTTTTATCGCTGAAGTGACTTTTCTTGGCTTCTATCCCGAACCCAACATAGATCAGAAGATATAATAGAAGAAATTCTATCCTTATAGGAGAATGGATGCTGTGAAATTCCACTCTCACAAACTTGGCCTGTTTTCTTTCCAAGCAAAGCCCATCTAGATCTTCCTAAACAGAATATTAGAACCACACACAGTCAAAGACAGACAGTACTCAAACTGCCCGTGGATTTTGAATCTTCTGAATGGCTCCAGACTTAGAATATCCAGCTATCATAGAAAAAAATTCTTTTTCATTCATAAAAAATGTACCACAATCTTTCAGCAACAAATATAAGCCTTCTCCTTAAAGCAAAAGAATAGTCATCCTAGTCTTGTTTTTAAAGAAGAAGAAAGCACTCCATCACCATCACCAGCTGTGAGGAGGTTTCCTAACTAGAGATGAGGAAGACAGGGATGGGAGCTGTCTTCCATACCATGTTTAGGAACAACTTCTCATAGTAAAATAGGCCTTCCCAGATTACTCAAACACCAACAAAATACCCTATACACTTGCCTACAAACAGGGCCTATGAAGGGATTCTCTTGAATGTTTCTTTCCAGAAGATTCCAGCATGTGTCCAGTTGTCATGAAAACTATCTAGCACTGTATAGATCACTTATCCCTCAGGTGAGTTAGTCCAATATTCCAGACTATTAGTTTGTTTGGGGGATTTTGTCAGGAAACCCATGAAGTTGGTACTTGTTCACCTCTAAGTCTTGTGGGTAGCACAAGATCTTGGATGCACAGTAGTAACATTCATTTTGGTTACTTGATAATGTTCTCAGGGTAATTTATGGTCAATCCTCTTTCTCTACTAATTAGCAGTTACCTGCAGAGAGATATTTTGAGACCATGTAAGCATCAGTCGCCCAAATTTTATTTTCTACATTTTGTGATTACTTATGTTTTTTTAAACCACTCCTTTTTTTTTCTTATGTGATTTACATCCTACCATAAGAAGTATAATCTTATTTTTTGACTTTTGAGAATTTCAAATAAAATTTATAGTGATGAGCTGCCAAGTGATTTATTTAGATATATAGGTATATGGCTTACTGTTAAATTAGGGTATTTTTCTTTTTAAATACTTACCATTTCTTCATGATACAAATATTTAAAATTATCTGTTCTAAGTTTTCTAAAATATTTAGCCTATTATTATTATAGTTAATAGTTACTATCTCTCATCATAACCATAATCTATTTTTCTGTTATATAATTATCTATCACATATCTACCTAGCTATGAGAGCATTTAGTCATGAATTCTTCTGTTTCCCAATCTATTACAATCAGTGTTTATTTGGGTGGTTTAGTAGTTGCAGGTTTGGCCGATGGGAAACCACTGAATCTGACTCAGGTCCACTTACTACTTTACTTCCAGTCATAACAATAATGTCCAGAATTTTCTGGACCCTCCTTGCCCTTGCACCAACTATTTCTTGAAGAAATCCTGCCTTCCATTAGTGGATCATATTATTTAGAATGCAAACGTTGAACGCTTTCTGCCATTACCACTGATCCATTGTTTCTTCCTTCCTCTGGGTGAATAAGAATCAAAAATACACAAGATTTTCAATTTTCATACACATGTATGAATGATGTGGTGGTTGTTCTTGGTTCTCAATTTTACTACCTGAACGTAATTGAAACTCAAATGGCTGCACATGCCAATGTGGAATTTTTCTTGATTGAATTATTTGAAGTAGGAAGATCCACTTTTAATCTAGATATTTTGAGGTTGGAAGATATACCGTTAATCTGGTGCTGGCAGCCTTTATAAAGAAAATGGAAGAAGGGAGAACCCTCTTTCCCCCCATCTTTTTTTTCTTTTTTCTTTATTTTTTTTTTTCTGCCTGCTTGTGTTACAGGTCCCAGATTTTAACAGGCTCCAGACCTTAGCACAACTGTCCCCTTTATGGAAGTACCACTCAGGCACTGAAGCACAGCCTGTAAGCAGCACCTGCCAAAAGGATCACCGCGACCTAATCCATCAAAGCCCACAGTTCTGAGAAAGTCCCGAAAGTACTGTCCTCGCTCTTTAGCTTCTGTAGTTTCTCTTCCGGCTAACCGCTCTTGCTAACTCAGGTCTGTCCACCCAGGATGTGGTTTTTGTGTTTAAAAGCTCACCCTGGGAAAGGTTTGGGAGTGCCCTGGGGTTCCTAACATATGGTGCAGTCTTCAACCAGCTACAAAAGACTTTTTATTGGGTTGGATCTGTGAGTGAGTAGTATCCTGCGGTGAATTTCTCACCACACCTATTCTCCATCAAACCTGCACTGCCCTCAGTGCCTGCTTCTCTAGAATTCTTGCATCTGATGAAGACCAGCTGCCACATCCAGCCTCTTGGACTGAACAGCCACTAGACTCTTGGCTCTTTCATTGATAGATAGACATTACTGGACTAGCTGGATCAGAGACAGACAGGCAGGCAGACAGACAGACATATAGATTTTAGCCTGTTCCTCTGAAGAAGCCTGATTAAAACAAATGACAGAATTTCAGAATATATAAGCTGCAAAAGCAGCATTGCTAATTAGATGTTTTGTATTTATTTAGGATTTACATTGAGATAAAAGTTCAGAACAGGTTAACTTGCCAAATAAGGTTATACATTTTTATTAAGTTTGTTTACTTCATATTGGCCTGTATCAGTGAAGGTGGAGGCAGGTAGGAAACTCATGGGTGTTTCATCCTTCCTTTTACCTGGCGGGGCCCAATATCAGAATCAGTTGGAAGGATTGAACTCAGGTAGTGGTGCTTGGTGACAGATGCCTTTGCTGCTGAGCTACCTCTGTGGTCCAGATTTAAAAGCAAGGAGTTCTGAATATATATTCTACCTTATAATTTGCTCCCTACCAAGTCATAAAACGTATATCTCCCTGAGAAGGTTCTCTGTTTGCCTTCAGTGTACTCTTCCAAACCCCAAGAATGATTTCTCTGTTCTCACTTTCCACTAGGAAACTAGTCCAAAGTGTCATTTAATTGTAATCATGCAATTATAATCTCTGTCTCTCTCTGTCTCTGTCTCTCTTTCTCTCTCTCTCTCACAAGCATTCTGTTGTTTTGCTTAATATAATGATCTTGACATTCACTTGCAACTTGTATCTCATGCTTTTCGTTGCTCAATACTATCTAGTCTATGAAATCGTAGTTTGAAAAGTGCAGTGGTCATATTTTCTAATGTTCTTTTCAATGTTATTTTTCCAAAACAATCTCATTGAGATGTAAAAAAAAAAAAAAAAACACTCCAATTCTAGAATCTTGATAGGAGCCACAGTCCCAGCTTTTAGCGCTGTAGTCCACAGATCGCAAAGTCTTTCTCCTAACTGGTGACATTGCAGACAGATAATCTTATCTCAGCAAACTGAATACATCATGAGTTCAGCTATAGATGTGATGTTTGAAATTTTGTTTGGTTGTCCTACTTAAAAGTGCCTGCAGTAGCATCTCATGTCAGCAAGGACAGTGGGTTAATGGCTGCTATGACCAGATGTTCTGTAGAGTGACCTCACTGACACTTTTTGGCCAGTGACTGCTTTGTTCTTGCCTCTTTGGGAACCTGAGCTCTAGTTTTCCTGACAACTCTGCATAATTATAAGTCTTTCCAGTAAACCCTAGTTGTACTGATATTAGTGAGAATTTATTTCTCTCTCTTGAAACATTAATAGTTATAAGATATAAGGTCAGAGATCCTAGGAGGGAGTTTTAGCCAGCAAATGGAATTGTCAGTAAATAAAAAAGCTAGTTTAATACACAGCCTTATAAGTTGGTAGATGAAATCATCTTTGTGATGATTTTGAGCAGTAATCCAAGTGAGTGTGGCTCACAGTGATTTGGAGTTGATTGTATCCCTTGTTAAAGAAGGATGAAGGTTACAGAATGCTATAAATGACGTGTCACAGTAAATGGCAGTATTTACTAATCCTTGTATACAATCATTAATATTCCATAGCTATTGCAGAGGTACAAAGCATTTTTGTTTTACTATTTTAATAGTATAGTATATTTGACAAACCCAAAATGTCCATAAGGAAAGGATGCTGTACAGTAAAGAAATATATAAACATTTTATGGTAAAAATTTCTAAGCATGAACGTGCGCAGACACTCACACACACATGCATGCATTCACGTGTGCGTGTGTGCACACACGTGCACTCACAGATTTAATACATTCTTTTAGTAAATTGTACATGTATATTTATTTTACAAATGCAGCATAATCCTCAGAGCAAAAGTATTGCGCTTATCTATTTACGAACATACGACGGGGATATGTTCTAACATTAAGAAATAATATTTGCTTTACTACTTAAAGTTTTGCATAAAATAATTTTTTTCTTTCCTAACATAAGTAATGCTTTTAAAGGCCATTACATATTAAGATGGCTTCATGAACAAAAGGATGTACCGTAGCAAAGTACCTAGGCATAAATAAGGCTGACTGTGGTGCTGATTATTTTTCTGCAACAAAGCAGCTAGTCTCCTCAAGGGTATTTTCCAGGAAATTACTTTCTTAAACCTCTTACCCTACATAGACTTAAAAGTTCATGAAATGTACTGATATTTTGTCATGGATAACTATGTCAGAAATGGAATCAATATTACAACCTTGATAGGGCTATGAGTATTGGAAACTCCTGATTTTGATAAACTCCTCAAGGTTAAGAGACTGTATGATAACCTGTATTTTTGGGGTGTCATGGCCCTAAATCCTGTCCCACAAACAAATTACCATGCTGAGTAAATATTACTTTATATTTCAGTCTGGTAAATGACTTACCAGAAGCGACTATTTAATAAACATAGTGTACAAAATAGAATATAAGCTAAAATAAGTATAGAATATGAAATTATGTTTCCAAAGAAGAGAAAGACCTTCTTTCCCAATCACAAGCATCTCCATATTGCTACAGCCGTGCCATATTTTATTACGTTATACCTTTCCTGGGCACAAGACTGGATAAGGAAAAAGGTCTGTAGATATCCAAGTTCACATCCAGAAGTAGCAAAAGCCATAAACCTGGGAACAGTTACAGCTTAACTTTTAATAGAGGTACACCTTCTCTCCACAGGTAGGTGTTCACCGTGCACTTGGCTTCTAGAAGAACTATGAAGCCGTGTGTAACATGTTCCACTTGTTTTTAGTAGGAAAACTCTTCTTCACCATCACTGAGTGAAATCTTCAGGATGATACAGCCAGCAGCATGAGGGACAGAGTCACAGCTCTGCACTATTACAGAGGCTTGTTCTCTGAACCCCATCTCTGGGCTGAGTGAACATAAAAGGAGAGAATCCACCACTCCAGGTGTGACCCTCAAACTTTGCTCTATGCAGCTCTGTCTGGCTTCCATCCACATTCTGCTGTGTGATCTTGAAATAGTTCCTCGAATTAGGAATTACTCATTAAGCTTCTATGAAAATCCATAGGCACAGCTTCTACTGGGATATTTTTTTTTTTTTTTTTTTTTTTTTTTTTTTTTTTTTTTTTTTACTCAGGATGGAGTTGACTCTATGAATTCTTTTGGAGAGCCCTCAGTTTTCCTCTTAATAAATTGCCCTAGGCACCTTTCAGAAGTCAACTGAAATAGTCAGCCAGCCAGAATTCTCAAGAAAATTCAACATCTAGACTTTCCTTTAAAACCAGTGTTTTTACAGTCACTATTGCAATTGTCTTCTACTGTACATTTCCCTGATTATTCAAAATAATTAAATTAATAATAATTAATAATTATTAATAAAGCAAATGTAATGAGAAAGGGGAAGTGTAAGCTCCCCAACCCCTCGGTTTTTATAAATCTTCAACTTAGAGCAAAATGCTTAAAATGATTTTCTTTCTAGATGTCAGAACACCATTCGTGTGCAGCCATTTGTTTCAGGGTGGTACTCAGAGAAGGAGGAGGAAAGACAAAGGCATCTCCAACTTTGGCGGTATTAAACACTCTGGCTTCAAGTGACTCCCCAAATAAGGCCAGAGAGGAGGAATCTCAAGTCTGTTTTTCATGGGGTCCTTTGGCCCTGGCAAAGTAACTCTTTCACTGAGAGTCCCCTCTAAGGAATCAGGTGAAAGGCCATTTGGCACCAGGCTTTCCTTTCACTCCAGCTGCCTGTGAAGAGCACGGTTGCCAGGCAACCAAGTCTCAGGCTCTCTTTGTGCCTACATCAGACTAGGAAATGTGGCTGTTTTGAAGCTGTCTGTTGCAGAAACTAACACAGAAATAAATGCCTTTAGGTTTGGAAAACTGTATTTTAAATTCCTCACAGTAAAACTACACCATCCTTTCCAATTTTCTTGCTTCTGGGAAAAGACTATTTAGAGTGTAGACAGCTATATTTCCACAGGAAGATACCCAGACTTTGATTTCAAAATCAGGGGTAATTTCCATCTTCAAAGAAGAGCTATTGAGTGTCGCAGCTGCATTTCATCTGTTCCTTCCTGGTGGCTTGATCTTACTCTTTCCCAATTCTTTCACTTTTAACATTCTGCCCTCCCTTCCCTTCCATCTTTTCTGCAAGTCCCACTTCTCTGTGTCTTTCCTTTCTTCCTCTGCACTGAGATGAACTCCGTACTTATGTGTTCACCTTCAATTGATTGCCCGCGCACTGGAACAATGAGTTTGAGGGGAACGGAGCTTTTTCTAACAAAGCCCTTACTGAGGTTTTATTTCACCCTCGAATTCATTTGTTTTTGATTGCTTTTCCCTGTGGCTAGGGGTGGTTATAGGGAAATAACTAAGAATAGATTCTTGGGGTTTATGTGGACCCCTCTTATTACCCTGCTAAGGATCTACTATCACCTTCTAATGTGTTTGTTCACTGTGCTTCCTTTTGACTGTCTTGGCTCACTTGGTTCTGACATTAATGTAGACGGTTCACACACTACAGTATATCAGATTCCAAAGATTTCAGCAGACCACAAAGGAAGTGGAACTTGAGGCCCTGAAGGCTTGTGGGAAGCCATACAAAATTAATATATAAAAAATAAGCCACTCCCTTCCTGACTGGCATAAGAGAGAGACAATCCAGCTTCTAAAGGTGACTTAAATATATAACCCTGTGTGGAAATTTAAGGTAATAATGAGTCCTGTGACACATGAAGTTGTATATAGAGCTACAGATAACAGAGAGTTCTAGAAAGGCCCATCGTGCCAAAGAAGAGTAACAGTTCAAGAGGTCCTCTGAGTTGTTAAGGCTTTTCTTTGCTCTGGCCTGATTCCCCCTTGGAAGATAAATGTCTCTCAATAAATGTCCTATTTCTGCTGCAGTTGGGTGTCTCTGTTTATTCTTTGTTTAGGGACAAGGACCTGGAACCCTAACGAAAGTGTTCAGCAAACCCTGAGGGCTAAAAGCATGAGACAGGCTTCTTTTCCTTTATTTCTGGGTCTGGAAATGATTCATAGAGTAAATGTGAACACAATGACGTGGCTTCATTTTATTATATGTGCTGTGCTTAGGGTTGTTGGGGAAGGACTTGATAACGCTGAGGGTAAAGAGGTCAGTCCTCCTGGATGCTCTACTAGGATAGCCATGTACTGGCATTTTCTGGATGACCTATGGTGACCTTGTCATTCATTAATCCCCAGAAAGTAACAAACAGCGAGTACATATATGTATTTATCCCTTAAGGATTTGTTTCACTATGGAAAATTGAGCTATGGAATCACCACCTAAAACACTGCTGGAGGTAAATTCATATGTCAGAATTATAAAGACGGGCTTCATTGCTAATCACGGCAGGAAACACTGTTGCCCATTTGAGCAGAAATGTAACTAAGCACGCACATGTCTAGAAACTGTAAGCACAATATTTTTTCTTCCCTCTTAATGCCTGTAGTAATTATTCATCTTCTCTATTGCCCTGAGTTTCTAAAGCAGTGCTAAACATCACGATCAGAAGCAACGTGGGGATAAGGCACCCATTTGGCTTAAATGTTCTGAGCACAGAGGAAAGTCAGAGTAAGAACTCAAGCACGGTAGGGACTGAAACAAAGGACACGGGAGAGTGCAAATCCTGTCTTGCTCTTGGCTCACATTTAAGCAAAGACTTCTCTTATTCCTCCCTGTGAGCTGAGCTCTTCCCCATCAATCATCAATCACGAAAGAAATCCCCAGACTTACCCACAGGCCAGTCTGATGGAAGAAGCATTTTTTTTTCAATTAAACTTTTAGTTACTCTAGTTTTTGTCAAGTTGACAAAACCCCAACACATCTATTAAAAGCACCATAGAAATGTTATTTCCCTTCTTCTACGATAAAAATCAGAAAACCATAAGGTAGACCAGAAAATAAAAGCCATAGTTTTTAACATGAGTTAACATGGGCTTTATGTTTTGAGCAATTCTCTTAACCTTGGCCATAATTTACCTTTTGTAAAGTTGTATCGTTGTGGTAGACAGCCTGTAAGACACATTTACTGTTAGAATTCTGTTACTGATTTTAAAAATCACTAAGCTTTCCAGTGAATGTTATTTAGGGAAACAACAAAATGGCTCATTTTTAGCTGGTAGAGTTTCTAAATTTAAAAAAATTCAACACACTTGTATTTGCTAATTGAACTATTTTTCTTTAGACATGCAAGTTCAAATGTGTAGATGCATTGGACTTTATCGCTAGTGTTTAAAAGTTCAGTTTCTGTGAACTGCCTACATCTTAATGGAGCTGTGTAATATATTTGCATGATTTACTATTATAATCTTTAGACCTAGTTTACTCACCTGTTACTGGGGAATTGTAACAGATGCAGCTCACTGGAGCATTTAGAGGTGATTAATCACAGGAACCTCCAGTCAATAATTAGAATATTCAACTGCGCCCCCTGCAGGTGAACTTTCAGTATCACAGTGCAGGTGTCAACAGCGCTTCTAGGCTGTCATTTAAACATTTATTGGAATAAAAAGAACTACTTCACTTAGAAATCTCTTATTTTAAAATCTTTTTACTGGAAATTTTCTGCATTTACGTTTAAGGTGTATATCTTTCCCACAATCCCATCTCCTCTCCCCCTCCCATTGCCCCCATGAAGGTGCTCCCTCTCCCAACCACCCTCCTCCACCTCAGCACCTACACTGAGCCTTTGCTGGATCAAATGCCTTTCCTCCCATTGATGTCAGAAAATGCCATTCTTTGCTGCATATGTACCTCAGGCCATAGGTCTTTCCATGCGAACTCATGGGTTGGTATTTTAGTCCCTGGGAGCTGTGGTGGATTTGGATAGTTGATAATTTTCTTCTTCCCATGGGGTTGCAGACCCTTTCAGCTCCTTCAGTCCTTTCTCTAGCTTCCTCATTGGGGTCCTCATGTTCAGTCTGATGGGTAGTTGCAAGCATCCTCCTCTGTATCATTGTGGCTCTGGCAGAACCTCTGAGGAGACATCCATATCAGATTCCTGCCAGTAAGCACTACTTGGCATCTAGTAGAACAAGAACTAGTGCTTGTGTTTATTGGGCACATATGGGGTGTATCCCCAGGTGAGGCCATCTCTGGATGATCTTCTCTCCAATCCCTGCTCCTCTATTTCTCACTTTATTTTTTCCCATGAACGTTTTGTTTTTCCTTCTAAGACAGAATGAAGCATTTACTTTCTGGCTTTATTTCTCTTTGAGCTTCACAAGTTCTGTGGATAGTATCTTGGGTATTCCAAGCTTTTTGGGCTCATATCCTCTTATAAGTAAGTACATATTAAAATCTAATTTCTATAACTCTTCCAGTTTACTCTGCCCAGAACACTTCTTTCTTCTGCTAAAACCTATGTAACAAGAGATGTCAATGAATCCCAAACCTGGTAGAACCAGTATGAATTAGCCTGATATTTAAGGGTCTTCTTAATATTGGTTCAGTTTATCTTTCTAAATTCATCCTGTAACTTTGTGTCACACACACACACACACACACACACATTCCTGAATAGAACTGCCCAAATATTCTGACAACAAGCTCTGAGCTTGACTGGTGAAGTTCCTAAAGAAGGAAGCCATGGTGAGTGTTTACAGTGGTATATCCATCCATTGCAACTTATTAAGTATAAAATATTTGTTTAAATGAACCATTTCTATCCAGAAAAAAATTTCCAACTTCACAGAACCATTTCCTTTTCATCTTTGTCTTTTCTCATTTGTTTTTCCAACATAATATGTTTAGTGATTATTTGGGAGTTCTATATAATGCACCTTGATCATATTTACTTTCCAGTCCTCTCTGGTCCATCCTCTATCCTTGTGACTTCCTTTGAAAAGAAGAAGGAGGAAGAGGAGTAGGATGAGAAGGACAAGAAAAAAGAGGAGGAAGAAGAGGAGGAGGAGGAGAATAAGACACCAAGTCCAATTTGTGATGCACATATACTCACTGGAGCATGGTCAAATGTTGCAGTAATTATTTAAAAAATAGAATGGACTTCTATATGAGATATTTCTTTGTCCATTTGATGTAATCTTATTGTGTAGAGGGTTTGTGGGTTGAGAATTGAATATATAAACCTGTATGAAAATCTATCGAGACTTAGAGTTGTTTGTTTTGGGATTTGGGGTAAAGAAACATCCCAGAATGGAGGCAGTAGGGCAGGCAGAGTAAACTGCCAAAGAAGGAATTTGTGAGAATGTGAGGGTGGCTCAGACAAGGCTCCATTCTAAAAATGGTGCCTGTGGAGTGAGACCTTGGGACTGATATAGAGATAAGCATTCTTTTTTGTAATATTTACTGCAGCAGTCTAACTCTCGGTGGTCAGTGCTTTAAAGAAAATAGAGTTCCTACCCACACAAGATTCCATCAAATGTGAAAAGGTACACTTCAGGTATCACAGTGTTGAGGATTTATTCTCAATGGCTTCATGTCTATACTATCTTAAGGGGTGAATAGGGCTTCTAGGAGTGAGGGGAGTTGTCACAGAAGCCTTCTGCTTCTCTCATGCTCAACTGTGCGTGTGCAGTTATCGATACCACTGCTAAAGAAGTTTCCTTGCCGTTTAAAATTTGCATGGATCATAGTCATTCACATGGCCTCTGGTGTCAGCAAGGACCACAGCTCTCAACATAATCTCCAGTGGCAGTATAGAGCTTGGCCATCAACACAGCTGCAGCTGTACCACAAGCACTATCATGTCCCCTGGAGCAGCACAGGTCATGGACAGCAACATGGCCTAGAGAGGCAGCATGGCTCATGGACATTTACATGCTTCAGACAGCAACAAAGATCATGAATACTCATGTGGTATTTGGTGGTAACACAGGCTACAGATGCTGATAAAGCCCCTGCCCACAGCAAGACAAAGGACAACAACATGGTCCACAGAGGCAGCCAAGATCTTGACTATCAACATGGACTCTAGTGGTAGCCTAGGTTATTAATATCGACATGGTCTCCAGAGGCAACACAGACCTTGGACATCAACTGGACATTGGGCATCAACATAGTTTGTATTAGCAGCATGAACCGCAGTCACCAGCATATTCTCTGGCTTCAGTGCAGATCATAGATACCAACATGGCCTCCCAGGGCATCAGAAACCATAGTGGTCTTTTTTGTTGACTGTGTAAAAATGACCAGAAGAGCCTCACTAAGGCTAAGGTGGCTGGCTGCACTGTATTTGAGTCTCTTCCTTTTCAATTGCGTCCTAGTTCTAGCATGAATGTGGTGGCTCCTGAGGTTTTGCTTGCTTCACATTAGCTTATCATTATGTTATATGTATGCTGGCAAACTGTCTTTGCTGTTATTTCTTTTACTCAAGGGGATGCTATTATTTCAACTATGTAAGCCTTACTTCAGGTATCATCTACATTCCCAAATCTTCTGTGGATTACTAATGATTGACTTCTGTCATATTTCTTCGTTTTGCTGTGAAAAAGAGAAATTTCTGTAATGAGTTAAGTACTAAACTATGTATACGTAGTAGGCTTTGGCAGATACATCTGAGACCAAGTACAAATTATTTTCCTTCTATACTCCATTCATTATTGTTTTCGTCTTATGACCAGAGTTTCCATAAAGTATACTGTGCTGCCTTTCGAATGTCATAAACTTTTATCTCCTCACAAACTGAAGTAGTTGATGGTGCCCAGCCACTGCTTGTATAAATTAAGACTAGAGAGATGATGTGCTCAAGATTCAGTCCTTAGACTTGAATTCATCCCTCTGTGACTCCAGACACCCTGCTAATGGAAAAGTCAAGTAAATATTACAATTCTCTATGCAGAAAACTATCTAAAGAACTTCTCTTTTTCTTGACAAGATTCCCCTCTGGCATGGAACTTTTGCTTGTCTCTCTTCAGCCACCCATGTCCTGAGATGACAGATATCTTCAGGCAGCTCAACCATGGAACTTCCTAAAATATGTGTTACTAAGAAGATCTCAATGCACTGCCTTGGTGTGGGTCCTAGAACTCTATATCTTAAGAAAACCAAAAACGATTGCTTTAGAAAATTTACGAGCTAGATATGCTTAAGGAATTTTTGTAGAAGTATTTATAAATAATAGCAAGTATATAATACATGGATCTAAAACATATTGTCTACCACTTCTGTTTCCAACCTCTATATTTTGAAACATTTTGTAATATATTTTTTCAATTGACATCCACTACTACTTTATACATTATACATTATGTATGGTGAATTATACATTAACCATCACTTCATTTTTGCCAGAGGAACAAACATGGCTAAAAGAAGCCATCTATCTTATAAATAGTAAAGAGAGTCTGCCTGGCTGAAAGCTCATGCCAAAGTTATGAAAAAACCATCCAAGTGAAAGGCTAGCTAAAGACACTGCTGTAATATGGACTGGAGAATACCACATTGGAAGCATTGGAAGCAAACAGAAGAGTATGAAGGGGTTGAATGGCTTAGATATCGAGAGGTACTCCCTGGGTTTGTACAGATCTTCATTTCTATTCTCAGCAAGGTCAATGTGAGTAAGAAGATCAAATAATAAGGCAGAATTTAGAAAAGGAAGGGATAGGTGGGATGTGCAGACATACAGTGTATGCCATTATTTAATGAGTTTTCATCAATGACACCAGTAACAATAGCAACAAAGATGTAGAGAAAAGAACAATCGTCATTGGCATAAAGAACTACATTTGCATTTTTAGAGATAGCCATGAAAATACTAATGACAAAGAAAGGAGAAGAAGGGTAGCTGTTACAGTTAAAATCAGATAAAATTAATAAGACAGGGTTGAGAAAAAGACTCGGGAAAGATGTGATAAACACATTAGCTTTGACTACAAACACCTTTCTCGGTTAGCAGGGAATGGAAAAATATTTGCACACCTATGGATACAGATGTGGGTATCCAGTTAGTAATATAGACAAGAATACTCATGTATCAAGAAATAAAAAGTTGAAGTGACTTATGAGAGATAGAAGTTATTTCATGTGGTGAGAAACTGTAGGTGCTTTAATCAAAATGATGAAAAGTTGGAGTAGCTATTTTGAGGATAGAGAGAAAAAGTTCTCCATAAATATGTGAAAAATGGCCTAGACAGGTTTCTCAGTGTTAAAGTATACTAGATGCTCTTCCAGAGGTTCTGAGTTTAATTCCTTTTTGTACAGCCACATCTCATGACCATCTGTAATGGGATCCAATGTCTTCTTCTGGTGTGTCAGAAGACATCTACAAGAAAATCTAAACTATAAAATCAAAAAAATAAAGATGGGGAAAGATTGAGATGGGGGTGAAAAGCCCTTCTGAAAGTAGCACATATCTATTGGGGAGTCACCAGTGTGTGTTATTGTGTGAGTTGTGTGGATTGGGACAAAACTTTGAGTGTGTGAAAGGTAAAGAAAGGTGTCCTGGGCTTGTCTCTCATATCATAGAGACAGGATAAAAAGGGTGGAAAATAAATCAGCGACTACATGAACATAAAGAAAATCTCAAAAGTGCTGGGAAAAAAGTAGGCCAGGGCTGAAAATGGAAGCTAGAAGAACCTAACAGAGTTTTTATGTCTTGTACAATATTGTATTTTGAAAATATCTTTTGTATTTAAAGAGACTGAATTTTTGCTGGACCACATAATAAGTTAATAATACTCCTTGAGGTTCAGTTCAGAATTAACTGCTATTCTATGGTGAACTCAGACTATTTTAGTCTAACCTCCTGTTTAAAACAATGTAACCAACCTTACTATGTTTTAGATTTTTCCATGTAATCAGCATTTACAATCTAAATCAGTATATATCTTTGATCATAAATTATATGGTGTTCTATGCCCTGCCCTACAGTAATCTATGTGTGTATGCCTAACTGTGTGGCAGTCATTATGGAAAACAGCCAAGAGGTTGAACGAAACCTTAAAACAAATATTCATCCATCAGAAATATTGAAAACAATGTGGACACAGCATGATAAGGTCTGTTTTCAGAGGTCAGTACAGTTTCTTCCCTTGTAAAAACTCTCTCAGAGATTTATGCAATGAATTCCTCTTTTCTTTCCCATGTCATGTGTTCTGTGCTGTTCAACAAAATAGAAAACAAATTTCCTTGTTAGTGACAGTCAAATCAGACAGCATTCAGACTGGCAGACAACAGGTGGGCCAGCACTGGGAGACTACAGGCTGAAGACTCAGTGGGAGAAGGAGAGAATTTCAATTTGTGCTCACTCTTGGCCAAATTACTATAAGTAGAACTGCTTTGTTTTTAATCCCTTAGTTTGGCAAGGATAATTTTTAGTGCCTCTGAGGTTATCTTTTGTATATTAACCAACACAATGTATTATTTAAAAAATAAACCCAAAAAGAATGAAAGGCTTTAGTTCCCATCATTTATATTTACATTGTCATGTTAAAATTTTAAATAGGTGAGACAGTAAAGAGTAAAGTATGATTCTGGTTTTGTTTTTCTTGGAGGTTTTCAGGATTAAGTGGACAACTTCTTTTTGAATTCTTTCCTTCAATTTTGAGAAATTTCGTAGAGAAGGCAAGAAGAGAACAAAGCTTACTGGAAATCTGAATTGATGGCCTTTCTACATGACCTACTTACAGAGACTCTGAATAGATCCCAAAGAATCTGTATTTAAATGTCTAAGTGATTCCCCATACACATGATTATCTCTAGAAAACACGATTTTCATAAGGCACTCTTTATCAGGTATTTCTCGTTAATTCACCAGCCTGCATTTAGGACCATTGAACTAACAATGTATAGCTGCTAGGTTTTGAGATTGTAACAGAAACCAGTGATTTTGGTGTTGGACTTGGTCATTTCCTAAATTTCTTTCTTCCACGTAGTTCCGTATATGTACCTGTACATACTGTGTTTCCACCCACTGTTGAGAGGGACACAGCAAATAATGTAAAATGGGAAGGATAAAATAAGGCTAGACATTACAGTACTAGACAGGAAAGGTTAACAGGAAAAACTCCAAACATTGGAGGTCATTGAAAACAAAAAGTTGTCCTGGAATACAGACAGCTTTTGAGAGCAAAGAGATTTTCTACTGTGCTAATGGTGGCCGAAGTTCACTGTTTCACATTTAAATTGAATCAGACACTTGGCAGATGTCTACATATTTGGAAGCTACCACCATATATTGCCATGTATACCTTTGCTTTATCGGTTGCTCTGTAATGAATTATTAATGAATGCCTTCTCTTTTCACTGATGTTTTCCCCTTAGTTCTGCCACCCCACAAAGCATGTGTTTATAATTAAAAAGAAATACATTTTGACATCCCAATACCTAGAGACGAGTAGAGTGTGTATTAGTTTTTTCAATATTTACTGATACTTTCATGGAACAAAGGCACAATTCTGCATCTAAAAATCCCTCCTCAGTGGTAAAGAAATCAGGTATTAGCATACTGAGTTATCCAACATATGAAAAATGAGCACTTTTATGGATGGAAAAAAATTACAGGGAACATTTTCATCTTGAGGTCTACCTGTGGCATTCTAAATTATAAGCAATGTGCATATTTTTAGAAATAGGCTTTTGAAAATAAAATATCTCTGATATGTTTTAATATCTGAAGAGTGCATTTTTTATAACTTTACTAGTTATATTAGTTTAACTTGATATGATGACACACCCTTATCTCTGAACCCTCACCTCTCTCCTTTGTAGATTTATGTTCAGGCGATATATAATTGGACAGTGGAGAGGTAGGCAGAGAACAGGTAGGAAAACTGAAGAGAAGCAGAGATTGAGGGAGAAGAAATCAAGATGGAGCTGGAGAAAACAGACCTGAATTCTGGTGGCTGTAATTGGCAATAGATAGATAGGGATATTTTAAGGGATCAGTATGTCATTTTATCTCATATAGAAGGGCAGTGTGTATTTTTGTCCATTTGATGTAATCTTATGATACAGAGAGTTTGCAGATTGAGAATGTAATCTATAAACCTACATAAAAAACAATTGGACTATGGAGTCATGTTTGTGATGCGCAGTAACCACCACCCAGGACAGAAGCAAGAGGGCAGGTGGAGTGAACCGCCTGGGGAGTCCTATGGAGAGGGCACCTTGGACCAAATAACAGAGTTCATGATATAGTCTATACTAAAGCGGCACCCTTGGAGTGAGACTGTGGGGGCTGAAAAAGAGACAAACCATTCATTTTAATATTTACTGCAACAGGTGGCTCACCTACATATTAGGCAAGAGTCCATGAAAGGGATATGGCTATCAGCCTAAGAGTTAGTTAGAAAGTTTTTATTTTCTAAGTAAGAGGAGGCCAGCGCCATGTTGAGTCATGTGATGTCTAAAGCAGGGGAACCTTAAACAGAACAAACACAGAGACAGAGACCCTATGCTGTCAGTCTGTGCTGTTCTGCCGTGAAAAGGCAGGCGACCATGAACACAGAGAAAGAAAGATTAGTAGCTGTTTGATTCTTTGACAACATTGTTTTCAAAAATTAAAATGCATATTTGTTTGTTTTAAGATGGTAAAAGAATTTATATTCAAGTCAAGTTTTGTGTTTTGTGTGCGTGTGTGTGTGTGTGTGTGTGTGTGTGTGTGTGTGTGTGTGTGTTAAAAGAAGAGATTACAGAGTTTGCCACAATCATGTGGGAATTTTCACCTGTGATTCGGAACCAGCACTATTAGTGGAAGAGACTGTCCTTTTTCCATTGAATGATTTTAGCTCCTTTATCAAAGATCAAGTGACCATAGGTGTGAGGGTTCATTTCTGAGCCTTCAGTCCTATTCCATCAATCTTCCTTCCTGTCTCTGTACCAATACCATACAGTTTTTATCATGATTGATCTGTAATATAGCTTGAGGTCAGGGATGGTGATTCCCTCAAAAGTTTTTTTATTGTTGAGAATAGTTTTTGCTATTCTGTTTTTTTTTTTTTTTTTTTTTTGTTGTTATTTCAAATGAATTTGTGAATTGCTCTTTCTAACTCTATGAAGAATTAAGTTGAAATTTTGATGGGGATTGCATTTTGAATCTGTAGATTGTTATAGGAAGGAGGGCCAGTTTTACTATCTTGATCCTTCCAATCCATGAGCATGGGAGATCTTTCCACCTTCTGAGGTCTTCTTCTTTTTGGGTTATAATCAGAAAAGTCAACACTGGTTGGTTTTATTTGCTCTTTTGTTTTTTTTGGTTAATTTATTTATCTGCATTTCAAATGTTACCTACCTTCCCAGTTTCCTGTCAGCAACCACCCTAGTGCTTCCCCCTTGCTTCTGTTAAGGTGCTCACCCACCTACTCCAACCTCACTGCCCTATAAAACCCCACTGTTGGGGAATTGAGCCTAAACAGGACCAAGGGCTTCCCCTCTCATTCAGTCATGCCAGATAAGGTAATCCTTTGCTATCTATGTAGCTGGAGCCGTGAGTCTCTCCATGTGTACCCTTTGGTTGGTGGTTTAGTCCTTAGAAGCTCTGGGAGGTCTGATTGGTTGATATTGTTGTTCTTCCTATGGGGTTACAAACCCTTTTAGCTTCTTCAGTCCTTCCCCTAACTCCTCCATTGGGGTCCCCAAGCTCAATCCCATGGTTGCTTGTGAGTATCTCCATCTATTTTGGTCAGGCTCTGGCAGAGTCTCTAAAGGGACAGCTATACCCTGCTTCTGTCAGCAAGTGCTACTTGACATCAGCAATTGTGTCTGGGTTTGGTGTTCTTTTGGTTTTAATGAGTAAATTCATGGGTTGCCCAGCTTAGATTCTAACAATTACCATAATCTGCACCTTCACTCTCTCTTGGCTCTGTTCATATTTTGTCAACTCTAGCTGCCATACCCAACTATTTACCATCTTGTTTCCATTTTTAGACTTTCTTTTAACATGTATGCATGTGAGGCCTAAAGTCTTTCTCCATTGCTACATACTTTATCTACTTAAATTAGTTTCAACGATTCTAACTGGACAAGTTAGGCAGCTTGCCCTGAAGATCCTCGGCCATTGCATTCTGAGTAGCTTACAGGTAGCTGCAACACCTGCTTGATCTTTTACAAGGGTCTTGTGGCTCTTGACTCTAGTTGTCAAAATTGTGTGGCGAGAAATATATTCACTGACCCATCTCTCCAGTCGTTTGTTTCTCTGATGAAGAGCCTCATCCTATAGCCTAGTTTGGCCTTGAACTCAGGTTAATACTCCTTCCACAGCCTCCTGAATATTGCAATTATAGAATAGCAACATGTCATTTTCCCGTTCTTAACCCAGGAGTGCATTCTCTGGTTGTAGAGGTCTGCCATCTTAATTTTCTAAAAAAATATTTTATTTACCTAAGAGTTTTACCTGTATGCAAGTCTGTGTATTGCACATGGGCCTGATGCTAATGGAGGAATGAATGCGTCAGATCCCTTAGAAGTAGTATTACAAATATTTGTGAGTTACTGTGTGGCGACTGGGAATCAAACTTCTATCTCCTGGAAGAAAAGCAACTTCTTTTAACCACAAAGTCATCTTCAGTTCCCTTGAATGGAAATCTCTAAAGTGCATCTATTAAAAAGAATAAAGAAGAGAAAGTAAACAGGAAAGATGAGAGGTCTGATAAAATAAAATAAAACAGAAACCTACATTCAGATAAAAATAATAAATTAAAAAAATAAACCTGAATTAGTGGCAAGATTTGGTGAAACCAGAAAACCTGAATTTAAAAGAAAATATACAAGGGAAAATATATTATGAACATTTATAAAAATAGATCTTTAATGCCTTTTAGCATCTGCTAATATGTATTAATTGTCAAATAGCCACATATTTAATTATTTTTGGATCATTATTTAGTTACATTTTACGTTGCACCAAAACACTCAAAAATTTGGAGGATTCATTACATATCAAATAGAAACAAAAACAAAAGTCAAGCGAACATATTATTATTTTTCTTAAATCTCCATGAACATACAACATATAAATTATATAGTGGAATTCATTAGTCAAGTATCAAAATTAAATTATTGGCTTGAACTCAATTCCTGTGAATCTACACTCTTGCTTTTAGTTCAAGTAAGTAACAAAGATATCAAAAATTAAGAAATGACACCTGTTTTTCAAAATAGTGATTTTTTTTCCTCAACCATTCCAGAATAGGCATTTCAATTCTTCGATTTCTGAAGCTTAACAGGTGTAGGATTGGGAGCCACTTGGATGGGGATAAAAAATGTGACTTATGTCTATGCTGAGAACCCAATGTGATATTTTCTAAAAGTGAGACAAATTGACATGGAACTCCCACACAGGGTTCCCAAGACTTTGATGCTGTGGTGTTTATTGTCTTTACATTTTGAGTACTAAAATATGCATGTGTTAAGACAATAATGATCTTTTTTCTTTAAACTACAATCTGAGGGAATGAATACAGACTAAAGGTAGGCAAGAGAATATAGGCTATTTTGAACAGAGGAAAACTGGCCATCCAACTCTTCAGATGTTTCATGGGGGCAGACCTTCCACTATGCGCAATGCAGTGTGCTACCTGATAAAGGCAGGCTCACTGCTAAAAGATGTTATCACTGTTCAGCTGTTGCTACAATTTGTAGCATTGCAGGTCCTCCAGGATTTGTATTTGTCCCTGTAATTCTTTAGTTTGAAGTCTCACAGTTCTTAAATGGGATATCAAAGTGTAATGGGCTCCCGTTTCATTTCATATTATTATCATTTTCTGTGAAGTCAGGCCAAACATAGTCACTGTTCCTTCAATCTTGCCAGAAATGAAAACTAGCATGTGGTCTTTACCTGAGTTTAACCTACAACCTGGCGTTACACTTAGCCATGCCCTAGAGAGTGTAAAGCAAAAGTTCAGCTGATATAAAAGTAGTATAAAGAAACAGATTTGAGGAGCTGAAAAGATGGCCCATAAATTAAGAGCAATTTAATTCTTGGAAAAGACTCAGATTTGGATCTTGTCAGCCACATGGTTGCTCATAAGCATCACTAACTCCATATCCAGAGGATTTGATGTTCTATGGCATCTGTGGCCAACAATCAACACTTGATGCAAATATATTCATGCTGGCAAATCATTCACATATCAAAAAATAAAATAAAAATATCTTTTAAAAATTTTTAGTTTTTTAGTAGATATTTTATTTATTTACATTTCAAATGCCACCTCCTTTTTTAGTTACCTCTCCATAAACCCCTATCTCATTCCCCCTCCCCCTGCTTCTATGAGGGTGCTCACCACCCTTCCACACACTCCTGCCTCTCTGCCCTTACATTCCCTACACTGGGCATTGAGCCTTCAGAGGACCAAGGGCCTCTCTTCTCACTGATGCCAGATAAGACCATTCCCTGCTACATATGCAGCTGGAGCCAAGGTTCTCCCCATGTGTACTCTTTGGTTGGGAGTTTATTCTATGGAAGCTCTGGGGGGTATGGTTGGTTGATATTCTTGTTCTTTTTATGGCGGGGTCAAAGCCTTCAGCTCCTTCAGCCATTTCTCTAACTCCTCTACTGGAGACCCTGTGCTCAGTTCAATTGTTGGCTGCAAACATCCATCTCTGTATATTTAATGCTCTGGCAGAGATTTTCAGGAGATAGCTATATCAGGCTATTGTCAGCAAGTATTTCTTGGCATCTGCAATAATGTCTGGGTTTGGTTTCTGTATATGGGATGAATCCCTAGCTGGCCATCTTTTTTTTCAGTCTCTGCTCCACACTTTGTCCCCATATTTCTGAATTTAGATAGGAACACTTCTGGGTTAAAATTTTTGAGGCGAGTGGGTGGCACCATCTCCCAACCAGGAGCCTTGCCTAACCTCTGGATATGGTTTCTACAGGTTCTCCCTCCTCTTTGTTGGGCATTTCAGCTAATGTCATTCCCATTGGGTTCTAGGAGCCTCTTGCTTTTCTGGCATCTGGGACTTTCTGGTGGCTATTCCAGTTCCCCATCCCCACTGATTCACACCACTGATCAATTTCCTGACCCTCTGCATATCATCCCTATCTCCTCCCATACCTGATCCCGCCCCCTTTCCCTTCTTCCTCTTTTCTTCTTCCCAAGTACCTCCCACCCTCTATCTACTGTCAATAACTCTTCCTCCCTTAAGAAGAAATGAAACTTCTACACTTTAATCTTTCTTCTTCTTAAGCTTCATATGGTCTGTGAGTAGTTTTATGGATATTCTGAGCTTTTGGGATAATATCCACTTATCAATGTGTGCATACTGTGTGTGTTTTTTGTGACTTGGTTACATCATTCAGGATGATATTTTCTAGTTTCATTCATTTGCCTAAAAATTTCATGAAGTCATTGTTTTTCATAGCTGAATAGTTCTCCATTGTGTAAATGTACCACATTTTGTGTATCAATTTCTCTGCTGAGGGACATCTGCATTCTTTCTATCTTCATATATATATATATATATATATATATATATATATATATATATATATATATATATACACACATATATATATACATATATATATACACACACACATACATACATATACATATATATATATACACATACATACATATACATATATGTTGAGGAATTTTTGGGTATATGCCCAGGATTGGTATATCTGGGTCTTCAGGTAGTATTATATCCAACTTTCTGAGGAACCCCCAGACTGATTTACAGAGATTTGTGGCAGCTCGAAATCTTACCAACAATGAAGGAGTATTTCTCTTTCTCCACACCCTTGTCAGCATCTGCTGTCACCTGAGTTTTTGATCTTAGTCATTGTGAGGTGGAATCTCAGGGTTGTTTTTATTTGTATTTTCCTGATGACTAAGGATGTTGAACATTTCTTTAGGTGTTTTCTGGTCATTCGAGTGGGGAAGAGCCTTGAACACCTGGGCACAGTGGAAATTTTCCTGAACAGAACACCAGTGACTTAGGCTCTAAGATCAACAATCAACAAATGGAACCTCATAAAACTGAAAAGCTTCTGTAAGGCAAAGGGCACACTGTCAATAGGACAATAAATCATCCAACAGATTAGGAAAGGATCTTTACCAATCCCACATTCAATAGAGGGCTATGATTCAAAATATACAAAGAACTCAAGAAGTTAAGACTCCAGAGAACCAAATAAACTCTATTAAAATGGGGTACAGAGTTAAACAAATATCCTTTTAAAAAGCAGTATATTTGATAGTCTTAGGTTCTGTGACACCTGCTTCTATTTAGCAAAGATTGAGTAATTCAACAGTGATGAGATATGTGTACACTAGAGCAGACCATTTTTCTAGTGTTACCCACTCTCATAGATTGTTACACTGTCTACCACACCCTCCCCTTTTTTCTGATGTTTCTGGTACTGTCGTTTACTTAAAGTTTTTTTTTACTTAAAGCATTTTTACAATTCGTAATTCTCATGTTGCTTATGTGACAGCATGTCTTCCCTTCTAGACTCCATGAAAGTAGAGAAAAACTGGATCTCAGTAACAACAGTGCTTGAACCATGACATATACTAAATATGTAGTTGGAAAATTAATGAAAATTTTTTATTTCAGACCACACTGAATAATGTCTCAGTCTGAAAATTTACCTTTGCCTGGTAAATTTTCAGTAAAATAGGTTATTTTCAGTAAAATAGGTTAGGTAAGTTTTTATAGTATCTGAAATAATGAATTACTTATGTTAAACATATTTTATTAACAGATTACATAAGGAATATAATTAAACATAACATTAATGGTAGCAGCAAAATATAGATAAATGTGAAATTATTGCATTAAGTTTTCATTACAAAGATATGTATGTAGTGACTCATGAAATGTTTTATTCAAGTGTAACTAATAGAATTATTATGAAAACTTAAATATTATTTGAACAAATCAAGTTTAAGGATGGTGAACTTTAAAAGTAGATATGCCTTATTTTCTAACTTGAAATTAAAAAAAAATACCTTAGACTACAGTTTTTTTGTGTTCTCTGTATTTTAACGGAACACCACAAAGGTTTCCAAAAAGAAAAACTTAAGGGCAGGAATAAAGGTCCTAGACACTCATTTTTCCAGCTTATTGAGAATTTCAAGGATTAAAAAGAGAAGAAGAAGAAGGCAAGCAAAGTCCTGCATGTTGCTTAATAGCTGTCATGAGAGTCCTGAATATGGGCTGTACCAGTACCTCCAACTCCCATTGCTCTGCATTCTTAACTCTCTGATTTCTTCTCATTATATAAGTGATTGTTATGGACTTTTTGTGAGAATAACATGAGATTCTTTAGACTATCAGAGCAGGGCAAAACTAAATAAAACTTGAAATAATCAAAACACTTGATCACTAAGTTAAAATGCATCCATTTGTAGCTGTGACCATAATATAACCATGTTCTAATTGGTAAGGCTTCTGAAAGGGTCATCAAAAATATTATCTTTTTAGCCCTCTGGTTAGTGCTGGATGGTTTTTGTCAGCTTGGCAGAAACCCAACATAATTTGCAAATAGTTAGGAAAAGGGAATCACAATGGAGAAACTACCTCCATCAGATTGACTTGTGGGCATGTCTGGTGACTGATGTAGGAAGACCCATAACTTTGTGGACAGTGCCATCTCTAGTCACATAGGCATGGGCTATATTTAAAAAGTATCTAAGCAAGCCAGAGGAAACAGGCCAGGATGTAGTGTTCTTCCTTAGCTTTTGCTTCATTCCTGTAACATAGGTTCCCACCTTAAGTTCCTGCCTTGGCTTCTCTAAGAGCTAGAAAACATATTAGCACACCCTCTCCCTAATAACTGGTAGGTTTTTTGGGAAATAAAAGGAAAGAGTAAATGTATACACCAAAATACATATTTTATTCTGTTGGATGCCAGGAAGCCCGTTATGGTGTTATAGCCTTTCGGTAAACACACTTGCTTGCTAAAATGGGAGAATTCGCCCACTGAGGAAAACAATGAATGTGGGGGCTTTGTCACTTCTCTAGAGATGATTCCTGTGTAATTTTCAGCAAGAAATGATCTCTATGGGAGGTTGGCAACAAGAGAAAAAAGATGGATTTGTTCCATTACTCTTATTCACCCTGTCAGTTTCTCAGGGAGAAAGTGGATAAATAATATTCAGGCCAAACTCCATAGCTTGAACCATCTAAGCACAAAGCCAAGAGAAGGATGCTTCCTCACCTACATCCAATGAACACATATTTAGTAGCAAGATCTTAAGTTCTATCTATACCATGAGTGGGAACAAGGTTGATTGTACAGTTCTGGAGCAAGTTTGCATCCACAGCATGACTCTGGTTTTTGCTTATAGTTACAATTCTCTCAGTTAAAATTAGAAGTTAAATACAATATGCCTCTAGGAATGCATCTTACACATCCTGAGTTGAGTTCTTAGGTTCCCTTTGCAACAACAACGATTAAAAAAAAATAAACCCTTTATTTATCACAATGGCATAATATATGCAAGATATTCTAGGGCAATGGTGGCACAGAGCTTGTAGAAGTAACCAATCAATATATGGTTTGACTACAGGACCATCCCAGAGATGGAACCCCTATACAAGATGAGGCAACAGCCTGTGTATCCTGGTTCCTGGTTGTGACAGGGTTGAAACTCCGGTGTCTCTAAGGAACAGTGGGTGCTTCCCTAAACTCACAGGAGGACGGGCTTCTTTCACTTAGCTACAGCCCCCACTACAGCCTCCCGTAGAGAGGTTTGTGGCCATCAGTCAAGTAGAAGCAAGACCCCACCCTCAAATACATAGATGAGGTATTCCCAGCTTTCAGGCCAAGCCAATAGCTTTTGTCAGACCCTAACCCACCCAAAAACTGTATGTAGGAATCCTGTCCAGAAGGATTAAAAGTGTGCAAGAATTACTATGACGTCAGAAAGCTTCTGTCATAAGAGCTGTAATACTGCCCCTTGGGGAAGAGATCTGCTCTCCAAAAATTACTGCCAGAAGCTCCCCTGAGCCTCTCACTGGCTAGTCAGCCTCCTGCTGGCTCAACAACTGAAGTAACAGCAGTGAAAAGTGAGGAGGAACTACTCCAGCAGTGGAGGCAGAGGCAGCTTTCCCTCCCTACACGAGTAGTCTCCCCTTCATCTGAACTTGTGTACAAGGCCAGACCAGAGATCTCTGCAGAGAGCCTCCAGTTTGCAGGCTCACAATATAACACTGCTTAGATGACCAAGAACCTGTGACTAGATACCTCAGGGACTAAGTGTAAAATCAAATAGTACTTTGAAAAAAGAAAGAAAGAGGAAAAAAGAAAAAAATGTAGTGAAAAATGACTCCTAATGATATATTTTACTAGACTCGTGGATTCTTGCCTTGCTCAGTCATTATAAGAGAAACCTTTTCCTGTGACAGATGGGAAAAAATATATAAACTCACAGCCAGACATTACACAGAGAATACTCAGCCCTACAGGGGATGCTTCTGACACATCCTTCCACATAGAGCTCAGTGGACCCCATAAGAAAAAGAGGTTAAAAAAAGCATAAAAAGCAGAGAGGATGGAGGACACCAGGAAAGCAAGGTTCTCAAAATCAGCACAAATACTCATATGAACTCATAGAGACTGAAGAAACAGGTACCAGGTCATCTGTGTATATATTATGGCTTCCAGTTTACTTTTTTAAAATTTTAATGGGATTCCTGAGTATGTGGATGGTCTCTGATTCTTGTTCCTTCTCCTGGCCTCTTTTTCTTTCTGTTGGCTTGTGTTGTCTAACCCCAATGTGATAATTCCTGCTTTATCTTATATTTTATTTTGTTATATTAATGGAATGAATGAATGAATGAATGAATGAATGAAAACATCATCACTAAGGTAAATGTTAACCACTGAATATTTTTATACCTTTTGGGAGACAGAAAGTCAGATTTCTCTAATGGAGTGACATTAGGTATAACTGCTCCAGGGCAGGCCTTATGCACAGTTGACTGAAATATAATGATTTTGTGTGTGTGTGTGTGTGTGTGTGTATGTGTGTGTGTGTGTGTGTGTGTGTGTGTAGTTAGTTACAGTTTAGAGTTTTGTTTTATTTTTGGTTCAGTTTTACTTTTTTGTTTTGATTTGTTTTGTTTTAGAGGGTCTGTTGTTATATTTGGCCTTTGGTGTTTAAGAAAGAACTTAAAGTTATGTGGGTAGAGAGGAGAAAATGATTTGGAAGAACTTGAGGAGGAAAAGAATATGACAAAAATATATTTAAATTAAAATTGCTTTAAATAATGAAAGTATAATAATCTTTTTAAATGTTAATTTTCTGAGTATGTAGCTCAGTGGCAGATTATTTGACTAGGTGTCACACAGATGGGGTCCAACAACTACTTTGTTTTAAGAAAATAGTCGGGAGTATTAGATTCTGTAAAATAATGTAGATGACTTGAAAATATCAATTGAAGACCACAAATGCACCTTTTTATGATGTAAATTTAAAATGTGTTCATCTAATTTTTGGAGACCCTACTTTATCATGAGATAAATATATGTTTAGTATTATAAAATGGCGAATGTGGAAGGCAGCTAATGTAGCCCTGTGTGTTGTTTGGATACATCTCAAAAGCAATTGCTTTTTCTGTGCTTATGTACTTCTATATAGGTTTGTGCTTTTCATTTCCATGCTGGGTTGTCTGGACTCTACAGTATTAAAACTCTCACCTTGGATCTGGAACTCATTGAGATTGTCTAAAGACTTTTGAATGAGTGTCACAGAGAAGTCAAATCAATTAAGGAGTAAACAAGGGCTGTTGAGGCATCAAGGGATGACAACCAAAGGAAAATACAAAGCACATGTGTGATTTGAATAAGAATGTTTCCTATGGGCAAATGCATTTGAATACTTGGTCCTTGACTGCTGCTGCTGTTTGAACAGGTTGTGTTGGAAGATGTATGTTACTGGAGAAAGGCTCTGACAATAAACTCCTAAGAATCTGCTTGCAGCTAAATTAAAAAATAATGAACTGGTTTCATTTTGGAAGCAATTTAAAGGCAGCATAGTATTGAATCATTCTTATTATTGGTGACTTTTATGAAGTTCTACAATGAAGAAGAGCAAGAGGGCCGAAAAGAAATACAAAATGTACTGTTTAAAGAGAAAAGGAGCACTGGGAGGCTTAATGTTGTAGCTAAGCCTTGTGCTGAAGGAGATAAGGATATCAGAACCTATAAGGGGAGCCCAATTCAACACTGGAATGAAGGGAAGGATATTCTCAGAGCAATATCTCAAACAACTGATTATCCAGCTTGAAAAAGAAAGGCTAAGGCATTTTCTGACCCTAGGAAACACTGGATAAAATTTCTGCTGCTAATGTGACTCAATGAGTCCAGGCTCCATTCCAAATTGACAGGAAAACTCTAAAGATGTCATGCACAAGATGCTGGCCTTAGAAGCAGAAAGGTACATGATTGAAAGGGTTGTATATAATACTTTCATGGCTTCAGAAAGCTGCTGAGTCTAGGCAGTGCATGGTGGACGGGTCCCTGCATTATAGCACCAGAAATTCTGAAATGCGCATTGCATGAATCTGTAAGAGTAAAGCTTGGCTTGTTCCAAAACATTGGAGATGCCAAAGCAGTGGGCTATCTGCCAAAAGATATCTACAGACAGCATGAAACTGGCCCAAGAGAGATGTATGTGCTGCCATAAAAGCTAGTGGAGTGGAGCCATCTAAGCCCTTTGATATCAGACGTAGAGACAAAGGATTTGGTGTTTGCCCTGATGAGTGTTAGTCTTGCTTGGGCCGATTATTTCATCTTTATGCCTCCCTTCCATCCTTTTGCAATGGTCATGTATAATTGATGCCATTATATGTTAGAGCCATGCATCTTGCCTTTTGATTTTAGAGTGAAGTACAATTATAAGAGTGCCCTCTGCATCAAAATAGACCTTGCACTTTAAAGTTGAACTAAACCAGTTTTATGCTATGAAATTGCCTTTCCTCTATGACAGTGGCTCTCATCCTTCTTGACACTGTGACACTTAATACAGTGCTTCATCTTGTGCTGACCCCCAACCATAAAATCATTTTCATTGTATTTTAATTGTAACTTCGCTAAAGTTATGATTGTAATGTATGTATCTGATATACAGGATGGTCTCTGTAAATCTCTCTCAAAGAGTCATTTGACTATCTGCAAAAGGGTCATGACTGACAGGTTCTTTGTACTGAGAAATGGTGGGTTGAATGATACTATCTCCTCCAGTCTCATGTGTTTGAACATTGTTTTTCATTTGGTAGCACTGTTTGGATAAGTTTAAGAGGTATGACCTTTTTGGAGAAAGCATCTCACCAGAGGTACTTTGAGAATTTAAAGGCTTCTGTCATTTGCAGTGGCTCTCTGCTTCCTGTTTGCAATTCAAAACACGAGCTCTTAGTTTCATTCTACCACACCTGCTGTTTGCTGCCATTCATGTATGTCTGTTGTGACAGACTCTTATTTCTCTGGAATCATTAGCCTGAATAAATTTGGTCTACAAGAAAATGACTTGGTGCCTTTCTGGCACAGTGAGAAGGTGGGGTGACCACCATCAAGGCACAAACCCATCCGCAGACTGCTGTTGAAGACCCCAGAACAGCCCTGCAAGCAGGCTCCCACCTGAGCTCACAGTAAGCCCTAATCCCAGCATATACCCTTACTAGCTGTCCTGGGAGGGAATGCCTGGTGATCTCAGAAGACAGATAGTGTGTTACACTCTGGGATCTGGTTCTTTCCGGCTCTGCGAGAGTTCCTGGTGGCCACCATCAAGACTCACTACTTGTTCTCTGTTGAGAGCCGTTTGTGCCGCATCCAAACATGGCGCCGGCTTCCCGCCCATGACTCAGCAAACAGAGCCCAAGAGACATAGTGCGCATGTGCCACAGATGACACAGCCCGCTGTTGGGGCATGCTAATAAGTTATTGGAGGGCTCACCAATCAGGTAGCAACACGAGTCTCCTGGGCATATATAAGCAGTGCATTTTCCTTCCAGGTGGTTCCCGTGCTCAGAGTATTGTACAATAAAGGTTGTTCGCAGAAGTATCCTGTTGTTGCACGCCTTTTCCTGCTGGCGGGAAGTAGGGCGCGTGACAGTTCTCAGATGGCTGAACTCCTAGAACAGCCCCAGAAGAGCTCTTCCACCTGATCTCACGGAGACAGAAAGGAGTCACTGCCGACAGATCTCACTGACTGCTAACAAAGATCCAAACATCCAGAAACAAGCTCCTACCTGAGACACAGGCCGTCAGACTCACAGGACTGACAGGCTCCAATCAGATACAACAAGAACACCTAAGAAATGGAAACCAAGACGACCTGGCAACATCAGAACCTAACTCTCCCACCACAGCAAGTAGTGGATTGCCAAACACCAGAAAAAACAAGACTAAGACTTGAAATCATACTTCATGATAATGATGGAGATCTTAGAGAAGCAGGTGGATAACTCCCTTAAACAATTACAGTAGAACACACAAACAAATAGAAGATCTTAAAAAGAAAACACAAAAAAAAAAAATCACTCAAAGAACTATAGGAAAACACACCCAAATGGGCAAAGGAAATAAAAACAATAAAACACAAACACACACACACACACACACACACACACACACACACACACACACACCCACAGGTACAACCTTGGAGATGGAAAAACTAAGAAAGAAATCAGGAGTCATAGATGCAAGCATCACCACCAGACTAAGAGATGGAAGAAAGGATCTCAAGGGGAGAAGACAAGGAAAACATTGACACAGCAGTCAGAGAAAATGCAAAAACCAAAAAGCTTCTAATTCAAAACATCCAGGATATTCAGGACACAATTAGAAGACCAAACCTAAGGATAATAGGGGTAGAAGAGGGTGAAGGCTCCCAACTAAAAGGCACAGTAAATATCTTCCAACAAAACCATAGAAGAAAACTTCCCTACTTTTAAGAATGAGATGACCAGGAACATACAAGAAGCCTACAGAACTCTAAATAGACTGAACCAGAAAAGAGACCCCTGCTGACACATAGTAGTCACAACTCCAAATATTTAAAACAAAGAAAGAATCCTAAAAGCTTTAAGAGAAAGCAGACAAGTAACATATGAAGGCAGACCAATCAGACTTACAGCAGACTTTTCAAAAGATATTATGAAGGCTAGAAGATTCTGGATAGACATCATACAGACCCTAAGAGAACAAAAATGCCAGCCCATTTTGCTATATCCAGCAAACTCTCAATTACCATAGATGGAGAAACCAAGATATTCTAGGACAAAAGCAAATTTACACAATATCTACCCACAAATCCAGCTCTACAAAGGAAAAAAGGATGTAAAAATACAACACAAGGAAGGAAACTATACCCCCACAAAAGAAAAAAATAATCATGTAAAAAATCAAAAGAAGAAAAGCACACAAACACAAGTCTTCCTATAACAACAAAACTAGCAGAAAACAACAATCACTATTTGTTAATATCTTGTAACATCAATGGACTCAATTCCACAATAAAAAGTCATAGACGATTAGACTGGATCTATAAACAGGATCCAGAATTTTGTTGCACACAGGAAACTTATCTCAGAGACAAACAGACACTACCTCAGAGTAAAAGGCTGGGGAAAAAAAAACTTCCAAGCAAATGGTCCCAGGAAATAAGCTAGAGTAGCTAATCTAATATCAAATAAAATAGATTTTCAAACAAGAGTTATCAAAAAAAATGAAATGACAAATTTTACTCATCAAAGGAAAAATCTATCAAGATGAACTCTCAATCTTGAACATTTATGCTCCAAATACAAGAGCATCTACTTTCATAAAAAAAAAACCTACTAAAGTCCAAAACATATATTGCATGACAATAATAGTGGGAAACTTCAACACCCAACTCTGATTGATGGACAGATTATGGAAGCAGAAACTTCACAGAGACACAGCAAAAATAACAGAGGTTATGAACCAATTGCAATTAACAGACATCTACAGGACATTTCAGCCTAAAACAAAAGATTATACTTTCTTCTTAGCACATCTTGGTACCTTCTCCAAAACTGACCATATAGTCAGTCACAAAACAGGCCTCAACAGATATAAGAACATAAAAATACTCCCAGGCATCCTATCAGAGCACCTTGGAATAAGGCTTGTCTTTAATAACAACAAAAACAACAAAAAGCCCATATACACATGGAAGCTGAACAATGTTCTGCTCAATGATAATATGGTCAAGGGAGAAACAAAGAAAGAAATTAAGAATTTTTTAGAATTTAACGATTATGAAAGCACAACGTACCCAAACCTATGTGATGCCATGAAAGCAGTTCTAAGAGGAAAACTCATATCTCTAAGAGTCTCCAAAAATAAATGGAAGAGAGCATACACTAGCAGTGTGACAGCACACCTGAAATCTCTAGAACAAATAAAAGCAGATACACCCAAGAGGAGTAGATGGTGAGAAACAATCAAACTCAGAGCAGAAATCAACCAAATAGCGACAAAAAGAACTATACAAAGAATCAGCAAATTCAAGAGCTGGTTCTTTGAGAAAATTAACAGGATCAATAAACCCTTAGGCAGACTCACAAGAGGGAACAGAGAGAGAATATCCAATTAACACAATGAGATATAAAATGGGAGACATTACAATGGAAACTGAGAAAATTCAAGAAATTATTAGATTCTAGTACAAAAGGCTATACTCAAAAAATCTGAAAAATCTAGAGGAAATGGACAAATTTCTAGACAGATACCAGATACCAAAGTTAAATCAGTATCAGACAAACCATCTAAACAGTCCTATAACACCTAAAGAAATAGAAGCAGTCATTAAAAACCTTCCAACAACAACAACAACAACAACAACAGCAACAACAAAAAGCCCAGGTCCAGAAGGGTTTAGTGGAGAATTCTATCAGACTTTTTATAGAAGACCTTATACCAATACTCGTCAAACTCTTCCACAACATAGAAACAGAAGAAATACTAACTAACTCATTCTTCAAAACCACAATTACACTCATACCTAAACCCCATAAAGACACTACAAAGAAAGCGAACTTCAGAACAATTTTCCTCATGAACATCGATACAAAATTATTCAATAAAATTCTTGCGAACCAAATCCAAGAACACATCAAAAACAATCATTCACCACGATCAAGTAGGCTTTATTTCAGGAATGCAGGCATGGTTCAATATATGAAAATCTATCAATGTAATCCACCATATAAACAAACTCAAAAAAAAAAAAAAAAAAAACCCACATGATCATCTCACTAGGTGCTGCAAAAGCATTTGACAAAATTTACACTCCTTCATCCTAAAAGTCTTGGAAAGATTAGGAATCCAAGGCCCATACCTAAACATAGTAAAAACAATATACAGCAAACCAGTAGCCAACATTAAACAACACACGTGCACACACACACACATACACACAAACACACATATACTACCACCACCATCACCCATCACCACTACCACCACTATCATCACCACCACCATCACAAAAAAAAAAAAAATGTAAAAGAAAAAAAAATGATTTGACTATGGTGTTTTATTGTAATAACCAAACATTAATCAATATAACCCACCAGGCAGAACATGGAAATAGTGCTCTTCTGGACTAAGTAAACTTGTATGATGATTGGTTTCATAGGTATTGTGTCTTTAAAATATACAAAGTTTTTAATAGCTGAGTAGTAGTACTCCATTGTGCAAATATTCCATACTTTCTGTATCCATTCCCCTGTTGAAGGACATCTGTGTTCTTCCCAGCTTCTGGGTATTTTAAATAAGGCTGATATGAATGTAGTGGGGCATGTGTCCTTGGTATATGTTAGAGTGTCTTTTGGGTGTATGCCTCGGATTGGTATAGCTGGGTCCTCAGGTAGTACTATGTCCAATTTTCTGAGGAGCTGCCAGACTTATTTCCAGAGTGGTTGAACCAGCTTCAGTCCCACCAACAATGGAGGAGTGTTCCTCTTTCTCCACAGCAGAAGGGAGGATGGTACAGGGGTTTCTGGAGGGAAAACAGGAAAGAGGATAACATTTGAAATGTAAATAATAATATCCAATAAAAGAAAAATGTTAAAATGTTATAATTTCAAATGTAAAATAAAAGGATAAAAAACAGATAAAATGTTGATAAGCTATCCTAAATCATCACAGACTCAAAGCATGTAATATGAGAAAAACTGTAGGCTTAAAAACTTTAGTAGAATATCCACTTGCCACTGGACTACTGAACATTGTAAATTAGCCTGCTCCCACTTAGCATACTTACATCTGTTTATAGTCTGGTAAGTTTATCTGCACAAGGCCAATTTTATAATAAATGTTTGAACATCTTATTTAACTAATGTTGTCAACACAGACTACTTAGATCACAGGTCACTTGTCTACCAGAAATGAAGGGACAAAGATGGAGCAGAGTCTAAGGGAATGGTCACCTAATAGCTGGTCCAACTTGAGACTCATGCTGTGGGCAAGCGCCAGTTCCTGACATTGTTAATGATACTCTGCTATCATTGCAGACAGAAGCCTAGCATAAGTGTCCTGTGAGATTCCCCACCTAGGTGATACAAACAAATGCAGACACCCACAGCCAAATATTGGATGGAGCTTGGGAATTTGTATGGAAGAGTTTGGGGAAGGGTTAAAAGCCCTGGCGTGGACAGTGACTCCACAGAAAGACCAACAGAGTCGACTAACCTGGATCCTTGGGGGCTCTCAGATATTGAACCACCAACCAACAAGCATACACTGGCTAGACCCAGGCCTGCTGCAAATATGCAGCAGATGTGCAGGTCAGTTTTCATGTGGATCGTGCAACAGTTGGAGCAGGGGCTGGCCCTAAAGCTGTTGCCTGTATGTGGAATATGTTCCCCTAACTGGGTTTATTTGTCTGGCCCCAGTGGGAGAAGATGGGCCTAGTCATGTAGAGACATGATATGCTAGGATGGGAGATATTGAGGGGGACCTCCACCCTCTCAGAGGAGAAGGGAATTGGGAATGGGGCAGGGTCAGTGTGGGAGGTGTGGAGGAGGAGAGGCAGCAATCAGGATATAAAGTCAATAAATAAATAAGAAAAACTTTATTAGTAAAAGTAAAAAAGGAAAAGAACAAAATTTACAATTTGAGCTTCTACTAAAATTTATCACTTTCATGATATTACAAATTCATGAAAATCCTAAAATTCTGTCATCTGGAAAGTGAGGATCATCTGGACCCTGACCTTTTCCTCTCCTTTTCTCCTTATCCACTGTTAAGTGACCCCCAGTTAAAACCAATCAAAGGTCAGAAGGAAGAGCGAGTAGGACAGATGTCAGCAGCCCCGAAGCTCAGAGAAGATACTAAAGAGAACAACCCTGAATATGTTTTAGTAGCTATAGCTTCCTTCAGCAGATGAGATTTATTTTACTTCATGGGCAGACATTAAAGACATCCTTTATGGGTTTTTAAAGTACATTCTTTCTGTGATCTCTAGTCTATGCCTTACGCTCCTTTTGAAACCTGAGCTTCGTGAGGCCTGGCATGATTCCCTAGATGGGTTGAATCTTCCCGTTCTTCACTCTCTGATATTTTGTATATTCTAGTGCTTATAAGCTAGGTAGTAGAAATCAAGTGAGCATATACCCATTACTTTATTTACTAAGCATCTTGAAAGGCACACAAAGTCACCAGCTTTTTTAATTCTTTTCTTATTGTTTCTTCACCCTCTGCTAAGCAAACCAAAGATTTCTAAAAGTCTCATTTAACAAAACTACTAAAGACTCCCTTGGTTCCCAGAGGCCATTTGTCTTCTAGCCAAAAACCTTCATTCTGAGTTCTTCAAGATGGAAATGTGCCAGGGATCAGCCTCAGCTTGGAGAGAAGCTCTGAGAGAAGAGAGCAGCAAAAATGAACATCTTGAAGTCAGTTCTCTCTTGTTATTCTAAAAAGAAAAAAAAAATCCCAGGATAGCTCATCCTTTGCAGCTTTTAAGTGCATTCCTTTATCTTTCATATCAATTCATTCATTTACTCCACGTTCCCTTTTGGTTATCCCATGAATCAGCATCCTGTAACTCCAGCACCTTGATTCTTTGGAGACAGCAAACACACATTTTCTTTTAATGTAGCAAAAGAATTCAGAGATCTACATCCCTCTGTTAAGCATAGACAATAAACTAGCTGAGTGGGACCCTGTCTGGAAATTGCCATTTCTACCACACCTGGGTTTAAACTTGCTTTGTCTCCGGCTGATCCTGAAATTAGGAATCTGTTTGTCTTTGTAAACATAAACAACAACAACAACAACAACAACAACAACAAATTTACTGGATGGTATCTCTTTTGATCACCACTTCCTAAATCTCTTTAGTATTTTTCTGACAAGCTTGCTCATAGCACAGCTGCTTTTGTTCCTTTATATTCATGAAACCCTTCATAATTCATATTGCATCCTTACCTTTTGTATTATTGAGAAATTATATATCTTTGAACCTATGGGTTTAGAGTTCTTTTCCATAGCCTTAAGGACAATCCTGAGGGTCCCATCATTTACCATTTTGCTGAGACATTAGCCACATCTTCTCCTCTCAGACTAGTGCTGTTTCTGATTATCAGGAATCATTAATGTTAACAGGGAGGGCATTCTTTGAAGGAGGAATGTAAAGTATATACATATTATACAAACAAATCTTATATCCACAATAACTATCGATTCTCGTGGAGGCCCACAACTGTTGGCCCTGTCCCAGGGGCAGAAACCATGTCTTTTTGTCCTTACCAAGGCCATGCTAGACCAGCAGAAATGAATTCACATTCTGTTCCATTACTTTTCTGTTTCTTCTAATAATTGGAGTGCTCTATAAATAAATAAAACCTATGTCTGATTAGACTCAGCACCTTTGTGGGGTTAGAAGGGCCAGACTGATACTGACTCACCTATCAACACTGTTTTGTTTTTTGTTACTGTTTTTCTTTTATTGAAAAATGATTATTCTCTCATACTATATAAACTGCTTGAAGTTTCCTCTCCCTCTACTCCCTCAGGCCCTCCCAACTGCCCCTCCTCTCCAGAGCTGGCCTTTTTCTTTTTTCATATCTTACAAAAGAACAGGTTTCTAAGAGATAACAAGCAAACCTGGAAAAATAGATTATAAAAAAAAACGAAGCACACACTTTCATAGTGAAGTTGGACATGGTAACCCAACAGGAAGCAGAAGAGTTCCAAAAGCAGGCATGAGTGTCAGAGACCCACTTATTTTCTCCATCAGAAGAGTATAAAAGCATATGTGGAGTACCTGATGCAGACCTATATCCACTCCATCCTTGCTGCTTCAGACTTTTTGAGCTCACCTTGCTTGGTTGATTCAGAAGGCCTTGTTCTCCTGGTATCTTCTGCCCCTCTCGCTCTTATACTCTCCATGGAATTCCTGGAGCTCTGAGAGAAGAAATTTGAGGACAAACTCCCATTTAGACTCTCTTTCTATATAATGAAAAGGCTATGGGTCTCTGCATCTGTTCTCATTTTCTGCCAAAGGAAGCCTCTTTGATGTTGACTAGATAAGACACTGTTCTGTGAGAATAGCAGAACATCATTAGTAGTCATTTTATTGATACAATTGTTTTGACCAGTAGTGTTTGGTTTTACACTAGATATCTGGATATCTATCTGGTCTCTGCTTCTTGGTTATGTTAGGAGTATCACATACAGGTCCATCCTTGTGAGGTGGACCTTAGGTCAAAGCAGATATTTGTTGGCTGCTCCCATATCCTATGATCGCTTTAATTAGCATATTTTGCAGAGAGGACAGACTGTAGGTCAAAGGTATTGTGGCGGCATTGGTATCTATGTCTCCACCCCCTGCCTCCCCCCCCCCACACACACTTTTGCAAGCACATTCCTGCATCAAAGAGACTAAAATATAGGGGTGAGTGCTTCATGTATGTACTAGCTCAATTTCTCTATGTTCAATGAGTTGAGTGGTGTTGTCCTCAACAATGAAGACCAGCTGATAGTTTTCAGAGAGCAACCCTTTGTCTTAGCAAGAGTCTAGGTTGTTTAAGAATTTCCTTGGCCAACAACTCAACTGAACCCAACAAAGTTCTATCACTGAAAACCTTGACTGGCAAAAAAGAGACGGCCAGTTGAGAAAAGGTGTCCCTCATTACTAGGAATCTTCAATAGGCTCACCTTCAGAGATTCTAGGCAGTTTCCCCTGTAATAGGTTTCCACATTAACTCCTTCCAATTCCAGACATCTCTGTGTTCTCACCCTCTACTTTATCTTCTTCCTCCAGTTGATTTTCCAAATCTTATTTCCACCCTCTCCCACTCAGAGTAGATAAAATCTAATTTATTTCCACCTTTTAGGGAGATACATACATTATGCACCCCCCTTTTAACCAACCTCCCTTGGACTATGGATTGTAGCTTTTTTATCACTTATTTCATTGCTAATAAACACTTATAAGTGAATACATGTGTATTTAACTGAGTCAGAGATATCTCTCTCACTGTTTTTTTTCCTAGTGTCATCCATTCACCTATAAATTTCATTATGCCATTTTTAACAGCCAAGTAATATTCCATTGTGTAAGTGTAGCAATTTTTTAAAAGTCCATTATTCTGTTAAGGGACATTTAGGGTTTTGCAATTTCTGGCTATTATAAATAAGGTTGTAATAAACATAATTGAGCCAGTGTCTTTTGTGCCTAAGAATTTTATATCTTGGTCTGGAAGCAGATTGATTCCTATATTCAGGAATTGCTATACTAATTTCCAAAGTGGCTGGAGAAGTTTGCAATCCCACTAGCAATGGAGGAGTGGTCTCCTTGCTCCACAGCCTTGCCAGCATGAGATATCACTTTTGTTACTGACATAACTGGTATAAGATGGAATCTCAGAGTTGTTTTAATTTCCATATTCTTGACAGCTAAGGATGTTGAATATTTTTAAAATTTGTAAGCCATTTCCTTTTTTTTATTGAGAAATATCTTCTTAGATCTTACCATATTTTTTATTAGATTAGTTTCTTGCTTGATATCTATTTTCTTGAGTTCCTTATATATTTTGAATATTAATTCTCTATTAGATTATCCAATACCCCTCAAGACAAAAGTCCTACAGTGATTAGGGATATAAGAGATATACCTTAACATAATTAAAGCAGAAAACAAGGCTGGATGCCCACAGATCTTTTCCTCTCTCTCTATACTCCAGAAGCAACCTCCTACTCTCATCCCTTGGCTGTAACAAAACAGCAGCTGTAGCCTTCCTTCACCCTGTTTACATCTTTTGTAGATCTCACAAACCACCCTCTCCTAATTTCTCTCCACTCAATTCTTTATCCAACTCCAGAGGGCAACCCTTACTAACCCAAGAGCTGCATCTTCCAGGGCAACAAGTAGGCTTAAGGCAGATCTATTCCTCGTCTTCTGCTCCTGAGATTTTCCATTCTTATTCCTAGCTCTTTAGTAGAAAATCTACTGAGGTCTTCCATTCCTCTCTGACCCCATTTCCAGGGGATTGCAAAGAACTTCTTCAATCTTCCGTCCCCCAACTCACCCCAGTTACTCAGCCTCCAATACCAGCAAACATTCTTGGTGAACACATCAAATGATCAGGAAAGGAAAACTGGCAACAAATGACCACCACACTCTGTGAAAATCCAAAGAGAAGAGAGAAATCAAGAAATACAATAGAGGGAGGGGAGTTAAGACAGGATGGTCCATGAAATCCACAGGTCTGAGCTGTGGGGAGGGAAGGCTGCTGTTGGTATTCTATTGCAGCACTGGGAATAAGACTGGGGGATTTGGTTGGTAGAAACAGAGAGGAAAAGCGCATAGGCAGCCTACCTGGCTTTCTTGTTGCATGGTCTGTGGGTTAGCAGGGTGTTGTCTGTTGCAGTTGAGAGCTATCATTTTTTTTCTGCTAGACTCATGTATCCCCAGTGGTTGGCTGCTTGTGTTGGAGGGTGGGATAATGGAGTAAGTTGGGAGAAGATTGGTTGGATATTTTTGTACACAGTTGGGAGTGGGGTCAGAGAGGAAAGACAAATTGTAATGGGTTTCCTTCTGTAGCACTAGGAAAGACAGTGTGGGAGTTGGGTCTCAGGAACAGTAGGGTAGGTGTGGGTTCTCTTTCAGCCTACTTTCTGCTCTAGAAGGAGAACAGATTAGCAGTGTTTGCCTGCTGGTGTTGGGGGTCTTGGATCAAAGCAGCAAGTCAAGGGGAGGAAAGTTAGAAACAGAAAGATCTGTGGGATCCACAAGAGATTGGAGCCTTGGGTGAATGTTTGGGAGGCTGTCAAGGGTGTTCTGCTGTAGAGTGGTATATAAAACTGGGGGACTGGAACTGGGGGAACAGAGAAAAAATTATCTGTGATCAGCCTGCCTGGTTTTCTCCACTCTTTTTCAAATCACTCTGTATACCCCATGAATTGCTACATATCTGGTACCCAGAAATTTTTCAAAAACAAAGCAAGAATGTTTGTTCAGTGAATGAATAAATTACTAGGAACACACAGACATCTAAATATGACATATATGACAAATGAATGTAATTTAAACACTGTATTTCTTGGTTGAGGCCTTACATTTTAGGTATTGAATTTTTGTGCATTTATACATATATACTTTTTCCATAAAAAGGTTAGAAAGAATTATTTCATGATAGAGTCTTTATCTTATCATTGACATTTTCATATATCTCTATCTATATATTCTTCATTCCACCTAATAATCTTTTTAAAAATAATCATTTCAAGGTATAATGTGCTCCTTAGTTTTTTGTTAACATGACACAAGCCAGGGTTATCTGGAAAAAAGGAACTTCTGTAGAGAAAACAGTTTTATCAAATTGAACTTTAAGCAAGTCTGTAATGTCATTTTCTTGATTAATGGGTGATATAAAAGGATCATTAGGGATTGTGCCATTTCTGGAATGGCATTCCTCGATTGTCTAAGAAAGCAGCCTGAGCTAGCCATGGCATGGTGGATAAACCATTGGGCAGAGTTGTTCACAGAAGAGACCTCTTCTTCAGGACCTGCCTTTAGATTTGTGCTTGATGTTATTGTCCTGGTTTTATTCATAATGGACTATAAATTATAAGCTTAAACAAACTCTTTCCTCATCAAGTTGTTTTTGTTCATGGTCATTATCACAGCAAGAGGAACAATAGAAATTAGTACCAGGAATATTTCTGTGACTGGTCGAATCATGTTCTTTTGGAGATGATTGAGGAAGAATTTCAGAGCTTTCTTTGAGCTGGAAAAATCTATTGAGTGTTACTTAGTGCTTAATGGTTAGGTGGTTAGATCTGGTTTAGGAAAGTGGTTGTAGTAGGTTCTTATATAGGTGCACATCTTGACTTGCAGTCTAGGCATTATTTACCTTCTGTTTGGTGGGCCTTAATTCCTATTAGATAGCTGTTGGTTACTATCTTATTAGTCTTGTTCTATTTCAGTGAAGAGAAACCACAACAAAGGTAAATCCTATAAAAGGAAGCATTAGTTGGGGAAATGCTTACAGAGGCATAGGCCATTATCATCATGGAAGGGAGCATAGTCACAAACAGAATTTGTGCTGGAGGAGCAGCCTAGAGGCTAGATCCATAGGCTAAGAGCTGGAGAGAGGAAGAGTTAGGGAGGGGGAGCTTGTGTGGACTTTTAAAAGCTCAACGCCTGTCCCAAAAGACACACTTCTTCCAATAAGAAGTGAGTGCGCGCACACACACAGACACACACACACACACCTTTTGAAATTTTTTAATTAAAATACTGAGTATGTTTAATTAGACTGCTGATAATGCATACTGAGTCTCAGCCCATAATCAAGAGTAAGTCCATCTTTAGCCTACAGTTTAACCCTCAGCAATTACACCAAGTCACCCCACATGCTGATTCTTTCCCAAGGAGCTTCCATATAGAGCTGTAGACACATTCCTACAGAAAAAAACTACTCTTCTTTTGGGTAACACTATTTTCTGGACCTTGAAGAATTGAACAAATCAAGGAGACAGGCATGTTTCCTAAACTGAATTAATCAGAATTTCATCTGGAGGTTTTGAATTTAGGTGATGAAAGCCTGACTCAATTGTCAATGGAATGGAAAAAGAAACAATATTGAAAATCAGTTCCATTATAAGAAGCAGAGAGCCTGTAAGTTCTGTAATTGCCACACTTTCTATGCTTTGGGTAAAAACATTTCTTAGGATTTGAAAATTATATGTGTATTGAAGATACTCACAGCTACTCACATATTTTGATAAGTCTTTGTTTTGTTGCCAATAATCATTTTTTGGTCCTTCACAGGTTGCTTCAGTTTTTTTGTAACTCTGTCTATCTGCGTTGTTTTCCTTTCTAGACCCCAATTCTCATACCCATATTTCAGCTTCCGCAAAAACTATCTTTGAATTTCTAAGGCATGCTTTATCATCCTAAGTCTAGCATCTCCATTGTAACTCCCTTCATTCCTCATGCATACTGAGCTCTTATCACGATGTGCATGCTTGCTTGTTTGTTGCAGTGAGGAGACACAGAATAGGGAACCCCAACAATCCCACTCAATGGCAGAATATGAGAAATCTGTTCTTACTTTATGCTCTGTCAATGCACCCGCAATTTTTACCAAAAATGATCAGTCTTGGAAGATAGAATCTACTTCAATTTCTACTTAGAGGATACATCAAGGAACATTTATTGCAGTCCTAATGTTCCAGATACAACTGAGAGCAAATTCTAAAATTATAAATTGAAAAGAATAAGGTATATGGACCTTCTTTTTTTAAGGCTTTCAACACAAAAATAAGACAGGAAGTAAAAAAGTGAGATGCTCCGAACTATGTTGTGACTTGGCAATGCATTTTTTTTAACCATTCATTGTTGATTCCAAAATTTTGTGTGGCTATTTGCCAACCCTTAATGTTTTTGATGGCTACATAAACATACCAATTAGAGAATTTCTAAAGAACCTGTTCGACTATAAGATGAAAAATTCCTTAGTAATATAGAGAATTGTTATTTCCCTGAAAAGCAAACATGTAAGGTAGAAAATCATACAATAGAGTGACAGGAAAAATCTTTCTTACGCAGGAATGTTAGCTGAAAGAATGAGTCTTGTACAAGTAATGAACAGAACTTACAAACGTGTAAAATGTAATGAAATGTTTTAGAAAATGAAGAGAGTGGAATGTTCTAATTTTCAAATTGCAAAGAAATTATACTTAATGGAACATAAAATAATCAAAGCTCATAATGAAGGAGAAATTAAGTGAGTGCACATAATATGATGTGGAAGGGAGGGGAAGAATCAAAATAGAATCTGGCTATTTGAAGCAGCAAACTGATTTTCTAAAAGAACCAACTCTTGGTTTTGTTGATTTTTTCAATGGTTCTTTTTGTTTCTATTTGGTCTATTTCTGCCCTAATGTTGACTATTTCTTGCCATCTACTCTTCTTGGGTGTATCTGCTTCCTTTTGTTCTAGGGCTTTTAGCTGTGCTGTCAGGTTGCTAATGTAAGCTCTCTCCAGTTTTTTTTTTTTTTTTTTGAAGAACTTAGGGCTATGAGTTTTCCTCTCAGTACTGCTTTCATTGCATCCCATAGGTTTGGGTATGTTGTGTTTTCGTTTTCATTGAATTCTAGAAAATCCTTAATTTCTTTCTTTATTTCTTCTTTGACCCTGCTATCGTTTAATAGAGCTTTGTTTAGTTTCCATGTGTATGTGGGCTTTTTGTTGTCTTTGTTGTTGTTAAAGACCAGACGTAGACCATGGTGATCTGAGAGGATACATGGGAGTATTTCAATCTTCTTATATCGATTGAGGCTCGTTCTCTGTCCAATTATGTGGTCAATTTTCGAGAAGGTGCCATGGGGTGCTGAGAAGAAGGTGTATTCTTTTACTTTAGGATGATATGTTCTGTAGATATCTATTAATTCTAGTTAGTTCAAAGTGTCTGCTAGTTTTGCAGTGTCCTTGTTCAGTTTCTGTTTCCATGATTTGTTCATTGGTGAGAGTAGGTTATTAAAGTCTCCCACTATTATTGTGTGGGGTGAAATGTATTTTTTGAGCTTTAGTAGGGTTTCTTTTATGAATGTGGGTGATTTTTAATTTGGAGCATATATGTTAAGGATTGAGAGTACCTCCTGACAGAATTTCCTGGTAATGAGTAAAAAGTGTTTTTCCTTATCTTTTTTGATAACTTTTGGTTGGAAATTTACTTTATTCGATATTAGAATAGCCACTCCAGCTTGCTTCTTGGAGCTGTTTGCTTGGAAGTTTTTTCCCACCCTTTTACTCTGAGATAGTGGTCTGTCTTTGTCTCTGAGATGAGTTTCCTGTATGCAGCAAAAGACTGGATTTTGTTTATGTATCCAGTCTGATAGCCTATGTCTCTTTATTGGGGAGTTGAGTCCATTTATGTTAATAGATATCAAGGAATAGTTGTTTCTGTTTCCTGCCATTATTGCTTTTGTGGGTTGAGTTGTGTCTGTGTCTTTTTCTTCTTTTAGTTTTCTTGTTTAGGAGTTTTCTTGTTTTTACTAGGCTGTATTTTCCCTCATTGTATTGGTTTTTCCACCTATAATTTGTTGTAGTGCTGGGTTTGTGGTCAGATATTGTGTAAATTTTGATTTGTCTTGAAATATCTTCCTCTCTCCATCTATGGTGATTGATAGTTTTGCTGGGTATAGCAGCTTGGGCTAGCACTTGTGTTCTCTTAGGGTGTGCATGATGTCTGTCCAGGCTCTTCTAGCTTTCATAGTCTCTGTTGAGAAATAGGGTGTGAGTCTGATTGGTCTGCCTTTATATGTTACCTGACCTTTTTCCCTTACTGCTTTTAGTATTCTTTCTTTGCTTTGGGCACTTGTTGTTTTTGCTATTATGTGTTGGGAGGTATTTCTTTTCTGGTCCAACCTATTTAGAGTTCTGAAGGCTTCTTTTATGCTCCTGGTCATCTCATTCTTGAGGGTAGGGAAGTTTTCTTCTACAATTTTGTTGAAGATATTTACTGTGCCTCTTAGTTGATACTCTTCTCCCTCTTCTATTCCTATTATCTTGAGGTTTGGTCTTCTCATTGTGTCCTGGATTTTCTGGATATTTTGGCTTAGGAGCTTTTTGTTTGTTGCATCTTCTCTGGCTGTTTGGTCTATGTTTACAGTGTTGTATTCTGCCCCTGAGATTCTCTCTTCCATCTCTTGTAATCTATTGGATTGATAAACCCCTAGCCAGACTAACTAGAGGGCAAAGAGAGAGTATAAAAATTAACAAAATCAGAAAGGAAAGTCAGACATAACAACGGAAACTGAGGAAATTCAAGAAACCATCAGATCCTACTACAAAAACTTATACTCCACAAAATTGGAAAATCTGGAGGAAATGGACGAATTCCTAGACAGATACAAGATCCTAAAGTTAAACCAGGACCAATTAAACCATATAAATAACCCTATAACACCTAAAGAAATAGAAGATGTCATCAAAAGCCTCCCAACCAAAGAAAGCCCAGGTCCAGACGGGTTCAGTGCATAATTTTATCAGACATTTATTGCAGATATAACACCAAACTATTCCAAAAGATAGAATCAGATGGAATACTAGCTAACTCATTTTTTGAGGCTACAATAACCCGTGTACCTAAACCACACAAAGACCCAACAAGGAAATAGAATTTCAGACCAATCTCACTTATGAACATTGATGCAAAAATACTCAACAAAATCCTTGCAAACCGAGTCCAAGAACACATCAAAACGATCATTCATCATGACAAAGTAGGCTTCATCCTTGGGATGCAGGGATGGTTTAATATAAGGAAATCCATCAATGTAATCCACCATATAAACAAACTCAAAGAACAAAATCACATGGTCATCTCACTAGATGCTGGGAAAGCATTTGACAAAATTCAACACCCCTTCATGTTAAAAGTACTGGAAAGAACAGGAATCCAAGGTCCATACTTAAATGTAATAAAAGCAATATACAGAAAACCAACAACAAACATCAAACTTAATGGTGCGAAACTTGAAGCAAACCCACTAAAATCAGGGACTCAACAAGGCTGCCCACTCTCCCCCTACCTATTCAACATAGTACTGGAAGTCCTGGCTGGAGATTTTAGACAGCAAAAGGAGATCAAGGGGATACAAATCGGAAAGGAAGAGATAAAAACATCACTCTTTGCTGATGACATGATAGTGAACTTAAGTGACCCCAAAAATTCCACCAGTGAACACCTACAGCTGATAAACAAGTTCAGCAAACTGGCTGGATACAAAATTAACTCATACAAATAAGTAGCCTTCCTATTCTCAAAGGACAAACATGTGGAGAAAGAAATTAGGGAAAAGGTACCCTTCACAATCTTCACAAAAACTATGAAATACCTTGGTGTGACTCTAACTAAGCAAGTGAAGGACCTGTACGACAAGAACTTCAAACCTCTAAAGAAGGAAATTGAGGATGATCTCAGAAATCGGAAAGATCTCCCATGCTCATGGATTGGAAACATCCACATTTTAAAAATGGCCTCCCTACCAAAAGCTATCTACAGATTCAATTCAATCCCCATCAAAATTCCAACACAGTTCTTCATGGAATTGGAAATATCAATGTGCCATTTCATATGGAACAACAAAATACCTAGAATAGCGAAATCCATCCTCAACAACAAGAAAACATCTGCAGGAATCACTATCCCTGACCTCAAGCTATATTACAAGGCAATTGTGCTGAAAACTGCATGGTACTGGTACCGAAATAGGAATGTAGATCAATGGAATAGAATAGAAGATCCAGAAATGAGCCTTCATGTATATGGTCACGTGATTTTTGTCAAAGGAGCTGTAAACATTTAATGGAAAAAGGACAGCCTATTCAACAAATGGTGCTGGTCCAACTGGCACTCAGCATGCAAAAGAATGAAAATAGACCCGTTCTTATCTCCTTGTACAAAGCTCAAGTGTAAGTGGATCAAAGATCGCCACATTAAACCAGACACACTGAAACTATTAGATGAGAAAGTAAGGAAAACTTTAGAACATATAGGCACAGGAAAAAATTTTCTGAACAAAACACCAATGTCTCAAGGTCTAAGGTCAAGATTAACAAATGGAACTTAATGAGATTGCAAAGTTTCTGTAAGGCTAAGGACATTGTCAAGAAAACAAAATGGCAGCCAACAGAATGGGAAAAGATCTTTACCAACTCCACATCAGATAGAGGCCTAATATCTAAGGTACACAAAGAACTCAAAAAGCTACACACCAGAGAATCAAATAACCCTATTAAAAATGGGGTACAGAGCTAAACAAAACGTTCTCAGTTGAGGAATATCGAATGGCTCAGAAGCATCTGAGGAAGTGCTAGACATCTTTAGCCATCAGGGAAATGCAAATCAAAACAACCCTGAGATTCCACCTCACACCAGTCAGACTGGCCAAGATCCAAAACTCAGATGACCGCAGATGCTGGCGAGGTTGCAGAGAAAGAGGAACACTTCTCCACTCTTGGTGCGGTTGTAAACTAATACAACCACTTTGGAAATCAGTCTAGCGATACCTCAGAAAATTGGACATAATACTATCTGAAGACCCAGCTATTCCACTTCTGGGCATATAACCCAGAGACACCTTAGTACACAACAAAAATATATGCACGACAATGTTTATAGCAGCTCTATTCATAATAGCCAGAAGCTGGAAAGAACCCAGATGTCCTTCAGAAGATGAATGGATACAAAAATTGTGGTACATTTACACAATGGAATACTATTCAGCCACAAGAAACAATGACTTGGCCAAATTCTTAAGAAAATGGCTGCATCTAGAGAATATCATTCTTAGTGAGATAACCCAGTCACAAAAGAACAGACATAATATGCGGTCACTGATAGTGGGATGCTAACCCCAGAGGCTTGCACTGCCCCAGAAACAACTCACAGACTGTATAAAGTCCAGGAAATAAAGAAAACAAAACAAAACAAAACAAAAAAATCTTTACACAACAATAAAACCTTGACTATTTCTATGTTACATTTTGTTTTACATGTACTTTATGTTCATTGTAACTATTAAATTTTCAATGCATACTATCAAACCTTTAAAAAAATCAAGTACTGACTAAGAAATATATTCATATAGTTTTATGTAAAAATTATTTTTAAATCTGAAAAAAAGTACTGACAAAAATGTATTGTATAATTTTATACAAAAATGCTTAAAATTTGTACATTTATCTTTGTTTTGTCAAATAAAGTTGTTAAAAAAAAGCATCAAACTGGGGACTGACTGCATGACAGTTTCTTCCCATCTGTAATAAACTTGGCACATTGGAAAACCTGGCTTTCATCTTAGAAGTCTTTCCTGCCATTTTGAAATAAAATGTATGAAGGAGTTTATTCTATTTCTTAAATGGAATTTTAAGTAGAGTATCCAGAATTTAGACTTAAAATATTAACAACCGATTTGCATTTTACTCCTGTGTAAAATGGGAAAGAATTTCTATGAGTCTGTAAGGATTAGATGTTCGTTTGGAAAGTGGTTAGGAGACAATACATTACTATAAAACAGTGGTTTTCAACCTTGGTAATACTGCAATACTTTAATACAGTTCCTTGTGTTTTGGTGACCCTCACCTATAAAATTATTTTGTTGCTATTTCATAACTGTTACTTTGCTAATGTCATGAATTATAAATTATTTATTTATTTGAAATATGATCTCAGTTAATAATAACTGTTATAAAATCTTTGACATTAATAAGCACCAAGATTGGAAGGAGAAGCTCTCTGGCCGAAAAAGAGAATAATAAAAATAAACAAGGAAAAAAATTGAGCAAAGAAATTTAACCCTATTATCAGAAAAACTGCTTAAGAGCAACTGAGAACCACGATCCCAAGAAAGTAGTGCCATCTTGGTGACATGAATAACTTGAATTCAGCTCACTGAATAATCTTTCTGAAACTCATGCTAAGTAGTTTGAAGCTTGCTTTTGGCTTTGTGGGTTTTCGTTCTTCCATCTTCTCCACCCCTTTTCTTCCACCCTTTCAAACTCCTAAGCCCCTAACACTAGATAAGAGACAAAGGAATAGAGAGGAAAGAGATTCATGACTAAAGTCAGGGGTTGGAAAGAGGACAATGTTATCATCAGACTACTTCCCCAAGATGAGGGGCATCGAGTTCCTTAGGGGCAAGTTTGATCTTTGCCATTAGGACATCTAATTTCTTTCTGTTGTTTCTTCTTTGCACACAACTACTTAACAGACTGCAACCAACAATAATTAACCCCTAAACAACAATTCATCATCTCTTGAGACTCTAATATTTAAATACACTCTGAAAATTTCCAGAATTCCAAACTTCACACAATTGCAAGACATGGACAATCTGAGGCAGCATCAATATCCCACACCTAGAATTAAAACAAAAACATATTCTTATAACATTTCCCTGCTTTCTAAAAAAGAAATCAAAATTCCAGAAGTCTCAATATAGTTGTCTTTTTAGGGTTGGTAGGAGAGGAACCACATAGCTGCAGTGACTTTTCTCTGATTTGTGACATTTGTAATAGACAAGATTCACATATATCATGTACCTACTACCTTTATATTTGCAAAATAAGAGTATGCACAGAAAACTTAGCACTGAAGAACAAGAGCTGGAAGAGTCAAAAGAGATTATATGACCTAATGTATTTGTTTTACAGACTAAAGAAATAAAACTATGACCAGGCTGTCACACAAGTGCCATACCTAATGTCTAAGAATAAGTGGCTCACTGCAACTCACTTAATTAGATCATAACAAAAACAGGACTGAAAGATTTTCTGCCAAAAATCCAATCTATTTTTTATAGTTCTGTTTCCAGAGGCACTGTCTTGTCCAATTAGGAGCTTCTTTCAAAGAGATGCCAAGCATAGTTCCAATATTTCTGAATTCACTCTAAGTCTTCATAGCCTGAATTTATCATCATTGATTAGAACAAGAGCTGAAAACACAAATGTTTTGAGAACCGAAGACAATATACATTAGCAAAAAAGACAGATGTTCTCATTTTAAATAAATACAAGTACTTCTCAATTTTCACAAAGGAATATATACCTGTTTTCATTTTTTACAAACAAAAATGGGACACATCTAAAACTTAAGGAGCACAACATGGTATTTTGACATTGTATGCATAAAATTACAACAAAATCAGGTAAATTATTATATTACCTTACCTTCTTTCTGTGGAAGATTTTAAAAATCTCTTCTATTATCAAAATTCAGTCACACAATGCAGTGCACATTAGTACCCCAGATATTATTTATTTAAAAATAAAATAATTGTGCCACATGGACTACATTTGTCCGCTCTGCCGTCATCTACATCCTGGCTTCTCCTCAATGCTGTTAGTTCACATATAAGTGATGTCATGTTCTACTTATTCTTCTCTGCGGTTGCTTTCATAGTGTCATGATCTCCATGTTTAACCACATTGTTTCAGAGGGCTTTGCCTTTTATCAATAACAATTTAAATTTCTCCAACATTACATTATATTTTGTCACTCATTAACGGATACTGTTTCCATATTTAGTCTTCATTTTAGTTATTATAAGATGTTACAATGAAACTGTGAAAGCATACTTTTCTTTGCAATACTGACCTCAAGTTATACATCTGTGTCATCTATATCTATGTGTCTCTCTAAATATTCATATACAATCTACCTATAATCTATATATTTTTCTATCATCTACATATCTGTCATTTATCTGTCCATCATCTTTCATCACCTATCTATTATCTGTGACTTTGTGGTTTGGCAAGCATGTCATTATACTATATGAGAAATGTTCTAAGTTCCACAGGGAGAAGAGTAATACTGAACACACACACACACACACACACACACACACACACACACACACACACACACATACACACACAAACACACACACATATTTGGAAATGGAATTAACATTAACAGAAGTGAGGTAGAATCTCATGTTTATTTTGATGGTTTTCAGATGGTCAGTGTTATACATAGACTATAAAGAAACTTTCCATTCCCTCCAAACACTCAAGTGCTAGAGGTTTAGTTCTAGATGTTGGTTCTCTTGGGAAGTTACTACACCAGCTAATTAGCCTATTGTGATTTTGTAGCTGAATTCAAAGAAAGACCTAGTTAGAGGAGTTAGAGCCTTAAAGATACGCCCTTGGGAGGGTATGGTCATGTCTGTAGACACTGCTCTCAGCCATGAAGTTGGCAGCTTAGCAACACTCCCACCTTCACCATGATGCCTTACTATAGCCCCCAAAATAATGAAGTCAACAAGCCGTGAAAAAAAAATCTGAATTCATGAGCCAAAATAAACTTTTTCTCTCTTTCAGGTTCTTTTCTCAGTCAGGTCTTTGTAAAATTATGATTATCCTTTCAAAACTTTCAGTCTGTTGACTACTTAAATATTACACAAGGGTCTTTAGAGAAATGATACCATTTTTTACATCACACACACGCATACGAGTGAGTGTGAGTTTGTGTATACATACTTGTACATGTATACATACATATGGTTGGAATCACCAGTATATATATATATATGTATGTATATATATTCCAGCTAGAAAAACAGTTGCTGTCTGCACATGAAAGGTTCGAGAATCCAGTGACTGTTCCATCCACAGGGAAGGAAGTCTGAGCTTATATTTAGCATACTCTGGAGTGGCAGAGAAGTTGGCTTTAATGGCAGAGAAGGATTGGATGTTTCAGGAAGACTGAGTACAAGCAGGAAGAGAGAGCAGTATTTGGGGTGCTATGGCCCAGAACAAAGGTGAATCCTCTTAACTCAAAAGATCCAGAAGAGCTCATTTCAAGGGTCTCTCTTCTGGTCTATTGATCTCCAAGTTTGTTTGGCAGTTGTAACCTCATAATAAATGTGAAATAAGAAAGTGGCTGCCTACAGTTCAACTGCTTTAGCTGATAGGGAATCCTTATGGTTCAGGGTAAATTTTAGGACTTTTAATTATTGTTTTTTTCATGTAAGTATCACTGGAGATTTGGTAAAGAATATATTGCTCTAGGGATGTGTACATTTTGACATATTTCTTATAATCCATATACCCATAGGATATCATTGTATTTAAGGTTTCTCTTTCATTTCTTTCCTCAGTACTTTATAACATTTTGGGGGGAGAAAATACCACTGTTTATCACAGTCCAAAACAGTCAAAGTATTTGAAACCATTTAGTTACATCTGATAAAACTTCACTTACATAAAAACAGTTGTCACATTTTAACCACGTATAATATAATATATCTTCTATTGGGTTGGGTCTTCATCCTGTAGCATATATTATTTCTTGAGAGCATTGGTATAGAATAGGTTTTGTAGAATACTTTGCCTAACTGGCAAAAGGGGTCTCTAGAGTTGAATATATAGAAATACAAATCCTCTGAAAGTCTATGGTCTATTCATTTTCAGAGAAAAAATGGCTCTAATGATGTATTCAGAATGAGATCTAACACTCTGATGCAGCCTGCTTCCTTGTCACAACATTTTCTGTTTATAACTCACTTCATTTTCTGTTTATAATGAACTTTGCTAAAGGTCCTTTGAAGTTTTTTGTTTTCTTAGTACTCACTATTAAAACTAAATCAGAGGTCTCTAGTCAGTGGCTCCTGATGCCTGGGTTAGATTCTTGCTTCATGACAGGTGAGGATAATTGTGTGTCTGGCTAGGTGATGACTGCTCTGTGGTAGGCAGGCATGGGCTCACTTATCATAGACCAGCCTACAGATAATCCATGGTAAGCTTTGCCACTGTGGCAGTGGTGACCCACTCTGAGATGTGTGGCAGATGCTGATGGGCTATGAGTTCCTGTGTCTTTTGTGGGTCCAGTACTTTATAATTTTCATCGTGAAGATAATTCACTTTGTTAATTCATTTTTATTTTATTCTTACTGATTATTCTATAATTGGGATCTTTTCTTTTAAAGCTAATCATTGTGAATATACAAAAATAAATAATTTTTACTTTGAACTTGGATTAAAAACTAGTACTGGTTTTTAATTTTAATTTTTAGTACTTAAAATTAGTACTTAAGTTTTTATATAATAAAACTACATCATTAATAAATAGTGAGACCTTCACATCATCTTTTCAAAGCTATGTACTATTTCATTTTCTTGTTCAATTTCTATTGCTAAGACTTTATGTACTTATTAGCTATAATTGGTAAATGTGAATACTTCTCTCTGCTTTGTTCCTAACCTTAGAGATTTTCACCATCACTGTGAATATTCCAATATGAACTTCAGTGTGCTAAATTGTATTTCATCAGTGACTACATTAAAAGCATAATTATGACAAATGCTGAATTTTTAATGAAACTTCTCTTCCTAACTGTTGAGACGATCATATGGCCCTTGTAATATGTTAACATTCCTTAACAATGTTTTTATTTACTTATCTTAAATCATATTTGTGTTCCAAGAATAAATACAAACCCATTTCACCATGATGAATAATCTTTTTAATGTATGCTGGGAACCCAATCTTTATTTAAACAGAGATTATGAGTTGTCATGTAGAATGGGAGTTCAGGAGAATGTTTGAGACTAAAATATGTTAAATAATATGCATACCAAACAACACAGAAAGCCTAGAAAATAAACTCAGCTGAAGAACAAAAAGCACATGAAAAAGTATATGAAGTATATTAAACATAGATAAGGAAAGGTAATTCTTTAATAAGCCCAAGGAACATTATCCAGTGAGTTAGAAGGGATGCCTGAAAGTGAGGTGTCACAAAAATTCACAGAGGACTATGCTTCAAACAAGAATTGTGGAACAATGTATCAAATGCTAATCAGATGTTACATCGTGGCAAAATACAGACAACACTTTGGATAAGAAGTAAAGGAAGAAGGAAAGAGTTCACAGCAGTAAAACCGTAACTAAGACATCCCCCTTTTTATTAATTTAAACTGAAGCACACAAAGAAAAATTATTATGTACCCAAGATCAGAGTAGTTAAGATCCACAGAGAGTCCTGTAAATTGGTTCACATTACAGCCTGGCTGAATTCTGCCACCAGAAAACAGCTAAAGGGGTTGAAGAGATGAATCAGTAGTTAAGAACACTTGCTGTTCAGTCATGAGAACTAGAGTGTGGATCCCAGAACCCCTGTCTGGCAGCTTCAGCTTCCTATAATTCCAAGACCAAGAAATTCCCTTCACAAGGAACTATAGTTCAAATACATCAGTCAACTAAACCATTTCGGTTATAAGTTGCTTATGAAAGCAACAACATGACCCCAAAGTGTCATGGTGTTATAATTTCTCTGTGGCTAAATTTAAAAGTAATGATTTCTCTTGATCTCTCCCTCCCTTCCCACTCCCTCCATCCTTCCCCTCTCTCCCCCCTCTCTTTCTTAAGCAAAGGAGTTTTACCATATTGATGTCTGTGGGCTGTGCTGATGCGTGGGTTTATATTGATCTGAGTGGCCTGCAATGTCACCTGAGGCCATGGCAATGTTCAGTTTCTGCTTCCACCAAAGAATGTGTCTGGGTCTATGGCCCTACAGTAGCCAGGGTTGTTGATGTTCATAGCACATATTAAGCAGTAAAGACACATGGATGTATATATATATCCATGGTCTTTGCTATAGCATGAAGCCACGCTGATGTCTGAGAATCATGCTCCCACTGAGGGCCATATTTATATTAATAGGCTGTGCTGCCACCTGAAGCCATATTGCTGTCTCTGGTCTGGGTTGCCTCTGAGAAGCGTATATAGTCCATGGTCTGATTGCAGCCATAGGCCATATTCATTATCTGTGCTGTCACCAAAAGCCACGAGGAAGCCTATGGTCTAAGCTTCAGCTAACAATAAAGAACAAGGAAGCTACTTCAGCAGTGATATCAATGACTGCAGACACACAAGGAAGGCTTCTGTGATAACTCCCATACCCCATGACACCAGCCCCAAAAATACAGCCTAAAAAGAAATCCACCAAAGAGAACTCTTAGAAATTGTAATAGTGATGTTGAGGTGTACCTGTTCACAGTTGCTGGCATCTGGTGAAGGTTTAGGTGGGGAAGAAGTCATTATTTTTAGGATGTAGGCCACTAAGAGTTTTACCATGCTGCTGTGAGTGCATAAAAAACACAAATTGCACTTAAAATATTTTTTTGTTGGGAAAGGAGAGATCACCAGGCTGGTGGGGGATGGGATAGAACAAGAAGGTGAGTGTGGTGGGATGTATAAGGTAAAATTCCCAAAGGACCAATATGAATATGATTAGGACAAAGGAGGAAGATATATTAAATTATCAGCATATAAAAATAAAAATTTAATTAAAATGTTAACTATGTTTTTCTAAGGTGGGATGTTTAGGGCTTGTTCTTTTGTTTTTAATATTGCAATTACATTGCTTCAGAGGAAGTCAGATGAAGCATGGAACACTGTCTTTTTGAAGAAAATCTGAGTGAAAGGAAGGGAAAATGGTCCCTTAACTATTGTATGCTCAACTTCCTATCTTGTGTAATTTTAAACTTTTTTTCACAATTGTTTTAGGGAGGTTCAATCATGAGGTATGCTGATTTCTTTTTTAATTTGTGTCATTTAATCTTTATTCTTGAGTTTGCCAGTCACACCACACTGTCTCACACTGCATGTGCACTGACTTAAAAGATTATGGCCATGATGATTTCAAATAATTTAAGAAAGAGAGAAAAGCTTTCAAGAAAGCCTAATTTTGGCTGTCATATAGTATTTTTAAGTTTATCAAAATAAAAGGCTATTTATTAAAATAACTGTTAACATTATATTATGGACTAAAATTTCTTCTCCTCCTTCTCCTCCTCCTCCTCCTCCTCCTCCTCCTCCTCTTCCTCCTCCTTCTTATTTTAAGAATAAGATAATAGTTAGGTGATCGTTAATATTACTTTAGAAATTTCTACAGAAAGAAACATTTTGTTCCGTTTCCCATTGAGAAGCAAATGCATTACAAAAGTTCAAATTTCTTTAGATTGGATATTTTATTTCAAAAATTAACATTTCAAATGTTAGCCCCTTTTCTGGTTTCCTCTCTGCAAAGCCCCTATTCCAACACCTCTTAACCTGCTTCTATAAGGGTGCTCCCCCATCTGCCTCACCACCCTAACATTCCTCTTCACTGGGGCATCATGCCCTTTTAAGGACCAATGGCCACTCCTCCTATTGATGCCAGACAATGACCCCTTCAGCTTCTTCAGTTTTTCCCCTAACTCCTCCACTGGGGTCCATATGATCAGACTGATGGTTGGCTTCAAACATCCACATCTGTATTGGTCAGGATCTTACAGTTTCTTAGGAGACAAAATGAGCAAATTGGGCAAAAAAAAAAAAAAAAAAAAAAAAATACAGAATGTACAGTTTGGTGAGAAAAAGATACTATATGCTTAATGTTCCATACATTACTTGTGACGGAAAAGGGCCTGAAACTACAGAGATTAGTACCATTACAGAAAGAACAGATCTCCATTGGAATACAAGGACACCCTCAGAGTCAGACCCTACCCAACCCAGCATCCAACTTGTGAGATAGAATAGAACATATTTTCTACTTGCAGAAGGCAACTGCAACCAAAAGCTATTGTTAATGTGGTTCTGTCCAATAAGATGGATGAACTTGACAGAGACATACATGTGATGGTAGATTTAGAAGCATAACAAATATAGGGTCCTTCCTTATAAGCAGTTTTGAACAGCTGTTAAGGGCAGGATATGTATTCTCTGTGTAGTCTCTGGAAGCCTAACAGTCCCTGAAAGACCTCTGCATGAAGAAGCCTAAGTGGTATCGGAGAACCCCAGTTCTACAAGAATTAGAGAGAAAGAGAGAGAGAGAGAGAGAGAGAGAGAGAGAGAGAGAGAGAGAGAGAGAGAGAGAATGTGTGTGTGTGTGTGTGTGTGTGTGTGTAGATGCATGTTGCAGACAGCAAAATTGGAAGAACAAAGACAAGTCTTTTGAAATTAAGGAGTCAGACTTTGGACAATAAGCTACAGGATTTGGTGTTTGTTTTGCCAGGATTCAGTCTTGCTTCAATCTAATATTTTCTCAATATGCTTCCATTCTTCCATTTTGGAATGCTTTAAAATATTTGCTTCTTGATTTCATGGGGGGTGTACAATTAAGAGACTGCCTGGGGACTCAAATGATTTTGAATTCAAACTTCTAAATGGTGCTCTGTCTGTAAAAACCTATGGAGATTTCAAACGTTGGATTAAATTCATTTCAAATTATGTTATGGTTAGAAGAGTGTGGGGGCCAGAGAGTGGAGTATGGTTCTCTAAATAAGATATTCCCAGACATTCGAACAATTGGTACCCTTTTAATGGAACTGTTTGCAAAGGCTTTAGGAGTGTTACCTTGTTGGAAGAGGTGTGATAGTAAAGATGAGCCTTGAGATTTAATAGATTTGCTTCATTTTTTTCAATTAGTAATTAATTAATTAACATTACTTTTTGATTGAAGCTCTGCTCTTTCCTGTACCCTCCTCACATAGCTCCTCCTACTCCTCCCCTTCCCTTCTTTTCTGAGAAGGGAGAGTATCCTTTGGATGTCTATGGATGCCGGCACATCAAGTCATTGAGGGAGTAGATACAGCCTCTTCCACTGAGTATCCCAGGCAGGCAACAGGATAGAGTAAGCCCCTACTTCAGTTGTTGGGGAACCCACATTAAGACCAAAGTGCACATCTGTTACATATGTGGTGGGTCCCTAAGTCCATCCTATGTATGCTCATTTGTTGGTTCAATCTCTGGGAGCCCCTACGGGTCTAGTTGAGTTGACTCTGTTGTTCTTCTTGTAGAGTCCCTATCCCTTACGAGTCTCTCAATCATTCCCCAAAATCTTCCATAAGAGTCCTTTAGGCTTTATTTAATGTTTAGCTGTTGGCCACTGTGCTTGCTTCTATCAGCTGCTGGGTATAGCTTCTCAGAGGAGTGTTATGCTCCTGTTGGCAAGCATTACAGAGTATCATCAATAATGTCAGGGATTGGTTCTGGTCAATGGTATAGTTCTCAAGTTGGGCCAGTCATTGGTTAGTCATTCTTTCATGCTCTACAACATCGTTGACCCTGAACTTCTTGTAGGTAAGACAAATTTTGAGTCAAAGGTTTTGTGGATGTGTTGGTGTCCTTATTCATTCATTGGAAGTCTTGCCTGGCTACAAGAGGAGGCCATTTCAGTTTCCATATCCCTGACTGCTAGGAGCTTCAGTTGAGTCTCCCTCAAAGACTCCCTGGAGCCTCCTATATCAGAGGTCTCTGTCATGTCCTAGAGATGCCCCCCAATGCACCCCATACATTGCAGATTTCTGTTCAGTCTCCTGGTTCTCTCCTCAATTCTTTTTATAATTGATATCTACTCTGCTTCTCCTTACCCTCTTCTCCCTATCTCCTTTCCCACCTAGTCCCCTCTTTCCATTCACCTCCAGTGACTTTTATATTCCCTTCTGAGTGATATTCAAAAATTTGCCTTTGGTCCTCCTTGTTATCCCTTAAGCAAAAACTGGTTAAAGAAACTGTGGTTAATTTACACAATAGAATAATCTTTGCCCATTGCATGAGATCTCTGCTTTTGGCTGCCATGGTTACCTGCTGCATTGGACGTTTATCTCTCTGGAACTGTAAGCCAAATAATAATTCTCTTCTGTAAGTTGTCTCAATCCTGGTCTTATCATATGAATAGAAAAAGAACTGATGCCTGAGGCATAAAGATATAAAACATTTGCCAAAACTTACTTATTTAGTAAGAATCAACACTGCATTTCAAGGTACAGGATTCAAATCCAAGTATTCTGATAATGAATCTTGCTTTAAATAGGGCACTAGGTTGTTCAGAGTATTATTATGAGGTTAACACATATCTGAAATACATACATGTGTGCCTGAATGTGCCTGTGTGTGCCTATGTATTCCTGTGTGTGTGTGTGGGTGGGTGTTATTAGAGATATGATTTGATATATCCATGAAATATATATGTTTATGTTTTTGATTTCCAGTATTTCTACATGGATAGCAAAAAAGAACTCTGCCAAAAGTTTATAACACCATCAATAAAAGCCACAGTGAAACTTGTGGGAACATAATGTCCTCTTGATTCTCTTAACCTGTTTTGATATGAATAATTTTGATATGAATGATTGTACTACATCCAATATTCCACTGTCTATTGCATGGGTGGGGTATATTCTCATATAATTTTATGAAGGTAGCACACAACATAACTCTTTCAAAATTAGTTTATTTGCTACTATATATAAACATGTCCATATAAGTTTGTGCATGACAGTGTGTGTAGAGATCAGAGGACAACTCTGAAAGTTGGTTTTCTTGTTCAGCTTTCAGAGGCAAGCTCTTTCTTCTTTATATCGTGCTGTTATGAGGGGCTAGCTTGAAGGCATGTTTCTGAACTATTTTCTCATCTTTGCTTCAAATTCTATTCTAAGAATACTGGAATAGAAATATATGCCCCACATCCAGCTTTGCATGTGGGTTCTGGAGATCAAATTCAGGTTGCCAGGCTTGCACTGCGAGGGTTTTTACCTACTAAGCCAAATCACCTGTCCCATTTGACTTTTGAATATAAATGAAAATTTCAAAAATATTTTTTTTGCTCTAGATGCAACCATTTTCTTAAGAATTTGGTTAAGTCATTGTTTTTGATGGCTGAGTAGTACTCCATTGTGTAAATGTACCACAATTTTTGTATCCATTCATCTACTGAGGGACATCTGGGTTCTTTCCAGCTCCTGGCTATTATAAATAGAGCTGCTATGAACATTGTGGTACATATATCTTTGTTGTGTATTAAAGCGTCTCTGGGGTATATGCCCAGAAGTGGAATAGCTGGGTCTTCAGGTAGTACTATGTCCAATTTTCTGAGGTATCGCCAGACTGATTTCCAGAGTGGTTGTATTAGTTTGCAACCCCACCAACAGTGGAGAAGTGTTCCTCTTTCTCCACAACCTCTCCAGCATCTGCTGTCATCTGAGTTTTGGATCTTGACCAATCTGACTGGTGTGAGGTGGAATCTCAGGGTTGTTTTGATTTGCATTTCCCTGATGGCTACGGATGTCAAGCACTTCCTCAGATGTTTCTCAGCCATTCAATATTCCTCAATTGAGAACGTTTTGTTTAGCTCTGCATCCCATTTTTAATAGGGTTGTTTGATTCTCTGGTGTCTAGCTTTTTAAGTTCTTTGTATACTTTGGATATTAGGCCTCTATCTGATGTGGAGTTGGCAAAGGTCTTTTCCCATTCTGTTGGCTGCCGTTTTGTTTTCTTAACAATGTCCTTAGCCTTACAGAAACTTTGCAATCTCATTAAGTCCCCTTAGAGCTTGAGCCATTGGTGTTTTGTTCAGGAAATTTTCTCCTGTGCCTATGTGTTCTAAGGTTTTTTTAGAACTTTTTCATCTAATAGCTTCAGTGTATCTGGTTTAATGTCGTGATCTTTGATCCACTTACACTTGAGCTTTGTACAAGGAGATAAGAAAGGGTCTATTTTCATTCTTTTCCATGCTGAGTGCCAGTTGGACCAGCACTATTTGTTGAATAGGCTGTCCTTTTTTCATTGAATGTTTACGGCTCCTTTGTCAAAAATCAGGTGACCATATATGTGAGGGCTCATTTCTGGATCTTCTATTCTATTCCATTGATCCATGTGCCTGTTTCTGTACCAGTACCATGCAGTTTTCATCACAATTGCCTTGTAATATAGCTTGCGGTCAGAGATAGTGATTCCCGAAGATGTTTTCTTGTTGTTGAGGATGGATTTCGCTATTTTAGGTTTTTTGTTATTCCACATGAAATTGCACATTGATCTTTCCAACTCAATGAAGAACTGGGTTGGAATTTTGATGGGGATTGCATTGAATATGTAGATTGCTTTTGGTAGGACGGCCATTCTTTAAATGTTGATCCTTCCAATCCATGAGCATGGGAGATCTTTCCATTTTCTGAGATCTTCCTCGATTTCTTTCTTTAGAGGTTTGAAGTTCTTGTCATACAGGTCCTTCACTTGCTTAGTTAGAGTCACACCAAGGTATTTCATAGTTTTTGTGACTATTTTGAAGGGTATCTTTTTCCTAATTTCTTTCTCCACATGTTTGTCCATTTTGTATAAGAAGGCTACTGATTTGTTTGATTTAATTTTGTATCCAGCCACTTTGCTGAACTTGTTTTTCAGCTGTAGGAGTTCTCTTTTGGAATTTGTGGCGTCATGTAAGTACACTATCACGTCATCTGCAAAGAGTGATGTTTTTACCTCTTCCTTTCCGATTTGTATCCCCTTGATCTCCTTTTGCTGTCTAATTGCTTCAGCTGGGATTTCCAGTACTATGTTGAATAGGTAGGGGGAGAGTGGGCAGCCTTGTCAAGTCCCTGATTTTAGTGAGATTGCTTCAAGTTTCCCACTGTTAAGTTTGATGTTGGCTTTTTGTTTGCTGTATATTGCTTTTATTATGTTTAGGTATGGACCTTGGATTTCTGTTCTTTCCACTACTTTTAACATGAAGGGGTGTGCATCTAGTGAAATGACCATGTGATTTTGTTCTTTGAGTTTGTTTATATGGTGGATTACATTGATGGATTTTCTTATATTGAACCATCCCTGCTAGAGAATATCATTCTGAGTAAGATAACCCAGTCACAAAAGAACAGACATAATATGCAGTCACTGATAGTGGGATGCTAACCCCAAATGCTTGGACTGCCCCAGAAACAACTCATAGACTGTGTGAAGTTCAATAAAAAAAAACAAATCAAATCAAAACAAAACAAACAAACAAACAAACAAAAAAACCCCATCATACTCAATCCCTTGCACACCAAGAAAATGTTGACTAATTCCGGGTTACACCCTGTTTTACATGTACTTTTTGCTCATTGTAAATAGTAAGACCTTCAAGCAGAGTACCAAACCTTAAAAAAAAAAAGGAAAAAATGCCAAGCACTGACACAATTGTATTTGTATACATTTATGCAAAAATGTTTAAAATTTTTTTCTTTTATCTTTGTTTTTTAAAATAAAGTTTAAAAAAAAGAATTAAGTACTGAAAAAAAATTCATATAGTGTTATGCCAAAATCCCTTTAAAAACTGTATATGTATTTCTCTTTTTAAAAAATAAATTTGTAAGAAAAAATATTTTTTGCATTTTTTTTTAAAGAAAAGCTAAATAGGCTGACTACACAATAGGACAACATGTTTTCTACCTGATCTTAAATAATCTCACTGTGTATTATTAGCTTGGTTATGATGTCTGCCAAGAGTTCAGGTTTTGAAGGCAAAAGGTACTTATAGAAACGTCTGTGTCTACAACTAACCAGGGACAAAAATTTAAATAAGTGTGTCTTTAGAAGACAAGTCTATTCTAATTCAAATCAACACACACACACACACAAACACACACACACACACACACACACACACACATGCAGAGAGGGGAATGTACATAGATTTCTTTGAGAACCATTTATAGTTTAGACTCTAATAAGAACCATTTATTCTCTTGCCTTTCACATCCTACTTAAAAACATTTGAATAATTTAGTTTGCTATTGATGAAACCTCAATTACAAGTAATTTCTATTTGTTTTAGAGTTAAAAGTTTTAAAGTAATAAGTATATTGAGTTGTTTTCTAGTCATATGTTAATGACACAGGTATGGTGTATGCTTTAACTCACTTAGAAATCCTGTCTGATGAAGAGAAGAATGATTTAGGTTAAACAGACTGCAAATGAGTGAAGAACTCACGTAAAATCTCATTGATGAATATTCTTTTGTTGGAAATTCTTTCCTGTATAGGTATTGTCTAAAATTTTGTTTTATTAGAAATAATCTTTGCTTTTGTTCATGGAATAATATTTAGTGTTATATCTTTACAACATATTAATTGCAGATATTTTGTGTCTACTATAAAAAGAAGACATGTGAAAATTTAAAAATTTGTAAAAAATTTCAAGAAATGAATGTCATATTTTGTTTAAAGGGACCTCATGAAATTCATGAAGATCAATTAACTAAAGTATCAGTGACTGGTTATATAATTTGATTTTAATGTATAATAATACATCTAAAACAAATTTTTTATTTTGATATTAGTGTCTTATGTTTGTTATCAATCAAAATAGAATATTTTGAAATATTAATATATAAATATGTAAAATTTCAGTTTAAGATTTTTTTAAATAAAAATACAATGCATCATGAATGTTGGTGCACAAAATTTTTTTGGTCATTCAGATAAACCACCGTGGAATTTAGATCACATTTACTTTGTTTCTAACAGTACCATAGAGTTTATTTAAAAACATAAAATAAAAATATTGAGAATTTTATTTGAATAATACATTTAATTTATAGTGACCTCAATGCTACATTAGCCCATTGTAGACTGGTATTTCATAGTGCAACTCAACTTTACAATTGTTATTTACCCAGTGTTTCTCTCTAAAGGAAAACACATATGCAATGCAACCATGTTAACTTTAGTGGTTTCCTTCTCTACTAGGCTATTATTGGTATCATTTTGCTAACCTGGTATGTGGAATGAGCTTCATGAAAAGAATTACGTATCATTTCCTTTCAGGCTTCTCATAAAGGTATCTATTTGAGCCTAGGTACATTGTCCTGGTTTTTATTGGCTAAATCTTCAAAAGAATCATAGTACTGTGAAGCAAAGATAAACTTCCCTCAAGTTTACAAGGTTGGGAGCATTTTTATTTTTGGAACAAAGTCTCAATAAAAAGTTACTGTCAGGTCTCAAACTAGCTCTGTTGCCAAAACTGGCCTTGAACCTTTGCTTTTCCTGTCTTTACTTTCTAGGATTAGGATTATAAACACATGCCACCACCATCTAATTACAATAGTTTACCATAGTAGATGATATTAGTATGTGTACATTATGAATAACTAAGACGCAGTTCTCATACGGGTTTTAGTTTAAAATGGAAATACTTTATCTAATTTCTGTCCCATAGTTTTGTGTTACTGTTTTCTCTGACTTTTGTAGACTTTAAAGGAACTCTGCCTTTTAGAATGTTAACTCTTTCTATTTTCTCATATTGTGTCTATCAATGAAAATTTAGAATAAAAATGGCAAGACAGTTACTCATTGCCTTTTGTCTTTAGATTAACAATTATGAGTTAAATTAATTGCTCTCCAGAAACCTAAAATACCAAATATTTGATAGATTCCAACTATCTGGTATGGCAGATTCATTTTCAAAAACTACTAATTAGTAGAAGATATGTATAGGACAAAAAAATAGGTATTCTATGTGATTCAGTTTTTGACATTGGGTAAGATTTTACATCATTTTACATATATCATATTACATAAGGGAAATAATTATTAACACAAACGAACTAATACAACTTTTAAAAGGAAGGCAGTAATTAATGTTATTTGCATCTGGGATGAAGGGCAGTGAAATATGCCAGGCACCAGAAGACAAGTACTGCATTGGTTTACTTACCTAAAAACACGAACGTGAAAGCAGGGAGTAAAAAGTGGTTACCATGGCTGGGAGAGAGGGAGGTAAGAAAAAGGAAGAAATTGGTCTAAGGGCCAAATGGCTTATTTATTTGGTAGGAAGAAGAGATGTACATCATGCATGTAACTTATTCCAAAATTATGGCTGAGATCACTTTTCAGAATTTCCAAATTCTGATACAAAGACGACAATGTGATAAAGTGAGGGATATGTTAATCATTTTGCCTTAATCTTCCCTTAGTGTTATAAATCTACCACATATCATGTTTCCTTAAAGCTTCTCTAAACTCTATATGTGTATCTCAAGAATTATACCTCATGTAACTGTTTTTCCAATACCACTTTAGATTGAAAAAGACAGGTGAAGCTGGAGCTAGTCTCTTACTTTGTGGGTTGTTCTTTTTCCTACCCTGTATCCCCCTTTCTCAATTTCACTCCCTATCACTAGATAGGAAAGATAGGAGGAAGGAGGGAGAAAGAATCCTTGAGTCTAATTTAATTTCTTTCTTCTTGTTTCGTTTTTGAACATGACTACTAACAAACCACCACCAATCCCCCTGAATGACCATCAACTACTGACCATATCTACTGGGGGCCCTACCATTTATGTAGCCTCAGAAAATTGCCAGAATTATAAATGTCACACGATCGCAAAAAACATCTGCAGCTGGCAAAGCTATTCCTCTCCTAGAGCACAAGACAAATCGTAGTCAGATCCTGCAGATAGACCTAAGTAGCACCATGTTCCCACACCTGTGATAAAAATAAAAGCATATTCTTACTATATTTCTGTTTTTTTTAAGAAAACAAAATTCTAGAACTTTCATTATGGGAAGTAATTAATGATTTAATCTGTGTATGCTATTACGAAGAAAATGTTCATGGTCTTGAGTCTGGCTCTCAGGTGTGCCACTTTGGTATTATCAAGTATGTTACGGGACGTCCTTTTCCTATATCATCACTGAGAACTTCCAATTGTGCATAATTACACTTGTGTGGCAGATCAAGGGTTTTGTTTTGTTTCACTGGGCATGCCTGCTGGTATTTTAGTTTGAATGTGAATTCCTTAGCGCAAAGAGGCAGCTCCATGAATGTCACAGGTTAAAAGGAAAAAAAAATGCAACATCAATTTGATTAATATCTCTAGCTAATGGGAGAAGAGTGATAGATTTTAATATGTTTCACTAAAATAACTGCCAGTGAAGCGAAGTTCAAACACACAGGGAGAGGATTTATGTACTTGCAGAGGCAGGTCATCCAGGAAGTCTAAGAGCTGAGAGGGTTCAGTGTGAGACAGCACATATTCTATTTCTCCATTGACATTTATAATTGTTTCCTTCCACATGATTTTATTGGAGATTAAACAGATAATACCCAGAAAGTACCTGCTGCCACATCATATTGTTGATTTATAGAATGTCTAAAATAAAACCTGAAGTGATATTAAACATAAAGAAAGGAATTTAAACACCTAGAATGCTTATACTATTGGATTAATATAGTAGGGAACCTAATAAACAAACAAACAAACAAACAAACAAATAAATAAATACATTAATGCTTTTACGCATTGCTGATATGGTATTGCTGAACTCATAGTAAAATATATCAGTTTATTTTGGCCAACCTTTCTGATGCTTAGTCATGACACTTTCTCAGTAATAGCTGAAGATAACATACTTCTAAAAATTATTTTATAATGCAATGAAAATTTAGAGCACTGTCTGTGTGGGGTATATGTGTGTGTGTGTGTGTGCGCGCGCGTGCGCGCGCACTCGCGCACGCATTCACATGATAATGATCCTATCCCATACTTGTTATTTTAGATACTGAAATATATTCTCTAGTTCAACAATAATTTTGGGGCACCCCCATATGCTCAGGGTGGATCCTGTTTATCAGAGAGGCACACCACTTTGTATACATAGAATATGAGCATATTGGGATTTCCTCCCAACAGACAATACACACCCATAAGGTACACCCTCATTTGCTTATCTTACCACTCATAACAGGTACTACGAGGCTGATAGGACCGCAGGAACCATGGCAGTACAAACACCAAGGCTGCACAATCATGATTGCTTCTACAGATGACTGATTTTCAGCTACGTTTCAGTTCCATGTGTTACCATCTATGACAATGGTAATCATCCTTCCTTCTAGACACATTTTTAAATCCTTTCCTGTTCCTCTTTGAGGAACAAATACTGTGTAACCTTTCTGGGAGAGACAGGGAGAAACATCAATTTACTGCAGATAGGGTGCCAATGACAAGACAAACAGTTGCGTCACTGTCTAGTTATGAAAAACAATGAATTAAGCTGAGATTGTGTGCAGGGATGGGAATGAGGGGAAACATTGCAACCGACGGGCAGCTCCACTACCTAAAAGATGTCTTTTTCTCTCTCCAACAAATGTTAATAGCTTATATAATTTTTAGAAACAAGGTATTTCCTGTGATTTGCATGTACTGTGAGTTTCCTGAGCTGTTTATTTCCATCAATGTTATTGGGGCCAATCTTTTACGCATCTCATCATGTGGGAAATCACAGTTGTTCTAATTTTGAAAGGTCCGTGTTAGATCTTGTATAGAGGACAGAGTTCTGCATTACCTTAAATCACTGGTATGTAGACAATGAAGTGAGAAAGTACCCCTGAGGGAAGAACGTATCCCATTCAATACCTGAGACAGATCAGAAGTACTCAACTCTCACTGAGGTTATTTGGCTAGGAGTTAAGTACAATAAACTACAGTGAAGAATTTCGGTATAGTCTTATAGCATTCATCCTTTTAATGCTTATCTTTCCTTCAAATAAGCTAAGCTGTTAGAACTGGGCTCATTTGAGTCTTCGATTGATAGCTGTCAGATGTTCTCTTTTGACCTTGGGCAGGGAACTGTCAATCAAATAACAACCAACTCTTTGGTAACCAGTATGACTGTCATAATGATAGCTGGCTGTTTTGAATATTTCATGGCAGCAGCTAAAGCAGAATTTATGTTTCAGAAGGTCTTGCTTTAGTGATAATTTCTGCAGCTCACATCAGCTTGTGTGATGTGAAAAAAAAATGACTTTGGCACAGGGAATAGATTCATTGGTGGATCCAAGCCTCCTGAGTAGACAATCTGCAAATACTGGTTCCAAGAGACCTCTGTTGTAAAGTCATCCATGGTCTACACAGCCTTGTTTTGAGTTTGAAGTCTTCATTTTTTAGGAGTGCCACCAAAGAAAGCAATAGGTCATGCATGATCAGCTTCTAGATGTGGCAGTGGAGTCCCTCTACCATATTTTTAGGGGCCTATCAGCCTTCTTCTGCATAGAGGACTTGAGGTGCTTGGAGCGGGAGGGATAACACCTTCAGCATGCCTCGACTGATGACAAAATTTTTTTGACAGTGTTGCCCATGGTGTGGTAAGAAGGGGTCAAGACATCGATTACCTACCTTGTCGGGAACTCTTGAGGCCCGGTCAGGATCAGTGTCTATTAGTTGGCTAATATGATTACCATAGCCTTCTACTTTGTAGAACAGGGTCATTCAAGTGTCTGAGTATGATACTCATTTTTTACAGCCGAGGATTAATATCATCATTCTTGCCATGGTCTCTTTATCACTCGGGAAAAAGATAAGCTGTTGTAAGAAAGAGGTCTATGATCTTGGAAGTTGTTTGCCTTGATAGAATTAAGCCATAAACCTATGAGAACCATTAGATTAGCCAGAGTGTGTGGGCTTCTTATTTTGTTTGTTTTTCGTTGTTTGTCTTTTAGAGAGGCGGGAGAAAAAGAAGGAGAGGAAGATGAAAAACAAAATGGTGTGGAGTTGGCTGGGTACAGAAGTGAGGGTGATTATGGGAGGACTTGGGGGGAGGGGAAGTGTGATGATAGTATATTGTATAAATGTTTTTCAATTAAATTTTGTTGAACATTTTTTAAAAAGTGTAGATAGAAAAGAATGACAAGTAAGACTATTGACTGCTTTTCTGTGTTTGCAGATTGTAGGATTGTATTGTAATTATTCCTCCAGGAGGAGTCTTCCAGGTTGGTTCCAGCTCAATTCCTCCAAGTCATCTGTCCTAAATGTGTCTTCAGAAATAGGGTCTTATCTTTAGTTCCTGGTAGTCAAGTGAGAAAGATAGCAGTAGCCTATGTTCCTCCGGAGGTATTCTTGAACATCCATGACCAACACCTTGTAAAGAGATTTCTTTTTTTTGGCATTGGTCTTTTTGTTAAATGACCTATGGCTTTAGGGGGAGCATTATCACTTCAAGTCCGGTAACTTCGTGTGTGTGTGTGTGTGTGTGTGTGTGTGTGTGTGTGTGTGTGTATGAAAAGATCAAATCTCCTTAAGAATTGTTAGAGTGATTTATCCCCCCTCCCCCTCTTTCCCTCTGTATTGAACTTTCCTCTTCTAAGTGAATTCCCCTCCCCCTTTTCCCTATATGCTCTCCATAGTGCTGATGTCCTGCCATTATTCTCCGTGAAACTCCTCACCTTTTTCCTACATAGTCTCTTCATTAATTCTTATTATCTGCAGTGACTCCAGGTTATAGTCTCACACCTAAAAGTTCAGGGCTAGGGCCCATGGTAATATCTGAGACATATAAATATAAAAGGAACGAATTCAGTTTTAACTCTGACATATTTTATTTGGCCACATTACCTCTGCTTAGTTAGATAACCATAGTTAAATTGTAGGGCTCTGTTCTCTGAGAGGGCCTAGAAACACAAAACCCTGTTGGCAATAGATTCTCCAGTAAAGGGAACAAGGTCCTTTGAGAAAATAGCAGATTCTTGATTTGGGGTAGGAAATGAGCCGGAAGTATGTTCTAGCATTAGGAAGTACTCTAAAATAAACTGAACTAAATTAGTTAAATTAGGTAAACTACAATAATAAGATGTAGGGAACTGTGCCATATTAGACTTTTGCAGCCATGTTGAAACATTAGAACATAGTGCGGCAGGGGTGCTGATTACCAGGGACAAAAGCCATGTCGTAACTGCATTCTGGTACTCATCAACAGCTTTGTGAAAGAGACAAAGGGGAAGAAATGGCAAGTCTTTAAGAGTGTCAATCAATATGTGCGCAGACATGAGTAAAATAGAGAAAGATTCTTAGCCAGCTATCATAACAGCTATCATAGATGAGGAACAGCAGCTTGTGTAAACCACTGCAAAGGACTAGTAAAGAACAAAGAATTGTTTGTCCAAATTTCCCCCCAAATGCTTAATGATAGCCACTGGAGTTATAACACATATCTATGCATTCTTTGATAGTTTCCTTGCCTATGATGAAGCCAGATTTACAGTTGTGTTTCTAGAAAATAATGTACAGAATATGAAAAAGCAATTCTTTATCTTGGTATTATGAAAATACCACCTTAGCTATGACAACAGATAACATGACAGTTAGGAAGTCACACAAACAACTGAATCAAATTAGAGAAGATGTTAGGGTTTTGGTAGTCTTCTAAAAACAAAAACTTCGTAGCCTCAGTAGTACAATCTTTTGACAACAGACAACAAAGAAAAATTATTTCTTGTACATTTTACAAAATCTGTGGCCTTACTCTTTAGGGATATCATAGTCACAAAGATCAAGAAACAGTGAACGAGGTAGAGAGCAAGGAAATCATTGACTGGATATTTGAGAGCACAAGATATTTGTGAGCAAATATCTTTGAATAACACTTTTAGCTTGGTTTTATAGTTGGCAACCTACACTTTTGAGACAATTAGCCCATTGCTGGTTTTTCATAAAGCGTTATTAAAGCAGCAGCATACTCTTGCTTTATCATGTGACAGCGTTCATGTATAAGCTGAGTTCCTGTGACTAAGGCTACTTGCCTGTCAGGCTCACATATTTAGTGCCTGAATTATATAGGACCTGAATTATATAGTCATAAAGAACATCCAGGGGTTATTTTTTGTCCCTCTCCCATAAAGTTCAAATAATTTTCATGCCGAAGTTTTAAAACATCATTTGATTTAAATCATCTGTGCATTCTAATATACTGTTGCTTTTCAGGTTACAATTTGTGATATACTTTGCCGAGTGTTCATGCCCATCTCTAATTGAGCCTCTTAGCATCTATGGTTAACACCACTTTACACATAAAAAGCTAATGTTGGTAGGTCACGTGATTGTGGAGAAAGGCACAGAGTTCCTGCTGACTCAGATTTTAAAGCCTGAGTCTAAAGTTCAGATTATACTTTTCTGTCATTCATATTCCTGGGTCAAGTGCAGATGCTTAGAGTCACCTTTAGGGATAATTCAGATATAATTTATTAAACGTGTCGAGCTCTTACTTTGTGACGGCTTCTGTAAAAATGGAGTCAGTGTCCCCTCTGTAAGATTCCAAGCTGCACGGAATGACAAACACATTCATTCACCCATCTCTGGAACTTGCTCTCACTCCCTGGAAGCTCTGGTAAGATTTATAACCACCGCGTTAAGTTACTTTCTCATCACTACGATGAAACACCTGATAGGAACAGCTGAAAGAAGCTTTATTTTACCTCAGGATTTCAGAGATTTTCATCCATGGTCTTTGACCTCACTGAACCTAAGCCCATAGCGAGGCAAAACATCATATTGGAAGGGCTGTGCAGAGACAGAAACTATTTACTTCTTGGTATACAAGGAGCAGAGGGACGGGGACAAGATAACTATCCCCCAAGAAGCTATTCCAGGCTCTCTTCTTTCTCTGCCTCAGCATCAAAACATAATATTCATAAATATCACTGTCAGCAGGGGACCAACTGCTAACCACATGGGTCAACACAACTGAACCATTCCTACTCAAGGCATGATCCTGGTTCTGTGCCGTCTCTTTATATTACATTGTCTCAATGAGGGACATAGCAGATATGAGCATGGCCTTTCTCTTCCCTTTCCATGTCATTTCTATTTCTCTCAGTTCCTTGTTTACCATGTGCAATAGCAGCAGCAGCTGACCTTGATGAACTCTGAGTTTTTGTTAATTAATGGATGCAGCAAAGTATTTTACCTTGAAGTGAAAAGTTAACGTTGCTTCAGGTGATTAACATTTTTCTAAAATGCCAGTTGCATGCATTTTTTTTTTTACTTTTTGCATTCTTAATAAGTTAGTTCACTCTGCTTCTTGCCTCGTGTTATTAAGTATTGCACATATGTCAGACACATGTCCTTGGAATATAATCTCTGTTATGATGGTCATGGTGGCAATGATGTCATCCTAGAACTTGAGAAGTAGAGGCAGGAGGATCAGGAGTTCAAGGTTAGGCTTTAGCTGTATGACATGACACATATCTTTAAAAAGGATAGAAAAATCAAAATCTTGGGAGAGCAAATTTGCTTGATAATCACTCACACTAAATAAAATTCCCGAGTACTGCAGTTTTTACTCATTAAGAGGAAAGGGGAAAAATACCAACCTATTCTTCTGGATACTTTACGGCTAGAAAGTGGGCACACTCTTTCCTTTGAAAGCTTGTAATTCATTTCAGTGGACATTTTCTTCTGGTTGACAGCACGTTGAGTGTAAAGATAAATGACGGACAGAATACCAAGCCCCATTGAACACAGTTAAGCATTCTGGCGATCTCAGCCCTGGCTTGACAGAACAGAGAAAGATTTCCTTTGAGCCATTCTTAGATTCATGACAGGATCACTTTCAAACACTAGATCTTTGATGGCGCTGCTATCTATACATGATACTTCAATTCCCTGTTAAGAGGATACAGTGCCTGTTGGGATTTGACACGTCAAGCCTAAGTTTTAATAACTCTAAAAGTATGAGGTAGCCAGCCAGGAGAGACTTAAAGGGGCTTTTGGAAAGGCACCTTATTACTTTCATATCAGAACAAATTTAAATAAAAGTCTGCCCGTTTCATTATTATCAGGAAGCATATTTTTTTCAACTCTACATTTCTATGGCAACGCTTCTACAGTGACAATTCACTCTTTAATTTGAGAGTTGCACTATGCAAAAGGTATTTAATTTCTTACTCTCTAGGCAACTCCTAAGCCTGCTTACTAATGGCAGCAGCATACATTATTAGGAAAACTCACTTGACAGTTTTTTGGACAGAGGTGAGATAATTACTTGCTAAAGTGGTTTTAGGTTTCATGACTAAGGACTAGCCCCAAATTTTATTGGAACTCTTCCTCAGAAGAAAGCCATGTGTAAATAAATGCTTTCTTCAATTTTTCCCCACTTTAATTCATTAATCATCAAAGTGTTCCTCATCTTTGAAGTGCAGAATATTTGTTTCTTTGTTAATTAACTTATTTATTACTGAGACTGTCTTTAGAGACTTCCAGCCCTAGCATCAACTTGCACTCCTGATTTTTCTTTCTTAGCTTGCCAAGGCAAGGAATACATTCACCATCATACTTGATAAAATTTGCAGAGAATTCTGGTGTGCTATGGAACTCCAACTATTTTCATATTAATCATGTATACTGTTGCCCTCACGCTATAGCTATGAATATAAAAATATAAATGCCTAGTGCATCCCATATCTTTCTTGCTTGGCTCTAGTTTGGGTGAAAGATTGTTTCCTACATAGTAATATTGAGACCTACTAAATCATATATGGGATGATGTCAGTGGGAGGTGACCAGGTCTTTGCTGTCACTGTCCTCAGGAAGAATATGGGCAGTTCTCATGGACTCTACCATTTCTCCAAGGGTGAGGTATAAAAGAGCAGTTCTGGCTGGAGTCTCTCTGTGGCTTTCTATTTAGCATTCCCTGTAACCTTTCCTGTTGCACATGCTTATACCATTACGCTGTCTTCTACAGTGACTCAGCATCTTTCCTATGACTCAGCATAGGAGCTCTTTCCCAGGAACTTTGCAAATTGGCTTCCAAACAAAGGAATTCATTTTCTCCAAAATAAACCTTTCCTCTTTCCAAAGTACTCTGATTTAAGTATTTTTTACTTATTGGAGCAACAAACACTAAAATAAAAGACAACTTTCCTAAACGGTTTTTGGTTCTGAAGCTGATCATCAGTCAGGTTGTTTCCACTCTGCTAAAGACCATCTCTTGTAGATTTCCATGATGCCAGCTATAGTCTTCCTGTCTACCCTGGTACAACTAATAAGGGGAAAGCTTTTTGTATGAAATTTTAACATTCCCTATCTAGAGTTTGCCACCGTCTCTATTGATTTAGATTTGATTTGAACTACCTGTTTTACATGTCTATGTAGAATTGTTTATGTTTCTTTGTTCTCACTGGCAGTTATGCTGGATTTTTAGATGGCTGAAAACACAGGCAGCATGGTTGGTTCTACAAGCATCATGGAAGGTGCAATACTGTAGACTACTAGTCATCTGGGTGCTTCGTTTTCGCCTCACCTTGTGCTTTCCACACACACATCATTTTGTTGGTAAGTTTCTTAATTATTCTATTGATGACATGTCATCAATGTGTCTCTTTTCACTTACAATGTACTTCATGGTGCCTCAGATCTGCTCTCACTATGTAATGGTAAAACACAATGTACTTAAGCACAATTTCAAAATCTGCTCAGTCTTTAGAAGGTTTCCAACAGAGCCTTACTATGTACAACAGCGTGGAAACTCATGAAATTGATGGGGTAAGGAAAAGATGAGCATATAATTTAATAGATAATTGTTTTAGGTTTAAAGTTGGTTGAATGGGAAAGAAAATATTTTCAAGGATAAAGAGTATTTGTATTTATTGTGATAAATTTTATAATTTAGGCATATTTAGTTTAGAAATAAGTTTAAAGCATAATATATAAATTCTGGTTTTCAATTAAAATGTATTAACTTGCGCTTAAGCTATTTTTTATCTAGTAATTCTCAATTTTAAAATTATTTACTTTATTGAATTATTTCAATTTTAATACCGCTTAATAAAGTATTACTTAATAAGGTAAGTAATGAATATATTTATCTCACACTAAAATTTATTTATTTTAAGAATTTTCAGTATAGAATGAGACAATACGCATCTGAATAAAAATACTTACCTTTTGCTAATCTCAGAATCCATGCGTATAGTTTTAATAAATTATATCTTTTACCTTTTAAGTATTATTACCTCAAAGTTATATGTATTACATATATGCCATGAATATAAGCAACTCAGATTATCTAAAAGTAATTGGAATTTGTAATTTTTAATTCCTATACTTTAATAGTCAATATTGATTTTAGAAATCAGAATAAATTTAGAAATTTTACCCAGACCAAGGACAGAAGCAATCTGATGAAAGCAACTTCTCAACTGAGGCTCTCTCTTTAAAGTGATTCTTGTTCATGTCACACTGACAAAAATAATGAGCACTATTTACCCCTTGTTACCTTCATAGAAGATACATAACTATTAAATTATAACATTTTTTTCTGGCTTGTCCTCAGGGCCCCATGTTCATATTACAATATAATATAAAATATAACCTAACATCATAGAGTTCTTAACAACTTTGAGACTTTAAGTATACAAAGCCTCTTTAAAACTCCAAAGTGTCTTAGCCTTGAGGTTTATAAAATCAAAAATAATCTATAAACTTTGTACTCAAAAAGGGAAGAAGCAGGCACAGTTATAGTTAGATCCAAACAAAACCAAACTCCATCAGTGTCTTAGTTAGGGTTTCTGTTGCGCAGACAAAACACCATGGCCAAAAGCAGCTTAGGAAGGAAAGGGTTTCTCTCATCTAATGCCTTATAGTCCACCATCTAGGGAAGCCAGCACAGGCACTCACAGCAGAAACCTAGAGGTAAGGAGTGATGCAGAGGACATTGAAGAATGCTGCCTACTTGGTTGCTCCTTATGGCTTGTTTACGCTTCTTTCATAAAGCACCAAAGACTCAGGGATGCAACTGTCCATCATGCTTCAGGTTCTCCTTCATGACTTACAATCATGAAATGGCCCTACGAACTTCCCTGCAGGTACTTGATGTGGGCATTTTACTTATTAAGATTCCCAAAAGTCCCTGCCTATGTCAACATGTCAAAAATCCTAACCAACACACTGAGTATCTAATATCTGGAACTCGCTAATGAACTTTTGAGCTCTGAAACCTGTAATTATTCCTATCATTTTAACTTTGCCCTCTCCAACACACACAGCTTGTTTTCTAGGCTAAGTATAGTTCACACCTGCCACTGTCCTTGACAGCCACCCCGTGGTTCTGACATACTCAATATTCTGAAGTCTCCTCTGCAGTTGAGGATGCAATTTCACCAATGGCCTCTGCTAGAGTGTCTTCAGGACCCTTGATCTAGAAACATGGCAGCAAGCATCATCTTCATTATGCTACAAATTCATTCCTAAAACGTCTACTACAACTGGAAGTGTACCTTTACCTCCAGGCCTCTCTGCAGGAATTGCACCTCTGCCACATGGTTCTAAGCCTTCCTGCCTTCAAAGCCAATAGCATGTGGGTGAATGTTAGGCACTATCAGTTTCTTGTTAGCTTGAGATTGTCCCACTTGAATATGCTTTCTCACGTACTGACTCATGTAATGACCCTGAGAAAATACTTCCAGAATACTTTATCTCTATGGTGATGGTTTCTTATTAACCACAGATAATTGTTCTTCCCCTGCTAAACTGCACTAATTATTGCAGCAAATTAAAGATTTCACTTCAGTGGTTCTAGTATCTTATGACTCATGCATGATGTGCTAGCACCACCTAACCAGAAAGCACAAATCTTTATTTGAGAATTGCACGTATATAGTCTTGACAGAGCAATGGAGAGGCTCTCAAAGTTTCCCCTGAAACTTTGTAAGGCAAGCCTCTGGCATCTGCATTTCTTTAATCAGAATAGTCTATGGAATTCTAAGCACCTAACTGCTTTCCCTATCCAAAGTTACCAAATCTTCCATCCTCCCACACAACAGTACAGGGTATAAAAGCCACTTGGTTAGCTTTCATTACAGCAAGACTCCACTCTCTGGTACCAATTTCTGTTTAAGGTTGCTTTATTGTTTACATTGAATTTTAGGTAAAACAGTGAACAAAATCAACTTGGGGAGTGACAAGTTACAGTTCCTCATTGAATTAAGTCATGGAAGAAACTCAATGTAGGATCTGAAGTCAGGAACTGAAGCACAGACCATTGCTGCTTAATGGCTAAGTCACTGGCTCATTCAGCTACCTGTCTTACGATATTACCCTCAGGGAGATGGATCCTCCCAAATCATTCAGTGATTAAGAAAATATCCCACAGACGTGTCCACAGGTCAGTCTGATAGGGACTATTCCTGAATTTAGGCTTCATCTTCCTAGGTGACACTATCTTGTGTTAAGTTGACAAAAACTAAGGATCTCAGTAATTATTAATTAACCTAGGTCTGCAGTAGACCAAGTACTGTGGCCTTTTCTTGTACTCTGCCCTCATTCCCAGGGGACTAAAAAGATTTTGGTAAAACAACCCACATTCCTCCTTATTATGGGTCCCTATCAAGTCCTATTCTGTTTTATTTTTATTCCTAAGTATCACATTTTTGCCTGGAACCCATAGTAAAACACATACCATGTCACTAGAATAATTTTCTATCAGGCAACACACACACACACACACACACACACACACACACACACACACACACACACACACCATACTCTTCTATGAACCAGAGTGAGCAACAGAGACCAAAGAACAAAACATCTATCAAACCAAGACAAGGCCAGATATCTGCAATGAAAATTATAATCTTTCTAAATCCAGATGTTCAGATGACAGCATAAGAAGACAGTCAATAGCTTTCAGGGTATTTTCTCCACTAGAGACCAGTAACCCTACCACATCAGTTTCTGAAGATTGCAAGTTAGTTCGAGCAGAAGAAAAAGACTTTAAAAGAGCCTTAATGATTACTCTAGAGGTCCTTAAAGAGGAAATGAATAAACTCCTCAAAGAAATCGATGAAAACACAAACAGTGGGATGAAATGGATAAAATGGTTCAAGACAGGAAAGTGGAAATAGAATCAATAAAAAAAGCCTAAAGTGAGGAAAATCTGGAAACGAAAAACTTAGGAACTCAAACAATAACCACAGTGGCAAGCCTCACCAATTGAATACATAAGGTGAAAGAGAAAATTTCAGGTATTTAGGATATAGAAGAAATGGTGGATATTATACCCTGTACTGTTGTGTGGGAGGATGGAAGATTTTGTAACTTTGGATAGGGAAAGCAGTTAGGTGCTTAGAATTCTATAGGCTATGTTGATTAATGAAATGCAGATGCTAGAGGCCTGCCTTACACAAACTTTGTCAAAGAAAATGTTAAAATAAAAGTAATCCTGACAAAAAATATTCAGGAAAATTGGGAGACTATGAGAAGACAAAATTTAAGAATAATAGGAATAGATGACAAAGAAGAAATCTAGGTCAAAGGCAAAGAAAGTAATTTCAACAAAATCATAGAAGAAAAGTTTTCTAACCTTGAAAAAGTGATGCGTTTGAAGGTACAAAAGAATAGGAACACCAAATATGCTGAACCAGAAAAGAAATACCCATCAATACATAATAATCAAAATACTAAACATACTGAACAAATAAACAATAGTAAAAGTAGCAAGGGAAAAAGACAAAGGAACATCTATGAGCAGACATATTAGAGTAATACTTGACTTCCAAGTTGAGACTCTAAAACCCAGAAGATCCTGGTCAGACGTTCTACAGACTCCAAGAGACCATAGATGTCAGCATAGATTTCTGAACCTATTCAAACTTTCAATCACCATAGATGGTGAAAATAAGACATTCTATAATAAATCCAAACTTAAGCAATATCTATTTAAAAATTCAGGACTGTAGAAGGTGATAGGAGGAAAACTCCAACATGAAGAGATTAAATCATACCCAGAAAATTCAAGGAATAAATAATCTCAGATCAGCATATCACAAAAGGGGAAACACACACCCACAACAACATTAATAACAACAACAACAACAACAAAATAGAAATCACATAACACTGCTAATTAGTATTTCTCAATATCAATGGTCTTAATTTCCTAATAAAAAGACACAGATTAACTGAGTGCATGCAAACACTAACTATCCTTCTGGTGCAACCAAGAAACATATGAAACACACCTTAAGATGAAGGATATACATCACCTCAAGGTGAAAGAATGGAAAAGAATGTTACTAAAAAATGGACCTAAGAAGCAAGCTGGTGTATCCATTCTAATACCAGACAAAATTGACTTTAATCCAAAGAAATGAGTAGATACAGAGAACATTATATACTCATCAAAAAGTATCCCTCAAGAGGGTATTTCAATTCAAAACATGTACAGAGACGTCTTAGAAACACTACTATAGCTTAAATCACTGATTGACCTTCCCACTGTGATAGTGGGGAGCTTTAATACACCATCCTCACCAATAGACAAATACTGAACGTAGAAATACTGGATCTACCTTCTGTTACAACGCAAACAGACCCAAGAGAATGGCCTCAAAGAAAATTTTACCAAACACAAAAGAATATATTATGGTATCAACACCTCATAGGACTATCTTGAAAATTGATCACATACACAGAGACAAAGCAAATCTCGACAGATACAAAACAATCTAAAATACCACTCTGCACAAATTAAAGCTGAATATTAACAAAAAAACAGAAACACAAATAGCTTACAAATTGCTAGAAACCAAATAACTCATTTCAGAATAATAAAAAATAAAAGAAATTAAGAAAAAAGTTAACGACTTCATTGAGTGACAACGAATCCACCACTCGTGGGAGAAAACAGTGGTTACAAAGAGCAAGTGTGTAACGTGAAACGTTATACTGCTGACTTAGGCACATCTGAAAGCTCTAAAATCATAGAAAGGCATCATACCAAAAATGAGAAGATGGCCAGAAATAATTAAAGTTAGGGCTGAAATCAATAAAATAGAAATGAACAAATGAATGAACAAAACAACATAAAGAATAAATGAAACTAAGATGATTTTTTGGGAAAATCAGTACATCCATATCCAAGTTAGCTACAAGGCAAATAGGGAACATACAAATTAATAAGATTAGAAATGAAAATAGGGACATAACAGACACGGGGGGAAGCAAAAGAACCACAAGGAAACACTTTATGTTATCAAATTGGAAAATTGAAAAAAAAGAATTGTGTTGCAGCAAATATTAAATAATAATAATCATTTATCTCTTTACCAGCCCTGAGGTCTCCCTCCTCAGGTCTGATTTTAGTTTGGAGCCGTGTGCACCTCTGGAGCCCTGTCTGATCCGCTACCACGGCCCAACTCGTCCATGCAACTCCGTACCCAGTGCGGTTTTCTATCGCCTACTCTCTGCCTCTGTCCCTGGGTGTTTCTGTACCCCAAAATCCCACACACAACTCTACAGCCCAATAGCTTTTCATACACGTTTATACATTCAACTCTCAATCCACAAACCCTCTGCACAACAAGATTGCATCAAATAGACAAAGATACAAACTGCCCCTCTATATGAGATATTAGACCTGTAAAATTCTTAATGCTCATAGCTTTATAACTCCATTAAATCCCACCTGGGTTCAGCTGGTCCTTGGAAAGCTCAATGTTGCCACAACTTCTAACCTTGTCCTCTGACCTCTTCTGCCCTCTCTGCCCTCTCTACTTCCCTCGCCCCGCCCAGTCAATGGCTTTCCTTTATTTTACTAATTAAAATGGGAAGGTTCAGTTGGAGCCATGTGACTAGCCAGCCCTTCTTGGGGAACAGCTTCAGGACAATCTAGAGAAATGGATAAGTTTTTCAATACATACCACATACCAAAGTTACATCAAGATTACATAAGCAACGTAAACAGACTGATGAGCGGTAGTGAAACAGAAATAGCCAATAAACCACTCCCATCTCCCCAACACCCCCAAAAGTCCAGGACCAGGTTGTGTCAGCACAGAATTTTACTAGAATTTTAAAGAAAAGTTAATACCAATACTCCTGAAATTCTACAAAATAGAAATGAAAGAAATTTTGCCTAACTCATTTAACAAGGCCACAGCTACTCCAATACTGAAACCACAGGAGGACCCAACAAAGAGAGGGAATTACAAACCAAATTCTCTTATGAAGAGTGATGTAAAAATTCTTAATTATTGGAGTCTAAAGCTAAAATCATTTTAGAAAGATCATTCACCATAATCAAGTAGGCTTTATCCCAGAGAAGGGGTGGTTCAATATACATAAATTGATAAACATAATCCACCGTAGTGTTGATGTTATTATATGGGAAATTTCTGTTTCATCCTTTACCATTTAGCTCCAGAATAAAGGAAACAGAAACCTGTTATTTTATTTACAAGCTACTGGCACTATACTGAGCAGCTTCTGAGCTAATCTGGCCCTGCTAAAAAAATTAATAACCAGATAAATGCTCCTTTACTTGCTGTCTTAGTCAGGGTTTCTATTATTGTGCAAAACTTCATGACCAAGAAGCAAGTTGGGGAGGAAAGGGTTTATTCAGTTTACAGTTCCACATTGTTGTTCATCCCTAAAGGATGTCAGGATAGGAACTCACATAGGGCAGGAACCTGGAGGCAGGAGCTGGTGCAGAGGCCATGCAGGGGTGTGCTTACTGGCTTTCTTTCCCTGGCTTACTCACCTTGCACTTTTATAAAACCCATGATTACTAGCCCAGAGTTGGCACCACTTATATTGGGCCCTCCCACCCTTGATCACTAATTGAGAAAATGCCTAATTGTTGGATCTTATGGAAGCACTTTTACAAGGGATGCTCCTTTCTCTGTGACAACTCTAGCTTGTGTCAAGTTGACATACAAAACCAGGTAGTATAAGGAACCCCTTGTAAATTTGACACACCCAGGCACGTCACATAATAAGCCTCAACTTTTACTTTCTTATTCATTCTCAAGATCTAAATAAGTTTAAAAGTTCCACGGTCTTTACAAATTTTTACATATTAAAATTTCAATCCCTTTAAAAATGTCTAATCTCTTTTAATATTCGAAGTCTTTTTATGCTAGCTGGCCTCCAGGGGTTCCAAGCTCCTGGGATAGCCTGAGAGTGTATGGCAAGCTCTCTGTGGCTCAGTTGGAAGAGCACTTGCAAGGCTGTCCATGGGTCCCTGCAGTCTGCTGGCAAGCCCAAGTCATGGTGGCAGTAACCAGGCTCTCTCATTGGGCCAGAGAGGATCTGAGCCTGTAATTCACCTCTCTATCTGCTCAGGAGATTATCTGGTGTTCCCTCCCCAGACAGCCAGGGAGGGTATGTGGGAGAGCGCTTGCAAGGCTTCTTTGTGGGCTCAGCCTTGTGCAGACAGGTCCTGAGTCTTCTGTATCAGGTTTTAAAATATACAAAATCCTTCTGCTTAGGATGGAAAGAGCTCCTGCTGCCCTTCTGAGCTCCCCAGAACCTGTGCATGGACGGGCTGCCTGTCCAGATACAAATGGGCCTGGTTTGGCTTTGGGCTGGAAGTGTGCACCACCCCTGTTCAGTTCCACTGCTTGAACCTCTAGAGTTCTGTACAGCCTTTCTCAGGATAGAACGAGGGCATAAGTAGTTGAATCACCTTTCTGTGTACTATAAAAAGCATTCCTGTAGCTCTTCTGAGCACCCAGGGACCCTTTGTCAGTTCTTGATCTTAGAGCATAAGCCACTGGTATTCTGTTCAGGAAATTTTCACCAGTACCCATGTGTTTAAGGCTCTTGTTGATTTTCTCAAAGAACCAGCTCCTGGATTATTGATTCTTTGCATCGTTCTTTTTGTGTCTATTTGGTTGATTTCAGCCCTGAGTTTGATTATTTCCAACTACTCCTCTCGGGTACATTTGCTTCTTTTTGTTCTAGAGTTTCCGGGTGCTGTCAAGCTGCTAGTGTGTGCTCTCTCCAGTTTCTTTTTGGAGGAAAACTCATAGCTCTGAATTTTCCTCTTAGCACTGCTTCCATTGTGTCGCATAAAGTCAGGTATGTTATTCCTTCATTTTAATTAAATTCTAAAAAGTCTTTAATTTTTCTCTCTTCCTTAACCACATTATTATTAAGTAGAACATTGTTCAGCTTCCATGTGTATGTGGGCTCTCTGTCATTTTTATCATTATTGAAGACTAGTCTTAGCCCATGGTAAGATGCATGGGATCATTTCAATCTTCTTGTATCCGTTGAGGCCTTTTTCTCTGACCCAGAGTGCTGCCCACCTGGGCCTCTCTGTCCTCCACTCTCCTAAAGCATGGTAGTTCTCTTCCTCCTCTCCTCCTTCTTCCTCTTTCTCCTTCCCCTCCTCCTTCTCCTTTTCCTTCTTCTTTGTTCCTAGGTCAGGAATTCTAAAAGTCCAGCCTTTGTCTATCCCGCCCCGCTATTGGTTGCTGGCATCTTTATTTACCAATTAGAACTGGGGTCAGGGTCTTACACTGTCTTACAAGCAGACAATCATGCAAACAGTATTTTGGGGAACATAATTAACATGAAATTAACATGGGTGTATTCTCTTGGTCACTTTCCTTTTCTTTGTCTTGTTCAAATACAATGTATTTGTTTTATTTTATCATGTCATATCATATCATACATAATCCCTTAGAAACATATTTGCTTTCTAATGAGGAACAGAAAGGAGCATGGTGCTTGCAAGAGGAGAGTTTGTGAGTTAATGGAAATACTAGAAGGAGTGGAAATTATAGTCATGATATATCATGTTAAAAAACTATTTTCAATAACTCTTTAAAAATGTCACATTTTCAACAGTTTCCTGTTTTTTGAGTGAATGTATTTTTTGACTTTGTATTGTGTATAATGATTAGTTTTTTACTAATAATATTAGTTTTAGAACTTTATATTTACTTTATTATAGATTTATAATAGTTCTTGATGCTGAATGGCTAGTTTCAAGTTCATTTTTTATTTCTGCATTCTGTTGCCTATTCTAAATTCCTATACAATATGTTTTCAGATATTTATAAAGTTGCTTATTGGCTTTTTAGTTGGGTCCTAGTAAATTTATGAATACACTTATGATATTTGACATCTTACCAGTGTCAATATTCTAAACAATAAATTTTGAATTTCTTCCAATTTAGTTTTTTTATTAAAGGTTTTATTGGTGTTTATAATTTTGCAACACAGAGTTTGTCCATATTTTGTTAGATTTATATGGTTGTATGCCATTTGGTGGGTCCTATTATGAATTATGTATGCTTAAATGTATAAAAAATTTTTTCATTGCTGGTTCACTGGTTCTTTACTATACCTAGGGAGATTTTTATTTTCTTCAAAATGAGCTCCCTAATTTAAAGGCATATACCATATTACCTGGTTTCATGTCGCACTGGGGACAGAAGCTAGGTCTTCCTGGATACCTGATGAAAGTTCTACTGACTGAGCTTCAGAATAAGCACAAGATACTTGCTCTTGGTCTGACTACATTGTTATTGACAATACACATGCTTCTTAAAACTGCTGGAATTTGAGAATTATAGAAAATTTTGTATTTATTTATGTTACTGGATACCAAAACCTTCAGATTCAACTTTATTTTTGGTATTCAAACAATCAGGGTGGCACATTTTTCTGTTTAAAACATAAAATTCTACTAAGATTGAATAATATAAGGAAAAAGCTCAAGCTGATGTGATTCAGGAGTGTTAATACTTCGTCTTAAGCACAGTTCTTAATGTTTTTCTTTTTCCACCACAATAGAAAGGCTTTCTGAGAGACAGGAAATTGGTACATTAATATCTACCCAAAAATGTTGGTGCAAAGTTCTAAGTGAAATATGTATTTTTACACGTCTGTCCTGAAACAGTCAGCCTCCTTTATCTTAAATACACAAAGTATATTGAAAATAAACTCTGTGAGCTACTTTGTGGCCTTCCATTCTGTGTTTGTCTGCTAATGAGAAAGAACAGGAGGCAGGTGTCTGTGTTCTTGTAAGAAATTGATAGACTGTGCAACCCCTCCAGTTTCACTGTTGCTTTTAAACTGTGAGAATGTGCACTGTTTTGTTAAATTCTTTTTCCCTGACATTTTTCTCCTGTTCAGCATTGTCTTTTAGAAACAATTATCAATGAAGCAGCATTAGTTACTCAAGAAGTGCTACAAGAAAGGACATGACTTGATATACAGTCGAGAGCTGATCATGTGCTGGAGTTGCTGTATAAGATGTCTGGTGCTTCACTCTTCCATCCAGATGTGTTCTGTGGCTTCTGACATTAGATTTTTAATATGTTTTACCTAAACAGACTTTACCATTTTTATAATTTATTACCATGAGAACAATATATGACATTTCTGGAGAAAGAAGAAAGAAAATTCAATTCTCTTTTGAGCTAATTCATTTTTTGTCAGTAATATGTAAAATAGCAGTGAAACATTCAAATGCGGTTGGCAAAATACCAGAAAACTTTGTCTATTTTCCATAAAGTGCAATGATTTGAATGTGTACATACTGGCTAGATAAATTGAATTTATGAATATGGGGTTGGCATAACTAAATTTTGTTTTAATATCACTAGCACAATGTTTATTCTCTAATAAAAATTCAAAATCCATGTGGATGATTATTAAAACAATAAGACATGATTATTTTACAGACTAAAAGAATTTATAGTTTTAAAAACTTAGTTCAATCGAGCTAGCAAGATGATCTATTCAATATGTCACTAGCCTCTAAGCCTGATGACCTGAAAAATATCAACTCACTTGCACAAGTTGTCATTTGCCCATTGCTCCCTCCATGACATGCATAAACACACTTGTGCATATACACGTGTGCACATAAAAATACATAGTAAAATAATGGTTAGTACTTGTATTTAGGAAAAGATGTCTTTATATTTAAAAAAACTTGGAAAATTGAGACTATTTGAACAGATGATTTATATGTGAGATAGTTTAGAGTTTCACTTTAATAGTTTTTATGTATCTTTTCCTTACTAAGTATTTTTAAGTGCTGAATTTTTATAATATCAAAGACTGTTCTTGACTATATAATACAACAAACTCATAATTGTCCTTTTTTCCCATTAAATAAGTCATTCCCCATTGTGATGGTTTGTATATACTTAGCCCAGGGAGGAGCAGTATTATGAGATGTGGCCTTGTTGAAGTAGGTGTGTCCCTAAGACCCTTGTCTTAGCTGCCTGGAAGCCATTCATCTTCTTTTTGCCTTTGGAAAGAGATGAAGAACTCTAGGCTTCTCCAGCATCATGCCTGCCTTGATAATACCACGCTACCAACTCAGTGATAATCTCTGAACCTGTAAGCCAACCTCAATTAAATTTCTTATAGAAGTTGTCTTAGTCATGGTATCTGTTCACAACAGTAAAACCCTATCTAAGACAGCCCTACCCACAAAAAGTGCTTTACTAAGGAAATGGATTTTGCTGTTTTGAAAATTCCAGTGGCTCATAGGGCAGGTTGAAAAGGATTAATTTAGGTGTTCAGGAAATCTTGAAGCTGTACCTCTTGGTGACAGTGACAAAGTTGAAGTCAGATGAGCTAAAAGTCTAAGACTTAAGGGAATCACAGCAGTCTGCTGTTTTTCACAGTCTAAGACAGTAAACTCATCTGGGAAAGGTGTGACTGCATAGTAACTGCAGAGCCTGGGATCACCCTGTCAGGACAGAAAGCCTAATCCACCTTTCACCATTGGCTGACTTCGTTCATATTGTCCATAGCTTACATTATATGTAAATGGTGTTTGAAATAGTGCATGTTACATGTGGTTGTTGGGAGGATTAGACCAGTGGAATGCCATATACTCACTGTTAACAATCCACATTCTGTTTGCCATTTCTTTGCTCTCTCTCTTCTGGCTTTAGAGAGATGGGAACATGTTTACGTATGTGTTTTAGAACTATTAAGTTTTGCAAAGTTTTCATAGGATTTCTTTCCCTTCATCTATACAGCACTCGTGCCAATAGAACAGTGGATCTTACTCAGGCAGCATCTATCTTGCTGTTAGACTTTTCTGCACCTAAAATTTCTCATGGAGCAGAAATAGTTAAGTCCCTCCAAGGCTTTTTAGGAGAGAGCCAGATAAAATTTATATTTCTCAGTAATTTCTTCATCTTCTTAGCCTAAAAATCTTTAAGAATGTATTCCAGGGTGATAGAAAAGAGGAAGAAAGTTTGCTGCATGTCATGGGTATGTGTAAGACTGGCTGTCTGAGAGATAAGGTGTTTTTTTTTTCCTATTTTCCATACATAGTTTACTAAAGTTAAAGAAAGCTGTATGATTGGCTTTAAAAAGTGGCTTCCTCAAAAGCCTAGAAATGTCTTTTTTGTTGTTGTTGCACATCAAGAGAAAATGGAAAAAACTCTGAAAACTAAGATAAGTACTTGGACAGTAATAACTATCTACTCCATTTTGGCTATGAATAATTTCTCTAAAAAAAAGCAGCAAGAAAACTGTTATTTCCTTTGAAAAATCAAATAGATTTAGAAACAACGGTGAGGTAAGTTTATGGTGTTGCTTAGATGTATCTTGATAAGTGGTTGTGTTATCTTTCTCTTCTGTTCAACACCCATTGTGGATTGCTGTTGGTTAAAAAAACAAAACAAAACCCTATACTATTTTCTTTGTTTCCTAAAGCACAAAACCTAAATACATGGAAATAAGAGCAACACACAAACTGTACTCAGGATGTTATACACACATACAGATACAAACCAAAAAATGAAATACTTATTATATAAGGTATTATTTATCATATATGCAAAATAATATGTATTATATTTCAATATATAATATAAATATTAACATAAGAACACACTCTGCTGATAGCAAAAGGGGAGCAAGTTTAATGAGTTTCTTGAATGTGTATAAGAGTGTCTGTGGGGCTGGAGAGATGGCTCACTGGTTGAATGCACCGACTGCTCTTCCAGAGGTCCTGAGTTCAAATCTCAGCAACCACATAGTGGCTCACAACCATCTGTAGTAGGATATAATGCCCTCTTCTGGTGTGTCTAAAAATAGCTACAGTGCACTCATATAAATATAATAATAAACGAATCTTTAATAAAAAATGAGTGCCTGTGGTATAGGCATTCCTTTGTTCCTGTATTCCATATGTGTATATATATATATATATATATATATATATATATATACATAAAACATATGCAATACATATATAATTTTTAAAAGGTCTCTAATTTGTAGAGGAGGTGGTTGAAAGGCTGCAGAAGGACTTGGAGGTAGAGAAAGGAATGGAAAAAATCTAAATACAGTGTAATCATTGAATAAAAGAAAGAAATGACTTCACCAAGGTACAGTTGCCGAAAAGATATTATTGTAAGCTTGAGGGAAAGTACAACCAAAAGTTCTGAGATGGTCCAGGGTAGGGAGAGAAAGGAGTGGATTAAACATGACTAACAGACTGAAGGAGGCCATGAGAGGTGGTAGAGAAGAGAATAAAAGAGGAAGAGAAGAGAGAGGGAGAGACAAAAGGGAAGGAGTCAGACCAACCAAGAGAAGGGACAAGAACTCATGGCAGAAGCTGCATAGTTATGTAGGTATCAGAAGCTGGGAATAGGGAAGAAAAGGCCATGAGCTGGAGATGTTTAGGGTTGGGGGCAGGGTGAGAAGAACTGAGAGGTGCCACAAGTGTTGAGTGGGCCTGGAAGCTAGCATGAGCTTTGGTATGTTAATAAACACCACTGTTAGTCATTTGTCCTGAGTTTCTCTGGGACCTGACAATCAAGTAAGAAAAGCAAGGTTGCAGGTGGGGTTGTGTTTTATGCACTCTATTAATTCAATTCCTTAAGCATAATTATCTACAACTAAAGCAAGTTATGTCAGGCACTTGAATTACTTTCCCATTGCTGTGATAAAACATCATGACTGAGGCAACATATAAAAGAAGCAAGTCATTTGGCTTTAGGCTTCCAGAGGGATACAACTCTCATGGCAGGGAGACATGACCTCAAGTGACAGGCATGGTGACAGTAGCAGAAACCTGAGGGTTCCTAGGCTGAGCTGCACGCTGAAGATTTTAGATCCTCAAAGCAAGGACCCCCATGCTCCATTATAGGAAAAGTGACACCCCAAATCACTCACAAGAAGTGGTCTTGATGCAAACTGCAAGAGGATTTTTATTCCAAGCACGCTGGGGCCCACAGTCATACACCAGGCAGAGGTAGAGGACTGTGGACCCCGAGTGCAGGATCGGGACAACTTTTATAGGGTTCACAATGCCCTCGAATCACAAACCAATCATTTTAAATTGTCTAAGCCCGCGCTTCATGGACCAATCATGTTAAACTATCTAAGCCCGCACTCCATGGACCAATCAGTTCCCTAGTCTTAGAGGTCTGTATTTGCGAGGTCTCCTGGGTGTGGGTGACAATGGCACTCGGGATAAGTCACTAGGGTGGGGGGTTTCTATGGTGCAACCAGTTTGCAGAAGCCAGATAGGAGGTTAAGTCAGCTTATCTCCTGTTAACTTACAAGGCCCAGCTCGGAGTATCCAAGGGCCTGTCCTATGCCCTTTCACCCAGTTTTATTTAGAAAGTAGGCTCCTTTAGCTTGGGGTCCTTGGAGGGGTTAGGCTATATTTTTTTTCTACCAGAGAGATCAAACTGTTAGTACAGTGAGCTGTGTGAGGCTTTGGAGCCTTACAGTTAATTGACTGAGAAGGCAGCATCCCTGCTATTGCTGGGGTGAGCCATAGGACACCTGCAGTGTTAATAAACACTCAAGATGGCCCAGACTATCTGCTGTACACAGAAAGAAAAACTCCCAGGTAGAAAAGTAAATCCTAGAACAGGCCTCAACACCCTGACCTTCACAACCTGAACAGGAAAGCTCCAGCTTTGGCTGGTGAACATAACTGTTCCCAATTGTAATTGGCAATAGAGGAAAACTCATACAGTAATGTTCCAACTGAGAGTGCATTACTGTATAACAGTTCCCCTCAACAAGAAATAATTTGAATTACAGAAACTAGCCAGCCTCCTGCAGGGCTGCAGAGGTGCCTGTTAAAAGAAACAAACAAAACAAACAAACAAACAAACAAAAACACCAAAATAAATTTGAATGGGAGAGGGAAGTCACATTCGCCCGAACTAGAAAGAAATACCATGGTTATACAGTTTTATCCTATTATTTTGCATTTCATTTTCTTTATCTGCTCCACACTCTTTACTGTCTCTCATACCTTTAGCGTTTCCTTCTCATTTATAATCTACTCCCTTGTTTTTCCCCATATCCTATTCGTCTCTAATTTCAATATGCAATGATCCAGACTTTTAACTCCAAAAAATATAACCTATATAGTCAACTTTTCTTCATCTGTACTTTAGTGCTACTGTCTCTTAACATTATCATGGACACATATTAAGTAAGCAAGTGACTCTACTCCTACTTAGGCTGTGGCGACTGTCAAATAATGAGGGAATAAATGTGGCCTGAGTCACCACACATTGCAGAGGGCTATGTGTGGTCCACGGTCCTGCTGCAGCCAGAAGTCTTGTCGATATCCATGGCCCATGTTATCATGGAAGGTCATGCTCCTGCTGACTGTAAAGGGTGACGAAGCTACTTTTGTAGTAGTATGGATGACTGCAGAGTCACAGTTGAGAAAAAGGGACATAGAAGGCTTCTGAGACAACACCTTCCTCCCCCAAATAACAGCCGAAACAGAAAGACATTGGAAAGAACTCATAAAAATTTTGATAAGAATGCTGACACATAGCTTCCTACAATGGATGTCTTCTTTTAAAGTGGGTGTGGTGAAAGATTTTGTGTTTTTTAAGAGACCAGTCACTAGGAGTTTGGCCATGCTCCAGGGAGTATATGGCCAACACAATTGAACTGTTTCTCCTCTCCTCTCCTTTATTTTATTTTTTTTAATTTTTATTTTCATTTTTTTCGGTGTGGACAAAGTCACAATGTTAGGGGCATAGAAATGAGACAACTTGGAAATGACTGTTACTGAGGTGTGTGATATAATATTCTTAGATGATTAATAAAAAATATTTTAAGGGTAAAGGTAAACACTGTTTGAAACTTGTCTTTAAAAATCAAACATTCATCCTACCTGGAATCAAGGCAGCATTGAGTTTTGGGATCATTTAAAACTATGTGTGTTTTTCTGCAATTTAAAACTATGTGTTTCTTCTGCTTACATACTGTGTGCTCAACATCTTCAGATTTAACTGACCTTTGAGAAAAACATTGTAATCAATCTTATTCTGCTTTGGACTTCCAATATAATTAACTTCTCCAGCTTGGAAGAATTCAATTTACCATGCTCCCAATATTTATATCTGTGACTTTCTCTCTCTCTCTCTCTCTCTCTCTCTCTCTCTCTCTCTCTCTCTCTCTCTCTCTCTCTCTCTCTCTCTCTCTCTCTCTCCCCCTCTCTATCTATCTTTTCATATATATATGGATATGAACGATGTGGGGTTAAACTTAAGTTTATTCTCAGAAAACAGCTAGACATTGACAACAGTTCTCCTCCACATGAAAGGTGTCAGGAATAACATGTGGGCACAAAGTGACAAAACATGACTGTGAGGGACCCTAAGGACTTTTAGAGCCCCCACACCCTCCTTACAGCTTTCCCCTCCAACCTGGGGATAAGGCTAGGGCAAGTTCCATTCTCTACCCATAGGAACATTCTTGAGTAAAGAAATCCTCAAAATGTACCGACTGACCCTCTTAAAAGCTCCAGGTAGAGTTCAAATGCATGTCATGCTTGCTAGTCAATAGGATTAAAGGTGAATATGCTTAGCCAATAAGCATGAACTGTAACCTTGCTGATGTAATCTGTGACCCTAAAAAGTATAAAAACTTCTTGTTATAGCTTTCCAGGGTCACCTTTTAGTCACTTGCCAGGAGGGGCTGATGGCGGGTTGACCACAATGCTTTGGAAAATAAACCTCTTATGTTTGCATCAATCCCCAATCTCTCATCTCATTCAAGGGAGTCTCCAGGTAGTCAAGTCTTATGACTGTTGGCTGTTGTGTCTTGCTCTGAGACTCCTGTAAAATACTAAACTAAAAGTTCCTCATTCATTTTCCATACCATATTTGGCATGCTAGTCAATTGAGTTTGGCATTTGTCTAAGAGACAAAAAGAGAAAAGAAATCAAATTTCTTCTGTACAAATTGTTTACCATTCTAGTTGGTGTTAAGAAGAACCATAGAAGTAAGGAATTGAATTGAATTCCAAAGACAAGCCACACCTGGTGAAAGCAATTTTCCATAAGAATAATAACCCATATGAATAATTACAGGTGGATTAAGCTTACTCATATCTAATACACCTGGAAGAAGCACAAAAGTACATTTCAAGAATAATTCTGTGTTTTAAAGAAAATGAGGTTACAAAACTCTTGTCTTTTGTTCCTTTTTGTTTCTGTTTTGTTTTTTGAGTCGTCTAGAAAGTATTCACAATTCTCACGTGACTCCATTCTTGGACTATGTTCTGACACAAATCAGATTCTCTCTTTAATAAACAAAACCAGGGGTCTTTTTTTTTTTTTTTTTTTTGAATCATGACAACTGTAAATAGTTTCAGCCATTTCCAATAGGAGTATATGTGAGAGAGAACCTCTATATGACACTAAAATCAAGATGCAAACTACAAAGCAAAGATTCAATATAAAGAGCTATAGGAAAAAACAGGAAATAATTTATATAAGTAGAAGAATCCAAACAACATCAGACTTTGCAGCCAAACTAAGGTCCATGGGAGCATGGAATACTGTACTCTACCTCAGGCCATGAACACCTGAGTGTTTTTATAACCAGACTTGTTACCTCATTCTATTAATGAAAAAAACTATGGGTGATGACAAACACGGATTAATGACACTATGACAACCACCCCATCACTGCAGAATAAACCTAAAGGGAAACAATGCACAAAGGAAGAAGACAATCCCATTCTTGAGAATGCTGAAAATAATTGATTTCATGAGAAGAATGGGTTAAAACAAAAAGCTGGGGATGGATCCATTATGACCTACAGCCCAAACACACAGGAATACCAGAGGAGGACAAAGAGCTAACAATAATCCAACCAGACAATACCTGAACCCCAAAACAACAGCAACAAACCTTCAGACATAAAACAAAAAGTAGCAAACTGACCAGGTATGGTTGAATATCAGCTGTGGAGAAAATCTGTGTGTGTTTAGGCTAGCCTGGTACATGTAGAGTTCTAGGACAGCCAGTGTTATAATGGAAAACCATAATGAACAAAACTGGTGGTGCATAGCAAGAGTTCATTATGGTTTCCAATGGAAACAAGAGATTCCTTAGGGCCTACTTTGAAAAACTATACTGCAAAAGCTGAAAAATCTGAAAGACACATGGACATTTAAAAAATATGTGACCTGTAAAAATTAAATCAAGAAGATAGAACCAGCACGAAATTGACCCATTAAACATAACAAGATTAAATTAGGAATTAAAGCTCTACCCATAGGGCGAAAAGCAGGGCTGAATGGAATTTTTGCTGAGTTCTAGTATACCACTTGAGTGTATGAATAAGTGGGTTTTTGATTTTTGTGCCTTCCCTTGGGCTCTTTTCCTTTTGTTCATTTACCAATTTCAATCTGATGGTCTTTGTTTTAATCTTACTATATTATATTTTGTTCTGTTTTATTGTTGTTGTTATCTCTTAGGAGTCAGCTTTTTTGTTAGGACTATTCCTGTTTGAAAGAGTGCATATCTGGATGAGATGGGAGGTAGGGAGGAACTAGGAGTTTCTAGAGGGGAAACTTTAATCATGATATATTATATGAGAAAATAATTTATTTTCAATGAAAAGGGAAGAGAAGAAACTATGTTCTCTTAATACAAGGAGAGTATTATGATGTAGAACACTGAAAATTAAATATAAGAAAAATCTCATTATAAGAACAATTTTAATACATTAGAATTAAACTAATATCTAAACACACACATTAGATTAAGTTTTATTAATTATGCCACCATTGAGAGAATATTCCAAGTATTTAGATGAGATTATTTTAATTTATTTTATCTGAGACAATACATTGTGTATCTTAGGCTCCCTTTGTACTATGTAGCCATGAATGACTTTAACCTCCTGATTGTAATGCCTCTGGCATAGCAGTGCTGACCTCATGTTAGACTATATTTGATGCCAGTAATTGGTTACTCAAATATTGGGTGAACAAAATGCAGGTAATATTTGGCAGTCCATACAAAGGGCGAGTGAGAAGAAGGGAGAAGAAAGGACTAGAGAGGAAAGGAAGGAAGGATAGAGAAACTGAGACCCAAACCTTGCTTGCTGTGGCACTCTAGACAGGCATGTCAGAATCCGTGAGTCACCCCTGTTGATGAACTGATGGCCTATTATCACTATTGTCATCTATGGCTGTGCTGGAGCCACTTTTGTTCTCTCACTGCTGTGGCTGCTTCTGTCACCACTGAAGACTTTCTGCAAACTGGCAACAAGATGAAAGGGATTTCACAATACAAACTCCCACCAAGACAGTACTAACCGCATCCTGACAGGGAGCCAGTTGGTAAGGGATGTTGGAAATGTCATTTGTAGATGCCAGCTCCCCAACACACAGAATAATAGAGGCATGTGAGGACAGGGGCTTAAAATAAACATATAAATAAGCAACACTATTGTCTGCGAGATGTGCATTTCAACAAAAGGAGATGGAAGTGTTTATTCATTCATTCATCAAATATTTGTGCCGTGCCTCCCAGGTGTCAGCAGCTCATTCAGGTGCTGAGCTCAGACAAAGCAGGGCAGATGAAAAGCTTCTCACTGTATTTTTGAACTTTCAGTTCAGGAAAGACAGATGGCAAATAATGAGTCGTTACATTCTCCAGCATATTGAAATGTGATAAACATAACAGAAAAAAATGCAGAGGAGAGAAGAACAAGGCCAGAGAAGTCTGGAAAGATGGATGCCATTTTACACAGGTAGGAATGAGAAAAGGTGAGTCTGGATATAATATCAAATAGTTGTTTCAGTAATATGCCAACTAAAATAAAATGAAACACAATGGCGACATAAAAATATGGTATTTGTTGGCACAAGATGTATTGAATTTGGAAGGTGCGGTGATTATGTGTATAATTTGCAGGTCTTCGGGGCAGCAGCAAAGCATGGATCACAGAGATGTTGTGAGGAATGGATAATAGGCATGTGGAAAGCTGCGAACTGTTGAGAGATGTGACAAAAATGAGCTCTTCAAATGTTAGATTTGCATAACAATTGAAAGGAAAATATTAGGTTCATGTAGAAATGTATATATGTATAAGGAACATCAGCTACACAAAAGCCTTCCCTTATTTAATTCATAGGTTTTATGTAAAAGACCACAAATGAATCCTAAATAAGCTTTATACAATGAGCATCACATTAAGATCATGTTAAGTTCAATAAACTTAGAAGGCTACAGAAACTGACAGATTGAAAATTTCTCTTATAATGAGGACTTAAAATAAACACTGTCCTTACTACAAGAACTCATGGGAAATTATACAGTACAAATGATATGAAAGAAAAATATTTGTGGGATTCATTTTATATAAACCTTACTTGGAGACAAAAAGACTGGCTAAAACAAAACAAAATGAAAATTTGACACAACAATTTGAAAAGCGCGCACGCGTGCGTGCGCACACACACACACACACACACACACATGCAGTTGGAAGAAATTACAGACAAAATTTATAGGAATCAAAAAAATCATCAAAATGTAAAATAATTTAGAAAAAACTTTAGTGAGGTTAATGTTTAAAAGTTCTAAAGTAATAAATTACATATTAGCAGGAATGAAATAATCTTCCGAAATTTAGTAAAACTATACATCAGTAACATATATAAAATAGGTGACAAATGTGGTAGAAACTGTTGAGTTCTTGTGTCTTATATTAATCATTAAAAACAAGAACTGAAAAATGGTCATAAAGAAAACAACCCAATTAAAAAATGGGCACACACTAAACAGAGATATTCAAAGAGGAAAGACTGAGAAATTCCTAAAAAAAAAAAAAATCTTCAACAGACTTAGTCATCAAGCAACCACAAGTCAAAACTACTTTGAGATTTAATCTATACCAGCTAGAAGAGTGGATATCAATATATACTGACACAGGCGACAATTCACTCTGGCAAGGATGTGGGGTAAGGGTATACTCATCTCTTCCTGGTGGGAGTGAAAACTTCTACAGCCATTGTGGAAATCAGTATGGCAGTTCTTTATGTAGCTGGCAATAGATCTACATCAGGATTCAGCTTTCCCACTCTTGGGCATATATATACCAAAAGGATGCTTTATTCTACATCGGAGATACTTGGCAAACCATTTTCCTTGCTGCTCTATTCACAATAGCCAGAAATTTGAAGCAGAACAGAGGACTATTAACAAATGAATGAATAAGGAAATATATGAGACATAATACTAAGCTGTTTTTAAAAAATGGAAATCAAAATATTCATAGTTTAATGGATGGAGCTAGAAAAATCATCCTGGGTGAAGTTACACAAATATGGTATGTACTGGTTTATATGTTAAGGGTAATTAAGTAAGCTACAATTCTCATAATCATTCTTAGGTATAGTGTAAGGGACTACTAAGGAACAGGGAATAATCTCCTTAGGGATGGAAAATAGAATAGATAGTTATTGACAGACAATGGTTGTTGGGCTGGATTGGAAGGCCAGTCTGGGAGAAGGAAGGAAGATGTAGTAAAGATGGAAATACGGAAAGACTCTTAAAATGTAGGGAGCCTCAATTGAGAAAATACCTCAGTATGATCAAGCTATAAGAGGGCCTAAAGGATATGTTTATATTTAGTGATTGATGTGGGCAGGCCTAGCCCATTCTTGGTCAGGTGGTCCTGGGTTCTATAAAAGAAGCAAGTTGAGCAAGCTATTGAGATAACACCCTTCCATGGCCTCTCCATCAGCTCCTGCCTGCAGTGGGTTCCTTCCATGCTTAAAACCTTGTCCTGAAAAAAAAAAAAAAAAAAAAAAGCTCTACAATAAAATTTTAACACAATAAAAAATTGAAAAGGTTTTAGAAGGTAGAAAGACTTTCATGCTTACAAATTGGGAAGTTTAATATAGCAAAAATGATAATTTCTCAAAAGCAATCTACCAATATAATACAATCCCATATTCTGACTGTTACACACACACACACACACACACACACACACACACACACACGAAGAATTACACAGAAGCACCAAAAATCATGGATAACCAAAGAAGTTTTAAGGAAAAAGAATTCTGCTGGAAGTATTACATATTTGATTTTGAGCACTGCAGAGACAGTAATATAAACAGCAAGATGCTCACAAAAAGTAGGCACATGAACAAATGGAATAGAGGACCCAGAAACTGCATGAAACCCATAAGACAACAACTACTTGATTTTTGACAAGCTAAAAATACAGAGATAAAACAGCACTTTAATAAAATAGTGCTGGGAAAATTGAATATCTGCATGTATAAAAACTTGATCCTTATCTCTTATTCAAAGACTTATCTCAAATATTTCAATATCAAGCCCAAAACTCTGAAGTTTCTATAGGAGAAAGCGTACATTTCAAGAGACAGGCACATGTAAGGACTTTTATGACTAGAACTTCAGTCATTGAAAATACAAGGCTAACAGTAAACAAATGGGACCTTACAAAACAAACAAACAGACATCCCCAGAATGTGCACTTTTCAAGGAGCTAATTAAGAACACAACCAAATTTAAAAGTGCTCTAGTGAGCCAAATTGATAGTTTTCAAGAGGAGAAACACAGAACGTTGCCTTAACCCTGTGTCCCAGATGATCCTTAGGGGTAGGAGGTTAGAAGGGCAGAGAAATCTCAGATCCCAGGAACCAGGTGAGAAGCAGAAGCAGATTTATTAATGAAACAGTGATGGGTAAGTATACACCCTCCACCCTCTTGGTCCACAACTGTCCTGTACCAGCAGATTGGCTGCCCTGATTATACTTTGTCTCTGGGTATCAGGCAGATTCTGGAGTTAGTGAATGTGGTAGACCTACTGCGCATGCCTGGGCCATCGCAGGAGGGTAATTAGAACACATTCTCCTCCTCCAACAAATCATCAAATATACTTCAAAAAATATTCACCATCTCAAAAATAATAGCAAAAGCGTATTCTTAGCCAGAGGGAAATGCAGATTACAAATACTTGAAGATTTCATTTTATTCCCTCAGAACGGCCAGTATTTTTTATACAAAATTTATTTAGTCCCTGTACACAGGCCAGCTAATCTAAATCATTTCCATATTATTCAAAGTGCTAATTAATAAAACTTAAATTCCTACTTTATAAAACTTCATAAAGGAGGAAAATTGCATTAGGCATTGTGACTATTACCTAATATACATCAATAGACAAACATCAAATATTAATTAAGATTGTACCAAATGTAGCCTGAAACCCAGTAGGACAAATATAAAGAACACATGCTCCACATACAGAATCTGGGGGACATGTGGTACCATCTGCACTCCCACAGTCCTGGCCCTGTAGTGCCTTGTAGCATATGTGGTCTGATTCCTGGGACAGATCCATTCATTTGCTGGTACTTCTCGCACTTAAAACCTCCTATTCCTGACATCTGCACCATCCAATTACTTCTTGGTCTCTGTCATAGGATTCCTTCACTACTTTACATATAAACCACTCAGGGCTCCATATACTGACTATAAATCGGATGCACATTGCTTTTGCCACATTGACTTTTCTCTGCAACACTGGTTCATCCCACCAATGCAGAGTTATCCTTGCATTTTGACATATAGTGCAAGACCATCATCAGAATGGTTACAACTGAGTAATTTCACAGCTCAAGAAATACCCAGGGTAGCCACACCTCCTGACTCACTTGCCCAACTGGCTTTTTGCAGCAGGGTGTCACAGACACTGTCTTCCAGGTGTCCTTGTTCAGTAACTATTATCCTAAAGAATACATTCCCATTTGACTTTAACTTTATGCACAAACTTGTGAAGGTTGTCCTTGTCTCAAAGGCAGCCGTCTTAATACAAAGTGTTCTATCCTGTATTCAGTGTTAATGAGCCTTTTACCTAGTTAGACATCTTGTCTAAACTTTGCCTACTTCCTCCAGGACAACATCCCATTTCTTAACTAACTGTGTACATTTTTATTGGATATTTTATTTATTTACATTTCAAATGTTAACCTCTTTCCCAGGTGTCCCCTGTGCAAATCCTCAATCCCATCCTCCCTCGCCCTGGTTTTTTGAAGGTGCTCCCCCACCCACCCACCCACCTACTCATACCTCTCCACCCTGGAATTCCCTTATACTGGGGCATAATGCCTTCCTAAGGACCAAGGGCCTCTCCTTCCACTGATGTCGGACAAGACCATCCTCTGCTACATGTGCAGCTGGAGCCATGGGTCCCTCCATGTGTACTCTTTGGCTTTTGGTGGAATTTGGTGGTAACAGACCCCAGATAACATAAACAGGAGTTTTCACGTGGCACCAGCCATTATGGTAATAAGGATAAAAAGTAATCCCAAATATCCATCAACAGGTTATAAAAGAAAGTTGGGAGTCATGCACATAGTAGGGTTGGTACAGGATGTAGAAGAGAATAAAATTCAAATGTAAGTTCCCTTTTTCCAATAGGAGCCAATTCCTCATAATATTAAGTGGTTATATGTGAAGTCTCTGTGGAGAAGAATGTTCTATCCTTTCTAGAACTGAAAAGATTTAGTTATCTGGTCTTCATTTTAAGAAAATTCTCAGAGCACTACTCATGCCAATTCTCATTTTTCATTTGTTTCAGAACCTTGTTGTGTGGCCATTTGTCTAGTCGAGGAGTTTTCTGGGTTAGACCTAAAATTCCCATAGGTTGGTGAGATGGTTCAGCCATTAAAGGCCAGGTATACGACTATAAAAGTATAAGAACTATAATGCACCCCCTTTTGTGAAGTTAGTCTGCCTTGCTGTCAGCAAAACAGACAGCTCAATCCACCTATCAATTTAAGCAGTTCTCAGACAGCATTTGAACATAAACAGCATATTTCAGACCACTGAGCAGGATGAAACATTTATCTGAATTTTGTATGTCTTAAAACACACAAAACTGCACGATTTCTTATTTTGAGTATATTTAAGACTACACATGTGATAATCTCTAATTACTTTTAGATTGGGTTTGAATTAATTATTCTGGACACTGAAATCAGAAAAGAAAATGTAAGCATATTTAGTTCATGAGAACTAAAACAAGTGATCTGCTTCTTTCTCTCAATGAAATTAAGAACCACCCGACTTAGCACGGGTGATGTCTGGTACAAGGCTGTCCTTGCGTGCCCTGTTTGTCTTTCTTTGATAGACAGTGTGGAAACAGCAGCTACTGCTCCTTTTCAGTACTGTCAGTCTTCTCTGCGCTGAACAGTGGAGAATGATGCTCTATTTTAGAGCCAGACACACTTCTATGGACGCATTATTGCTTCTCAGGGGTTTCTGAGGAGAACTGTAGGCATTAATATTTCCCTTTAATACAGTGGTGATAATTTGGGGCTAGAAAAATCACTCAAATATTTATGATCTACCTGCCCATGTGCCTAGAGTCTTATCTGACTTACAGAAGAGCACAGGTCCTGTCATCAAAAACTGGTGTGTTCAAAGGAAGAAGTAACATATAGTCTCATACATCTTTAACTGTAAAAACAAACCTCATGTTTCTGCAGAAGGTGTTGGTGTTTATGACATGGTAAAATGTTTTCCATTCAAAGAGGCAAAGGCTGTTGAGTTTGTAATTTGTGAGATTATTTTTTGCACTTCAGGAAGAATATACTAGTACTGGATCTGTTCAGATCCACTGGTGTCCGGTTTAAGCTGACTTTAGTGACAACACTCCACCGTAGTCAACCTTTCTCTAATCTCAACATACCCCAGCCACAGCAATCAAGTGCTGAAATGTGTTCAACCCAAAAGAGCAAAAGAAAACAGCAACAACAGACAGCCCTGCTTTTGCTTCTTGACAACATGGGCTATGCTATCCGGCGTTACATATTTTGTCTTTAGATTTCCTCTAGGACTGTTAAGGGTTTTTGATTTTTAAAGCCAAAACTTTCATTTTCTGAAGAAACCTATAATAGACTATTTCAGCCTAAGTAATCTGATTTTTTTTAACCTTTCCTCTCTAACTTTTAATGACTCAACCCATTTCTGCCTCTGAGCTTCATTAGCAGGGCTGTTTCAAATGGGATTCAACACACTTCCACCTTATATCAGAAGATTGCTTTAAATTGGGCACTAAAATTATACTTTGAATCAGAGTTGTACTAGAACGTAGATGCAGTAATATTTCATTCTTGTTTAATTTTTTATATTAGCTGTTAAGTAAAGCAGTGACAATATAGAATATTTGATAGGGTTGTGATGCCTTATTGCCAGTAACCAAACACATGCTGAATATGCTAGATACATTCAGTGGACATAAGTACTCAGAGTTTCATAAACATCAGTGCTTAGATTATTTAATTCCGACTGTAAATGTCGGTACACATGGCTTGCTCCCAGATGCTTTTCAAATAATTTTAATCAATAAATAGGTAGGTAAAGCAAAATTGCCATTACATATGATTGTTAATTCTGAGGATTGTCAATTTTATGTTCATATATCAATAAAATCATTTCCTTTGTAATCTTCTTATTTGTAAGTTCATATTCTTACTCTTCTGTTTCAGACTTTATCCATAACTTGGTTTCATGTTTTTGAAGCTATTCAGCCTTTCTTCAAGTTGATTCTGAAAGGCAGAACAATTAATATGCTATTCTGATTATTGGCACCTTACTTTTTTTTTAAAGTAGTGTTTTGTAGGATTATTCACTAAATATGCATAGTATGAAAAAACTTAATCAAGCTAGCAGAATATGGAATGGACTTGTCTAAGCATCTCCTTTGACTCATGCCATCACTTGCGGATTGCCATCGTTTACATCTGTTTTATGCTGGTTAAAGTTTCTACCTTACAGATAGGATGTAACAACTTCTTCATCCACAGTGATAATGTGATTGTATATTGATAGACTGTGATTATACCTTGGAAGTAGATCACTTGTGTTCCATATCCAAGATCCAAAGTCCAGTGTGACTACTTTGCTATGGCTAATTTTATGGTAAATTTGAGTGAATTTAGGAACCAGTACAAGGGTTCTTTTTTCTTTCCTTTTTCTTTTTCATTTTTATTATTTGTAAATTTCACATCATTTATCCAATTCCACTCATCTTCCTCTTCTCTTGTACATACCCTTGGAACTTTCTCCAAAACCAAAAAAACAAACAAACAAAAAAAAAAATGTCTTGTTGTGGAAGCTTTGGTATGTGTCCCGCAGGATACCCTTTGTCCATTCTTATACTCACCCCAGCAGTACATCAATGGGGTAGATGTTGAGGTGGGCAAATTCAGAGCCTTGTATCTGAGCCCAAGAGGTTTCTGAGTTGGTCAGCACAATGGCTCCTGCACTGTCACACTCTCAGGGCCGGCTCTATCCCACTGCCCAGGAGAGGTGCACAGAATGCTCTCATGAGTGGTACATTTGGTGACAGAACAATTCTCCCATTCTCAGACCCCAGGGCCAGCTCTCCTGCCTGTGATAGATAGTGAAGCACACAAGGGAGGAGAGGGGCGTTTTCTCTTTCATCTATGTCGCTCTCCATCTATGTTCTTGCCCTTAGGGCTGGCAGACCTGCAATTTACAAGGATCAGCTCTACTGCGCTAGGTGAAGTGTAGGGCCCACTCTCCCAAATGCTACAGCAGATGAGGGGAAGGGACAGCTCTACTGCTCTCATGACCACAGTCCTGTCTGCCATTGGTGGCAAGGGCTGAGGGGAGCATCTCTCTCACCTATTTTAACACATGACGGGGCGGGGTCTCCCCTGCTCACTCTCTTAGGGCCAGCTTGCCTGCAACACAAGCACCAGGCTCAGCTATACTGTGCTGCCCAGCAGAGCTGCAGAGACTGCTCTCCCAAGTGGGGCAGCTGGTGAGAGACAGGGCCAGGTCTCTTATTATAATTCCAGGACCAGGTCTCCTGCCCTTTACAGGTGGTAAGGGGAAACTAGGGAGGAGGATGTGGGGCCAGTTCTTTAGAGACCTCAGACATTTATATGTCCCCAGTCAGCAGCCCAGAACAGGGATGTCTGCCTGGCCTTTGGTAGTAACAGACCCCTGATACAGCAGGGTCATGGGACCCAGATGGGTCCCCTAGTAATAGCATAGGCCAAGACTCTACAATGGTCTCAGGTGACACCACTAGCTACTCATATCAGGCTATTGCTCACTACCCTTGAGCCTCCAGTTCTGCCTCTCTTGGTTGATTCCACATCCTTCTGTTTCTCGTTCTCTTCCATTTCTCTACCACATAATTGCTTCTCTTACTGGTACGCAGTGCTCTGAGTATCTGGGGTCATCTCAGGAGTGGTTATAGGACTGTGTGCCCAACTCACAGATTATAGGTCTGGACAAGTCTGCCCCCACTCCCACCCCATACATATGCAGGGTCCGACTGGTAGTCATCTCAGACTTACTTCCTATCCAGGTCTCATGGCTTTGGTTGGGTGATCATCTGGACTCACTTCTTACCAGTGTCCCCTTGCCTGCCATGGGCTTACTCCCTTTTAAGGTCCTTAGTACCAAAAAGGCTTCTTCTAGTCTCCCGTTCCTGGGAGACCTTTTGGGCCTGCCTGGCATCAAAATGGTTTTTGTCTCAGGCTAGCTCCCTGTCCAAATCCCCTGGTGCCACACTAATGGTGATTTCAAATTTGCTTTTCTCAAGGAATGTTAGGTTACTGATCCTTCAAATGCTCATAAGCCAGAACACTCCCTACCTTTGTCTCTGCATGTATCTTGTAAGCAGGACACGCTTTGGGTCAAAGGTTTTGTGACTTGCTGTTCTTATCCCATCAGAGAGAGTCCTGCCTGGCTAAGGGAATAAGTTGGCAATTCATATCTCACACTTCTAGGAGTCTCAGGTAGTCTCCCACAAAAGCACCCTGAGATCTCCCCCATCCCAGGTCCTGTCACATCCTAGAGATTGTTCCTCCCATCGCTGATTTTCATTCTTTCTCCTGTGCTCTCTACAACTTCTTCCTCCTGTTCTGCTCTCCTCTCATCCCCTTTCCCATCTAGTTCCCTCCCTCGACCCACCTCTGATATTTATTTTATTTCTCCTTCTGAGAAAGATTCACCAATCCTCCCTTGGACCCTCCTTGATAATTTGGCCTTTTGGGGTCTGTGACTGTAGCATGGTTACCCTGTACTGTATGGTCAATACCCACTCATAAATGAATACATACCATGCATGTCCTTTAGGATATTCTTAAACACATTTTACTCACGAGTGATTTTTATTTAGCCCTAGAATTTCTTATGTAACTTTCGGTATATCCAGTCATAAAATAGGTATATAGATGAGAATTTAATGATAGAAAATTACAAATATGGAAAACAATGATTTTATATGTATTTACTATTTATTAAAGATGAAAGAGAATATTAAAAAGATGCATAGACTTGTATTTTTATGCAAAACCTTAAATGTAGGCTGAATATTTGATACTTTAGTGCACAGGGTATCTTCACAATGTTTCATTTTTAGATGTTGATCAATGATTTTATCATAATTCATACTAAAATGCTAGCTTAATAAATATCTAGTAAAATTGAATTATGGGTAGGATTATTTCACCATTTGTGGAAAATTTGGTGTTAATCTTAAATAAAATTTTGTAATATCTTTGTATAAAATACAAGTTAATTATTCCAAAAGCAGTTTTAAGACTCAAATATGTTAATACAGTACAACCAAAACATACACTAGTTTGACACTTGATGAAAAATGATGATTAAAAAATGCTATAAACCTTTGTTTTTGTTAATTTAATCCACTGTTTTTACAAAAAACAAAAAACATTGCAGGTAGAGTAAAAACAATATGCAATAACCTTGAAGCAGGGTCAAGGTGTGTAGGTAGCTTTTGTTGACTTGAATGGCATGAGAGCATGCTTAGCACAGAGTGACAGTATTGAGAATTCACAACCAAAGCTACCAGGAAGTCACTTGGTACAACATTGGTGAGTTCGCTCCCAAATGTCCAGATCCATTTCAAGTTTAGTTTTTAATTAATCTTTTTCAAACATGTTTAAGAACTAAACCCTTTGAATATTGTAGTCAGATTTTATATTTCTAACAGGCCGAGTTCTATACACTTACCTTTTCCTCTTATTTTTTATTAATCATTTAATTCACTTGTAACATTTGTTTGTTCCTCCAATGAGTCCAACATTATGTTAAACTAGTGAGAAAGACAACTCTTATTATTGAGGAATTTGTGCTCCAGAGAGAGACCAAGAGAAAATATGTCAACCTCTGAGAAATTGTCACACAGAATATGAGGGATAGTCAGCAGGACAGAGGAGACAGAGTGTCCATGTGGTGCAGCAGTAAAATGCATCTGACTGTTCCTGCAGTGCTTTCACAATTGAAACAAATTATTTTCATGCTGCAGGTCCTATCTGGTCTAGATTGTGAGACCAGCAGGACTGCCTCCTATGGACTTTATGAGAAGGGGAGGAAATATATCTATCTTATACTTTAGGATATATGATATATAGCTAGCCTATGCTATTAATCTTATGACTATTATCTTTTGCCCATCCAACTATAGGAGGGAAGATGGGAGCTTTTGGGAGCAAAACATTGAGCTATGAGATTGGTTTGGCTTCAGGATCTGCCACATGAGAATGTTCTTGTATCCACCCCTTGAAACTCAATCATTTAATATGATATGAATGGGTTTTAAAAACCTTTCCTCTCTATGCTTCAATTTAGACTATATGTAGATCTTTATATACATCTTCTTAAGGATTATGAAGATTGCAGAACTCTTTATTATAATGTTAATTTTACTTAATGAAATATGATTATAAAATTATGTAAATCAATATGATACTTATATAAAAAGAACAAAACAATTATCTTCTGCTTTTCTTTATTTTGACTTTGTTTTAAGTCTATAGACTACAAATAGAGCATGGCAAGGATTTTACCAACAAAATCAGCTTTGCCTTTTTAGCCCTTTGATGACATATTGAGCACTGGGTTTTGGTCTTTTCGATTACAGCTAAGTATGGAACGATTCCAGTTTTAGATATGAGAAAGTTTAATTATCTCTTAACTGAACCAGGAGCGGTAATAGACAAGCATAAAATCATGCCCTAACATAGCATGCACTGAAACATAGCACATCTTCTTCAATATTCTGTAGAATAGAATATAGAATTCTATTCTATAGGATAGATTAGGTGTAATTTTCAATAGATAAATGTAATTTTCAAATTACATATTAGAATGCTCTAGTCATAGTAGCCAGGAACTGGAAACAAACTAGTTGTCTCTCAACTAAAAAAATGAATACAACCACTCTGGAAATCAGTCTGGCAATACCTCAGAAAATTGGACATAGTACTACCTGAAGATCCAGCTATTCCAATTCTGGGCATATACCCCAGAGACACTCCAATATACAACAAAGATACATGGACCACAATGTTCATAGCAGCCCTATTTATAATAGCCAGAAGCTGGAAAGAACCCAGATGTTCTTCAGTAGACGAATGGATACAAAAATTGTGGTACATTTACACAATGGAATACTACTCAGCCACCAGAAACGATGACTTAACCAAATTCTTAAGAAAATGGCTGCATCTAGAGAATATCATCCTGAGTGAGATAACCCAGTCACAAAAGAACAGACATAATATGCAGTCACTGATAGTGGGATGCTAACCCCAGAGGCTCGCACTGCCCCAGAAACAACTCACAGACTGTGTCAAGTGCAAGAAAAAAAGAAAAGAAATCAAAACAACAACAACAACAAAAAAAAAAGAGTTTTGCTCAATCCTTACCCACCAAGAACACATTGACAAATTCCGGGTTACACCCTGTATTACATGTACTGTTTGCTCATTGTAAAAAAAAAAAAAATCTTTACACACCAAGAAAACTTTGACTATTTCCAGGTTACATCTTGTTTTACATGTACTTTATGCTCATTGTAAATAGTAAGATCTTAATCACACTATCAAACCTTTAATAAAAAAACAAGTACTGACAAAAATGTATTATATACTTTTATGCAAAAAATGCTTAAAATCTGTACACTTATTTCTTTTTTCAAATAAAGTTGTTAAAAAAAAGAAAATGTGGTACATTTGCAAAATGGAGTATTACACAGTCATTAAAAACAAGACATCCTGAAATTTGCAGGTAAATGTATCGAACTTGAGAAAAAATCATCCTGAAGAGATATCCAAGGTTTAGAAACACAAGCATGGTATGTGTTCACTCATAAGTGGGTATTAGCTGTAAGTAAGAGACAGTGATGTTGCATTCTACAGATTCAGAGAAGCTAAGTAGTAAGAAGACCTTAAGAGTGTGGAGACACATGGATCTCCCAGGGAAGGTGAAATAGAACAGATTTCACAGGTGGACTGGGGGCAGGTATGGTTGGTAACACAAATTCAGGTGGTGGGGAGGAGGTAGAAAATATTGGAAGAAATACTTCAACTTGGGAGCATTTTGGGGTCAGGTGAAAACCTAATATTGATCTTACTATAGCTTGTTCTGACAATTAAAGGATGTTTAGGTCAATGTGGAAACCAAGTTTATATAATAGTTAAACCAGGACTCATCACCTTTCAAGATAATACTCATGTTAATTACATTGAAAACAGAAGTCAAAATTGATTTAAATTTTCTTTTTTTTATAAACAACTTTATTTTACAAAACAAAGATAAATGTACAGATTTTAAACATTTTTTGCTTAAAATTATGCAGTTTTGTCAGTACTTATTTTTCAGATTTTAACATAATTTTTACATAAAACAATATGAATATATTTTTTAGTCAGTACTTGATCTTTTCAAGGTTTGATAGTATGCCTTGAAAACTTAATAGTTACAATGAGCATAAAGTACATGTAAAACAAAATGTAACATGGAAATAGTTAGTTTTCTTGTTTAGTAAATATTTTTTTGGTTTGTTTTGTTTTCTTTATTTCTTGGACTTCATACAGTCTGTGAGTTGTTTCTGGGGGAGTGCAAGCCTCTGGGGTTAGCATCCCACTATCAGTGACTGCATATGATGTCTGTTCTTTTGTGACTGGGTTATCTCACTCAGGATAATATTCTCTAGATGCAGCCATTTTCTTACGAATTTGGTTAATTGTTTCTGGTGGCTGTGTAGTATTCCATTGTGTATATGTACCACAATTTTTGTATCCATTCATCTTCTGAAGGACATCTGGGTTCCTTCCAGCTTCTGGCTATTATAAATAGAGCCGCTATGAACATTGTGGTGCATATATCTTTGTTGTGTATTAAAGTGTCTCTGGGGTATATGCCCAGAAGTGGAATAGCTGGGTCTTCAGGTAGTACTATATCCAATTTTCTGAGGTATCGCCAGACTGATTTCCAGAGTGGTTGTATTAGCTTGCAACCCCACCAACAGTGGAGAAGTGTTCCTCTTTCTCCACAACCTCTACAGCATCTGCTGTCATCTGAGTTTGGGATCTTGGCCAATCTGACTGGTGTGAGGTGGAATCTCAAGGTTGTTTTGATTTGCATTTCCCTGATGGATAAGGATGTCGAGCACTTCCTCAGATGTTTCTCGGCCATTCGGTGTTCCTCAACTGAAAACGTTTTGTTTAGCTCTGTACCCCATTTTTTAATAGGGTTATTTGTCTAGCTTTTTGAGTTCCTTGTACACCTTGGATATTAGGCCTCTATCTGATGTGGTGTTGGTAAGGATCTTTTCCCATTCTGTTGGTTGCCATTTTGTTTTCTTGACAATGTCCTTAGCCTTACAGAAACTTTGCAATCTCATTAAGTCCCATTTGTTAATCTTTGACCTTAGAGCTTGGTGTTTTGTTCAGGAAATTTTCTCCTGTGCCTATGTGTTCTAAGGTTTTCCCTAATTTCTCATCTAATAGTTTCAGTGTATCTGGTTTAATGTGGAGATCTTTGATCCACTTGCACTTGAGCTTTGTACAAGGAGATAAGAAAGGGTCTATTTTCATTCTTTTGCATGCTGAGTGCCAGTTGGACCAGCACCATTTGTTGAATAGGCTGTCCTTTTTCCATTGAATGTTTACTGCTCCTTTGTCAAAAATCAGGTGACCATATACATGAGGGCTCATTTCTGGATCTTCTATTTTATTCCATTGATCCACATGCCTATTTCTGTACCAGTACCATGCAGTTTTCAGCACAATTGCCTTGTAATATAGCTTGAGGTCAGGGATAGAATTCCCGCTGATGTTTTTTTTGTTGTTGAGGATGTATTTCGCTATTCTAGGTCTTTTGTTATTCCATATGAAATTGCACATTAATCTTTCCAATTCCATGAAGAACTGGGTTGGAATTTTGATGGGGATTTCAGTGAATCTGTAGATTGCTTTTGGTAGGATGGCCATTTTTAAGATGTTGATTTTTCCAATCCATGAGCATTGGAGATCTTTCCATTTCCTGAGATCCTCCTCAATTTTTTTCTTAAGAGGTTTGAAGTTCTTGTCATACAGGTCCTTCACTTGCTTAGTTAGAGTCACACCAAGGTTTTTCATAGTTTTTGTGACGATTGTGAAGGGTACCTTTTCCCTAATTTCTTTCTCCACATGTTTGTCCTTTGAGTATAGGAAGGGTACTGATTTGTTTGAGTTAATTTTGTATCCAGCCACTTTGCTGAACTTGTTTATCAGCTGGAGGAGTTCTCTGGCGGAATTTTTGGAGGCACTCAAGTACACTATATGTCATCGGCAAAGAGTGATGTTTTTATCTCTTCCTTTCTGATTTGTATCCCCTTGATCTCCTTTTGCTGTCTAATTGCTCCAGCCAGGACTTCCAGTACTATGTTGAATAGGTAGGGGGAGAGTGGGCAGCATTGTTGAGTCCCTGATTTTAGTGGGATTGCTTCAAGTTTCTCGCCATTAAGTTTGATGTTGGTTGTTGGTTTGCTGTATATTGCTTTTATTATGTTTAAGTATGAGCCTTGGATTCCTGTTCTTTCCAGGACTTTTTAACATGAAGGGGTGTTGGATATTGTCAAATGCTTTCTCAGCATCTAGTGAGATGACCATGTGATTTTGATCTTTGAGTTTGTTTATATGGTGGATTACATTGATGGATTACCTTATGTTAAACCATCCCTGCATCCCAGGGATGAAGCCTACTTGGTCATGATGAATGATCGTTTTGATGTGTTCTTGGATTCCATTTGCAAGGATTTTGTTGAGTATTTTTGCATCAATGTTCATAAGTGAGTTTGGTCTGAAGTTCTCTTTCCTTGTACGGTCTTTGTGTGGTTTAGGTACGAGGGTTATTGTTGCCTCAAAAAATGAGTTAGGTAGTATTTCATCTGATTCTATCTTTTGGAATAGTTTGGAAAGTATTGGTGTTATATCCCCAATAAATGTCTGACAAAATTCTCCACTGAACCGGTCTGGACCTGGGCTTTTTTTGGTAGGGAGGCTTTTGATGACTTCTTCTATTTCTTTAGGTGTTATAGGGTTATTTAGATATTTTACTTGGTCCTGGTTTAATTTTGGGATCTTGTATCTGTTTAGGAATTCGTCCATTTCCTCCAGATTTTCCAATTTTGTGGAATATAAGTTTTTGTAGTAGGATCTGATGATTTCTTGAATTTCCTCAGTTTCAGTTGTTATGTCGCCACTTTCCTTTCTCATTTTGTTAATTTGGATACTCTCTTTTGCCCTCTAGTTAGTCTGGCTAGGGTTTTATCAATCTTGTTGATTTTCTCAAAGAACCAACTCTTGGTTTTGTTGATTTTTTCAATGGTTCTTTTTGTTTCTATTTGGTCTATTTCTTTCCTAATTTTGATTATTTCTTGCCATCTACTCTTTTTGGGTATTTTTGCTTCCTTGTTTTCTAGGGCTTTTAGCTGTGCTGTCAGTTTGCTGATGTAGGCTCTCTCCACTTTCTTTTTGGAAGCACTTAGGGCTATGAGTTTTCCTCTCAATACCGCTTTCATTGCATCCCATAGGTTTGGGTATGTTGTGTTTTCGTTTTTGTTGAATAGTAGAAAATCCTTAATTTCTTTCTTTATTTCTTATTTGACCCTGCTATTGTTTAACAGAGCGTTGTTTAGTTTCCATGTGTATGTGGGTTTTTGGTTGTCTTTGTTGTTCTTAAAGACTAGTTGTAGACCGTGGTGATCTGAGAGGATGCATGGGAGTATTTCAATCTTCTTATATCGATGGAGGCTCGTTCTGTGTCCAATTATGTGGTCAATTTTCGAGAAGGTGCCATGGGGTGGTGAGAAGAAGGTGTATTCTTTTACTTTAGGATAATATGTTCTGTATATATCTATTAATTCTATTTGGTTCAAAGTCTCTGCTAGTTTTGCAGTGTCCTTGTTCAGTTTCTGTTTCCATGATCTGTCCATTGGTGAGAGTGGAGTATTAAAGTCTCCCACTATTATTGTGTGGGGTGAAATGTATTTTTTGAGCTTTAGTAGGTTTTCTTTTATGAATGTGGGTGATTTTTTATTTGGAGCATATATGTTAAGGATTGAGAGTTCCTCCTGACAGATTTCTCTGATAATGAGTAAAAAGTGTCCTTCCTTATCTTTTTTTGATAACTTTTGGTTGGAAATTTACTTTATTCAATATTAGAATAGCCACTCCTGGTTGTTTCTTGGAGCTGTTTGCTTGGAAGTGTTTTTCCCACCCTTTTACTCTGAGATAGTGTCTGTCTCTGTCTCTGAGATGAGTTTCCTGTATGCAGCAAAAGGCTGGATTTTGTTTATGTATCCAGTCTGATAGTCTATGTCTCTTTATTGGGGAGTTGAGACCATTTATGTTAATAGATATCAAGGAATAGTTGTTTCTGTTTCCTGCCATTATTGCTTTTTTGGGTTGAGTTGTGTCTGTGTTTTTTTCTTCTTTTAGTTTTCTTGTTTAGGAGTTTTCTTGTTTTTACTAGGCTGTATTTTCCCTCATTGTATTGGGTTTTCCACCTATAATTCGTTGTTGTGCTGGGTTTGTGGTCAGATATTTTGTGAATTTTGATTTGTCTTGCAAGGCAGGGGGTGCACTTTCCGTGTGCACTCCACAGAGATCTCCCTGCTCCCCTGCAGCCTAGGTCTCCCACTCACCAGTTGTTCAGCCTTTACGAGCTGCCATTCCGGGTAGCAGAAGGGCCGGGCTCCACTCTGCGTCCTGAAGTCGCCTCCAGGTGGAAACAAAAGTTTTAATTTTCTGTTCCCAGTCGCTGGATCGGGCAAGGCAGGGCAGGGCAAGGCAGGGGGTGCACTTTCCATGTGCTCTCCACATAGATCTCTCTGCTCCCCTTCAGCCTAGGTCTCCCACTCACCAGTTGTTCAGCATTTACCTGATTTAAATTTTCTTTGTATCAATAATGGGGGAGTTTAAGGAGCTAACTGATTCATGGTTAAGGAAGGCATCATTTTTATTAGCCATCAGGTAAACTCAATTATGGTATGGCAAACTTTGGCCTGATTTGAGTTTGAGTGTTTTATATATAAATTAATATTCATTATTATATACATTAACAGTCATTCCTATATACATTATCAAACATTGTCTATGACACATATTTACAGTATTATAACTACAAAAGGAAAGAATGCTTATTAGTAGTTGTGGAAGTGAAGTCCGTATCTTCGAACTCATAGCTAAAAATAACCGAGTCTCACAAAGCCACCAATCAAAGGAAAACAACAGTTAGCACTATTCTCATTTTCTCTTGGTAATTGGTTTTCTCTCTTTATACCGTTGGAATCGGAGATCTGACAGTGGAAGTAAATAGGCACACAGAAAATGAGTTTGTGAGAAATCCTCAGGATTAATGCTGTGCCCTTTCCAGATCTCTTCATGAGAGATGGAGTCACGATGCCCCAGACTCTGGGGAATCTCCTTTGCTGGCTACACACATTTTCTCTTTCTTCTGCTGGCCCAGATCATGTGTCTGTTTTATTTTGCTCATTGGCATTTTCCTTTCCACATTACTTCAAAATATTGGTATTGGATTGCAAAAGATGGATACACTTCATTAATGTAGATGCTGTCCTCCTGTTAGATTAGATTTTAAATGTGGTAAAACTGAAAATGAGGTTAGAACTGTGTCCTTTCTGACACTGTGCTCACCATGTTTTTCTCTTGTTTCCTTTCAGTCAAGAACTTAATTTTCACAGGAACAATTAAGGGACACTCTTTACAAGTATAAATCCCTCAATGAATGAATGAATGCCCTAAACCACATAGCACCTAACCCTACATGCACTATATTAGCTCACATTCATAATTAAATTCAACTTAAATATTATGTACAGTAAAAGATTAAAAGTAATAACACTATAAAAAGCTAAATATAGCAATATAAACCAACATGAGATTATATGAATGTGGTATTGCTTTTTAAAAGAATTGGAAATCATTAACATTTTCAGATTATGGTTAACTGGGTCACTGAAACCACAGAAAGCTATAGACAAAGCCCCTAAAGAAAAATTTTAGGCTCTAGCATGGGAGTGAGAGACGTTTGCCTAACAAGTATGGCTAAGACCCTTCAATTTAGTTTAAAGCTATCTTTTTCATTGTACAAAGATAACTGTCAACTTATCACCCATGTACCCCACTAGAAATATGAAAGTTTTTGAAATCTTTACTGCATTTTATTATAATATTAAATATTTTATTATTACTGTTTTATTACTATAATATACTATCAAAATAAAATATTTTGGAGAAAAATTGTTTTGTGTGTTTGTGACATATAAAATACACCCAGGAAGAAGCGGCAATATCCGTATCTATCTATCTATCTATCTATCTATCTATCTATCCATCTATCTATCTATCTCACTATTGACATACACTTAGTATATAAATATTAGTTATTGGGGAATTAAGAGATATATTTTGTTTACAATATCAATGGGCATGACAATTCATTTTGAAATTGTTTTTTAAGCACAGCATATAATAGCTTCCAGAATGTGCTTGATTAGTTTTCTATTCTGTGTTTTATTTTTATTATGAATAACATTTCAGGAAGTACTATAGTGCAATTTGTGGATGACACAAATTATTGCCAGTTGAATGTTGTAAATGTAATTTACATTAAGTGCATGCTCTTGTGTTTTTTCTCATGCTGCAAAATGGGTTAACAAAGACACAACAAGCAACTTATCTTCCTAAAAAGCAGCAAATATTATTTCCCTCATATTCTAGCCAATAGCTTCATTGCAAAATGTTGAGGTGTTCACACTATGACTTTAAAAGTATTTTTTACCAATATAACAGATAAAAATATTTTTTTATAATTTTAATATCATTCGTAATAAGGCTAAATATGTTTATATTTAATAATATATGCATTTTATCTGGTAGGTGTGTTTATTACTGTGTACTTTTTTCTGTTGTAATATTTGTAAAATTTTTCTTTTTCATAAATTCTTCATATTTATCTCATATGCTCATATTAATTTTTATTTACTTTGCATATTGATGGTGTAAATGATACAGTAAAGACAAACAATCATTTTTTACAGTTAAATTATCAATATTTTATTACTTAATTATATATTTTACATCAAGGCTATAAATATTTGTATTGGGCATTGAGAATAAAATTAAGTAAATTGTGAAAATTCTTACGTACTCGAGGTAGCAACTTTTCTGAAAGTATTAATCACTTGTATTTGTTTGATCTGACATTCTTCACATAATTTACCTTGTATAAAGTTTGTCAGAATAGCTTTTAAGACCATATTTACTACGTTTGAGTCAGTTTCTTTTTTTATTTATTTTGATGAACTTAGGCAATTTCTTAACAGATGACAAGTCTTGGCTATGTAGAGAAACCTTGTCTCAAAAACAAACAAAAAAGAAAGAAAGAAAGAAAGAAAAAAAGAAAGAAAGAAAGGAAGGAAGGAAGGAAGGAAGGAAGGAAGGAAAGAAGGAAGAAAGAACAGAGAGAGAGGAAGGGAAGGACAGAGGAAGGAAGGAAAGAAAGAAAATATGGAGGGAGATAAAGAGTGACAAGAAAGACACAAAGGCAGAGAGACAGAGACAAAAACAAAGGCTGAAAGAAGACTTTAGCATACAAATAAATTTCCTTCTACAAAACTCAATTTAAGAAGTTTGGTAACTTCTTACCCTAAACTAATTGTATGTGATGTCTTAAAACCATCCCCTGAAGTTCTAATGCTCTCCAAAGTGAGAGAATGAAGAAACAATCCCAAGCACTAGATGTTAAGGCTGTCTTATACTGTATAAATCGTAAAACAGTAATAGTTATATTCATCTTACAGTTGAGAAAAAAGAAAAAATAAAACATTTTAACCTGACAGAAAGGAGAAAATGTAGATTGTCCTGAAGTTGTTGGTATTTTTTTTTAATTGAACAACTTTATTTTAAAAAACAGAGATAAATGTACAGATGTTAAAAGCATCTTTGCATAAAAGTATATAAAAACATTTTTGTCGGTACTTGATTTTTTTAAAGGTATGATAGTATGCATTAAAACCTTACTAGTTACAATGAGCATAAAGTACATGTAAAACAAGATGTAACCTGGAAATTGTCAAAGTTATCTTGGTTTGTAAAGATTAAACATAATGATTTTTCATTTTTTTTTGTCTTTGATTTTTTTTGAACTGCATATAGTTTGTGAGTTGTTTCTGGGGTGTTCAGAGCTTTCTGGGGTTAGTATCCAATTATCAGTGACTGCATATTATGTCTGTTCTTTTGTGACTGGGTTATCTCACTCAGGATGATATTTTCTAGATGCAACCATTTTCTTAAGAATTTCATAAAGTCATTGTTTCTGATAGCTGAGTAGAACTCCATTGTGTAAATATACCACAATTTTTGTGTCCATTCATCTACTGAAGGACATCTGGGTTCTTTCCAGGTTCTGGTTATTATAAATAGGGCTGCGATGAACATTGTGGTGCATGTGTCTTTGTTGTATGTTGGAGCTTCTCTGGGGTATATGCCCAGAAGTGGAATAACTGAGTCTTCAGGTAAGACTATGTCCAATTTTCTGAGGAATTGCCAGACTGATTTCCAGAGTGGTTGAGTCAATTTACAACCCCACCAATAGTGGAGAAGTGTTCCTCTTTCTCCACAACCTCGCCAGCATCTGCTGCCATCTAAATTTTTGATCTTAGCCATTCTGACTGGTGTGAGGTGGAATCTCAGGGTTGTTTTGATTTGCGTTTCTCTGATGACTAAGGATGTCAAGCACTTCCTTAGATGCTTCTCAACTATTCGATATTCTTTAACTGAGAACTTTTTGTTTAGATCTGTACCCCAATTTTTAAAAGGATTGTTTGATTCTCTAACTTATTGAGTTCTTTGTATACCTTGGATATTAGGCCTCTTTCAGTTGTGGTGTTGGTAAAGATCTATTCCCACCCTATTGGCTGCCATTTTGTTTTCTTGACATTATCCTTAGCCTTACAGAAACTTTGCAATCTCATTAAGTCCAATTTGTCAATATTTGACCTTAGAGCACAAGCCATTGGTGTTCTATTCAGGAAATTTTTTCCTGTGCCTATGTGTTTTAAGATTTTTCCTACTTTCTCTTCTAATAATATCAGTGTACCTTGTTTAATGTGGAGATCATTGATCCACTTGCACTTGCAGAGGCCTTTCCCCTCGTGTTGCTTGGCAACCACAAAGTCACAGCCTACTCTTGGGGCACGTGATTGAGCCACAGGAGGATGCACCAATCAGGTAGCAACACAAGTCTCTTAGGCATATATAGCAGTGCATTTCTACCCCACGTGAGGAGGAGAGGAAGTTAGTGGAGAGATTGCGGGAGACTCCATGTGGAGGGATGGCGGAGAGATACCACGTGGAGAGAAACTCAGTAAAAGAGATTGTGGGAGGTCCCGCGTGGACAGAGACTGGACAGAGAGATCGCACATGGGGGACTGCGCGTGAGAGGTCGCCTAGACAGTAGAACCCGGTAGGGAGTCCCCGGCTCAGAGAGAAGTTTCCTGCTCAAAGTGCTGTACAATAAAGGTTAATCACAGAAGAATCTGTTTGTTTGTTGCACGCCTGTTCCTAGCGGCGGGAAGCGTGGGCGCGTGACACCTGCTCTTGGTTTTGTTGATTCTTTGAATGGTTCTTTTTCTTTTATCAACTTCTACTCTGAGTTTGATTATTTCTTGGTGTCTATTCCTCTTGGATGTATCTGCTTCCTTTTGTTCTAGAGTTTTCAACTGTGTTGTCATGTTCCTAGTGTATGCTCTCTCCAGCTTCTTTTTGGAAGCACTCAGAGCTATGAGTTTTCCTCCCAGTGCTGCCTTTATTGCATCTCATAGGTTTGGTTATCTTGAGATTTCATTGTCATTAAAATGAAGAAGATCCTTAATTTCTTTATTTCTTCTTTGACCATGCTATCGTTTAATAGAGCATTGTTTAGCTTCCATGTGTATATGGAATTTTTGTTGTCTTTGTTGTTATTAAAGACCAGCCTTAGACTATGGTGATCTGATAGGATGTATAGGAATATTTCAATCTTCTTATATATGTTGAGGCTTGTTTTGTGACCAATTATATGGTCAGCATTAGAGATGCTGCTTTGAGGTGCAGAGAAGAAGGTGGATTCTTTTGTTTGAGGATGAAATGTTCTGTAGACGTCTATTCATTCCAATTGGTTCATAACCTCTGCTAGTTTCACTGCGTCCGTGTTCAGTTTCTGTTTCAATGACCTGTTCATTGATAAGAGTGGGCTGTTGAGGTCTCCCACTATAATTGTGTGTGGTGAAATGTATTTTTTGAGCTTTAGTAAGGTTACTTTTATGAATATGGATGCTCTTGTATTTGGAGCATATATGTTAAGGAATGAGAGTTCCTCCTGACAAATTTTTCTTATAATGAGTAAAAAGTGTCCTTCCTTTTCTTTTCTGATAACTCTTGGTTGAAAATCTACTTTATTCTACTCCAGCTTGTTTCTTGGGGCTATTTTCTTGGATGGTTTTTTCCCAACATTTAACTCTGAGATTGTGTCTGTCTTTGTTTCTGAGAAGAGTTTCCGGTATGCAGCAAAATGCTGGATTCTGTTTATGTATCCAGTCTGATAGCCTATGTCTTTTTCTTTGGGAATCAAGTCCATTTATGTTAACAGATATTAAAGAATGGTGGTTTTGTTTCCTGCTATTTTTGCTTTCAGGGGTAGAATTATGCCTGTGTATCTTTCTTCTTTTGGTTTTCTTGCTTAGGAATTTTCTTTTTTTTTTGTTTTGTTTTGTTTATACTAGGATGTAGTTTCCCTCCTTGTATTGAGTTTTCCACATATAATTCATAGTACTGTGTTTGTGGTAAGATATTGTGTAAATTTATTTTTATCCTGGAATATCTTGGTCTCTACATCTATGGTGTTTGAGCGTTTTGCTGGGTATAGCAGTTTGTGCTTACACTTGTGCTCTCTTAGAGTCTGCATGATATCTGTCCAGGTCTTCTAGCTTTTATAGACTCTGTTGAGAAGTCGGGTGTGATTCTGATTGGTCTGCTTCATATGTTACATGACCTTTTCCCCTTACTGCTTTTGGTTTTCTTTCTTTGCTTTGGGCACTTGGCATTTTGACTATTATGTGTTGGGACTAATTTTTTTCTGGTCCACTCTATTTGGAGCTCTGAAGGCTTTTTTTATGCTCATGGTCATCTCATTCTTAAGGGTAGGAAAGTTTTCTTCTACAATTTTGTTGAAGATATTTACTGTGCCTCTTAGTTGATCTTCTTTGCCCTCTTCTATTCTTATTATCCTTAGGTTTGGTCTTCTCATTGTGTCCTGCATCTCCTAGAAATTTTGGGTTAGGAGGTTTTTGGTTTTTGCATCTTCTCTGATTGTTTTGTCTATGTTTTCAATGTTGTCTTCAGCCCCCGGGGATTCTCTCTTCCATCTTTTGTAGTCTGTTGGAGATGCTTACATCTGTGACTCCTGATTTCCTTTTTAGGTTTTCTAGCTCTAGGATTGTCTCTTTTAGTGTTTTCTTTATTGTTTCCATTTCCACTTTAAATTCCTTCTTCCATTCCTTCATCTTTTTGGTTGTTTTCCTCTAGTTCTTTGATTTCTTTGAGTGTTTTTTTTTTTTTTTTTTTTTTTTTGTTTCCTCTTTAAAAGCTTCTATTTCTTTATGCTTTTTCTCCCAGTGGCAAATGACCAGAGTGTTTGGTCTGCACGCATGAGCCTTTTGGGTGGAAACTGAGTCCCTATTGCAGTGTTCCTGCTCCCCTGAACCATTCAGGGTGGGGGAGGTGGGGGGGAGGGGCACACCACCATGGGCCAGGCCTAGCCCTCTCTGTACCCAGCTTCTCTACTCACCAGGCCTGTGTCCCTTGATTTCTGCTGGTCCCAGTTGGTTTTTGTATTTTAATATTAATTCCCATTCCCCAAGAAGGGCTGGCTAGTCAGTTACTCCAACTAAACCTTTGCATTTTAAATAGTAAAATAAAGGAAAGCTGGTGACTGGGTGTGACAAGGGAAGTAGAGAGGGCTGCAAGGTCATAGGGCTGAGGTCAGAGGCCGTGGAAACATGGAGCTTCCCAAGGACCAGCTGAACTCAGGTGGGATTTATTGGTGTTAAAAAGCTGGGAATATTGAGGGTTTTACAGGTCTAATATCTCATATAGGAGGGCAGTTTGTATCTTTGTCTATTTGATGCACTCTTGTTGTATCGAGGGTTTGTGAGAGTTGAATATATAAACCTGTATGAAAATCTATCGGGCTCTAGAGTTGTGTTTGTGTGGGATTTTGGGGTACAGAAATACCCCAGAACAGAAGCAGAGAAGAGGCGGTAGAAAGCTGCCAAGGGAAGGGTGTTCCTCCGACAAGTTAGACCGTGTTGGGGCCTCAGACCAGGATCCAGAGGCGGATCTGTACTAATACCCAGACTGAGGAGTGAGACTTCAGAGATGGTAAAGAGATAAACCATTTATTACTTTTTAATATTTACTGCAACATCCCTATTTCTTCCACACATGCCCTTGCTTCTATGGGGATGCTCCACCTCCCACCTGCCCACTCCAATTTCAGCTCCCTGGCATTCCCCTACACTGGGGAAATGAGCCTTCACAGGACAAAGCATTTCTCTTCCATTGATGCCAGACTATACCATTCTCTTCTACAAATGCTGGTGAAGCCATGGGTCTTTCAATGTGTACTCTTTTGTTGGTGGTTTAGTCCCTGGGAGCTCTGAGTGATCTGGTTGGTTGATATTTTTGTTCTTCCTGCCCTGAACCATCCATCTGCAGTGCCTTAAATTTGTTTCCACACTGGTGGTGATTTTTCTGAGATAGTGTAGACAGGGCTCCTTGATGTCATGGTGGATTTACAAAAAAAAAAAAAAAAAAAAAAGAAATCATTTCAAACAAGGGCATGATTTTGAAACATGAAAGAGGTAAAATGCAATAAGTTTCCTTCATAAGGTTCCTTAAAAGCCATTTATATTATAGTTTTAAGGCCCGCAACAGTTAAATTTACATGGTAGCAAAACCTTTTCTCTGTGGAAAAAGTTTCTGATTAAGCTTCTTCCATTGTGCTTTGCTTAAAAGAAATTCTTGATCACACAGTCTGTACCAGATACAAACTTTCTAAAATAAAAGACTTACACTTTCTGTTTGGAGAGATAACAGTGCATTGGGGAAGGTGACATCAAGCCAGTCTTTAAAATGAGATACACATGCATATTTCAATTAATAAAAAAAATTACAAAGGCCTATGAAAAGTCAAAGGTAGAAAAAGAAATTAAATGTGGTTATTTAAGTTAACATAACTTCTATTTTTTCTTATTTGTTTATTTATTTATTTTGAGTCAGAATCTCACTATGTGGCCCTGGCTGGCCTGGAACATACCGAGAGCAAAGTGAATTTGAACACTGCATGGATCTGCCTCCCAAGTGCTGGGCTTAAAAGAGTGTACCACTGGGGTTGCGGGAGGGACATCCTCTTGGAGACTGGGGTCAGCAGGAGGGGGTATGGGATGTGGGACAATCAGAATTACTTAAAGGAGTATGAATGAAGGATTATTTACAGGAGCATTCACACTGGGGGTAATGATTTGTCTCCTCTCAGCAATTATTTAATGGCTGTTAACTTCTTGGAGGAGTGGGCTTCATGTGCTACTCTCCCTAATCTACCATTAACGATCTGTAAATAATCAGGGGAATTTATGTACTTGTAGGTCTGTTTCCCTCTACATGATGGGTTGTTGGCAGGTCTAGTCTTATGGAGGTAACCAAAGCTGCTGTAAATTCAAGCCTGCAATGATGTAAGTAGTTTTGTTCTAGAGAATTTTGCCCAATTCTCTGCCTCCTGTAGTCTTTCCATCCACCATTCTGAGTTATGAGAGAATTTTCCGTATTTTTCATTTGTGGATAAGCACTCAACTTTTGCTTGCTCTCCTCACTTTGAAGAGTATGAATATTTATAGTTAGTGCTCCTTACTGCAAAAAGAAACATCCTGAAAAATTTCTGACAGAAATATATATAATTATATCACCCATCACCCTTCCAATTTTCTTCTCTCTCTCTCTCTCTCTCTCTCTCTCTCTCTCTCTCTCTCTATCTATCTATCTATCTATCTATCTATCTCTATCTCTCTCTTTCTCTTGTATGTGCACACACACACACACACACACACACACACACACACACACACACACACGAACACAGGCACCCACACATTTATGTAAGTTTAGAGATGAACACTTGGAACTAGGCAACCTATCATGGGCAGATTCCTAGAGAAGAAAAAAAAAGATTCTCTTTCTTTTAGAAGTAATTAATTACCTGTCCCTTTTCATGTAAGAGTGGACCTTTATGATGTTTTCTACATCTATGCTAGGTTGTCAGCTGCTTTTGTACATGTGTTGTCTTGGCATCCATACTGCTAAGATTTCATGTGTGTAATATACTATCTTATGGTGGACAATCTGGTTTTGTGGCTCTTGCAATCTCCCATTCTGTAATGTTCTTGGATCTTATCCTTAATCAATCTATATATAATATAACTCTTTTGAAAACAATTTTGTAGACACATTTATGCATTTAGCAAACCATAGCTATAGCTCCCATCTCTATTTCTATAATCTCTGCAGTTACAAGCATTTGGATAGAATTACAATAACAGACTTGATTTCCCTCCTGTAAAGCAGAACTTCTTTTTGTTTTAGACCAGTCATATTTAGTTTTACTCTAGGTCTCTGGGCTCTAGGGTGTCTGGGTTTTGGCCATCCAAGCAGTGTCAAGTATGTGTTCCATCTCATGAACTGGACTTTTAGTCCAATCAAACATTGACTGGGTACTCTCACAAGCTTTCTACCACTGTTGTTTTAACATTTCTTAAGGGCAGGAATGCATTGCATTGCAGATCAGAGTTTGTGGTGGGTTTGATGTTTGCTTTTCTCCTTTGCTAGCATACAGAGCACTTTCCTGTACCGCAGATATGAGAACACAGGGGAAAGGGTAACAGCTTGAGTTCACTGTATTCATTCAGTTATGTAGGTATTGTTTTCAGTGATGGGACCTTGCTGACAATTTGTGGAAAGCAAGCAATATTCTTAGCAATACACTGATACACTGGGTTGATGGGACCTTAGTTGCCAACAATTCAATTAGATGTAATGTAGTCTTAGTACTGGAGGCTTCATTTGTGATATGTCCAGGTGGGATTCTGTTTCTCTCATCATTTGCTGACTTTATTTATATTGCCCTCATATGTGTACATATCTATGTATATCTATCTACCTATCTATCTATCTATCTATCTACCTACCTATCTATCTATCTATCTATCTATCTATCTATCTATCTATCAATATTCTATATGTATTAGGATTCTTTTGTATTAGAATTCTATATTTCTCAAATGCCTCTTAATTTTAGCTGTATTTTTTCTCACATTTCTTCCCACATTTCTCTCTCCTCTTGCTCTCTATACTTACTTCTCCCATTACATTATCAGCATCTCTCCTGAACTATCTATTCTTATTCTATTTCTATTTCCATGAGAAATCTATCTATCCTACATAATAACTTACTCTATACTTTGTATCTGTGGTTTTACAGATTGTAGCTTGGTTATCATTGATTTAAAGTTATGTAAGTACATAACCACATATAAGTAAGTACAATACAGTATTTGTCTTTCTGGCTTTGAGACCCCTTATGCAGGATATTTTTCTAATTCTACTCATTTAACTGTGAATTTCATAATTTTTTTCCTCAAAGGCTTAGTAATATTCCAATGAATAAACATAACACATTTTTTTCATCTACTTTTCTGTTAATAGACATGTATGTGGCTTCTAATTTCTGGTTATTATGAATAAAGCAACAATGAGAAAAGCTGTTGTGCAAGAGTCTCTGTTGTAGGATAAAGTGTTCTTTGGGCATGGGCTCAAGAGTGGTATAACTGGGTTTGATGCCGAACAACTCCTATCTTCTAGACCACCCACCACACCAACTTAGTCCTATAGTGGCTGTACAGGTTTCCATTTCTTGTAGCAATGGGTAAGTGTTTATTCCTCTTACCCCACATTCTCATCAGCATGAGCTGTCACTTGTTGATTTTTATCCATTTTGACATGTGTAAAATGAATTACCAAAATATCTGTTCCTTGATACCTAAGGAGGCTAAACATTTCTTTCAATGTTTCTTACCCATTTGAGATTTTTCTATTGAGAATTTTGTTTAGATTTGTACAGGTTTTTAAATAGAGTTATTTGTTTTCTTGGTATTTAGTTTCTGTGTTCGTTGAATATTTTATGTAGTAACTCTTTTTAAGAAGTATATTTGGTAAAATCTTTTTTCTCTCTATATCTTGTTATTTTGTCTGAATACCCATGTGTTTGTTATGCAGAAGCTTTGCAGTTTTCTTGGTCCCACTTATTAATTATTGATTGTATTGCTAGCACTAATGGTGTTCTATTCAGAAATTCTTCTCTTCTGCCAGTGACTTAAGTCTATCCCCCTCTTCCTCTTCTATAAGGTTCAGTGTATCTAATTTTATGTTGAGGTCTTTGATATATTTGCCATGAAATTTTATTCTTTCTGATAAGTGTGAATATATTTAGATTCTTCTACATGTAGCTGCCCCATATGACCAAAATCTTTTCTGGGTGATCTCATTTTTTCCACAATATATATTTCTGGCTTATTTATAAAAAATGAGGATAATATTCTATCATCTTCTAGGTTCCTATGCCCAAACCTCTGCTATTTGGTAGGATCATTTTTCTGACCCATTGCTTTCAGCTAAAAAAATCACTTAAATATTTTATACATGTAGTATGTTCCCCTGCCACCAACATCAGCTTCTGATACAGTTATCTGTTTTCTGATTTATATATGACTCAGACTCTGGAGGCAGAACTGGAATAGAAGCAGATTTCTTTTACGTGGCTATGCTTCAGTTCACTATAATAAACTCCGGCCTAGAGAGGAGATCATAGGCAAGCATCAGAATAGCTAAAGAGGTCCACTCGGGCTTCAGAGACTTGCATACTTTGTAACTGGGGGAAGGATAGTTCGTTCAGAAAACAAGACAAAATTGACTGATACCTGGTCAAGATTACCACCTAGTTACACATATAGTATTCAGAAGATATAACCATAACTTGCCAGAGTTAGAATGGAATTAGGGGAAATAGTATTAGAAAAGATCATATTGGATGTGATTCTGTAACATGTAAACTATTTTGTTAGTTTCCGTTTTGCTTTTCTTCTTATTTGATCCAGTGTTACATTTTGCTGTCATTATGACTGACAAAGGTGGGTTTTATAATAGGTGGTATATATATAATTATATATAATATATATAATAGGAATATATATATATATAATCATATTTAATAATTCTTTCTTCTCCCCAGTCAGCCAAACCCATTCACAAAATTCACTTAGATTATTATCCGGGAAGTTTTTTTTTTAGCTGGACTTCTTTTTTTTTTTTTTTTTTTTTCAATTATTTAGACCAACCATCTAGATGGCAGCCAGAATGACTGTATTAAATCGTCAAACAGATCATGCATTTTTCTTTGTTCAACTCTATGAATATTTTGTTCAGAAAAAAAAACCCTACAATCCCATTTGTGAGTCTTTTGTGACAGCCTTCACTGAGTGCCTTCTGACTTTGTTCACTATGTGTCTGTTGTTGCAAGTCTCACTTACTTGGTTGCCACAGAACTGGCTACTCTGTAGTCTCCCAATAACACTGCAAATCACCATTTAAATGCATTGGCAAGGTATCTTTGCTTACAAAGTAGACACCCAAAGTCTCATTGCTCTGGTGTGCGCCCTCATTTGTCTCAGAAATACTCCAGTTTATTTCCTCAATGTAATGACGTCTTCCCTGTTCTCCACTGTGTGTAATCTCTTGTCTTCCTTACTTCATTTCTGACACTTTGCCACTTTCTTCCGGGTGTTTGTTTGTTATTTAGCAATATTCATTTATAATCTTCCCCACCTAGTAGACTTCACAGTTATTGGCATATAGTTTTGGGTTTTTTGTTTTGTTATTTTTTTTATGAAAACAAAATATTTGAGATATTGATTTTAAAAAATGAAATTTGAATTATAGCCAATATCCTTAAAAATAAATTTGGTCTGAGATAAAGTCATCCTTATTATTTGGTAGCTGAAAAAAATAATCATTTGGAGAAAAAAGATGTTGTTTTAAATAATATTTTGGACTATATTAGAATAATACTTTATACAATTTAATCAAATAAAAACAAATGACAAATTGACATTTCTTAATGTCTAAAATATCAAATATGATTTTTTTTCAGTATGGAAAACCTTTTTGTTCTTGCCATTTTCTTGGTGATAATATATTGAAATACTACATGAAGTTAATGTGAGGTATTAGCAGGTAGAGTCACTGCTGAAGAATAAAGTAACATGTTCATAACATTTTAGGATTTGTTAAACTCATGTGTGGATGAACAGCTTTGCTACTGTTCACACTAAGGTAGCTGATAGATTAGAGTTGTTTTGTGAGCAAAGGAAAGTGTGCTTGTAATGCTGAGTCTCAATGTAAATGGCTTCATTTAATAAATAATACTTTGCGTGTGGGGGTGTGCATGTGTGTAATATTCATAAAACTTGCTTGCTTAAGAAGGTCATCTTTCCTAGGAAGAAATATACTGCTAAATTTAGCTAGATGACAGTGGTGACATACTGCCTTCTAAATGTTTATTTGTTCCCATAGATTAGTTCTCAGCCTTGGTCAGAAAAGTTTCTGGTTGCAATGGGTAACAGTTATTGCTTGGAACTATAAATTGAATTTCTCTGTAAGGTTGCTAAGATATCTTCACTACTGAAATAGTGTGTTATTTGTAAAGAAGAATTGGAAAAAATTATAATTTATCACTGCTTTGAAATTAGGTAATGTGGGAAGCAATACTTACAGCAGCATTCCATATTACTTCTCAATGCAACACAAGTAGATGTGAAGGTTCTTTAGTAACTCAGGCATTTGCTGCTCTCTTATGCAGGATTTGACAACTGAAAAAAAAAAAAAAAACCTTTTTTTTTAGAAAGGGTGTGACAGTTAATCTTCATTGTCAGCTTCAGTGTGTTAAAGCAGCCTAGGCATATATCTCAGCCATATTTAGGAACACATTTCCAGAGAAGTGGAAGAACCTGGAAAGACCTGCTGTGAATGTGGGCAGCTGCTCCAAGGGCCACGGTCTAGGACAGAAAACACAAGAGCAATGGAGAATGTGAACCATGGCTGAGCAGCACACTGGTTTTGCTCTGGTTCTTCCGTGTAGACAGGATGGTCTGTCGCCCGCCACGCTCGCACCCTTATTCCCTATCATGATGGATTATATTCCTTCAATTATGGACCCAAATTAAACGTTCTTTTCTCAAGTTGTTTTCATCATTATTTTTTATAGAAGCAGGAAAAATAACTAACACAGAAGGCAATCATTTTAAATTTGTTGACATTTCTGAAGCTCAGAAGGTATATTATACAAAATACTATGTTTTAAGGTCAAAATGTATCTTCAGTTAAAGGTATAGTTTTAACACAGAGAGCTACCGAATTCTTGTTCAGATAACTTTATGCAACGATTAGATCTTCATGTGGTTTGGTTGACAAAAGGAATTTCAGATACACTACCTCTGCATTAAAGGGTTATGTATCTGCAAGCAGACCTAATGATACACTTTAAATTTTCTGAAATGAAGAAGTATCTATGTTTAAGACAAATTCTTCATCTATCTAAAATATTTGAATCTAAGTTTTTCTCACTTTTTATTAGATAATCTGTATTTACATTTGAGATGTTATCCCTTTCACACACCCAATTTCCTGCCACACTACCCATCCATTTGCCTTCACAAAGTTGCACTTCCTCCTAATTGCTCGCCCTCTCCACCCCATTGCCTTGGCATTCCTCTACATTGGAAAAACTTGCCCTCCCTGGACCAAAGGTCTCATCTCACATTGATACCAGACACTGCTATCTTGAGCTACATATGCAACTACATCAACAGGTCTCTTAATGTGTGCATAAAAGTTGCTGTTTTAGTCCATGGGAATTTTGGAGGATATGGTTGGTTGATTCTTCCCATGAGGTTGCAACTTTTTTTTAGCTCCTCCAGTCCTTTGTTTAGTACCCTCATTGGGATCTCCGAGTTCATTCTGATGGTTATCTGTAAGCATGCTCAGCTGTATCTATATGACTCTAACCTAGTCCCTGAGGAGGCATCTCTACCTGGTTCCTGACAGTAAGTACTTCTTGGCATCAGCTATAGTGGCTGCATTTGTGGTGGAAACCCAAGTGAGGCAAGTTCTGAATGGTCTTTTCTTCAATCCCTGCTCCTCTATTTGACCTTCATTTCCTCCTGTGAGTGATTTGTTCTCCCTTCTAAGAAGGACTGAGGTATCTCCATTTTGGCCTTCCTTTTTTTTTTTTTTTTTTTTTTTTTTGTTGTTGTTTGTTTATTTGTTTTTGTTTCTTTAGCTTCATAATGTCTCTGTGAATTGTCTCTTGAGTATTCAGAGGTTTCTGGGGCTAGTACCCACTTCTCAGTGACTGCATACCATGTGCGTTCTTTTGTGACTGGGTTACCTCACTCAGAATGATATTCTTTAGTTCCACCCATTTGCCTATAAATTTCATGAAGTCATTGTTTCTAATAGCTGAGTAGTACTCTATTGTGTAAATGTACCACACATTCTTTATCCATTCCTCTGTGGAAGGACATCTGGGTTTTTTCCAGTTTCTGGCTATTAATAAAAAGGCTGCTATAAACATGGTAGAGCATGTGTCCTAGTAATATGTTGGAGCATCTTTGGGATATATGCCCAGAAGTGGAATAGCTGAATTTTTAGGTAGTACTATGTCTTTTTTCGGAAAACCCGCCAGACTGATGTCCTGAGTGGTTGTACCAGCTTACAACCCCACCAACCGTGGAGGAGTGTTTCTCTTTCTCCACATCCTCACCACCATCTGATCTTAGCCATTCTAACAGGTGTAAGGTGGAATCTCAGGGTTGTTTTAATTTACATTTCCCTGATGACTAGGGATGTTGAGCATTTCTTTAGCTCAACATTTGATATTCATTCAGCATTTGATATTACTTAGCTGAGAATTATTTGTTATTTCTGTACCCCATTTTTTTAGGATTATTTGATTCTCTAGATTCTAGTTTCTTGAATTCTTTGTATATTTTGGATACTAGCCCTCTATCAGATGTAGTATTGGTAAAGCTTCCTTCCCAATCTGTTGGCTGTTGTTTTGTCTTCTTGATAGTCTTCTTAGCCTTACAGAAGCTTGGCAATTTAGTGAGTTCCCATTTGTTGATTCTTGATCTTAGAGCATAAACCATTGGTTTTCTGTTCAGGAAACTTTCCCCTGTGCCTATGTGTTCTAAGCTCTTCCCCACATTCTTTTCTAATAGTTTCAGTGTACCTGGTTTTATGTGGAGGTTGAGGATCCACTTGCACTTGAGCTTTGTACAAGGAGATAGGAAAGGATTGAATTGTATTTTTCTGCATCTATGACTCCTGATTTGTTTCTTAGGTTTTCTGTCTTGAGGCTTGTCTCTTTTAGTGTTTTATTTAGTATTTTTATTTCTGTTTTCAATTCCTTTATCTGTTTGGTTGTGTTTTCCTGTAGTTCTTTGAGTGATTTTTGTGTTTCCGTTATAAGGGCTTCTATTTGTTTATTCTATTCTTCTGTAATTGTTTAAGGGAGTTATCCACTTGCTTCTCATAGATCTCCATCATCATCATGAAGTATGATTTAAAGTTTAAGTCTTGTTTTTCTGGTAAGTTTGGCAATACACTACTTGTTGTGGTGGGAGACCTGAGTTCTGATGTTGCCAGGTTTTCTTGGTTTTCATTTCTTAGGTTTTTTTTTTTTTTGCTTTCTTCTTGCCATCTTGTTATTTGTGATTATATGTGATCTTGTTGTCTCTAACTGGAGCCTTCCTTTCCTGTGGGTCTGAGGGCCTGCAGACTCAAGAAGGGGATTGCTTCTGGGTGTTTGGCTCTTTGAAAGTAGGCAGTGTGTTCTGATGGCAGTGACTCCTTTCTGTCTTCATGGGCTCAGGTGGCAGAGCTCTTGTGAGGCTGTACTTGGAGTTCAGTCATTTGCATTTGGATTCTGAGTCTTGATGGCAGTCACCTGGCCCTCTGGATGGGCTGGAAGTTGAATCTAAGTTTGAAATACATCAAAATGTTTTATTTAATAATATTTGTTTAACATTTAGAATGGTAAAAATTTACTAGGTCAATTTTATACGTATCTCTATTGGTGGATTGCATTGAAACAATGTATCATCATTTAGTGGATGCAGTGAGATAATTTTTCTGTTTGAATCATTTTTTCATCTGCAGCTATTCATTTTACCACAAGCCTTACTTAACATTTCACATTACAACATATTCTATACCTCAGTAACAGAATTGAGGACAACATAAAAGGATCATTAAGTAGTTATAACAAAAGTACTTATTGTGGCTTCCTGTGTGAGGCAGAATAAACAGGTTAAAAAAAACCCTGTAAATGATAAAAATCTTTAAGGTTCTCTGCCATACATTTGCAGGTATGGAAATGAAATGAAGGTATGAAGCAGACATTGCCATTTGTATGCCCCAGTATGCCGGGGCCAGTCCTCACTGTCAGGTATGAGATGGGACAGTGCCAGATGAGGGCCAAAGGCTGATGACCTATGGTCTTCTACTTTTTCCTACTGTTGTGGTAACTTAACTCTTACCGTCTGGGACTAAGATCTGATGATGACTTTTGTCAAATTCACAGAGGAAGACAACGCACACTTCGCTTGGCCCAACCACTTGTTTCATCATCAATTTTACAACTGTACGTACTTATGTGCAAGCATATACAGCTACATATATATGTTTGAACACACACACACATACACACAGATTTGATGGATGGAGCAGAGACCCAATAGGCATACTTAATTCTTCTCTCTGGCAATTTATACCTTCTTAGTCAAAAGTTCTTTATAAAATTACTTCATAGTTAAACATTTATACAAAAGGGGACTTAGAGAGAGTTGTTGATAGGAAGTTGAAAGCAGTGCTTCATTCTGTAAGCTCATTATAAGTTCGAACTGTTGTCCTTAAAGATGTGAATTATCACAAATTTGAGTGTGATTTATTTTTCTGACCTTTTTTTCTCAGAGTCTAACTCTTTGCCTTTATGTGGGTCTTGGCTTTAGCAGTAACTACTCACCGTCAATCATTACTCCTCATTTTTTGCCTTTATTTTTTGTCACAATGCCCTTTAAACTAAAGGATATTCATAGTTCTTGCATGGTTTCATTCAAAAAATTAATAGCTCAAAACACAAATAATTTTTTGGGTAAACAAAATTTATCAGCTAATTTGTATTTCTTTTTTGTTGTTGAAACTCCATAAAATAAGGAGTTCTTATTTTGTTGTTGTTTATTGTTTTTTATTTGTTTGCCTTAAAGTGTGTTTGATATAAAGTGACACTCTACTGGAGAAAACTCATTTTTCTCTTTTTTTAGTGGGTATCAATTGCAAACACCTTCATGGTTAGGGGTAGATATCTGCATCCACTTCATCTTCTTGTTATTTTTATTTTTTCCTTAATAGCCAAGTAATACTTTATTATGTAAATGTACCACATTTTCTTTATCCATTTTTTTCATTGAAGGACATCTAATTTCTGGGTTTTATAAGTAAAGATGCTAGGAACTTAGTTAATCAAGTGTCCTTGTGGTATGGTGTAACATATTTTGGGTACATTCCCAGGAGTGGGATAGCTGAATCATGGGGTAGATTTATTCTCATTAATTTTGAACTACGAAATTGATTTCCAAGTGGGCGTATTAGTTTGTATTCCCCCAGCAATGAAGGAGTGTTCCCTTTGCTTCACATCCTTGCCTGTGTGAGCTGTTACTTTACATTTTGATCTTAGCCCTTCTGACAGGGATAAAATGAAATTTCAGAGTCATTTTGACTTGAGTTTCTCTAATGGTTAAGGATATTGAACATTTCTTTAAGTGCTTCTTGGCTAGTAGATATTCCTTAGTGGAGGATTCTTTGTTTATATTAATAATGCACACCATTTTTAATATAGTTATTTGGTTTGGTTGATGTCTAGTCTCTTGTGTTTTTTACATATTTTGGATATTAGCCCTTTGTCAAATGTAGGACTGGTGAAGATCTCTTTCCAGTTAGTCCATTTCATCTTTTAAGTGCTGGGATTTTGTCTGGTTTGAACTTGTGCTGGTTTGATGAGTGCTATCAGTTTCTGAGTTCATAAGCACTAGTCCTTTGTGTCTAGAAGCAGAGCGGGAAGTTTTGGAGCACTCAGTCCAAAATGATGTCTCCTCATGAAACCCCTTTCCTCAAGGCTGGAGTATCTATGCGGAGAGGAAGCATAAAGATCATATGTGCTACAGGTGGGAGTTGACTGCAAAGCTTTCTCTTTAAAAGTCAGTATGCCTAACCGATTAATAAATAAACATTTTGTTATCTTGTTCCTCATCTTTCTGCAGCAAATAACACTTAAAATCTCTCTCCTTTTTCATTTTATTTTTATGAGATCATTTTGCTTCCACAATATTTCTCACTGTTCATTTGGCATGTTTTCAAATGTCCAAGCATCTATTATTTCCTATTTATTCCCAGAATCTATAAATTAGGTGTATCTTTCTTTTATATACATGTTTCATTGCATTTGTCTCCCATTTATCTTATACAATCATGAAGCTTAAAATAGACTTTAAAGGAATACAGATGTATGGCTCATATTGTGAATAGTGTGTCATTGAGAGTAATGTGGACAGTATGTCATTGAGAGCATAGGGGTTAAACGTTACTAATCTGAAACCCTGAAATCTGAATATTCTAAAAGTAAGCCTATTGAGCACTGACCTTGTGACACATAGACATTTTTATATGGCTGCATATGATATGCCACATCAATAGGCAGGCATTGTGGGAATGCTTATTACATTAGCTTCAGCATAAATGTGTAAGCTAATATGAAATATAATTTGAAATCTGGGATAGTTGTACATTTTGGTGAGCCTAATACTCAAAAGGATCAGAATTTGAAGTTAGAGTATGCATAGAGTAAGACAATGCCTTAAGTCTAAAATGTGGATATAAATACCCACACATATGTACATATACGTAAAATTGGGGGCCTTATCCTTTAGATAATATATATGTCCATTATATATGTGTTGTATGTGTGTATGTGTGCATGATGCTAATATATGTGTCCATTTCCAAACAGAATCCTTATTGTCTTCTGAAACATATGGTGGTCACCCACTGTCCATGTTTTTAACAACATTCTTCTGAGCTCCCACAGAATGGGCCATTAGTCTCTGCTTACAGCGTTTTAGGGATTTTCCAGCCCAAAGTCTCACACTCTTAAATTCCTCTTGAAAGCCAGTTCTAAAGACTAGAAACCACATGGTCAGGCTTACAATATCAAAGGACATACCTCTCAGCACTATAGTTTTACATTGGTTAGGCTTACAATATCAAAGGACATACCTCTCAGCACTATAGTTTTACATTGCTTCTCTTATTTCTTGGACAAATATCATCCTAGCAGCTTAAAAAATGAAAAAAGAAAGATTTCATTCTGATCACAGTCTAAGGGTACAGCCCAATATGAGAGGTCAGGATAACAGACACTTGGGCAGCTGTTCACACTACATGTACAGTCAGAAAACACAGAGAGATGCTCAACCAGAGATGTTCAGCAAGGTTTCTCACAATATGAAGAGTCATTCCCAGACATGCTCAGATTTTTTTTCTAAAATGATTCAGAATTTCATCAGGCAGACAACAAGTATCACCCATCACAGACATCATGACAGGGGACAACGTTTTGAAGACACTATAACATTTTATTCTGTTTCTCAGTCAGAACAAAATGAAAGATAGCAGACTAGCTTTCTTTTCATCTCCTTGGTGGATAATTTTCCATCATAGGCATTTCATCTCTTTACTTCAGTAACAAGAAGTCAGGCAGATTTGCACTTAGCTCTGTGATACACAGCAATCCTCATGATGGTCAATATGTGCACAGAAAGAGATCACAGCTGGGGTCACATTAGATGAAAAAATTTGTTCAAAGATCATGACACTAGTACAAAGATTACATCTTTTCTTGATAAAACATTAGAGAAATACAAGAGTGGTTTGCGATTCTTTTTACAAAAAATAGCATTAGTCTTTCCTTCCCACTCATACTCTCCTTTGATGAATATGGTCCAAGTTTTGAAATGTAAAGTCAATGTATCACACAAGGTTCTTGAGTATGTTGCTTAATTCAGAGAATTGAATTATGTAATATTTAAAAAAAGACTATATATATATATATATATATATATATATACACAGAGACACATATATGCTGTCCTGTTTTGGCAGTTCACTCAGCAAAACGATTTCTATTATTACACATAAAATACGAAAATTATTCTCTGTGGTTCTCTGTATAGCTTTGCTTTAATTTATAAACATTCTATGTAAACAGGAGAGGGTTTTGAATATGACTGTGTGGATTGTTGTATCTTCCAGGGTTAGAGACAATGAATCCTTTCGGTTAGGACATGTAGAGTGAGCTACACCATCTCCATGACAAACAAAATGTGGGAAGACAAAGTAGGAAATATTCATCTGAGTCAAAGTAAAGGCTTAGAGATATTATTGTGTTAATTTTCATTTTCTCTGTCATTAGTTGTGTAATACTTCTTGCCTATTCTACACTGGAAAGGATTCAGAATAATGGAAGAGTTTCTGGTATCTTCTTTCCGACAAAACCAAACATACATTAAAAAGAAGAGGAAAAGAAGGAAGAAAACCAGTTAAGAATAACATCTAAAAATTTAAATTTACATGAAATTATTTTTAATATGATATTTAAGAGGTATGTTCATTTTCCTTAAACAAAATCCCACTTTGTTTTAGAAGCATTTTCTGGTTTTTAAATGATAGCTTAAAATCACTTTCCCTAATTTAGAACTAGAGATGGTTCTATGGTTAAGTTTGCTTAATATGTTTGTGTAGAACCTGAGTTTAGCTCAAACACACACACACACACACACACACACACACACACACACACACACACAAACACACACACACACACACACACACACACACACACACACACACATGAATACATACCTCCACACACAAACACATGGATACACACAGACAGACATAAACACATTGAGAATGAACACAGACATACTCATAAACAAATACACATACCCACAAGAAATAAGTTTTTAAATACTTCTCTGACTTGTGTTTGAATCAGTAATACCATGTTGTTTTTGGAAGAGTCCTTTTCATGGTCTTTAAGTACCTTCTATCTGACTCACCAAATTATACCCTTTTGAATTCAAAGTTAAAAGGGGTAGTAGATACCTGGGATATACCTAATAAACAATAATTTTATTGACAGGGGTGACTTTTCTCTCTATTGAGATGAACCAAATATTCAAAATGCCTTTTAGATTTATTTATTTTTAATGATGTGGATTTGTGTGCTTCTGTAAGCATGTGAATATGTGATATTAAGTACAGTACAGAGTAGTGTGGAAGTCAGGATCATCAAGAGATCCGAAAACACAAGTCCTAGCAGCTGAGCTCAGGTTTTCTGCAAGAGAAATAGAAGTTCCTAAGTTTTAAATCATCTCTTCAAACTCCCAAATATTTTAAGGAAGCCTGGGATCAAACATTTGAAGGCATGGGCCACCAGGCTTGATACTCAAAATAATTTTTAAAATGAAGCAAAACTCTTTTTTTTTGGTAGATTGTATAGAACCCATGTCAGAATTGCTTCACACACAGATTTGGAATTCTTTGCTATGGAATATTTGTTTTATATTTTTTTATGCATATTGTCATATAAACACTATGGGTACAAGGACTCACAATTACAAGCAGAAATTTCACCCACTTCCACTGTGTTTACATGTTATTGTTTTATGGAGATTTATTTTCAAAAGCATTTTATCTACATTGCATAGGACTTCTTGATGCTCTGAGAAGGGTAGGGCCCTTTTAAGCTGTAGCAGAGCAGTTAAAACATTTCATAATACTAATTCCTCTTACTAGAGATGGTGAAAATGGGCAGGTTGTACGATGTGCCTGCGTCTCCTGTTCCTATTTACACACATTCCTGCTACACCTCTAGAGCAGGTCAGTGGTTCACTCTTTATCCCCAGGCCTTGCCACGGTGTGAGCACATATGGTTACCATTTACTTTCTTCCCCCACACTGTATTTTGAAGTAGGTCACCCTCTTCCTGAGCCAGTTTCTCAGTGAAACAACAACAACAAAAGTGACAGTCTGCAATTATAAGATGTTATACTAACTTTAAGCTAAATGGAAAAAAACAAGAGAGAGCATTTTCTCTCAGATTGGGAAATATTCAAGGGTGCCTAAATACAGTACTTATAATTTTACTTGGAGAAATAGCACAGGTAAAAAGAGGCAATAAGATTGCTGATACATAAGAAAATTGTTATGTGTTCTATTTGTAGATGATATGATCCCATATGCTAAAACCTCTCTGGATTCTACTAAAATATTTTTTAAAGCTGATACTTTCATCAAAGTTGTAGATACAAAACAAAATCAATATAAAAACTAAATAGCTTTTCGATGTATCAATAATAAGCTTACTAAGAAAGAAATGAATAAAAATATTCCATTTATACTAACTTCTAAAAATATTTTTAAGGATAAATTTAACAAGCAGAAAAATGTATTTTACAGTAAAAACACTGAAGATATAAACTGAAGATATTAGTATTTGGAAAGACAGTCTATGACCATGTATTGGAAGAATTATCTGTAGACACATGTGGTCTAAAGAGTCAATGCAACCCTTATCTAGAGTCTAATGGGTTTTATTTTTTCCAAAACTAAAACCATGAAATGATGACTTGAAATAATTTGGAATAGGAAAAGACATTTAATAGACAAACCAATCACAAGCAGAGAGAACAATCTCATAATACATATCTCAAATTACACTTCAAAAGTATAGAGCTATACAGTTTAGAGCTACAGAGATAGCACAACACTTGGAAAAAAACTAACATTCAAACAAGAAAAAATAGAGTACAGAAACCAGGAATAAACTAATTTTTCTCCACAAAATGTCAAGATAGCCTATACAACAGCATATTAGGAAAACTTGGTATTCACATTCAAATAATTTGGATCTACTGCTCTTACCTGAACAATAAACAATTAAAATGTATCAAAGATCTTTGAGCCTGGCACACTGACACACTCATTTAACCTTAGTGCTAGGATTCAAAAAGATGGATCACTAAGTTTGAGATCAGCCTGGTATACAGAGCAAACAAGACTGGGAAGAACCTTCTGAAATCAATTCTAACAACACAGTAAATGACAAATGTAGATGAATGTAATTTCATACAATTAAAAATTTATACAGCGAAATAAGCTTTCAGCAGAATACAGAGAAAGCACACAGAACAGGAACAAATCTTTGGCAACTTTTCGTTTTATAAGTTAGTGCTTAGAATGTACCAAAATTAAAGTTAGATGCCCTTCCTCCCCTCCAAGAGACCAGAAATGTAGAACTGTTGCAATCAATAATTTGGCCAAGGGGCTTAATAACTAGATAGTTATAAAGTAAAACAATTCATGGTAAACAAACATTCTAAAAAGTTTTCAGCATCCTAAGCTATTATGGAAATAAAAATTAAAGTAATGTTAAAGGTCCATTTCACTTAAATCAGACTTAACACCAGGAAAAGAAAGTACAAGTTCTGGCAAGGATGTGAGGGAAAAAGACACCATTCCTCAATCAGTGGGAGTGTTAACCAAAATAACCTCTGTAAAAATCAGTAGATTTCGAAAAAAGATGAAAATATAACTAACTATCATATGACCCAGATATATTAATCATGGAGTTTTCAGAAAAAAATGATTGAAACTTAGAATTATGTTCAGTAAAGTAGTCAAGACTTAGAAAGATAAGCACCATATTTTCTTTTATATGTGGATTTTGTTTTACACACACACACACACAGAGAAGGAGAGAGAGAGAGAGAAAGAGAGAGAGAGAGAGAGAGAGAGAGAGAGAGAGAGAGAGAGAGAGAGAGAGAGAGAAGAGAGAGAGAGAGAGAGAGAGAGAGAGAGAGAGAGAGAGAGAGAGAGAGAGAGAGAGAGAGAGACCAGACTAGTTTTGCCTACAGTAATATCTAAAGGGCAATTTATTTATTTCTTTTTCTAATTTTAATTTTACTTTATATCTGAACCAAAGTTTCTCTCCTTCTTCTCCAAATTTCTCTCTCTCTTATGAAAAGGACCAACCTCAATGAATAACAATCAAGGAAAAGCAAGTTGCTTTTAAAGTAAACTCCTGGCAGGAGTGCTGTACATCCTAAGTGGAAGAGAGAGTCAACTTCTTCTGCCCACTCTCTACCCCAAGAGCGGCCACACAGAACTCTCATGGCACAGGCCATAGTACTGCCAGGGAGGGAACAATTTTGGCCCAAGTCCAAACCCAGCCCAGCTGCATCAGGATTGGCTCTGCCATTAGAACTCACAGCCTATCAGAGAGACAAATACCCAGGAACAATCTCCCTCTGGAGATCAGAGGCCCACAGACCCACAAGTGAGACAACATCTAACAAGGACATAGACTCAACAATGTTCATAGCAGCCTTACTCATAATAGCCAGAAACTGGAAAAAACCCAGATATTCTTCAACAGAGGGATACATACAGAAATTGTTGTACATATACACAATGGAATACTACTCAGCTATTATAAACATGTTCATGGAATTCATAGGCAAATTTATGGAACTTGAAGCTATCATCTTGAGTGATGAAAACCAGTCACAGAAGAGCATTCACAGTATGTACTCACTAGTGAATACTAGCCCCCCTCCTTTCAAAAAAAAAAAAAAAAAGCTCAGAATACAGAATACCCAAGCAACCATCCACAAAACTTATAAAGCTCAAAAAGAAGAAATACCAGAATGTGGCTGCCTCAGTCCTTCTTAGAAGGGAAAACAAAACATGAAAGGAAATACAAGGTCAAATAGAAGAATTGGGATTGAAGAAAAGATCTGCAGAGATTATCTCACCTGGAGAACCACCCCATATTCAGCAACTAAACCCAAGCACTATTGCTGATGCCAAGAAGTGTTCACTGGCAGGAACCAGACATGGATGTCTCCTTAGAGGCACTCTGATAGTCATATAGATGAGGTTGCCTGATGCTAACTATTAGACTGAACACAAGGACCCCAGTAAAAGAACTAAAGAAAGGACTGGAAGTGCTGAGAGGTTTGCAACCTAGTGGTAAGAACAACATCATCAAGTAGTCAAGGCACTGAGGTGGAGAGGGTGATTGGGAGAGGGAGCATCTTCATGAAAGGAAATTGAAGGGGACTAAGGGGGGAGTGGGGGGAAAGTGTATAACATTTGAAATGTAAATATAGAGAATATCCAATAAAGTTAAATATAATTCACTGACAAAAAGAAAAAAGGAGGAAGCTCCTTCTCTTTTATTAAGGCTATCCAAGTCAGCCCCAGTAGGTGGAAAGGGTCCCAATGGCAGGTAAGAGAGTCAAAGACAACGCCTCTCCCACGGTTAGGACTCCTATAAGATCTATCTGCAGGACTATAGCATATGTGTGGAGGGCCTAAGCCAGATTCATGCAAGCTCCCTGGTTGGAAGTTCTGTCTCTGTAAGGCCCTATGGACTCAGGTTGGCTGATTCTCTGAGTATTCTTGTAGTGTATTTGGCGTTTCTGGCTCCTACAATTCTTCTTCCCCATCTTGCAAATGCTTGGCTCTGATTCTCTGTATCTACTTCCATCAGTTGCTGACTGAAACCTCACTGATTACAACTGAGCTAGAGAGGAACATTTTTCTTAAATTTTTTCTCAATTTTCATTGAATATTTTATGTATTTACATTTCAAATGTTATTCTTTTTTTGTTCTCCCTCTCCCATTCTCATCCCTCTATCCCCTTGTTTCTATGAGGATGCTCCCCATTCCATCCACCCACTCCCACCTCAACACCCTGGCATTCCCCTACACTGGGGTAAATGAGCCTTCACAGGATTAAGGACTTCTCCTCCTATTGGTGCCATGCAATGCCATCCTTTCCTACATATGCAGCAGGAGCCATGGGCCCCTCTATGTGTGCAAAACACTTCAACTCTTTCAGTCCTTTCTCTAGCTTCCCCACCAGAGTTCCAAAGTTTAATCTGGTGGTCATCTCTAAGTATCTACATCTGCATTAGTCAGTTGTTGGCCGAACCTTCCAAGAAACAGTTACACCGGGTTCCTGTCTGCAAGCACTGAATAGAAGTAATTTAGTCAAAGAATGCTTTATTCTAGTTTATAGTTTGAGATTACATGGTCCTCATAGTGGAAAAGGCATGACAGCAGAAATTGGAGGTTATCTATTATTTAATGTATACAGGAAACAGACATTAAAACAGGATGTAGAGGCTATAAGAATTTCAAGATCAAAAAACAAAAACAAAAAAGAAAAAGAAAAAAAAAAGAAAGAAAGGAAAAAAAAGATTTTCAAGGCCTGTCACTCACCAGTTATCTGCATCTTACAGTGATGCTCCATCTACTAAAGTTTTCAAAACCTTCTCAAATAGGACCAAAATTTGTGTTTCTATTAATGGTTCAAATTGATGAGCCAGGTAGGACATTTTACATTACACTACAATATCTCCATCCCCAGCTCCCTTAGTCCCAGAACATTTCATAAAGTCAAATACATTCAAGCCAATGTCAAACATCTCTACAGTTTTTAACAGTCCAAACATCACTTGAAAATAGTGTTTAGTCTCTTGTGAGACTCAGCAATTTCTTTACGGGGGACTTCCTATAGAACAACAACAAAAATACACCATTCAACAATGGCATAGAATAAACATTTACATTCTAAAAGATGGGAGTAAACTTGTGGCAACAAAAGATCAAACTAATAGCAAGGAAAATGCAAAAGCCTGCAGTGTTGGGCATCTGGAGCAGCTGATATAACCATTTGGGTCCCTAAGGCTTGGGTAGCCCCATTGCTCCAGCTCTGCCATATGCAGCACACAGGCCATCTCTCCTGTTCTGGATTCATTTCTATTCCAATAGCTTTACTTGAGAACATTTGATGGTTCTGACAGATCCAGCATCCAGCTGTCTCTTCAATGACAAGGCTTCCTGAGGTGGCATTTCAGGATATTCTTGTAGAGCAATATTTCATGGCTCATCAGACTTGCATCTTTCACAGCTTAAAAACTAGTGCCATGTACACAGTACTATTAAGTACAGCTGCCAGATTGGCTTGGATCCTGACCACCTTAGACTATTGTATTTGCAGCATTTGTGTCCAGACTTCCTAGGTAATTGCTTTTCAGGAACAAGAGATTACTATATCACTTTGAGTCTAGGTTTTTTATTTACAATTGATTAACATTACATTTCAAAAGTTAGAGCTTTTTATGAATGGGAATTTACCTTCAAGTCCATTTTCTATTGTTCTAGAGGAGAACAGCATGTTTCTCTTTAGCACCTAGAGCTTTTGTTACCTTATTTTTATTTCCAAGTTTTAAAAAGTAAAAAATTACATACTTTCTCTTTATTCTCTCCTCTTTCTAACCCCTCCCCAATCTTGCCTAAGTCAGTCTCAAATTACTGGTCTCTTTATAAGAATTACTGTTGTTATACATATACACACATTTATTTATAAATATATAAATACAATTTGATGAGTCCATTTAGTGGCATGATTTCTGGGCTAACCATCTGACATTAGATAACCAGTTAGGAGGTTAATCCCCAGGAATGACAAAGTTTTTCTCTAGTTGTTAGTAGCTCTTGCTCTGAAGGTGAAAGCCCTGTGAGATTTCTTCTTTTCATGTTAGCATGTGTTGCTATTTTTCACATCCTATTTGGAAAGTAATATTGTAAAAGTTATCGTGGGCATAGCATCCCTGTCATTTCTAGGAGACAAAGTTATGTCTTGATGCTAACTTCCTGAACATCTGGCTTTTACAATTCTGATCCTCCCTCCATGTTGTTCCCTGAATTAAAAGAAAAAGTTTTCTAAGCCCATATATTGGCTACAAATTTAAACTTGCTTAAGCTTTTTTTCAAAAACTGATGTGTGTGTGTGTGTGTGTGTGTGTGTGTGTGTGTGTGTGTGTGTGTCCTGGTTGTTGTTCAATAGTCAAATAGTAATGCACAAAAGTCAATTCTAAATGGACAAAGATCTCAACATAAAGCCACATTCACCAATCTTGATGGAAGAGAAAGCAGGGGAATAGCTTGAAACTTGTAAGAGTATGAAAAGACTTCCTGAAGAGAACTCAATGATGCAGACACTAAGGTTGATAATAAACAGGACCTGCAGAAAAGGTTCTAAAAGGCAAAGAACTTCATCATTTGGACAAAAGAGCAGCCTAAAGATTGTGAAAAGATTTTACCATCTCCACATTAGACAGAGAACTAATGTTCAAAACGTATAAGAACAAAAGAAATTAGATATAAAAACAAATAATCCAACTAAAATGGTCTATAGATCTAAAAAAGAATTTTTAATAGAAGAAATGTAATAGTGTATGAAATACTGAAAGAAAATTTAAACACCTTTAGGCATCAGGGAATCACAAATCAAAACTGCAGTGAGATTCTATTTTACTAGTGTCAGAATGGCTAAGATCAATAACAAAAGTGGCAGCTCATGTTGATGTGGATGTTAAATGAAGGGAACACTCATCCATTGCTGGTGAAATGTAAACCTGTACAGCCACTATGGATATCATTATTGTGTTCTCTCAGGAAGAGGGAAACTGATCTACCTCTAGATCCAGTTATGCCATTCTTTTGCATATAACCAAAGGGTACTTCATCCTCTTATAAGAACACTTACTCAAACTTGTGCATTGATTGTGTATAATAGCCAGAAACTGGAAACAATCTAAATAGTCCTCAACAGAAAAACAGATAAAGGAATAAAGTATTGCACCATGAAATTCACAGGCAAATGGATAGAATTGGGCAAAATTAACCTAGGTGCCATAACCCAGAACAAGAAAGATAAATGTGGTGTGCATTCACTTATATGTGGATATAATTCATTAAGTAAATAATAATTAACCTACACACTATAGACCCAGAGAGATTAAGTATGGCAACAGGGACCAGGGGATGCATGGTTCTCTCTGAGAGGAGGAAATAGAATGATTTAATAGGCAGGGTGGGGATGGGAAAGTGGAACCAGGAGGATCAGGTAAGAAAGGATACAGATGATAAGGTTGATTGAGGAAATGTAAAGAGAGACAACCAGAATTAAGAAACATTTGAGGACATTATGAAAACTTAGTGAAATGTAAACTTTATAAGATATATGAAGATGATCCTAATGAGGTCCTAAAAGATGGAGAAGATAGAATTCCAACTGTCTTTCTCTTTCCACCAAGAACTTCTTCTAGTAGAATAATTGTGTGATATCTAATTGAGTTATTTGCCCAAGGGATCTCATGGAAATCTTTAAAAAGTCCAGATCATTGCCAAGACAATAGATTGCACTCCACAAACTAACAGCAAGGCCCTATTGAAGAAGACAACTCCTTCACAAATCATTAAGTAAGGTGATGTCAAGCTGGTACCTTCATAGATCCTTTATCTCTATGTTCTAGTGTCTTTGGTATAAAAAGGTACTCAGTATGTTACCAAAAGAGAAATATATTCACCCACCTAGTCAGAAATCTTTTGATCTTCAATAATGTGTTGCCTGAAAAACATGCTAGGGAAATGGTAGTACAATGGTCAAGGGAGTAACCAACCAATTTCTAATTTAATCAAAGTCTATTCCATGAGATAGAATCCATGCCAAGCACTGCTTATGTGACCGAGAACCAGAGACTAAATAGCCCAGATACCTAGTGTAATACCAAATACTACTTGTCTTTCAAAAAATGATAAAATGATTCTTAATGGTATTTATAGATAAACAAAGATCAGTACCTTATTCAGCCATTGTAAGAGAAGTTTTCTCTTGCAGCAAATAGGAACAAACAGACAGACCCTCATGCAGTGGGATAGAAATTTTAGAACATGCAGCTTTAAATCAAATCCTCCTCTTCAGAACTCAGAGGTCACCATGGAAGAGAAGTTGTTAGGTGTTTAAGAGCCAGGGGATGGAGAACACCAGGAGAAGAAATCTCTTAAACCACTGAGCAAAGCTCATATGAACTTGCAGAGACTGATCAAGTACAGGGACTGTATAAATCTGAACCAGGCAATCTGTGTATATAGTATGGATTTTTGTTTCATATTTTTGTAAGACTCCCAAGTATGCTACTGAGAGGTGATCTGGCTCTTGTAACTTATCTTTATTATTTATTATTATTGTAACTTGGCTTTATTCCTTTGGTTGATTTTCTTTATCCAACTTTGATGTGATAATTTTTGTTTTATCTCATAATATTTTATTTTGTTGTGTTTCCCTGTTATCACTTAAAAACCTGTTGTTTCCTTTTTTAAAAAAGTTGAATAGTTTATTTATTTACATTTCAAATGTTATCTCCTTTCTCGGTTCCTCCCTCTCCCAACCCTCCTTCCCTGCTTTGATGAGGCTGCTCCCCTTCTCACACACACCCTGGCATTCCCTTACACTGGGAAAACCAGCCTTCACAGGGCCAAGGGCTTTTTCTATAGATGCAAAACAATACCACTCTCTGTTACATATGCAGCTGGAGGCATGAGCTCCCCCCATGTGTATTCTTTGGCTGGTAGTTTTTCCCTGGGAGCTCTGGGAGGTCTAGTCAGTTGATATTGCTGTTCTTCCTATTATGTTGAAAACCCCTTCAGTTCCATCAGTCCTTTCTCTAACTCTTCCATTGGGGTCCCCATGCTCAGTCTGATGGTTAGCTGCAAGCATCTTAATCTGTATCACTAAGACTCTGTCAGAGCCTTTCAGGAGACATCCATATCAGGTTCCTGTCAGCAAACAATCCTTGGCTTCAGCAATAGTGACTTCTGTGGGGATCACTATTCCTGACCTCAAGCTGTAGTATAGAGCAGTCTTGATAAAAGCTGCATGGTCTTTTCCCAGAGACAGGCAGGTAGATCAATGGAAAAGAACTGATGACCCAGAAATGAACCCACATACCTATGGTCACTTGACAAGGAGGCTAAAACTATCTAGTGGAAAAAATACAACATTTTCAATAGATAGTGTTGGTTCTAACAGTGGTCAGCATGTAGAAGAATGCAAATTAATCCATTCTTATCTATTTTTACAAAGCTCAAGTTTACAAGGATCAAGGACCTCCACATAAAACCAGATACACTGAAACTAATAAAAGAAAAGGTGGGGAAGAGCTTCGAACACATAGACCTATAGTTTTCTAATGAGACAATGAATGGTGATTGATGTAGGTAAGAGGAAAATACTGGGAAGAGTGGAGGGAGTAAAAATATAGTCAGGATATTTTGTATGAGAAATTATTCCCTTACAATAAGAGTGGAGATATCTATCTTAATACTTAGCACAGTCTTTAATTTCAATATGCATTAATACTATATTATTAATTTGGAGAATTTAAACATTTCACCAGAGGGCCAGTGACTTGGCTCAGTGAGTAAAAGCATTTGCCACCAAGCATGACTACCTGAGTTTAGTACTCGAGATCTATGTGGTGACATTAGGGAACTGACTCATAAAAGTTGTCCTCTGACCTTCACCTACATTTTGTGGCATGTAGAATCACCTGCATGTGCCGGAACACAAAATAAAATAAAAGAGTGTAAAAGCAAAGTTTCATCTGCCTCCTGTCTTACATAACAGTGGGCTAATGCCTTTCTCTACTGTTCCTCCCTTTATTCCAGGCATCTACTTTATCTTACCTCATGATGTTTTAGAGAGCAATAGTGTACCAAAAGGCTGAACCTTAAGAAAAGATTGCTAACCAGGCTTGAGTCTAGACAATCTGGTAATAACACACTCTAAAAGATTTAAATTTCATCTTCATCAACATTTTCTGTTTTCTTTTTTGTACTTTCTATATGTTTTAAAATAAATAAAATGATGCATTGAGAAAGTATTGCAATTTCCTTGGACTTCCACCATTTCTGTATATAAGCATGCAAAGCCTGGTGTTTATATATAATTTTCTGTGTAATTTACTGTAGGTTCTTTTCCAGGTTGGTAGTACATACATTTTCTTCTTTGTAACACTTCTTTTTAATGGGGAAAATTGCTACTGCCACCCAAAGAGAAGGGCAATCAAGCGCCTGTTTCTTTCCTATTTTCAATAGCTTTTCTGAGAAGGGAGTTAAGTTCCCCTGGGATGATGATGCTATGTAAAATGTGTGGCAAGTATTGTGGAGCAGGAAAATAATATGCTTTTTTTTAAGGAAGAATGTATAGGAGATGTTCAGAAAAGATTAAAAAGTAGCTGCGATTTTGAACAGAAAAAAAAATGTAGAAGCAATTAACTTCCAAAGAAGATGACATGGTTTGTATCTACAGAGCTGTTGAGATTATATAAGTTTTAACTTTATGGGTTTCCTTAGTGCATTGCATATATCAGAATGTAATGCTACAAAGCTTCATATGGAAATTTCTTTCATTGCATGTCTCATACCTTTAAATGACACCTTGCTTTTGTTTTAAAGGTGTCAGTAAAGCTTATGCTATGAAGTGAAGGACAGTCAAACCATGTTCTATGAATCTTTGATGTATCCTTTACTTCTGCAGATATTCCATCCTTGCCAAGAAGTGAAACATGGTACAATCTAGCTGATTTTCAGAATACCACCCTGTCTTCTGCCGCCAGTTCTCATGCCTTCTTATAGAAGAACTACTTTTAAACTCTAACTCATTATAATATAAATCAGTAATTTATTTCCCTCCTTCTTAGTTCTGTGACATATTGATAATTTTCTGTGGTATTTAGGCAATGTAGAGACAACAATATCGTGTTCCCACTTTTCACGACTTGAGACCTTAAAATTAATATTTGAACTGGAACAAAATTCATGTAGGTGGTTGGGCTCCATGGGAGTAGGCAGTGAGGCTTAGTCATACTATCAGTGGGCAGATAATGCTAAAGAAAGAAATACGCACTTATTAAAGGTAACGATGCTTTTGTTAGACAAGCAAACCCGAACAAAGGTGCAGATGAAGAACATGGGGCAAAACAAATAGATAGGATCTTTTTCTGTAGCTAAGCCACTCTACAAGCTAGGCTACATTACCCCACATAATTTCCTCCACTCCCTCATCAGAAAATGCGGAAAGCTATGCCTGACCTATGTACTGCTCAGTGTCATTGTGCTCATTACCTAGGAAAGCACGTATTTGGTTTTGTGACATTTTATGTTTGTGATTTAAAGATGATACCAACTAGTGCTCATTTGATTCTCTCTGTAGCAAAAAAAACGTAGTACATGGATTGGGTTTTGTTGTGGGTGTTTGTTTTCGTTTTTTTTTTTTTTTTTTTTTTTTTTTTTTTTTTAAGTTGGAAATGAACTTCAGAAAATCTACGACTTACTCAGTGTCAAACTTTGATGTATTCATTTTCTTTTACGATGGTCTTTAAAGCCTTGATTTTAAAATGTCACAAAAGAATAGGGAAAGTTTTTGTTGTTCTTGTTGTTGATGATTAGCTGATTGCTAAGCTTTTTGATTGGTAATTATATATAGGGTAATTGGTACATATTAGATTAGACAGTATTTTAATTTCCAGTAGTAAAAAATAAAATCCAAGGGATTTAAGAGAAATATTTAAAAATAAGTATTTGTATTCATCTACACGCAGGAGTTAACCTAGAGATGGTATCAATGTAATCCACCACTTGGTATTCAATGCTTTGTATTTTCGCTATCACATCATGCGATAGTGGGTCTGTGTGACCGGTAAAATATGCTAAACATGATAGTATATGACTTTTGGGGGTGAGATTATAAAGGGCTTTGTAGCTTATTATATTCTCTCTCAGGCTGCACAAGAGTGGGAGAAATCTCTCTGATGTGCCATGAAGGCTACAGAGCAGCACAGTGTAGGGTCTGAGGTGTGAAGTCCAAGTCCCCCATACACGATAGTAAAAGTGCTGAAGCTTCAAAGTATAAACCAGGTGACATTGTTTTCTTAATTTATAGAAATCCCAAAAGGAAATGCCATTTAATCCATTTCTACATTGCTAACTCTCAAAGCTAATGTGAAAAAAAAAACACTCCTTTTTGATATTTTAAGATGCAATATTTAGGGATAATTTATCACATAGAAATGTGTACCCAATAAAACAAATGAGAGATAGTGGATTTTGCTAAGATATTCAAGGCTTTGGTCAGAACTTAATATCCCCCGTCTCTTGATTTATTCCTCTCTCTTTTATTCTTAGAATTCCCCATGCAATAGAAATAAAGAACCCTGGATAATGCTAACAATAGTAACTTTCATATTTCAATGTTAGATATAAACTAAGATCTTCTATTTCTTGCTGCATTGATATATGGCACAGTGTATACAGTACATACATTTTTTTCTTACAGCTTTATTTTAAAAAAGGAGTGATACATATACAGTTTTTAAAGGCATTTTGTAATAACACTATATGAATATTTTTGTCAGTATTTAATTCTTTTAGAGGTATGACAGCATTATTGAAATCCCAGTAGTCACCATAAGCCTAAAGTACATGTAGGACAGAAGGTAACATGGAAACAGATTTCTTGGTGAGTATAGGTTAAGCATAATGATCTGTGAATACCAAAAATTGCCAGAAGGCTATAATCTTAGATCTTGGATTATTAATGATTTTAGGTCCAGTGTACATACATTTTTATTTTTTATTTTTTGTGGCAACTTGAAGTTTCATGTATGCTTTTCAACCATTCTACCAAGACCTATAATGGTAGAGCCTACTATTTTTTCTAAACTAAACATATTTTTAAGGTTAAATTGAGAGTCATTCTCTTGACCTTATTAGGGATTCCAAATATCTATGATAAAGATTTGTACTAAAAGCATTTGCCTCATACCTTAGTTTTTAATTGGGCATATTTATAAAGTACAATGAGAACTCTCAGGAAATGCCTATAATGTATAATGATCCTATCAGGGTTAATATCACTTCAAACAGTTGCCAGTTCCTATGCTAGGACTGTTAAAAACATTGCTTCTCTTGTGTAAAGGTACCACATTCCCTTTATCTATTCTTGCATTAATGGACAAAGAGGTAAATTTCATACCTTGGCAATTTCAAATGACGTTGAAATAAACATTCAGTAAAGATTCATTTTCTATTTGTTCTGTATCAGGTACAAGAATTACTGGATGATAAGAATCTTATTTCTAGGTTTAGGACATTTACTCTGTTTTCTCTGATGGGTGCATGCCCTTACATCTCAGTGAGTAGTGTGTGTGAGTGCCTAGAGCTATATTACTATCAGTGCTGTGTGATCAGTTTTCTGCATTTTTAGTAGCACTGGATTATTTTTAATTTTTTTCTTTGAGTAATAAGTATGTAGTGGCAGCATGCTCACGTCTCACCAGGATTTTATGGTTATTTTCACTGTGGGACTCAACATTTTTTTCAGATACTAGTTGGATATTTACTATGCATTTTTGAAAAATATATATTCAGATAGTTGACTATTTTCTAATCAGATTATTAATGTTAATATTTGCTGTTGGGCCATTTGAATGTCTGATATAGATTGGTTATTAACTTCTTGTCAAATATACAAAGTGCAAATATTTTTTCACTTTGTGGTCTATGCACTTTTTTGAATATGTATGTATATACATATATATAATCCTATTATCTATGTTAACTTTTATATGCAAGTATAACTTTCTCTTGATATAATAAATGTTTTTATTTTGTTACCAATGATTTTAGAATCATATGACCCTAGTTTTGGCTTAGATTAACACCTGAAATATTTTTTCCTATTTATTTACTTCATTACTTGAAAATTTACATTTATGTGTTTGTTATGCTTTGACTGGAGTTTTGAAATATAATGTGAGATAGGAATTTGATTTCATTAATCTCCACATGGAGGTCTAGTTTCCTAAGTGTTTTTTATTCAAAAGAGAGGTATTTCTTTACTTTATGCTCTTGGTTCCTTTGTGGTCAATCAGATGAAAGTAACTATAAGATATATTTTGGTTTCTATGTTCCATTTCATTGATCTACCTTGATGTTTTGGTTTGTTTAGGGTTTAGTATGTGTTTTTTCCCTATAACTATTTTTTTTCTATAACCTGCAATTTATTGCCTGTGCTAAACTGAAGTTTCTAACATCTAAACCAAAGCACAAAAAATTCCTCATCAAAACCTTTTTCTATTTTAATTAAAATAGAATTTCAAAGCTGTTACCATGGCTCATAAAATGACAAATGTTCTGCCTAACAACTTGTCTGCAGTTGTACCTGAAACCACTCTGCACTACCCTCCATTTCCATGTTCTCTTCTTGGGATAATAAAGTACTTGGTGCTTCTCAGACTTGCTGAGCTCTCATCATAGGGACCCTTTTACCTGTCTGCTTTGGTTTTCAAGTGTCCTTTCTTACACTTGCACACATTTCAATGCCTTGTTCGGGTTTCTGTTCAAGCATCTCCTCATGTAGAGATTGCCTGGTTTAGAAAATGAATAAATTTACATAATATAATAAAGCATAAATCGGTGTCATGTGGCTTATTATTCAGGGTGATATGATGACTTTAAAACAAAATACATTAAAAAGCAATGATTAAGTATATATATAACATTTTATAACAGTTTACACATGCATAATGTTTTTTGTTTTGTTTAATCTTTTATTTTTCTGTTTTCATTAATTAATTTATCCATTTATTTTACATCCTGATCAAGATACCACAAGAAAACCTAGAGAATCAATTATGCAAGGTCATGGGGGCTCACAGAGGCTGAACCACCAATCTTAGAGCATGCATGGGACAGACCTAGTTCCCCTATTTATATATATATGTTAGTACTCATGTGGGACCCTTAACAGCAGGAGGAGGGTTTGTCTCTGACTCAGTTGCCTGCCTCTAGGTCACTTTTCCCTAACTGTATGACCTTGTCATGCCTCAACAAAAGAATTGCTCAGTACTGCAGCAACTTGGCAAATAAAATTTTTAATTAAAATACAATTAAATCATTTTGCTCTTCTTTTTCCAACCTCCAGTTTGTCAAGTGTTCTTTTTCATTTCTCCCTCTTAAAACTAAGGTTACATTTTTACATATCTTTACAGAGAAATGGTAACATTAGATTCTTAAGACAAAAAAATCTAGTTGCAAAAATATGCAGTCTTAGCACACTATTCCATGAAGAGAAAGTTAAACAAAACATATAGTTTTCAGAGATTTGCCATATTGAAAGTGGAGAAGATGGAAAAGTTTTTAATATGTCACATTAAATAAATCATTGAACAAAGCAAAGGCCTGAGTAGTTCATTGTGATATATAAAAGATAAAAAATAATTATAAGTGTAATATCTGAGAAATTTTCTAAAAAGTCATTATTTGCTGAGACCTTGAGAAATAAGGACTGTCTGTCAGACATTACTATGGGAGAGCCTATTCTGCCAAATCACTAATCTGAACTTTGGTGAGTCAGGATTTTAATAAGTGAAGCACATTACAGCGTGATTCTAACAAGCAGAGAATTTCCAACATAGTGTAGGGTCTGTGTTTGTAGAAATATTTATAATATATTGGCATCGTCATGGAAGTTTCCTGCATTTTCTTCAGCAGTGTTGTGTGCCTTGCAGGGAGAGATGAATTTCTTTCAGGACCAGCAGAGTGGTATCAGACCCGGGCTGTATGTGTTGCTATAGTACAGTGCTTACATTTCAGGTCTGCAGCAGTTTTCTAGAGTCCTGGTAAACTCGGTAGCATTCCTTGGGACTGAAGTGGGTCCAATGAATCCTTTTTCAGTATGTATTAAGTTAAATCTAGTTTATTGTGACTGTTCTTTTTCTTTGCTTTTTTCTTTTTAATGACCATCCAAATATTTTTTATGAATTAAAAAAAAATGACTTGCCATTTAAACAAACCCCATATCTTTTGGCACCTGCCCATACAAAGGATAAGCTCTGACATGTAGAAATTTTCTATCAGCTTTGAAATATTTCTTTTGGTGGCTACTGATGGCTATGCATATACTAGCCCACTCAGGAAAATTTAGAGGCATTAACTTTGAATTAACTTTCAAAACAGAGAGCATCAAGTTAAACCCTCAGCTATTTTTTTCCTAGCTCTAGACCTGGTTGGTCATAAAATTTCCATTTCTACCTGTAAGGGTGCCTGTGTACCTCAATATAAGAAACCTGACAGAATTTTTGAATCCTTCCAGAGCAATTTGTTTCTTCCTGCCTGTGACTGCAAATGAATGCTTTTGTTCAGACTCACTTTGTCTCAGCCTAGTATTTATTAAAGAACCTTTACGATCCTTAGAAAATATCTTACCCCAGTGCCTAAGGAATGAAGAAATGCCCATCTTTCTGAAACCTGACTCTTTCTAAATAGGATGGGTCACAGCAGGCTAGTTCTCTGTATTTGAATGAATGTGCTTTTGTAAAGTCTGGGCTAGTAGAAATTGGTGCGTTTTCCATTATGCCAGGGGTCTTCAGGTTTTGGTTGGCACTGAATGTCTTGGACATATTTGCTCAATCTGCATCAAAATTATGTAAAAAACTCCACAATGCTTTTTTATGTTTTCTTAAATGAGACACCTCAGAACTCATAGGAAGTGCCAATACTGGTGAAGAGTGAGTACTGTATGTTCTTCTCCTTAACAGTAGAGTACACAAGTCTCGTGAGAAATTAAAATCTTTGATACTTAGTTTCCACTTTTGAAAAAAATAGTGTTAAATATCTATACCGGTACATCCCAAGAGATCTACTCTGCTGGGAAACTAAATAGAGGTTGGTCAGGGAGAAGGTAGAATATTGAACTCAAGCTAAATGGTAAGAATGAAACATCATGGGAACAACAGACAGAAATAAAACTTAAGGTAGAATTTGTTTTTCTTTCTTCCTCTATCAAAGAATAAACATCTGAGAAAAAAACTCAGGGAAATGACACCCTTTACAGTAGTGAAAAATAATGTAAAATATCTTGGTGTGATTTTAACAAAGCAACTGAAAAATCTCTATGATAAGAACTTCAAGTCTCTGAAGAAATAAATCAAAGAAGATTAAAAAAAATCTCCCATGTTCATGGATTGGCAGAAATAATGGACTAAAAATGGCCAACTTACTGAAAGCAATCTAAAGATTCAACGTAATCTCTATCAGCATTCCAAAAAATAAAAAAATAAATTCTTCATAAAGTTAGAAAAAATAATTTACAAATTCACTTAGAATAACCAAAAACCAAGGATAGCAAAAAACTATTCTGAACAATGAAAGAACTTTTTTAGGAATTTTTCATCCATGACCTCAAGTTGTATTGCAGAACCGTAGTGTGAAAAAAAAAAAATAACTGCATGGTATTGGTACCGAGACAGGCAGGTAGATCAACAAAATAGAACTAAAGATCTACAAATAAACTCACACACCTATGGTCACTTGATCTTTGACAAAGAGGCTAAAACCATCCAGTTAGAAAAAAAAAAAAAAAAAACATTTTCAACAAATGGTGCTAGTTCACTAGGTGGTCAGCATGTAGAAGAATGCAAACCAGCCTCTTATCTATCTCCTATACAAAGCTCAAGTCCAAGGATCAAGGACCTCCACATAAAACCAGATACACTAAATCTAATAAAAGAAAAAATGGGAAAGAGCCTCGAACACATTGACGCGGGGGAAAAATTCTTAGATAGAACACCAATGGCTTATGCTCTAAGATCAACAATGGATAAACGGGACCTCACAAAATTGAAAATTTTCTGTAAGGCAAAGAACACTGTCAATAGGTCAAAATAGCAACAAACAGATTGAGAAAAAGATCGTTACCAATCCTACATCTGATATATAGGGATAATATCCAATTTATACAAATAAATCAAGATGTTAGACTCCAGAGAACCAAATAACCCCATTAAAAAAGGAAAGCTGATATAAGCAAACAATTTTTGACTGAGGACCATAAAATGGCCAAGAAGCACCTTGAAAATGTTCAACATCCCAGTCATCAGGGAAATGCAAATCAAAACAACCATGAGATTCTACCTCACACCAGTCAGAATGGCTAAGATCAAAAACTCAGGTGACAGCAAGTGTTGGTGAGGATGTGGAGAAAGAGGAACACTTCTCCACTGTTGGAATTGCAAGCTGGTTCAAGCACTCTGGAAATCACTTCGGTGATTCCTCAGAAAATTGGACATAATACTACCTGAAGACCCAGCTACATCACTCCTGGTCATATACCCGAAAGATATTCCAACATATAACAAGGACACATGCTCTACTATGTTCATAGCAGCCACTTTTATAATAGCTACAAGCTGGAAAGAAGCCAGATGTCCTTCAATAGAAGAATGGATACAGAAAATATGGTACATTTACACAATGGAGTACTACTCAGCTATTTAAAAATGACTTTATGGAATTATTAGTCAAATGGATTAAATTAAAAAAAATATCTTCGTGAATGAGGTAACCCAGTAACAAAAGAACACATGAGAATATCAATATGTATACATTTTGAAATGTAAGTAAATAAAATACCTAAAAATAAAGATAGCATAAATAGAATACCTAGTATAGTAAACACATGCAGTATTCACACAAAATACTGAAGTTTTATGTATACAACAAGCAAAATCTGGATGTAAATAAATGATATCCCCCACCTTTTGTTATTATTCTCCATTAATAAAGTTTTTTTCAAAGCTTCCTATGTTAAGTAATGTTTTCTATAGGACAAGTTTCTTTTTCCTTTTTTATTTTGTTTATCTATTTTTCTATTTATTTATCCACTATCTATATATATCTTTATTTTATTTAAATAACTTAAGAATGCAAATATCAGGAGTGTCAATTGTTGGCAAAATAAGACATTAAATACTTCAGTAATGGGAAGAATATGACATCTTAAACTTTTTGAAGTAAAGAATACCTTTAGATTTTTAAAATTAAAAACCAAAAATTCATTTTATTAACTTATGGTGAAAGACAACTATTAACTCCAGATATTCAACAGATGCCTCAGAGGAATCGAAAGGAAAATTGCAAATACATTTGAGAGCTGAAGACAGACTGCTCTTCTCCACACAAGGTGGCTTTATGCAGGTCTCTAAGCTTCATGTGTTGAGAAAGGATTAATCTACTGGATGCTTTTGCCTTGTCATCACAGTCTCCTGTACAAAAAGGCTATTGATCAATGTTTTCTGCTGACTACTATCATCATCCCTGTCAGGTGGGCTGCTTCGGCTGACAAAGAAGCCCTTTGAAGGCTTATTAATAAGCCCCTGACTGTCTTAATATCAGGATATCAGAAGGTTTGTAGCCTGGTATAATGCTATCAGTGGAAGCATAACTTAAAAGGCATATGAAAATTTTGGGGAATAAATCTGAAAAGTTATAGCTTTGTATGAAGCTTCCAAGGGTAGGGACATGAACAGAACCCAAGTAAAGTAACTACTGCCTTGCCAAAGGAAAACCACTCACTGTATGAACGTCCCAGACTATAGAGCATACTGATACAACTTGATATGCAGCAGCACTCTGCCATGTTCCAATGGCAAAGAAGCCACTTTGGAATTTATTATATGCATTAATTTGATTGCATAGCGATATATTCACTAGACCGATTACCACAGGTCTAATTAAAGAGCGGTCTTAAAGCCAACTGATTACTGATTTACATTTCAATTATTCGATGTCGATGTATTTGTGTAGATAAATTAGATGTAATTTCCAAGTAATAAAACTTAAGTGGTATAAAATCTCAAGGTTGCTAGATGGAAAATGAGTGAAGAAAGTTCACCCCATCACTGAAGGCTGGGGACTTGAGGAGGCAGTGTACATCAGTATCACAAGCACAGCATAAGAGTTGGGATACTTAACTACTCACTTTATGATGCACACATACATTCTCATATCAAAGAACCCTACTTCCTCCAATAAAGATGAATCTAGTTTCATATGGTATTTAAGGTTGTTTGAAAAAAAATCTAGCAAGATGTGAAAACTGACTATTTTGTAGTAGGTACTCACAGAATATGACAGCTATGTCCAATTGTATGCACATAGCTATCTATAATCCAAGGAAAGCTTTTAACCTCCTGACTGGTTCTTTTGGAATAATCGAAGCCCCTAAAATGTGAGTATGTTAAGTTTGTTTAATTCTGTTACTTACCTGTGAGGATACTTCTAAGTACATAAATTAGGATTTACCATAATACCAAGAACATCTCATCCACACACCCATTCATTAATTCTAAGCAGATGATTGAACTTGGAATAAGTTCAATAACAATAAGTAAATAATGTATTGTTATGAAATGTAAATATTTTTATTTGTTTTGAATGTAATAGTGTTTCTATTATGAGGTGAAAAACTCTGTATTAAGAAATAAGATATGAACATAGTCTATCATTCTTGGTTTGATATAGTTATTTTATTGTGGGTCATTAGTGAAGTTCTTTGCTTTTTAATGGTTTGGCAGTCATATTTTTGATGTAGTTCATTGGAATATTGACAAACTTTTAGAATTCTGAACTGTTAATTCATGAGGGGTGGCTGAGATGGAATGTGAAAGGAGACTAGATGAGAAGACTGTTAGTGGTTGTTCCATGCTCTAGTAACTAGTCATTCACAAATCTTCCTCACTGTCAGCAAAGTGAATGTGCAGGAATCCTTTGCGAATGGCCTTCATTGCTTTTACTGTCTCTGTCTCTGTTTCTCTGTCTCTCTGTGTGTGTTTCTCTGTCTCTCTGTCTCTCTCTCTTATGTGTGTGTGTGTGTGTTTCTATCTCTCTCTCTCTGTGTGTGTGTATGTATGTGTGTGTAAGATGTTTGTGTTTGTGCTTTCCTATATTTGTATCAGGAGGTAATGGAGGTGTGATATAATGTATGTGGGTTTCTGGTGTGTTCATCTCTCTGTGTGTGCACTGTGTTTTAATGTGTATGTGTGATGTCTGCACTGTGTGTTTTTGTGGGGAGTAGGCGAGGGGTAGTATGTGGTACATGTGTCTGTGGTGGGTTTAAATGTGTGTAGTGTGATGTAGTGTATGTCATGTGGTGTAGTGAGTGTGTGTGCATGTGCGTATGTGTGTGTGTGTATTGTAGTGGTGGTGGTGGTAGTGGTGGTGTGTATGTATAACACAAGTCACATGATTACTAGCTTCTCTTTTTCTTCTGTTTGAGGCTGGGAGGTCTAATATACTAGAAGATTCATATTTGCTCATTTTTGCCCTCTGGTATCTGAGCAAAATGGAACTATCCTAAGATTTGTTAAAACATATCATTTAGACCCCATCTTTTCTAGGGGTAACCACCTAAGTGGTAGCACTTCAGGTTCCTCTTTGTTTATACTGCAGTTCATGGCTTTTCTCCAGTGAGGCCCCATTTCCAGTGCATCTGTGATCTCCTATAGTCACCTCACGATATGTAGTTCATTCTCAGAAATGGTACTTCTATTTTTAATTGTCACATTACTTCTGAAACATTCGTTTCTATATCTTCCCACTTTTATATATGCTATCTGCTTTATTTTTTCACGTGAATTCTGGTTTCCTGGATGGCAGCTGGCTTGTGATACATATTAGCACATTCAGAAAGTGCAGCTTACGGTGAGAAACTGAGATAAGTCCTACCACAATTCCAAAACACTGCTTTATTATCATTCTTTCTAAAGTTGAATAGCTTGTTTCCAGTTGTGAATTTATCAATAAAATTAATCAGAGAGTTTATACTTAAGCTTAATGCAATAATCACCAATGTTATCTTTTCCAAACACTGAAAAAATGCAGTTCAGGGTTAATACATTATTTCTTCCAAATAAAAATTTAGTAAAGTTGATGACTAAAATTTAAACTTCCTGATACATGGTTATCCACCATATTTCTATATAAAAGTAAAATGAAATCACGCCTCAGTAAGGTTTGTTTTTCCTAGAAATGTATCTTTCCTCTGCATAGCTCGTGAGATGGTATGTATTTTACTATAATATATGTTACTATATAAATTTTCTCATGAAAATCATAGTCAGGAAATTATAAATATTTTCTAGATCTAAAACTGAGTAGGTAGAAAACCAATATATGCAATCTGCAGCACTTCGACTCAAAGTGTTGAGATGATCCAGAAGAGTAAGTGTTTCTCAGCACAAAACCAGGTTTGGACACTCACAGAAACACATTTTACAGAGTTAAACACAACATTTTAGTAACATGAAACAGCAGGATATTATTTTGGCTTTGCAGACCAAGTTTTTTCCAAAGATGTTTGATGAGTCTGTTCTGCATACAAAAGGGGGGAGGGGTACTTGATTAGTGTTGGGTATGGTAGTGGGAAGAGAGAAGAGACAAAAGAGAATTCACACACACACACACACACTCACACACACACACTCACACACACACACAGAGAGAGAGAGAGAGAGAGAGAGAGAGAGAGAGAGAGAGAGATAGAGAGAGAGTGAGAGAGAGACAGAGAGAGAGAGAGAGAGAGAGAGAGAGAGAGAGAGAGAGAGAGAGAGAGAGAGAGAGAGAGAGAGAGAGACAGACAGAGACAGAAACAAAGAAACAAAGATATAGAGATAGGGAGACCTGAAAGAAGAGGAGAGAATAAAGCAGATGAATGGGATGAAGGGAGGGAGAGATTTCTTTCACTGTTTTGAAGCTGATTTTTATTTCAGGTAAAAACATTCTAATAGAAGCAATTATACCCAAGAATTGATTAGCTGGCAATGATGGATACTAATTTCTGTGGACACATATGTATTTTTCTATATGTTATTTTATTTGGCTTTGTCACAATCATGTTATTTTTAGTGTACCATACCAAATGCAGTCATTCCAAGAAAAACTTCTTAAATCACTACCTCTATCATATGCATAGTCATGGCCAATTAACTCCGGTGGCATGTACTAGTTGTGTAAAATTATGTTCCTCTTCAAAGAATCACACACTTCCATATTTCTACTTGCTGATGTAACTAATAGAAAATATATTGCAAGGTGGGAGTTTATCTACCTCAAGATATATACGGCTCTATTACTCTTGTGTGTATATAAAAAGGATTCTTTATCTTGTCACAAAGGCACTTGCTAAACTGTATTCACTACTGCTCTATTCATAATAACCAAAAATTGTAGAAAATTTAAATGTCCCTTAACAGAATAGAGAAAGAAAATGTGGTAAAGTTATCCAATGGAGTGGTCCTGTGAAGGCTTGATGCCCCAGCATAGGGGAATTCCAGGGTGGGTAGGTGGGAGGGAGTGGGTAGTTGGGGGTGCACCTCATAGAGGCAGAGGAAGGGAGAATGGAATAGGGGGATTCCAGACAGGAAACCAGGAAAGGAGATCACATTTGAAAGGTAAATAAAGAAAATATCCAATTAAAAGAAGGGGAAAATGAAATCATGGCATTCACAGATAAATGGATAGGAATAAAAAATCATCTTAAATAAAACAGACTCAGAAAGACAAACATGGAACATATTTGCTTATACTTGGATATTATCTACTCTTTGATGATAACTAAGTAACAATCTCAGAACTACACAGATACTAGATATAAAATAAATGACTAGGAGGGAAGATCTCACTAGGAAGAGAAGTAGAATAGATAGTTACAGAAGAATGGGGGGCTGGAAGGGAGAAAAGAGGGGGTGAGGGCAAAATGAGGGTAAAGATAGCTAACGTTAATTGGCATTTGAGAGGTAATGTGGAACCTAATACAGTAGAAACTGCCGAATATATGTACATATATAAAGGCAACCTGAGTACATTCATCAAATAGTAAAGGAGACAAAAGCCTAACTGGCCATCTTTTGTCATCAAATGAAGCTTCTAATATACTGGAAATAGGTTGTGTCTAATAGTTTTCTTGGCTAAAGGACTTCCATAGTAATTCCCAAACAACACAGGCTGATGCCAAGACTATAGGCTGTTTTCACAAACTGACAGCAAGGTACATTATTGAAGACAATATTTGTACAGCTCATTGACCATGGTGACATTAAGCTGGTGCCTACATAGAGATTCATCTCTGTGCAATAGTGTCTTTGGTACAGGAAACTACTCTGTATACTATCAAAGAAGAGACAGGAACACTATGTCCCACATAAACCCTTTGATCTGTAATGTCCTGCACATGACATATGCTAGGGCAACAGTAACACAATAATTTTAGGATTAACTAACCAATATCTCATTTGACAACATGCTTACTTCAAGACAGGAGCCCATACCTGATAATGCTTGAATGAATAAGACCCTGAGACTAGATACCCCAGGGATGCAGGGTATAACTAAAACTCGTCTAAATGAAAGAAAAACATAGATGTAAAATGACTCCTGTGGACATTTTGCTATACTCAGATCAGTGAATTGCTCAGCTATATTTATGGAAGCTTTCTCCTATAGCAGATTGGAACATATACAGACATCAACAGCTAGACATTATGAAGAGAATTAAATACCTTAGAGCATTAAGCCCTGAAGAAAATATCTCTGTTAAGACACTTATCAGGGCTTAGGGAACCTCACAGCAGAGAAGGAAGAAAGCACTTATGATCCAGAGTGGTGAATAACTTTTAGAAAACAAAGGTTATCAAATCAACATTGTTTAAGTTAGGATTGTTAGTGTGATAAAATACCATGGCCAAAGAAAGCAATTTAGGGAGGAAAGAGTTCGTTGGGCTTACACTTCTTTCTCACTGCTCCTCATCAAGCAAAGTCAGAACAAAAATTTCAACAGGGTAACAAACTAGAGGCAGGAACTGATGTAAAGACCATGAAGGTTCTGTTTACTGCTCTGTCCCATATTGTTTGTTCAGCCTGATTTCTTATAGAACCTAGCCTAGCACCAACAGCTTATGTTTGGCACCATTCACAATGGGGATTGGCCTTTCTTATTAATCATCAATTAAGAAAATGACTTTCAGGCTTTCATATAGGCTTATTCTTTGGAGGCATTTTCTTTATTGAGGTTCCTTCATCGTAGATGATTTTAGATCCTATAAAGTTGACAGAAAACTATCCAGCCCAATGATCAAAACTCTTATGAACTCAGAGACTGAAACAGCATGCACAGGTCCTGAACATGTCTGGACCAGATCCTTAGTGTATATATTATGGCTTTCAGTCTAGTTTATTATGTGACTCCTAAATGGATGTCTGATTTGTGTGCCTTCTCCTTGAATCTCTCTCTCTCTCTCTCTCTCTCTCTCTCTCTCTCTCTATCTATCTTTCTCTTTCTCTCTCAATCTACCATATGTTTATCTATATCTATCTCTATCTTTCTCCTTCTCCTTCAACTCCAGTATGTTAATTTTTGTTTTGCTTCATTTTATTATTTTATCTTATTTAATATTAACCCTAAGAAAACTGTTTGGTTTCTAACAAGTGAAGGAAAGAAAGCGAACCCACATGGGAGGAGATGTGGTGATGAACAAGAAGTAGAGGGAGAGGAGAGCATAATCAGGATGCACTATATGAGAAAAATATTTTCAATGAAAAGAAAGAAAAATGCAGATAAAGGTTCTAAGGCATCCCCTGCTGCCAAGACTCACAACTGATTTCTGAATTCCATGTTCTAAGCCCTACATGGTAAAAGCCAATAGCTTTCCCTCAATATGTCCTCTGATGTCCACCCACAAATGGTTGAACATATACATGTGAACACACACACACACACACACACACACACACACACCCCAGGAAGACACAAAATAAAAGTGTAACGAATAAATTAAAAACATATATATGAATGAATTTGCACAAATTGATCAGGTCTAGAAGCAAGTTATTTCAAAGTACTAAAAAATAATACTGTAAGAAATGTTACGAACAAGTTGAATACCATTTTTTTCTTTAAAGCAGAAGTATCAGCAAAAGGAAAAAAAAATGACTCACAAATGTTTTCCCAACAGTAGAAAGTGTAGCTTTGTTTTGACATGTTCAGACAGACTTGGTTGACTCACTCATTCATAAATATACCTTAAAAATAGACATAATTATAACATCTTGTACACTATTGGCATCTGTTTTTCACTGCTCAATCGTTCATTTAATTTAAGAGTCTTACAACATAACAGCAACAGGATTTTTAACATTTCTCCCCACATGTGCTATGTACATTGGTTTTCTATGTTTTGCTCTACACAAAGAAGTAAATAGGTTCATTCAGAGAGCACTTTCTTGATCACCAAAATAATTTTGTTACTTTTAACATAATATTTTTATTATTCTTGGGAATTTCACACCATGCACCCCAATTACATTCATTTCCAAATCCTTCCATATCTGTATCCACTCTAGGTATCTCTCTCTCAAAGAAAATAATAACAACAACAACAACAACAACAACAACAACAACAACAATAATAATAATAATAATAATAATAATAAAAATAAAATAATAACAAAAAAGTTCAATTTGTGTTGTTTATATACAGACAGTCAGTCAGGTCAGTGGCCTGCTTCTTAAATAGAACTTAGTCATTCTCCACCCATACCTTCACCAGAAGCCATCAGTGTTGGGGACCTAACATATATTTACACAGTGGAGTACTATTTGGCTATTAAAACAAATGACTTCATTTAATTCGCAGACAAATGGAATGCGTTAGAAAATATCATCCTGAATGAAGTAATCCAGTCAAAAAAGAACACACATGGCATGCACTCACTGAGAAGTGGATATTCGGAAGAGCTCAGTAGACCCAGGATATAACTTGCTGACCATATGAAAATCATGGACACAGAAGACCAAAGTGTGGAGGCTTCAGTCCTCAGAATGGGGGACTAAAGACTCACAGATAGAGGGTGGGAGGGATTTGGGAGGAAGAAAAGGAGGGTGAGGGGAAAAGGGGGCAGGATCTGGTATGGGAGGAGACTGGCATGATCAAGAAAGTAAACAGAGGTGTATAGCAATCGGGGATGGAAAACTGGAACTAGCCACCAACAATTCTAAGATGCCAGGAAAGCAAGAGCCTCCTAGGAACCAATGGGGATGCCATTAGCTGGAACAACAAGAAAGGGAAAGGAGAAACTGCAGAGACCAGAGGTTAGGTAAGGTTAGGTAAGGTTCGTGGTTGGAGCATGGGGCCGCCCATTCATCTCCAAATTTTTAACCCAGAATTGTTTCTGACTAAAAAAAATACAGGGAGAAAAGGTGGAGTAGAGACTGAAGGAAAGGCCAACCAGAGACTGCCCCAACTGAGGGTCCACCCCATGTGCAGACACCAAATTCAGATACTATTGCTGATGCTGGAAGTACTTCCTGACAGGAATCTGATATAGCTGTCTCGGCCAGTGCCTGACAAATACAGATGCGGATACTCACAGCAACCATTGGACTGAGCAGAGGATCACCAATGGAGGAGTTAGGAAAAGAACTGAAGGAGTTGAAGGAATTTGCAACTCCATAGGCCAAACAACAATATCAACCAACCAGACCTCCTAGAGCTCCCAGCCCCCAGGTACTAAATCACCAACCAAAGAGTATACATGGAGAGTCCCATGGCTGCAGTTGCATATGTAGCAGGGGATGGCCTTATCTTGCATCAAAGGGAAGGGAGGCCCTTGGTCCTGTGAAGGGTCGATGCCCAATGTAAGGGAATGAATGCTAGGGTGGTGAGGTGGGAAGGGGTGGGTAGGTGGGGGAGCACCCTCAGAGAAGCAGGGGACGGTGGTATGTTAAGCAGCTTTTCTGGGGAAAACCGCAACAGAATAACATTTAAAATGTAAATAAATAATATAACACATAAAAAACATGGGAAAATATGAGTTATTTTAAATGGATTCTTCTTTAGGTTGCTAAGTTTTGGAGGGATGAGAGTTGGGGTAGGGCTAAAGGTTGTCACAGAAGCCTTCCATGTACCCAACTCTCAACGCTGTGTGTGGGGGAGAGTGGTGTATACACACATGCAGTCAAAGAAATTACAGCATAAGTAGCTTCCTTGCTCTTTACAATCATCAGGAACATGGTTCATGGACTTCTGGTCACAGCACAGACCACAAACACAGACTCTAGTTTCGGTAGACGCCCAAGCACAGGCAGGATCATCAGTGGCAACCAGGATTATGGACATTACCATGTTCTCAGGTGACAGTGCAGGCCATTATGATCAATTTGGATCCCAGCAGCAGTAGGGCCCAGGGCATCACCCTGGCTTCAGGAAACATACCCAGACTGTGGACATCAGCAATACCTTTGGTACCACAGGCCGTGGACATGAACACAGACTCCTCAAACTATAAAGATTCCACTGCCCCACCTCCCAAGTAGTAGAAGTAAAAGCATGTCTCATTTATCACACCTGGACTTCCACTGCTAATTTTTTTTTTTTTGTGATAAGGGTTTTAGCTCTAAACTGAAGCTCTGAAGTGCTTGAAGTTGTGGATTATTTTTCTCCCTTGAAAGAAATTTTTGTCATATGCATCATTCAATAAATTTATTCATTTCATCTAAATAGGAAACATTCTTGATATAAAGCTGTTTATGATATGCCCTGATCAGCTTACTGATGACTCTGGGGAATTTTATCTAACTTTCCTTATTACATTGTTTTAGTTATTTTGAGATCCATGAGTACTGTGATTATATTATTTTCACTCCACACTGCTCTCTGCTGCCTCCAGGTCTTCCCATGATCTTCCAACTCCTTAAATTAGTGGCTTCTTGTTCTTTAATTCTCATTACATTTATGTGTAACCATATATACATAACTAATAATTACATATGCTGCTAAGTAACATTTAGTGTTTCTTTTTGAATATGTGTTGAGGGCTAGCCACTTGGATTGGCTGTTCTATCATGGGGCTCATTCCTTTAAAAAAAATAAACTTTGTTTTATTTCGCAGTCACTAATTCTTTATAGCCCTTCAGCTAGGGGTAGGGTCTTGTGAATCCACCCACTCTGTCCATATTTGGATACTAACAGAAATTGTGTGATTGTCTTTTTAGGGGGATAATATTGTTAATTTGTTGGATGCTTTCTTGCTGTCCTGCTTTTGCCTTCCGGTACTCAGGCACTGTTGGTCACCAGTCAGGAATGACAGGAATGGATGTATGTGTGTGTGTGTGTGTGTGTGTGTGTGTGTATTATGATATATAAAATGTATGTTTATAAGTAATGTATAATAAAATAAAATAACATGATTTTCTACAGTTTCTTAAGTCATACTGTTTTTTCCTTCTCCTTCCTCCCTCTCCATATGTGATGTCTTTTCTCTATACCAGTTTTTCCAGTTTTACTGCATAGTAACTGTGTATTATCCCCCTCTTTAAAGACATTTTTTTTCCCAACACCAATAAACTCTTCTTATTTTTCTGGTTTCTGTAGTTGCTCCAGGATATATATACATCTTTAAAGATTCAGCGTGAGGATTCCAAAACAATGGGATATGCAGTGTTTGCCCTCTGATTCTGGGTTACCTCACTCAGTAGCCCAGCATTACTTTTTTGCTTTAAGCCACTTACCTGAAAATTTCCTGAATTCATTTCCACTCTACAACTTAATAGCATTCTATTGTGTATATGCAACACCTTTCCATTATCCACTCAGCAGTTGACAAATATTTAGACTGTATCTTTTTCTTAGCTATTGTGAATACGTGGGAATGAGCAGTGCTGAGAAAGTTATCTGTAGTACAAAAAGTTGAGTGTTTTGAGCACATAGAAAGGAATGCTATACCTGTTCATGTGGTAGGTCTATTTTTAGCTTTTAAGATACATTCAGAATGATTTCCGCAGGGGCTGCATCAATTGACAGTCCTCACCACAGTGAATGGAGGGCTCCCTTTTCCCCACAGCAATTTCAGCCACATCTTTCCTTGATCCTGGCTGTTCTGTCTGGCGTGAGAAGAAATCTCTAAACAGTTTTTCTGTGCATTTCCCTGATGACTTGTTTCTTCTATCATTACTTTTCTTTGGCCTCCATGATTGATTAGTGTAGTGGATATTTTAAGACTTTCCCTCTCTCTCTCATCAGTTACATGGTGAAGCATGTAAATCCCTAATTCTATTTATTTATATAAGCAAAGATATAAAACATAGTGATTAAAAAAAACAAAAAAGTAAGCCAGGTGTGAAAATAGGAGGAGGAATTCAGTAGGAGAAGAAGGGGATAAGACAGTAATGGGGGTACTAATGAACAAAGCAAACTACATATCTATTATTAAAAATTAGCAGAAAAGAGTTTTGCTGATCTTAAGATTGGACATAGAATATTAAGTAGTGTCACTGTGACTTCTTGGGTTCAGACCAATCAGAGTATATCACAGTCGACTAGAAAAGATGGACATTGTAAGTTAACTGTTTCACTTGATGTCTTATGACATTGAAATCAGAAAAGAAACAATTGGGTTAACAAAAGGTCTCAAAGGGATCTCATTTTTCTGAAATATTAACTGACTTTTTGAAAAAGTAATATTTTATGAATCACTTTTTAAAATGCTTTATCTACTATTGCATTTTTATATATGATGAGTAACTGCAAGACTGTAACACATTCAATATACAACATGTATTATGAATGATGATTTACAAAATTGTCAATTTTTTAAAAAAATAACATATGGCAATGGCCATATAAATGTTTTTAATGTTATGTTTCTGAAGTAATGGACTATACATGTATTGATATATCCTTGTATAAATGTTTAAGGAAATTATAGCTTGACCGTTTACAATTCTGACTTGTAATGCTGCTTATAGATCTGTGGCATAATATTAGGCATTATGAAAGAATCTGGTAATATAGAAGAAATACTGATCTTCTAATAACAATTTATGTAATTCTTTTCCCGACTCTGCTGCGAATTTATATGTCTTGTAGCCTTCTGGAAATTGTACTCATTGCCCTGCAAACTTGCTACATATCAACTGTTAAATATATTTCCATTTTAAAAACATTTCATGCTACAAGATGTAGGAGAACTAAAGACCATTATGTACCTGGTAAAAAGTTTTCAGTTTTTCTCAAACTGATACCGTGTCCCCAAAATATTGTTTATATGCTTATAAATGATAGTTACCACTATCACCAGATTGCTTCATTCCCAGCTTTGTAGTTGTTGTTTCAGGGTATTTGACCATTGACTATAGGCTATCAAAAATTCAACATTTCTCTTGACCCTCAGAAATATCTAGTTATGTCTTCTGTGATGAAAGTACCTTCATAGTCGACCCAAGAACATAAAAGTTATTGAGTAAATATCACAATATATTTACAAGAAAATTATTTAAAAATGATTAGAAGGGCTGAAGAAAAGATGTGTTGGGAAACACTTGTACTAGTTTTTCAGAAACGCTTGTAAATCTATTATGTGCATCAATAAACATAGTGTTGTATTTTAGGGTACTTGGAGCTATCCAACATTTTTATATATGCTAGCTATGTACTTTAAATTTGAGGTATGATCTCCAGTCTCTAAGACACATGAGTAGTGAGATGACGTTCATGATTTTTCAATTAGAAGAGGGAGAAATGACAGCTGAACTTAAGTAGTTTATCCCCAGGACCCAGATGTTTTGGGCTTCCATATCATGAGCTTCTCTTAGCAAAGCAAAGACACTGTACATTAACATACCTTGCATTTACATACAAGGATGGCTATGACATTGAACTTCTGGGCATATTTTAAATGATTTATATTATCATGGATATGCATATTTTGGTTTCTACATATTGTACATTTGGCCATAAATTTTCAAGAACTTTCAATGTTATAGTGTAAATCAAGTCAAGGTAACCTAGCCCCCATCATATATCCTAGTCTACATTTACTTTGCATGGCAAGCTCCTCGTATTATTATCTTTTATAACTATAATATTATTTACTGTGTTCTCATCCTAAGACATTGCTCAGCTCTCCATTGAAGGGCTTATTTAATTTGCTATAAAATTCTCACAGGTATGATAAAAGATTACTACTTTTCTGCTTTCTTTTGCTTTTGGACATTCTGAAACATTTTATATCTGTAATACAGGTTGGATCATAAGATATTTTTTGAATATAATATTTAGAATGTTAGGGCTTCACCAGGAAGAAAAATTGCCTGGAAAGTTAATGGCATGGGGAATGTCAAAGGCAGGGCCAGTTAGAATAGCAGAGTTCAAAACATTGTTAGAAGCCAAATACTAAAAAACTTAGTTGACCTGTTACCAAATTAGGAGTTTACCTAAAGGTGGACAAATTCATGAAAGATCACATTAAATGTGAATATTTTGGGTGGTGAGACAATGGAGATGACTGGTTAATCACACTCTAGTTAAATTTTTTATATATAGTATTTTGTTACTTATTTTTTATTAGTGATATCAAGTACAGATTTTGAAACTTTGAGGAGTTTCTCAGTACAGGCAAAAATTGTTTGAACTTATGATATCTTAATGAAACCAGTGACAACACATCAGAAGAGAAATGTCATATTTAGGTGATGATTTGTGATAAATTCACTGTAAGGGAAAAGAATCAGGTTTTCACTCAAAAATGCAACTTTATACCAGTACCATTGCTTAAAGGATTGGAGAAGAGACTTGTGTTTGATATTGGATCATAGTTGTGTTCAAATTATTATCTGACAGAGGGCCACCAGGAGATAGAAACAGATGTTTGAAATGGAATGTCCACCAAAAGATCTATTGAGATTGTTACTATTGTTGACTCTGTAGGTTTGAATTAGAAGACTAATTGGATTGTAGAGAATAAGAAAATTGAGAGAACTGAAAACAAGGTCTTGAAAGTTATGACTAGAACAGAAAAAAGATTTTCCTGATTCCCATTCACAGAAGTTTAATTATTAAAGGGTATATATGCATTATTAAACATGTTAAAACAATGCTTACAACAATCTGTGTGTGTACACTGGCCTTAATATTTGGTTTGAGATGTGTAATGAATGTAGTATATTTATTTTAACATTTTAATTCAAAGTCTCAAATCTCATTTTACATGTGAGTAAAAATAAATTCTGAGTGGATAAGATGGAATGTAATCATTATACATAACCAAAACCATTGTGCATTTCAATTTAATTTTTTATTTTAAATATTCACATTACAGGAATGCATTAGGCCCAAATAGAACATAATTATTTACACATTCACTAGCTCCAGTGTTGTATCAGTGAGGTATTTACATTAAATATAGTAAATGTGACATACATAATAGACTTCTTACAAACAGGCTCAACTTCCTTATGTATTTACTTCTACTTTAAAACCTTTGTTCAGATTGTTAAAATCATTAGTTGCTAAACAAAATTTCACAAAGCTGGAATAGTCACATCATATATTTATAAATCTGAAAGACAAAGATGAACATACAGTATTTAGAGCATACTTTTAAGGGAAGGAAATGTCAGATGGCAACTCCACTTTAATTTATGTAAAGTACATTTTTTCCCAAATACCTGAAAGTAAAGATTTCTTATATCTTGCCTTTCATGGCTTATTAAAATATTTGCTTAGCTGCCACAAAGTGATGTTATTTACAGGTTACTTACATGAAGGGATGCATGCAATATCAAACTGAGAGCCCAGATCAGATGTTTGCTGAGTGTTACATACAGTATCAGGAATGGTGTAGAACTTTCATACACCTACGATGTCATGAGTAGTTCAGTAATTCTTTCTGCTATGCATGCCTATGAAATCATCACTGCTGTAGTTGCTCTCTCTAAGGCAGGGCAGGCAGCTCATCATTTGAATAAAGGTTCTATTTTTTGGATTGCAGCAAGACTCAGCTTTAGGATTGTGACTTGAGATAGTAACTAGAGTTAGTTTTCTTATCCTTTTATCACCTCATTTGATGCCATTAAAATCAGCCTTGAAAGAAAGAGTTTTCTATAAATAAAGACATAAAAAATAACTAGGTTTTCCATTGCTTTCATAACATCACAGTGAAATCACCTTCTAATATTATGAATGTTTATACTGGTGATTCAAATAACTGACCGAAAGCTGTTTCATCCATTATGTGTTACAATAAATAATTTATTATTTGGAGAAGGAGCAGTTGATCTACACATATTATCTGTTTGAAATTAGAGCTTTCAAAAACCCAAGTATATTTGAAACAAACAAAATGCCTGAGTATATCTTTTCCAGAACAGAATGAATTTTAATTTCAAATATTGCTGTGAGTCGTCAGCATGTAAAGGCATGCCTTGTTGTCAAAATTCACATTATATATATTTCAAATTACTAAGAAACAAAGAGCAGATCTATCCCCCAATTTGATTGACAGTCTACACGGTCTGAATACTCGGCTTTTGTTCAGTTTAATGTAGTGCAGCTCCGACTTGGTGTCCGCTCTTTTGGCAGTAATACTGACTTTGGCAGTGTTTGGAAAATGATCAGCTCTTCTTAATGATACAAAACGATGCCAGAGTATTGTATTCACACAACGAAACTTGCAAAATCATCTTTTCATATAATGCTTTCTAACAGTAAGCTGATGTGTAGTCACTTGTAAGATTTACCAGCAAATTCTCTCTCTCTCTGTCTCTCTCTCTCTCTCTTTTGCTATTGCCAACAACTCCAAGAAAAAGTTTTCTGAATAAATTTACATCTCAATAAAATAAAAGCTGAACAATAGTGCATCTTGGCTCACTGGATCATCCCCACTAAAAAATATCACATATCACTTTGAAAATGTTAAGAAAAGGACTCTTGAAAGCATGTGAACCATGCACATAGATTAAGACAAAGCTTGCATATAAGGTGACAGTGAAAAAAAACAGGCCACCAAAGCTGTATAATTCATTATTGCATGCATTTTTCACTTACAAACACAATCTTACTGTTGTCATATAATATTTACCGTCTTATTTCAAACATGCATTGGATACTAAAATAAGATTTTAAAGAAAAATTGATGTTTGATATAAAATAATCATGTTTTTTTTCAAGTGTGAAAAAATACTCTACAAAAAAATAAGTAGAAAAGTGATTTCTGATCAATGTATGATTTTATCTATAAAACCCCAGATGACTAATTAGTGTGCTTACAATAACCCTGTTGGATCTGTATCATAACAACACACCCAGGGAAAGTTAGTCGTATTAAACAGCTGGTACAATGCAATGAAATGCTTATAAGAAATAACATGAACCTATGGACTGTACATTTGGCATTAGATTTCAGAGTATTTTACTTTGCCTGAACATAGTAATATCATAGTGCAAATTGCAATACTAAAATATTCAATAGCTTTTGAAGTAGCTTTATGAATTTCTGATCCTTACAGTTCACATATTGAAAGAATTGGCACATTTTCTTCCAGTGTGATTCCTTTGCCCTCAATTCTTTGAGTATAAAACCCTTTGTGAAAATTGCTCAAACTTCTCAAGACAAGCATTGGCTTGGCCTGAATGGAATCAAGATGGTTGGCACATTCTCTGTCCTCCTTTTGTGATGCTTCTTTAGCAGCACTTAAAACTGTATGCATATTTCCCCTAACCTTCTCTACCACTCATTAAACAAAGCAACCTAGAAGAGAGCATGGATTTAAATGTAAATATAGAGACCATCCAATAAGAATGACAAAGAGAACCTGGAGAAAAAGCACAGAATAAATGGCAGTCCATATATGTACACCAGGATTTCAGATTAATTCCAATATTTTGAAGACTTTCTTAGGTGGATCTAATGTACAGTCTATCACCTTTAGATAACAGAAGAGAAACCTGTGGCTCAGAAATGCTAGCAAATTACACTATAGGTGCTGAGAGACAATAGGATAGACTTTGATCATGAGTCTATCCCATGTTTTTTTGTATCTTCTTCATGCTTTCTTCTTTCTGAATCTTGGTAAACCAAGGTGTATATTTAGACCTTTAAGCATTTTATCAAGTATCTTAAAAAACACTCCTTTATCTCATGCTGGTATAGACACAGAATATTACTACTAAAAAGATAATTAAATTTTAAAAGTATAGTCAAAATATTTATACCTTACCCCCATTCCTGCTTTGATTTTTAGGGAATCCATACATTTTTTTACACTGTCATACTCTGTAATTTCTGACTCCTATCATACTTGACTTAAGGGATAGAAAGAGAAAATGAGGGAAAATTATTTTAGACACTTGGTTATTTTTATAAAATACATGGTATTAGAATCTGTGAGAGATGATTCTTTATAATGCAGATGGCTTCCAGTATCATATAGACAATTGGGTAGTCATGGTTCTGGTAGTATATTGTCCATGGAGATACACAGTATGTGAACCCACATGAGCCTACCTTTGCTGATCTCACATTAGCAAGAGGGCATCTCTAGGATTGTCACAACCATGGGCTGCAGGGAGCTAATGAGACCAGTCTGAGATAAGGGATGAATTTTAACCTGCTCCTATTTCTTACATATCTAGTAGTACTGGGTCTTGCATGTTAACTGAGTCTTAGCAAACCATTTATTTTCCAAACCTGATTGTCTAGCTGCTACACCCTCATTAATCAAATGGAATCAGTATAGAAAAATTAACATGCTTCCATAATTTTGGATTGTACAGAAATCACCTGTAAAACATTTTCCTAGTAAAATTTGCATATGTTTTTCATAAATATGACATTTCTAACATCTTTTAAAGAAAAATATTAAAAACAGATAATAAGCTATTTTACTTATTACTCTTTTGTACATGTGGAACTTTTCCTTAAGTGTTTCATTTTTTTGAGCCATTCAACTAAAAAATAATATCTATGCACCGTTGAGATTGTACATGTCAAAACCCTATTTATTATGGAATTCATGGAGTCTTAATCACAGCCTAATTAGTTTATTTGATTTATGCATCACTGAAGAAATTAATTTCTGTTTAATGAGTTTATATCTTCTCATTTTGACCTTTTTAAAAAAAAAAAAAAAAAAACTCTAGGAAAGGTAAGAGAGACTCAGTTCTGTGGTAGTCTACTCTTTGCTGATTTCATGCCTGAGCCAACATTTGATGTGAAATATTTGGTCATGTTGATGGATATTTCTAAGAACAATTTACACATCAGAAAATTATCTCTGAGAATCTTTCTGGTATTTTATCTGTGGACTTCAGATGCATGAACTGCTAACAAGCTAAATTAATATTAATCAACAGATTTCTCATAAGAGTGAAGAAAAATTAGACCCTCTTATTTTAGGAAATGCTCTGTATGGTTACCGAGGTTATTAGTGACTATATTTCACTGCCACCAGCCCCCCACACTTCCCAGTACTTTCTAATTGCAGTAGATGTTACTGCATGCTTCATCAATATGTTTATGCATATCCCATCTATTGAGGATTAGCTCTTCTAATTTCAATAATGTCAAACTTTCACACTATGTTTATTTGTTTTATTCTATCGAATATTCACCTTTTGGCTTGTTTAAATTTTCACCTATTTTTATGAGATGAGCTTCCAATGTAACATCAGTAGATGCTAGAGCTAAAATTTTTATATATTCTAGATTTTACTTATTTTAACAACTGAAGGCGTATTTCAGCGGCAGAACACTTACACAATGCACATACATATAATTGTCTAATGTTTTAGAGTTGCATTCATTTGTTTTCAAAATAGGCTACCTATACTATACACATACAATCATGATACTAACAGAGATAAGATCAGGCACAGAGAGTAACCTAATTGGTGACTAGCTCACATTTAATTCTGAATTCATAATTGTGGATAAAGTCTTATAATATGTTTTAATATCCTACCTATCAAATAAGCTGCTCTGACACAGGAAAGCAATTGATCAAATGTGCAATTTTGATGGCTGTAAAAACAAGAAAAATGCATTTAAAATATAAGGGAGATTGTGAAAAATAATTTCCAGTTAATAGTGAACATTTTTTGTCAAAGTTATAGCTGTAGAACAGCTCCACTGTACAAGACAAAACTAGGCTTGAGGAACATCTTGGCTTTTGAAACATAGTAATACTAAGATATTTAAAAAGGTCCCAAGTGTGCTAGGAAAGGCAATATGCCATGCTTCTATTTGTTTGAGTCTAGAATTACTTTTATTTAATAGACAGGGCCCAGACTTTCAAAACTAGCAACATGTTTGAATTGTCTATGGATTCATTAAAAACACAGACCTATGTCACCATATGTATTATAATTTTAACAGTCTTTCAAATGGTGTAAGTAATTCTTATGCCATTGAACCAGGAAGTCCTCAAGGCAGGTGTGAGTCTGAGAACCTCTGAAAGGTATAGGACAAAGTTGTAATAACACCGTGGTTTCTGTCTTCTTCCTTTATTGTTTTTGGGTTTTTGTTTATTTGTTTGTTTTCTTAGTTAAAAAGGTTCCAATTCCATGGGAAATAAACTGGGTGCCAGTATTACTAATAAATATCTCTGCAAACTCTAGATTACATGGCTCAAGAACATTGTCTTGAGTAATGGGTTAAAAACTAGTGGTATTAAATTTACTTTTAAGTGAAAATATATCCAAAGTATGTTAAATGAATGAAAACAAATTATCCTTGAGTTACAAGAATATGTTCTCTAAATATGGTCATCTTATACACTTAATCTCTATATTCCTGTTGATGAAGGAACTCACAAAATTCCACTGAATTCCTGAGTTTTGCATCAATAAATAGTTTCAGTGAATTATAGTAAGAATGGGGAAAGTATAGAAAATCTGAAATGTTTTAGAATGGGGTTTAATATATTGTTGTTTTCTATTGGAAATTAAGTGTATGAAACAATATGCTACAAAATACCTAAGAGAAAGAAAAACATAAAGGAGAAAGATTAGTTAATTGAACACTTGCTATACTGTAAGGTTCAGTAAAGAACCAAGATTATGTTCTATATTGTTCTAGGGAAAAGAGAGAAAATTCTATTTGAACTTTTAACTTCCAAAAATATTTCCAGATTGTCCAGGAAATTTGAAACTCACTTTTATGCACATATAAATTTAGGCCTCATTTACAGAGAAATGGTGCTAAAGGTATTACTAACACAGTTATCCAGAGAGGTCAAGTGAGTTTCTCAAGACTACAATTTGCTGCAATGATAGCCTTAAGTAGAATTACTCATATTTCTAGTTTGACAGTGTATCTACCATTTAAATTATATTAACTGCTTATGAATATGGATTGAATATAAATTACAAATGATCATGCTTTGGATAGTAAGAGAACTAGGCCATTTTTAAAGTGTCATAAAGACTCCAGAGAAGCGATGCCCACAGCAAAAAATCACCTGATTTACTGTCATTTTCACTATGTTCACTGTGCACCAAACCCAATTAGCAAGAATGAAGTGTAAACTTCTGTTTCTTTTTCCGCAGTTTGGTGGTACACATTTGCCTATCATGGTGCTTTATTTTGTTTTTCCCTTAAATACTGATGTCATTGGTATTAGATAAACAGTTGGTGAATGGTTAATATTAATATAGAAAGCCAAGAAGTTCCAAATCTAGTTTAATCTAACATAACATTAGTTTCTTTTGGGGTTTTTTTTTAAACATATGTTAAGAAGGACTTAAACTGTTTCTTTTCTGTATTTGGGGGGAGAAGTGAACAGTAGATTATCCTAATTTAGAATGAAGAACCTGGTATTTTGACAGCATTAAATTAATTTTCATGTCCACTAATTTCATTGATATAACTATTTACTAGGTATCCACTAACAACCATTCCTGCAGGAATAATTGCTTATCCTTTAGCTTCTAAAACCTCTTATACTTAGACTTTGATTACCAGTTCCAACTACACCCTCTCTAGAGATTAGAGTTGATGGTTGTCAACATCATCAAGCAGAAAATAATAAAAAAAAAACATGGAGAGCTAAATTGTTTTAAAACGTTAATTCACACAAACATGTTCTTGGTGAGTAACAGCCTTGAAAAATCTACCCTGAAAAAAGGTTAGTGAAAAACACAATCTCAGGAGCTTATTTTCTGGTTTTATTCCTTCTTTGCTTATTCTCCAATTAAAGTCAAGAGTTTAAAGACTCAGCACATCATTCCTTAATGATTCTGTCCACTGAGACCTTAAGAGTTTTGGTTCAACCTGTGCACACTCTAGGACTGAGCAGTAAATATGAATCTTGTAAGCTGACACTGGTTTCCCACAAGGATTATTTTTTAGACTTTCTACTTTATCAGGTCATCGCTGTTCTAAAATATATGGCTATTATGATCTTCCTTTTAAAGAAATGATACAGTTTATTAAATAAGCTAGAACATTTCTCTTCAGTAAGGCTTAAAGTAATTATTTTTGTATTCCTATTGTTATGGCCTGAAAGAATTATCAGTTAAACACTCAGAGTACTGGTAATATTGACTTTCTGCATTTTTAGATGAAAACTTGTTCATGACCTTTTAAGAGCCATCGTTGATCTCTAGGCATAGTATCTGCTTATGTTATCCCAACAGCAAGCCAGTTTGGTTGAATCAATTTATCTTTCATAAGAGATATCCTTACAAAAAGTGTGAGCCACAGGATTTATTAACAGAGTGGCCAATGGCAAATCTTTTCACTGGTCATTTTTCACAATAGTGAAGCTCATCTTTTCTGCTAAAGTTCAACAGCTAAAACAATAATATCAGAAAGAGTTCCAACATCTTAAAGTTCTGTTTACTACAGATTAAAAGCTGAAGCCCTCCCAGAACATACCATCCTACTGGCACTAAATAATGCCAAGGTGTTGTTCACATTTATAGGAATTGAGATATATGTGTACAATAAGGTACGAATACAGTAGAGAGACGAAATTCATAGCAACAGGATCCTTAAATTCTAATCACTGTTATCATTACTTGTGGGGTTGACAGGCCTGTCTCTCAACATATCAGGAATAAATATCTCATAAATAAATAACTAGTCAGCTCATAGAAATCAAGAAGAGTTTGACTTATGAATATTGTTGTGTGTTATTCTAGTTAAAACTGACTCATTAACTTTAGACTTAAAATTTAGATATTTTCTGTGGCTTGGCATTTGGGCAATTAATATAGAGATATACCTGCGTAATACTTGATACCTTGGCTTGGCTTATACTACTGGTATTTAATTGTAGTTCCAGTCCAAGAATTAGCTCTAATTCATGGTCAACAAAAAAGGCAAGTACCTTCAGGTCTCTTAGCACCTGATTTAGTAATGATGGATGAAAGCAACACAAATGTTTTCCAACTTTAAGTGAGAGTAAATTTGAAACTTAGCATTGCATGTTTAGGTCTCTACAATTTATGGATCGAAACCATAACAAGTAAATACACAAAACTGACTTTTAAATAAACATACGATTAGAGCCTTTATAGGGTATTTGTGTAGATGTACTATTTCTTGATATACATATAAAAATGATGTGTGGATGAGATAATCTACAGAAAATCTATGTTGTGTCAAATAAGGAGAAAAAGCTTGTAACTCTAAAACGTGTTGAGTAGGTAAACAATGGAGTAAAATTACTGATGTTGTTTAGTGCCCTATTTCACGACATCATAAAATCTCCATTGAGAGTGGTACAAGAGCTTTACTTCACAAGCCCTTCAGTGATGGCACATTTTTTTCTTTACTTATGTGGCAGTTTGAGACGGTCAATATTACTTGTTTAACCATGTCCTAAAAATAATAAAAGAACATAGGATCAAACTCCCTGTTTAATTCTGTGGTCTTTCTTTGCTTAAGTCTTTCCCATGCTAAGGGAGCTTATCTCTCATAGAGCACATACTTTCTGTTTATTAAACTGAAATGCATCTTCTCTATAGGTAAGAATTAGCCTGAGTTCTGTTGATTGAAACACATAATATAAAAATATAACGGGCCACAAAGATTCAAATGGATGATATGAGAACATTATTTTTTCTAGAGGTTTTGAACAGAATTGAACACAGGCATTAGAAGCCCTTTAAAGAAAAATTTCCTCTAAGAGTTTTCAGTATCTGTTTTTTTTTTCGTAATCTATTGTATCTGCATATGCCCACTTATCCCCTCTAAATTTATAGAAGAGGATTTTACAGGCAGATGAAAGTTCATAGATAATATGCCCCAAAATTCAGTGCAATTGTTAGTTTACATTGGTTTTATAAAGCCCTGAATATATTAGCAAAATACGCTATGTATGGATAATATTTTAAATTGAATAAAAAAGATAATTTTTAGTTAATAGTTCTAGGCTCAAACTGTTCTTTTATCAAAAACAAAAATTACCCATGACCTTTTAAACACTGTTAACGAATTTATTTAATAAATAATAGTGAAATCTTACTCTGTGTCAGCACTGTGTATTCCCACTTTATTGTGTTTTATGACATATTTGATTCATTGGTAAAAACTTTAAGTTTCTCTGAATAATCAGATAGATTTTTCAAGTTATTTCTATTTATTACCAATTATGGCAAAATAAAACTTAAATATGGATACTTTGGAAAATATTTTAAATGAAAGAAATAATTAAAGTTCTACAAATGATATAATTTATATGTGTATTTGTAGATATCATTTTCATTGATATAAGAGGGAATTATCTAGTTTTATAGTAATGATTATTCTCATGATCTGAAAGGGAACTATCAAAAGTTATTTTAGGTATTATTAGGCACAAAAAAAAAAAAACCAAAACAAAACAAAGGAAACAACCTGCCAAAAGCATGTAAATCATTGTCTGAAATTTTTTGATTTCTTTAACTTAAAATATTGAGAATCTGCATTTGCAAAACAACTTGATAAAAATGAATGTGGAGTCTAATAACATCTCTGCATCTTATTTTTCTTACTTACTACATTAGTCTACCTTGACAGATGTGGTACAGGTAAAAACTACATCAGTTGTCAGTAGAGTTCAACTCTAAATTCAAAGAGATTAAGAATTAAATGATTCGATATTCCTTCTTTGTTAGCATTATATAAGCTAGATTCTAAAGTTTATAATACTTGGCAAAAAGTCCTTCATACTTTAGAATATGTATTTTAATTTCCCAAATAGATTAAAGATTGATTGATGTAGAAACAATTAAATCATAAACTTACTTTACAGTCAACTATAAAATGTAAAAACAGAATGTTTTACAAACGAGGCTGACGAATAAATTATTTCCAGTGCTTGTTATCAGATATATACAGGATAATTTAAAACCAAATTGAGTGACTGCTAATTCTCGTCTCTTAGAAATTTCATTAAAATATACATGGTCCTCAAGGGAGAGCAGGAAAAAAATAAACTGTGATTGAGATGCAACGGGTTTCTTCTTATCCTGAAAACGTAAAGGATGTCTCATTAATCTATTTCACTGTGACAGTTATGCACAGCTTAATTCCAAAACCATTTCTCTAAATTACCAACAGACTTATATTCTTGATGCCTTTTTACATGATCGCATGCCAGGCATGCATGTGACTCCCAAAACCGTGGGAGGTTTACAGTAAAATCCTTCCTCCAGTTAAAGTAACTAAGGTACAGCTTATTGTCTTTGTCAACTTCCTTCAGATACTTTGCCAACTCACTGGGTGAGTTAAAATCTTCCACATGAATGAATGAATCAGCTGGAATATAATTCTCATAGTTTTCCCTTGATGGTCCCAGGACAACAGGTACTGAGCCAGCCAAAAATGCATTGTAGAGCTTTTCTGTGATGTAATCTTTGTGGATTGAGTTTTCGAAAGAGAGATAAAACTTACAAGTGGATATGGTGGGAATCAGATTTTTATCATTCACATATTCTCCAAACGCTTGCCCGTAGGTGTGGATTTCAATGCTCTTGCTGAGCTCGTTGTAGTACTTTACCCTGGCATGCTCAGGGTTCCAGTTACTGACAACCCAGCATACCAACTTCTCTTTGCTCGGCACTTCAAACACGAAGGGGTTTGTGCTCACCGTCAAGAAGCCGTAAGGCACTTGTATATCTGAGTCACGGCGGTAAGTTAGAGTCAGGTTGAACAAGTGTTCAATGCCACTCTTCTGCGGGGTGTGAGTGGGTGACTCTAAGTTCATCCAAATCCATTTCTGAAAGGGTGGCCTGGCCTGCTGAGGTAAGTTAGTCAGATCCCAACTGATGTCCCTGTGGTGGATCAGGACCGCATGGGATTTGTTGTACAATGAGCGGTCCGTTGTAAGATGGCACCCTTGGATGTTGAACATTGCCTGGCAGGATGTGAGATCAAAGGTCTGCCCAAATGGCCACACCCAAACCAGAATAGTAGTTTCATTGAAATAATCAGTTTTTGATGAGAAGAAATTTTTCATTTTCAGCACGGAACTGGCAGACTCCATTGGACTGAAGACCCAGCTGTTGGTGGGTTTGATGTAGATAAGCAGGCATGCCACGAAGCAGCCCAGGATGATGCAGACGATTAGGAATGGGCGAAGAATGCCTTTGGATGTTGATGTCATAATTTTTCCTGGGAAAGAGAGAAAAGTAGAAGAAGGTAAGTTTAGAAACAAAGAGGAAATTATAAATACACATGTGAGAGAAACAGTAAGGCTATTTTAATCATGAAACCAACTATATAATTTCAGTTTTAATAGTCACTATGAGAAACCGGTTACATTTAGACCTAAAACGACTTTTAAAATGGCAGTGTCCCAGAGACTTTGGCCTAGAAAGAATAAATCAGAATTCACTCTCCACTCACATCCTTGAGTTAGGCTAACCACTTCTTTAGGGATCTTATTCTGTTTCCCTTAGTAAAAAAACTGACAAAACAGATTGTCATAATTAAAACCCATTACTGAATTTATTACTGAATTGTTACACTATAAGATTTATAAACGGTTGACTTATTTGTTTATAACTATGTTTAAAAACTTTTCCTTTTAAGAAATAGAACATGAAATTCAACTTATGGACAGAGGAATTTTGGAGGGGTTGGAGGATAGAAAAGAATATGGTAAAATATTCCGTTTGAAATTATCAAGGAACAAATAAAAATATAAAAAGATGGTAGCATACTCTGACTATCAGGGTGAAGTTAATAAAATATTAATATTTTTGAAAAGTTAATATTTGATTTTGGAAAAAACATTTATGATTTATATATAAATGCATCAGGATAGTCATGTGAGAACAATTAAAGTACTTGACTTGATTTCTCCCTTTTGTAGATAACCTCATTAATAAATCACCTGCTTTATTTATTAATTAATACATTCACATTTACCTCACAGTTTCATTTCAATATCCTGGTAGTGAATTCTGTAGTTAGCAGTATTTAATAGTCAAGCACAATGTAGGCATTAGAACCAACTCTACCTTATCAACTGTGAGAGCATTAATCTTAGTTTTCAGACTTAATTATAATTAATACCTGTAAGATAAATGTAAACATCATGGAGAATAATAGCAATCAATTGAATTTGAATAGTTTATGGCTGAAGCAGTGAGCTACTTTGGCTTATTGTATGTTTAAATATTTCTTTTATATTTGCGTTTTTTTTATAAATGTGGAAATTTACATGTTACATGTAATATATTTACAACATTCCTTTTAGTCAAATTTTTGGTAGTCCTTTGAAATCTTTGCTGTTTTCTCAATGTTAATATTACTTACAAATTTCTGATTAAGGACATGTCTTAAAATCTCACTTATAGTGTATGAGAAACAGAATATTCGAAAAAAAAGAATTACCCTTTGCTTATCTATATTTAGGTGAACGATTAAAAATTATTACATGCACATTTTCTTCACAACCTTTAAAAGATAATGTTGTGTGTACTATAAAGTTTAATTATGTGTATGAAAAAATTATGGATATTTAATAATAGAACATTCCCTGTACTGAATTGCCAAAAAGAAAAAGCCCCTCAAAGCTAGATTCAGTCTCAAACTCAGTAAATGAAGAAATTAACAAAAAAAGAAGTAAAACCCCAAAACCAAATAAACCAGCCAACCAAACAAACAAACAGCACAGATATGATATATCTAAGACAAAAAAAAAAATACTTTCTTTTTTCTATTGAATGATTTTGGATTCATTGTCAAAAGTGAATGTAATAATATCATCAGGCTTTTTGTTTGTTTTGTCTTTTTACTGTTACTCTTTAAAACAGCTTGAAATTAGGAATGGTGATGTAGAAGAATGCAAATAGATCCATATTTATCACAAGTTCAAGTGAATCAAAGATCACAACATAAAACCAGATATACTAAACCTAATAGAAGATAAAGTGGAAAATAGGCATAAACTCACTGGTACAGGAGACAAACTCCTGTACAGAACCCCAATGGCTCAAGGAACTACGAGCAACCATTAGTGAATGAGACCTCACGAAACTGAAAAGGTTTTGTAAGGCAAAGGGCACTTTCAATAGGATTGGGAAAGGACATTTACCAACCCTACATAAGCCAGAGGGTTAATATCCAAACTGTATAAAGAACTCAAGCAATTAGACTCCAACAACCCAAATAACCCAATTTAAAAAATGGGGTGCGTAGCTTAACAGAGTTCTCAACAGAGAAATCTTGAATGGCTGAAAAGCACTTAAAGAAATGTTCTAAGTCCTTAGTCATCAAAAAATTACTAATCAAAATGACCCTGAAATTCCACCTTATACTAATCTGAATGGCTAAGATCAAAAACTCAAGTGACAGCACATGCTGGTGATAATGTGGAGCAAGGGGAGCATCCTCCATTGCTGGTGGGAATGCAAGTTTGTACAGCAACTCTGGAAATAAATCTGGAATAGTTCTATATGAAAATCCGGCTATACCATTCCTGGGCATGTACTCAAAGATACTCTACCATATCACAAGGACACGTGCTCCTCTATGTTCATAGCAGCTTCACTTGTAATAACCAGAAACTTGAAATAACTTAGATGCCCTTCAACCAAAAAAACAGATAAAGAAATGTGGTTCATTTACACAATGAAATACTAGTCAGCTATTAAAAACAAGAACATCATGAATTTTTTTAGGCAAATGGGTGGAACTAGAAAATATCGTAAGTGAGGAAATCTAGACCTCAACTAACATCGTGGTATCAACAGACCCAAAGAAGCTAAACAAAATGGAAGGTCCAAGTGCTCATACTGAAATCTCAGTTAGAAGGGGTAATAAATAGACATAAAAGGAAAATGGAGGGAGAGAACTGGGTGAGAGAGGGTACAAGGAGGTGACAGCAGGTGTTCAGGAACAAATGTGAGGAGAGATAGGAGAAAGGGTAGAGTGCCAGAAGAATAAATGGAAACCAGAGGCTGCAGGGGACAGAGGGGAAGGGTGGTTAGGGGGAATCTCTAGGATATGAATGAGATTGGAGAGGTTCCCAGGAGTCTATGAGGATGATTTAGCTGAGAATCCTAACAATGTGGATATGGTCACCTCCTGTAGCAAGACAGTTGCCCCAGTGGAGAGAAAAGGAAAACAACCCACGCAGAGAACTTCTGACTCTAAATTTTTACTGTCTACAAAAAAAAAAAAAAAAAAAAATGCAGAAACAAAGATGGAACAGATGACATTAGGCCAATAAATGGCCTAATTTCGTAACCATCCCAAAGGAAGCATCAAGTCCTGACACTGTTAATGATACTCCAATGCTAGTAGATAGAAAACTAGCAAAACTGTCTTCAGAGAGGCTCCACCCACCACCTGACTGAAACAGATGCAGAGGCCCAAAGGTAAGCCTAGGACTCTTATGGAAGTTTGGGGAAGGATTAAGGACCCTGGAGGGGATAGAAACTTCACAGAAAGACCAACAGAGTCAACTAACCTCAACTCTTGGGGGCTCCTAGAGACTGAACCAACAACCAAAATGCATACAGCAGCTGGAACATAGGCTTTTCACGTATATGTAGTAAATGTGCTGTTCAGTCTTCTTGTAGGTCCCCCAACAACTGGAGATGGGCCTGTCCCTAGAGCTGTTGCATATCTGTGGATCCCATTCCCCTAATGGGAGCTTGCCTCAGCGGGAGATGATGTGCTTAGCCCTGTAGAGACTTGATGTACCAAGTCAGGATATGAGGTAGGGGACTCCATCTTCTTATAGGAGAAAGGGAGGAGGTATGCAGGAGGGACTGTGTGCGTGTGTGTGTGTGTGTGTGTGTGTGTGTGTGAACAGGAAGGGGTGATTAGAATGTAAATGAATAAATAATTTGTAAAAAGAAAACACACACAAATATTACATCTATGAATTATTCGTCCAGCCTTAGACTACAGAGAAAGTTGGGAAGGAATTATAAAGGATGTTTCAGTATTTACAGTGAAGTGGTATTGCAAGTGCTATGTGCCAAAGTTAACGGTATGCGGAAAAAACAACAGTACTTAAAAGTTTAGAGGTACAGTTTTCAGGAAATTGATTATCTGAATAACCCGAGAAGACCATCAGTGAGCAATGAACAAAGCTAAAGAAGAAAATAAGCAACAAAGGAAAAAAAATAGACTAGACAAAGTCAGTGAAGTTGAGAGCTTAGATTTGGGTTAATTAATATCTCAATGTCTGCTAATATCAAGAAGATAGTCAAGACAGAAAATAAGAAATCTTGGTTAACTACCAGAAGAGTAAATAATGACTGGCTTAATGTAGATTTAAATTAGGAATGACTATTAATGTTTATAAAGAAATATAAAAAATCTTGATAAAATAAATAACTGGTTTGATGAATTGAGAAAAACAAACATTGGCCTATGGTGGGGGGGGGGGGGGGAAGGATATTGATAATGAAATTTGTAAAGAAATGGAATTTCTTTTTTTCCCAGTGTTGCAAACCTGACTTTCTTTTATTTATGTACAGGATACATTGTAATTGCTGTGGACAATTTACTGCCTAATGACTGTTTGGGCCCAGAGACAGAGCCAGTCACAGCCTTCAGGATTCAGGACCTTCCCACAGACAGCTGAGCACCCAGAAGAGCCTCAGAAGCACTCACCCACCTGAGCCCACTGGTGAGCCCCTACTTCCCTCCCACTGTCTATCTGGTGAGAGATTTCAGGGAACTCTCGGAGGCCTAGGTAGTGCGGTGCTGACTGGAAATGGTGTATTCCAGCCTAGAGAAAGAGCTGGGCCACCACTATCAGGACTCATTGCCTGTCTGCAGAGAGCTCTAGGCCCAAGAGAAATCTCCATCTTGAGACCCATGGCTCCAATTGCATACGTAGCATTCTCTGGCATCAATGGGAGAAGAGGCCTTTGTTCCAGTGAAGGCACGTTTTCCCAGTATAGGGGAATGCCAAGGCACTGAACTGGAATGGATGATTGGGAGAGGGAGTATCTTTAAACAAGTGGAGGAGAAGGGGAAATGAGAACAGGGGGAGAATAGGGGGTAATATTTGAAATGTAAATACAGAAAATATCCAATAAAATAATTTTAAAAAGAAAGAAAGAAATGGAATTTGAGAAAAACAACCGAGAGCAAACAGGTCTGAAATACTCAGAGAAGTAATTCAATAAATGGGGATTGTTATGACACTTTAAAAAAAGCATCATTTTAGAAAACAGGAAATTAAGGATAAGTTTTTAAATCACTACATGAAGCCAACTATAATCTTGTCAACAAAATATATCAGAGAAGATGTTTTAAAAAGGTCAGTTTCGCTTAAAATTATATACGAAAAATTCCCAAATTTAGGAAAAATAGATTTGTAAAACTATCAGAATGCCTATCTGGGGATAAGTTGATGAAAGTCTAGTTGCATGGAATCCTGTAGATATTTATGGAGTTAGCACACTTTTAAGAGTTTGAAGGAATTTTGATGACAGTCATGTTAAAAACTATGCTAACGTGCTTTCCTGTGATATCACCATCATAGCGGCTAGCTGTGTCATGTGACAGGTTATGGTTACAACAGCCATCACTCACTCAATCACTGCTGTTCCTGTCAGTCCTAGTAGAGCTGCTAAAGATGTGGAGACCATCTTTCGTCCTTTCTTCAGAGAGGAACACATCGGGATAGAGACGCACGCAATGAGTAACTAGCTTAGCCACTGACCTGTTGTCTACAGCCAACACCAAGCAAATAACACATCCAAAGTCTGTTCATATTTTCATATTGGATTTCATTGTCTTGATTTTCCTGGCATCTACCTCTTTTTACTTTTTTGCATTTTAATTGGAGTATTTTATGTATTTACCTTTCAAATGCTATCCCCTTTCTCTGTTTCACATCTCCCACACCCATCCCTCTGTTTCTATGAGGATGCACTCCAAAGAAAGAACCACAATATCAACCAACCAGACCCCCCCCAGAGCATCTAACCATGTTAACTGAGGGCTATTTATTAACATTTTAAAGTTAGATCGGGCTCTCTGATCAAACACTACCTCACACTTACATTGTGCTTATAATTGTCAGATATTGATCTGAGCCCTTTTATTTACACACACACAGCAGCACATCTATTACTTCATATTACCACTTTACTAAAAAAGGGACTGAGGAACAAAATGGCCAATAAACAGCTTGTCCAAGGTTAGTCAGCCAAGAAGCTGCAACACACGCTTTCTAATGCAGGCTGCTGGCTGCATGGTCTGAGTGCTTGATAGCTGTGTTGTCTGATCCACTTTTATGCTCACTGCAGGCAGAATTTACAAGCGAAGCAGTATAGTGCTACTTGCTTTCTTCACCGACGTACCATTACCATCTGGGCAGAGTGCGTGCCAAGTAAGTATTTCATGATTGGGGTGAGTAAATGAGTGAACCACAAAGCTTCAAACAAGTGTAAGTTCCTGTATCAGTAACTGCAAACATAAACTGTGAACTAAGTGTAATTTGCATTCATTTGTTTTATCTATGAGCTTAGCATATGCTCGTGTGGACAACAAAAAGTACCGGAGATGATAGAAAATATCTGTATAAAATTGACCTTTGGGTTAATATGCTTGTACTTAATTTTAGCCACTTTTTGTTTTTCTTTCCCATTCTCTCTCCCCTTTCTTATACCCTCCCTTTCTCTCCCCTCCCTTTCTCTCCCTTCCTTTCTCCCTTCTTTTATTCCTTTTTTTTTTTTTTTGATTCCTCTTGTTTGTTTCAGTTAAAGGAAAAAAATTTGGTCCTTAGGCTGAAAAAATGTTGCTCTGTGTTCAATTTTCCTGTTTCCTGGGCATTTTGTCTTGCTTATTCTTCTCTTTACATGTTCTACCTCTAATTCTTCACTTCTGTCAGGATTAGTTACTGAACAACAGGGACAGTTATTCAATGACCCTTACCATGCACAGAAATTGTCAGGAACGTTTGCCTCCTAGAGCCAAGCTGACATTTCTTTGACAGAAATCATTTCACTTACTCCTCAGAACTGAAATTCAGGTGATAACTCAAAACTTTTGATCAATCACTCCAACCTATTTTTTAAAGCCCCTAAGCAGAGATGCTACATACCCCTCTCTAATGGCAGCAATGAATGTGCAGAAAAGGGAGAACTGTAGCCATAGAATAATCAAAACTTTTCAGTTATTCAAAATGGCCTTATAGAGCGTGAGAGATGACCTTTAAAGAGCAGAATCCTTGGTTAAAAAAAAAAAAAAAAACAACAATACAATGCTTGGCTCACTCAGACTTGGTATAGGAGGAAAACATTGTGCATTGAGAAACAACCCCTATTTTCAATACTGTTCTAATGCATGCTTTGAAAACTGAAGGTATACTTTAAATTCAAGACATTTAAAACTGTGGTTGGCAAATAATAGAGAAACTGAGGAAAATGGGAAGAGTCTTCAGAGACAAGTGATTCTCTTGTAAGTTTCTCTGCTTGTGTTATTGTTAGGGATATTCTTTAAGCTAGTATTGATCCCTATTTTAAAATAGAAATAACATGGAGTAAACTATCAAAGAGAACTCAGTAACAGCCTAAACTTGTGTGATTACAACCAGCTTGCTGGGTTGTAGCTCACTGCTTGGGCCTCATCTCCATATGGTGACTACTGCAGTATACTGTCTCTACCACATTAGACAGTAATGTCAAGTTAGAAGACAGACCAGTCAGATCAATAGAACTTCTTTACTCCACATGGCTTGTTATCACTGTGTACCCATAGTTACTTTAACAGTGTGTGTGTGTGTGTGTGTGTGTGTGTGTGTGTGTGTGTGTGTGTGTGTTTGCACTATAACTTTTTATCCTTGGTTAAAAGAATAAAGCTAATGATGTCAAGAAAACAAAATTGCAGCCAACAGATTGGGAAAAGATCTTTTACCAACCCCACATCTGATAGAGGCCTAATATCCAAGGTATACAAAGAACTTGTAAAGCTAGAAACCAGAGAATCAAACAATCCTATTAAAAATGGGGTGCAGAGCTAAACAAAACATTCTCAATTGAGGAATATCAAATGGCTGAGAAGCATCTAAGGAAGTGCTCAGCATCCTTAATCATCAGGGAAATGCAAATGAAAACAACCCCGAGATTCCACCTCACACCAGTCAGATTGGCTAAGATCAAAAATTCAGATGACAGCAGATGCTGGTGAGGATGCAGAGAAAGAGTAACACTTCTCCACTATTGGTGGGGTTGTAAACTGGTACAACCACTCTGGAAATCAGTCTGGCGGCGCCTCAGAAAATTGGACATAGTACTTCCTGAAGACCCAGTTATTCTACTTCTGGGCATATACCCCAGAGATGCTCTAACATACAGCAAAGACACATGCACCACAATGTTCATAGCAGCTTTATAATAACCAGAAGCTGGAAAGAACTCAGATGTCCTTCAGTAGATGAATGGATACAAAAATTGTGGTATATTTACACAATGAAGTATTACTCAGCTATCAGAAACAATGTCTTTATGAAATTTGTAAGAAAATGGATGCATCTAGATAATATCATCCTGAGTGAGGTAACCCAGTCACAAAAGAACAGAGATAATATACAGTCACTGATAATTTGATACTAACCCCAGAAAGCTCGGAACACCCCAGAAACAACTCACAGACTATATGAAGTTCAAGAAAAACAAACTCAAAAAAAAAATGAAAAATAAATTATGCTTAATTTTTTAACACTTAGAAAACTTGGACTATTTCCAGGTTACATCTTGCTTTATATATACTTTATGCTCATTGTAACTAGTAAGATTTTAATGCATACTATCAAACCTTTAAAATCAACTACTGACAAAAATGCTTTCATATACTTTTATGCAAAAGTGCTTTTAAAATCTGTACATTTATCTCTGTTTTTTTAAAAATAAAGTTGTCCAATTAAAAAAAAGAGTAAATTAGTGGAAAATTGATGGTATGTTAAATTTGAAAATTATATAATATAATATAAGAATATATATATTCTTGAAACTGGAATAATTGTATTTCTTTGTATAAATACCCATACAAACTCCTAGCAACATTTACAAACTTGCCAATGCTCTCTAAATGGAAACTACTATGTGCATGGTAAGCTTGAGAACTATTCTTGTCCAGTATAATCATAACCTGTTAATAGCATCAAATTAGTTTGGGGTTACCGAAACTCCAAAGGATACAAACACATTTTAGTGTTTGTTTGTTTTTCTTGTTCTTATTATTTTGTGTTCCTTGCCAGTTTTACACCAAGAACACTCAGACATTTCAAAAAAAAACTGTATTCCTTCATTCTATACCAAAATATACTCTGTTTTCTACTAGAAAGCTGTATGTGTTCATGACTACTCTTTCAAGGTCCTTAGAAACTTCCAATTCTCTTGGGCTTTTCTCATGGGCTTTTCTGGTTTTGCTTCCCACAGTTCTCTACTTCTGATGTTGAGCTGTACACCTCCTGTCTTGGGAGAGAAGCCATTTGCTTTTTGGCAAGACGTTACTTGTTGAGGAATGCCCTCAGATTTGTGTCTCTGACCCATTGTCAAAGATTCTTACATAAAATGTCTGGTGTTTCCATGAGTAAACCTTTGTTTTACATTCTTGGACTCTGGGGAACTTTCTTCTAATGTACTCTAGTAAGGACAGTGTCACTTGGTATCCCCCGGATCATTGGTCTTTTTCCTGAGTCTTTTCAGAATGGTTTCCATTGGACTTCTGTCTTTAGGCAAACTAGTGAAAGGCATTTTTTTTTTTTTACCCTGCCCCCTTTCCTTTCCTTTCAGATATTTGTTTCCTTTAATAAATGTGCTACCAAATGCTGTTTTACGTGCACTATTGACTCTTTTATTTCAGTGCTTTTTATGTGCATTCCTTTTGAATTTTTGTTTCAATTCAGGGATTAACTTCTTTTTCTTCTTTCTTTCATCCCATCTCTCTCCTCTATCACTAGTTTTTAATCACTGTCTTTATTCATTCTGGAAGGTCTATTAACCAGCTTGAGCTATAGTCACAGCAATCAGATTTGACACAGAGCCCAAGTATAGTGTGGCCCATTCTCCCTAGGGGAGGCTATAGACAGTAGCAGGGATTCCTTCATGACTTTTTCCCCATAGAATATGCTTTGTGGTACCCATTGAGGCCAGTGGTCTTTCATAACTGGGTTGTCAGTGCCAACATTCACTATGATTACTGCCAGATTTTACATCAGAGGATGTAGTTCACAAAACACAAGGAAATATTGCACACACACACATATACACCTACCTCATTTTACTTTGGTATATTATTATTTGTTTTTAGTTTAAATATGAAACTGTTACATTCAATTGATAAAAAAGAGCAACTAACTTAGTTTTGTTTAGTTGGTTTTTCTTGGGGGGTTTTATTTTTGGCAATACTGCATCATTTATATCTATACCAGCCTCCACCTAATGTTATTTCTGAGATACTCATTATATTATTAGATTATTTTTCATTTATTTAAGTAAGACACCTGCTCTTTCTTGGGTAGAAAACTGACATTGCTTCTAAGTCACCTACTTGGAACTCAGTTTTTAAAATTTTATTTTAAATGCTATGTAAAAACATAAAATTGTACATGATAACAGAATACCTACCATGCAATGCTCAATAAATCGTGTAATATTTCAATCAAAAATATTTTAATCATTTAGCATTTCTTTATGGTGAAAACTTTCAAAGTCTTTTCTTCTTTATCAAATGTCCAATACACAATTGACGGATCTGAATGAATCACCACACTGTACTTGTACTACATATTAGTACAGTGTCTAGTAAGGTAATAGCTATTAGCAACCTCTACAAATTTTGCAATAAATTCTTAGCTGTGAGTTAGTCTTTCCTGATTTTCCTCACTCCTTCCCCGTTCTGTCTTAAGGTACCCACCAAGTGCTTGTCACATTCTAGGAAGAAGGTGTTTCTTTGGTCTATATATATATGCACTATCTGTCTTTCTGATAGCGCTTACTATTAACTTTTTTAAATTTGTTCACAGTATTAACATGTGTAGTTTGTAAGTCATGGTCTTAATACTAGAAAATTTACCTTTAGCATCTTGACATTCATTCAGAAAATGACACTCCTATGAAAAGCTCACAATCAACCTCAGAAAGAAAGCTTTTCTTTTACTTCCTAATCATTTCCTGTCTCCTTTGTCTTCTCCCTTCAAGGCAAGCATGAATGACATAAGTCATACAAATTGGAACCCCCCCCCCCCCCGTTTCAAACAAAGCTCCACTATCCTCCCAAATACTGCTGTAATATTTCATGCCATTCTATCTTGGTACTGGTGGTGAAGAAATTCTTTAACGTACCCTGTCATATAGTATGTCAGAAGATCTTGATTTCAGAAGGATACCTTTCTATGATGAAGAGGGCATGCTTCAGAGGCTTAGAAGTATCAGAGTGGACTTGCTTTGCATGGTTCCTGTGTAGTCTAAGTATTAGATCATGACCTCTGGTTCAATCAGGTTTCTGATGATGCCCCTGTTTCATTAAATCTGTACACATAAATGAATTCCTATCATGGATGTTTATATTCATTTCTAGGATTCCCTTGTTTTATACGGTTATCACTGGACATCAGATTTTGAAGTTTATTGTTCATCATCATCTTTCACGATGTCTATCTCTACAGCATCACTTGGGATACGGTTAGAGATGCAGATGTACCCAACAAGGGACCAATACATGAAATTAGAAACTAGAGTGAGGAAAAGCTATTGTTTAAAGACCCCTGCAGGCAATCATAGAGAACATAGAAGTACAAGGACTCCTGCAGATGAGTGACACCTCAACCTTTAGTCACAGGATACATTTTAGTTCAGGCTTCTTCATTCTAATGGCATTTAAGATGAAGTTTGAAGTTGACATATGAGACAGATACAGGTCCTGATAATGGGGTCCTCTCAGCATCTTTCACATCATTTTTGCCATATTTGCAAATATGGATTTCCTTCCTTTACTTTTCTGTGACTGCTTTGCAGGCTTGGTTTGTCAGCTCTAACTGAAGGTTCTTATGGAAGAGACTGCTAAGGATCTTCCCTAGAATAGTACTTCAGAGTGCCTAAGTACATGATGCTCTTTATTCTAATTACTGTATCATCACATAATGTGTTATGAATATGCTATGATGGTATTAATTAATGAATAACAACCGCTCTGGGACCTGAACTTAGGGTTCCACGGTCTATCACTGAACTATATCCCTGAGTACTCTTTTTACTTTTAAAGACAAGATCTCTTTAGCTTGTCCAGGCTGGCCTCCATCTCATTCTGTTAGTCAAGGCATTTTACCTCAGCCTATCAGCTAGCAGGGATTATAAACATGTGCCACCAAACCTAATTTTCATTACAAATGAATTTTTATAGCTCAATGATATTTCATTGTACATGGTTTTTTTTTTTAAAAATAGCTTTCACTGTTTGATGGGAACAAGTTCATACATCTGTATACTTGACATTGCTGCCCCTGTTAAGTGAAAGTAGGCTCATAGGGTAGAGATATACTTATACTTGGCCTTTACCTGTATATTACCATATAAAGTCATGTATTTTAAAAGACAATATCATGGTGGCTAAATCCTTTAGCTTGGCTAAAAGGAGTTTTCAGGTATGGTCACCAGATGTTGCCTTGTTTATCATTTGGCTTCCATTAATTTGCCAATTTATATGTTCAACTTCTTCCCTGTTTTTATCCTTTTAATCCTTGGAGCCAGAGTCTTAAATCCAGCTTTTCATTGAACTCTGGCCTCCTGGGTGCTAGTTTCTAGGTTTCTGCTGTTCTTGCAGAATCTGGCATCTGCCATCTGAGTCAAATGTGTCATTGACAAAGCAGCTTTGAGTCTGCTGAGGTGATCACATTTCTCTCAGACATTTGATTCCCAACCCAGTTTATAATGGAAAGTAGTGAGACCATGAGAAATTGCCTGCTTCATCCCACTTGGCTCTTCCCTGTAACACTCCTCTCAATATAAAGTCCTTCCTCTGTTTCTGTGTGTTTCACCCGTTTCAGCAGGACAGCCTGCATGGGTGCCATGCTTCATGGCCGTGTGTTTCTGGGAGGGTGCATTAAAGGACACAGTGATGTGTGTAATAAGTGGTTGGAGTAAATATATGGCCCTCTGTGTTGTTTGGGAACTTAAATAGAGTAAAAATCTAATTTTGCTTTCTGCCTAGCTGGCTGACTTGGAGTATGATCGTCCATGTTCCCACTTCTCAGATCCTTAAACCTATAATGAAATCTACAATACTCCCATTGTCTCTTATACCTTCTGTTTTCCCCAAGGAGTCTATTTTGCAGATGTCAGATTGGGAAACCTCTCATCCTTTCAAACAATGTAAAACCATGCCTCATGGCCTATTTCTATACACATAGCATACAATAGGAATATTTACAAGATAAATAGTATTTTGTAAAATGCATAGAGTAGAAATCTCTGCCTGATAGGAAGCTTTAAAAAAAGCACAATCATGTAATCAAAAGCGAATGGATCTAAGCATAAGTGGTAGAATCAGGACCATCTACGTACAGAGATAAAGACTGTATTACAGGAAACATAGCCATGATAACAAGTATGGATCTGTCTAAACTTTGCTAGCTGATCATTTTCATAACTTTCAAAAGACTAATTAGCACCAGTTATATAGGTTTTATGAAAAGCACATCACCATAGATAGTGAAGAACACTTGAACCTCCATGGAAATGTTTCAGGAAGAGAGCAAGACAAAAGAAACTGAAATAGGAAAGATGAGTCAGGAAGTCCAAAGACTAAGGGACAATGTGAGACAAGGAAAGTCAAGGAGATTTTACAAAAAAGTAAGTGTAATTAACTTACAGCTGAATAATCTAATTTCTTTATTTCTGTGCATGTTTGAGGGTGGGTGTAAGGGATTGTTGCTTCGGGAGTTACCTTGGTGCACACTTTGAATGTGCACTCTGTTGATAACAGCCTCCTGAATGTAGTGTCAAAGAGTCAACACTCCTGTGTGTATGTCATATAAAGTCTGCAAAGACACAGAGAAAATACTTTCAAGTGTTATTCTTTTAATTTCAAGTTGTAAAATGATTAGGTTTATATTAGACTTTATATTAGAAAGTCTGTACAGCTTTCTAATATAAATGGTATAATTTTCAATGGCCAACTGTGTAAGCAAATAAAATAAAAAAATCATTGAGAGAGCCAACAGATGTAGCAGATACAAATGCTTTGCTCTGTTTGTTCTTTAAATTAAGTTTATGTTATAAATGTTTATCACTATGTTTGATGTTTTAAATGTCTGGATAACCTCATTACATCAATGTAACTAATTTAAACATTTATGTACTGCCACACTTATGGTTATTTCTGTTTTTGCCTAACTTAAGTGCAACCACAAATGCAATTTATTGCATATCCTTGTCATTAATATTGCAATAGAGAAAGGAATAAATGAGAGAGCCATTGAAATTTTTACGGTAAATATATAACTTTTATTAAGTTAATGGAACTCATCACTTCTTAAAAACCAACTTTTTTTTTTTAACTAGAACAGCAACTTGTTTGATATTCATGGTTCATACCTTTTTTGTATTTAATGAAGCCCATGCTTTTAAAAGTTATTTGAAAAGGTTTTGTGGCAGATTAGTACTTTGGATATTGGGGTGGGTCAAGGAATGCCGCAAAAAACAGTATCAAAGAGTTTTGTTGTGGGGGCAGTGGTATGCAAAAGGCTGCCTCTGAGTGGGGACAGAAGAGGGGGAAAGAGCAGGCTGTCATGGCTGGGATTTACTGGTAGGCAACAAGCATATCTGCAGTGTTTATTCATGTGTTGTTGATTTTAATTTCTGTGGATTTGCTTTTCTATGAGACACACAGACTTTCTTCCTGCCTTCCTTCCTTCCTTCATTCCTTCTTTTTTTTCTTTCTTTCCTTCTCTCTTCCTCCCTTCCCTCCTAACTGTTTTGTTCATTTCGTTAGATTTGTTTTGTGTCTCAGAGCATGGTCTAGCCTGAACCTTTCTCGAGTGGCTGAATAAAGAGCATTTACTCTGGGTCTGGGTCGATTTGGTCCCTTTACTGTATCCTGTCTTTTAATTCTAATGTTTAGTTGTTTATTTTTAGTCCCGATGACCTGTGTCTTAGAAAAACATGGAGTGATGAAACTAGTTCCCTGTTCTTAAGGTGAAGTAAATCTGTGTCTTTATGATCAACAGAGTAATTTTTTAATGAAATTTGGTATATCAGAGCTTGATTTATTAATTTTGAGGATTTTGGTGATATTTTTCTTAGTTAGTTGTTCCCTTGATTAGAATTAAGGATCCTTTACTTCGTTTTATTAGTTTTAGTTTGAAGGTCCTCCCCAAAGATATTAAGGTTAGGGTTAGAGTTAGAATTAGTGTTTTTCTTCATTTCAATTTAAGGTAGTTCCTATCTGTAAAGGTGAGATGGGTTTCTTCTGGATAAAGATAGTTTTTGTTTCTTAAATTAATTCAGCTAACATGTTGTTTTTGCTTGCAGAGTTGAAGTTTGCATTAATTATACCCAGATTTCTTGCAAGATAAGCAAGCACTCTCAACTGCTGAGCCATCTCACCAGCCTCTCTTTCAGGATCACTGTACATTTTTCTAGTTCTTAAATTTGGCTGTTAAAGTTTCCATTGGTAACGATCTTCTTTTTTCCCAATTGTAACTTTCACTGTCTTCTCTTGCCTGTGTATGTTTAGTGTTTTGACCAAAACAGGGCATGGGAAGTTCCTTTCCTATTCTGTCTGCTTGATGTATTAATATGGGTATGTCTCCAGTTTGAGGAAACTTCTTTGTATGATTCTACTGAAGGTATCTTTTGACCTGAGGTTCTTTTCTTTAAGCAATACCCATACTTTTTAGATTTGATCTTTTGAGTACCAACATTCCCTCATGCTTTCTTTGTGTGTTTAATATTTTTCCTGAGACATCCAATTCTTCTTTTTATATTAAAATCTAGGCTTTCCCTTAATCTTTGTAGCTTGAGTTTTCAATACCACCTTGATTTTAGCTTCAATTCTCCCTAATCTTTTTCTCCTTTGAGTTCAGTTCACCAATCCTGAGTTGTCTTTGTCATTTCTTGCATCTACATATTTGTCTTTCCTTGATTCTTGCTTGACTTTAAGTTCCCCTTAAAGTCACTGGGGGTTTTGTTTTATGTCTTTTTAAATCCCTTGAACTATTTAATTATATTTATGATTGCTTTATTAAATTCAGTGTCCTGGCATTTATTAAGATAGTTTTCATTGGACAAGATTTCTATAGGACTAGCAGGGTTTTGAGGGAAAACTGGGGGTACAAATTCTGTATTGGCCTTTCATACTATTTGTGTTTTTCAGTGTGACCTCAGAGTGTCAACTTCTCCCCTTGGCTGTACAACCTAAGTGGAATTGTAGACATGGCAAGGACAGACTCCTAGACTTTTTTGAAGTGTGAACATCCCAATCTTCTTTTTCTGGAGAAATTAGTACCGATTATTAATTTAGCTATAAGAATTTTTACATGCAGACTCAAAGTGATATAAATTTTTAATTTGCTATAGAAGCTTTTTTGTTTGTTGTTTTTTTATTACTTGTAAGATACATACATAACATATGTAGTTATATGCAAATTGCAAGTATAGCATAAATGCTAATATTATTTTTAGTATTCATTTTATGTAGTAGGTAGTATTTCCAAGAAATTATTGTTTTGCAAAGATCACCTTTCCGTCAGGACAAACTTGATTTGACCTGAACTCCAATTTCTATTGCATTTAATGACATTTCTATATAAATTTTATTTTTATATCACTTGAGTGAACTCTAACAACTTAACTTTTTGATAATTATTCATAGTATCAAATTTAAACTTTTACAGTTGTTTACATCTTGCATATACTACTTGTTAAAAAGTAAGAGTAAAAACTAACACTACTTATGTATTCTGATTTGTTCCTATGACAGTTTTCCTAGATCTCATTTTGTGTGTTTCTTCTTAAAGCTATCAGTTGCAGCCTTATTTTCTCTCATACAAAAGAGGAATGTCCTCCCTCCATGCACACACTGAAAATCAACTTCTTACAGTGGATGTATTTGTGGATTGGCCTTGAAAGAAGTAATTAAAGTTAAATGAGGTTCTAACTATGGAATACTGATTGAATAGAAAGATTTTAATTACTCCAATATCAAGTGTTCATTGGCCATGCAGACAAATATGTACCCACTAGACCTTTGTATATAAAATCAGATATGCAATATCTAATCTTGTACAATTCCCAGGACAAAGTAAATACTCAGTCAGTATAGACACTAAGCACAGTTTCATGGGTATACATAGAGCTTAAGAAGTAATCATATGTAACTGGAGCCATGGGTCCCTCCACGTGTACTCTTTGGTTGGTGTAGCAGAGGATGGCATTGTCTGGTATCAGTAAGAGGAGAAGCCCTTGGTTCTGTGAAGGCTCATTTCCCCAGTGTAGGGGAATGCTAGGATGTTGAGGTGGGAGTAGGTTGGTGGGAGGGGGAGCATCCTCATAGAAGCAGGAGGAGGGAGGGCTGCAGAGGGGGGAACTGGGAAAGGAAATAACATTTAAAACATAAATACATAAACTATCCAATAAAAAGATAAAGAAATAATGAACGTTCATTCTTGAATGAAAAATTGCCTTTATAGCCATACAAATCTAAAAACATGCACTTCTCTTGAGAGTGAATCACAGAAAATTTTACAACAGTTAACCTTGTCACTTAACTATGAAGCAATAGGTGACCTCTCACTAAAAGCACGGGCTACTTGCATCAATATGGTGTCATTGGCCACATGAAAAATCTAATTTGCACAATTTAAATTTGATTTTGTTTCATCTTTTAGAATAATTACTGGGCGATTATTTTGTCATAAACTGCGTGTTCAGTAGGCAAATCTGGCGCCATGAGATTAAGAAAACAATTTCCTCTGATGCGGTTTGCTCAGCTTTGACCTCCTACTTATGAAAACAGCTCTTCTAAGATGTCCTGAGCAAGTAGAGTAAGTAAATTTCCGTTCTCTTAACAGTCACTGTTTTTAAATACTTAAGTTATGATGTTTGATGACTAGATTTATTGTCTGTTTATTTTTAAAAGGCTCTGTCACAAATTGCTTAACAGACAATGCAGATCTCAATGGAGTCAGTTAAAAGGTGGGAAACAACAGTGTTTATTATTTGCATTGTGCAAAAGGGAAAAACCATCTAAGTTAAGTGTTTGAAAGAACCAGGGACTGGTCCATGTTGAAGGAGGTTTTTCCTCTTTGACGAACTCCAGAATTTATCTTCTTCACTATAGTCTCTGGGAATGAAGACCCAAAGTGGGCATTATTTAGTTTTAAATAGTTCTCAGTCTGGTTCTAGGAAGAAGGACACCCTTCAAGCTTTCCTTGGGCAGGCAAGATCATGTTTGACAACTCAGTAGTGAAGAGCTATATAATCCTACCATACAGATAGGTTATGTAGTCAGCTACCCTTTTTCCCCAAATGAATAATTTGGGATTTGATAATAAGAAAAATGCACACACACACACACACACACACACACACACACACACACACACACATACGCATATATCTATGTATATATCTATGTATATATCTATGTATATATATATATATATATATATATATATATATATATATATATATATATACTCATTTGCATTGAATTTTAGTGAACTTTGTTGGGGCTTGGGGTTTCATGTAATTCCTTTTGAACACTAGAAACAAAAAAGCACAATAAAGTCCTGGCGCTGCTATTGCTCCCAGCTCACTATACCTGTAAATTCTATTTTCTATAACCTAATTATTCTAGATTATACTAGTGTTTATTTGATTCTAATTTTTTACAACATAGTTCTAAATAAAATTATGATGGTAGAAAAAACTTATACTGTAGATATCTTGTTATCATGGTCACAATCAGCCTGCAGTATTTGGAGATCTTTGAATCTTTTGTTGCCAAGGGAAACATCCTAGAAGCCATTAATCCCTTCATCCTTTGTCTCCTAGTTCTAAAACTTAATCCTTAGAAGTGAAAGATGAATGCCCTATTTCAGTGACCTTCTTTATGGGTGAGATCTCTCTCTCTCCTACTTTCTCTTTTTCTTTGTTTTATACTTTTGATTTTGTTTTTACAAGACAATCTTGATCTTAAATTCTTTTCTTAATCATAGTTGGCCTTTTCTCCTTGTTGCCTTTACTTTCATAACATACAGTAAGTTTCATCCATTTACTTTCATTCTGTCCCCCAATTATGAAAAATAGCTTGTCACTCTGCAAAAGAGCATTGCGTGTGTTTAAAAGTGATTACAAGCAGCACTCAGCTATCCTGTCTTTAATATAGCAGCATTAAATGTCTTTAATCCATGTGTATAATAATGTGCTGACTTTTAAATAAAAATACTGCAATTATTAGGGCATTAATTTTGCCTCTTTTATGGGTCCAGTGAAGAGATTACCATTAGTCATGTATCTGTTACTTACATTTGTTATGAGTTGTTCGTAAGTTTCAAAGTGGTGAGTGTTGCTATCTACTACACACATTGAGGAGGGATTTCCTGGGCCTGTAGAACTGTGTTATCTGTCCTAACCCATGGAAGATATTTTTAATTTAGAACTCCCATTAAGTACTTATTTTTATAGCCTTAGTTCATATGATAACATTTCACATCTGTGTTTACAAAATCTAAACTATGATCAGAACATATTAGTAACCATTTTTCTAAGCAAAAGATTTTTTAAGACGTTTAATCACAACCATCTGGAAATCATATTCACTGGAAAACTCTTACCAGTGTTATAGCAAGACAGCAACTATTATGAAATGTTGAAGAGTACAAAACAAAATCTGTAGGAATTTTCTTTTAAACATCCTTAATTCATATTAAGTTGTATTGTACATGTAAACATCTAGGTGCATCATTTACTAAATTCATAAAATAGAATCAAGATTATTCTAGCTCAAGAAAAAAATCAGTTAGCAATTTTACATTATAAAACATAGACATTAAATGAAGCAAGAATATAGATCAAATAAAAAAGAAGAAAAAGAAGAAGAAGAAGAAGAAGAAGAAGAAGAAGAAGAAGAAGAAGAAGAAGAAGAAGAAGAAGAAGAAGAAGAAGAAGAAGCAACTCTAGTGATCTGATACAAAAACATGACCAATTCTAAAGTCCCAGAAAAGGAGAAATGGTCATCAGCATGTTCAATAAGTGATTGGCTACACCATCCTTTCAAACACCTTAAAGATAGTTGCCAGTACAGCAGGCAAAGAAGAGTTTTCATTTCTCTCATAGCTAATTTCTCAATGGAGGATGGCAAAAGCAATGTTCTAAAGTCAAGTGTGTAAATACATAGCATTAGCTCAGGCAAAATCTATGAATAAAATAAGGCACAGTGTGTGTGAACTATTTGGTATTGTGGACCTCAGTACCACTGTAGGGAGAGGATATTGAAGGCAAGACTTTGAGCGCACTTCCTAACACCAAGGAAGAAGCAACAAAAACTTGAGGAAAATGAAAACCATCCCTGTCATGGGGCAGAATATCGTGTATCTGTGCAATTCCTTGTTCATTTTTTCCCAGAAAATGATGCTTTTTCTAAACCCATTTTCTACCATTCAAACTCCCTACGGTCTGTGAGTCCTACTCCAAATACAGTCAGTTATTTTGAACATGAGCTTTTTAAAAGAAACTCTTTCAATTAAGACAATATTTCAACAGTACCTCGAAACCTCACATCCCATTTTGTATGTAGCTCTTCTACTGTAGCATGAGAATTGGGTTCTTTGCTTTCCATCTTGTCAGTTTATCGGAGCAAATATTTTTGACAAAATAAGAATCTTAAGTTTTGTGGAAGACTAGGAATCAGAAAGCTCTCTGATAGGCACGTAGAGAAAATAACACCTCAGAAGATTAATGTCTTTTTCACCTAAACATTCAAGACAGAAGAGTTCCAGGTTCTTATTAAGGAAAAAGAAAAACAAAAAGAATAAAAAAAAAAAAAAAAAAAAAAAAAAAAAAAAACGTGATATTTTCCAACCCCCTGGGGTTGGCTAGACTCCAAGGCTAGACTTTCAAATCTTCTGCTAGAGACCTGCTGTGGTGCTAACCAATCATTTTCTCTGTCTTTGTCTTGGTTTTCAAACCCCCGTTATAGCCCAAAGCAACCAGGTCTGTGGGAAAAATGGAAATTATTCCTAAGCCTAATCATAACAGGATTTTTGTCCAAGCCGACTCAGACACCATCTTGAAGTTGCCTGTTTACCGAGAAATCAATTTATTTGTTGTGTGTTTTGCCCCATACTCTGGCTTATGGTGTGTGTATGTGTGTGTGTGTGTGTGTGTGTGTGTGTGTGTGTGAGATTCACTTTCAGTAATACTTGACTGAATGCTGAGAGCTTTCCCTGGCTTATTATTCATTAAAAAGGGATGAGAAAAGGAACCTTGTCCTACCAGGGTAAACATTATCACCCTGGCAGCACATTGCCTGTGGAACTGGCTCAGATATTCTACATTTAAAAAGAGGTTTCCTAAAAAGAAAGGAAATTGAGATTGAAAACTGACATACTTTAAAAATAATCATAAAAATTCTACGAGAAGCAAAAAAAAATGATGGACCTGATCTATATGGGTATGGGGGTGCATGTCTATAATTCTGGCATCCTCTAGGCTGATACAGGGGGATTGAAGCATGTGAACAAGACTTGGCAATAGAAAGCTTGAGGTCAGTGAGAGTTGTATAATAAAACTGTCTTGGAAAATCAAAGCCCAAACAATTTCGATGTAGCTGATCTCTCATTTCACGCTGCTGCTGTGTTGAAAACCAGGACCAATATTAGTTCTAGTTTGCAGGTTGTAATCTGTCATTGAGTAAAGTCTTAGCAGGGAGGGATTCAAGCACATACTTGAAGTTCAGCCTTAAGCAAACCATGGAGGAATACTGCTTTTTGTCTCATAGACTCAGAGACAAGTTGCTTAACTAGCTTCCTTATGCAGTGCTGTAACAGCCAACCAGGGAATGACCCTCCTCCATCAATTAACAAAACAACCACTAATATGTCCATAGTCACATCTGACCTAGAAAATCTCTCAATTGAGACATCTTCCTCAGGTGACTCCAGGATGAGTCAAATTGACTGTAGAAACTAGCCAGAGAAATCAACCTGTCATTGGATGGAGAAGCTTCCGTCTTTCATTTTGATGAGGAGCCTGGGTGTTTTTGTTCTCAGCCTTAAGCATTAAATGATTGTTCACCTTACCATTCAGTGAGTACACATTTTATTCAACAACAGGACTTTTTCTAATTATCTCTGGCAACCTTCTCTGAACATTGTTGGAGATATATAGAATCACACTATTAATGCTTTATCTTCAAGAGAAAGTATAGGTTTCATTAGTTAATTAGCCATGTTATAGTATATTAAATGTCAGAAAAAGTATTTTTTTTTTTAAAGTCACATGAAATGGTCTTTTAGATTTGCATGCCATAACATTTGGAAAGGAAGGAAAAGGAGACCAATGTTCTTGTGGAATGTGAAGTCTCATCTACTTGATGGAACTCAAACATGGTTCTACAAAACCTACTGAAGATCCTTTAGCTAGGGAGGTCACAGGCCATGGTGGGGGTGGGGGCTTCTGCTACAGTTTTTGATAAATGTTCATATTTTTAAACTGACTTCTAAACACACTTGGTTATTCTATGGATGAGCGCTGGGCCAAGTTTTATGGGGTCGTTTTGTACTGGAGTGGGCAGTGGTTAGTGCAGAGACTGGCAGAACAGCAAAGATAAGAGATAGAAGCACTCTGCCACAAATGGGAAGGGTATTTTATCCCATGTCCACAAGGCTCAGAAAACATATGGAAGTAGAGGGTGCAAAGAATACTAGAGACAGAGGATCAGGAGATGGATGGCAAAATGTCTGAACACGGAATAACTATTGCACTGGTGAACTTCATGCAGCCATGATTATCTGCAAAGACTTTGTTGGTAAGATGGGTGTTGGACTCTGGTGCCTCTTTTGGACACATTCTGAGCCCCACCTCCATCCTTAGCTCCTAATTTTGTAAATTGGCAGGCTCCAGCTATGGACTCCAGGGTGAATTACTTTGGGCAATGTGTCAGCTCTCTAGTCTTCTTTAACTGATGAATATGGGAAAGTCTTGGAATCTTCCCAACTATTCATTCATGAGCAAGGAAAATGTGCTTGCCAGTTAATACCGACTTCCTTATCCTTGTCTAAGTGCATCTGGAAGTAGACAGTTAAATGCTTTTGTCTTTGATTCCTTGTATCACTCTCAGTGGTACAAGCATGAGTGCTTCTTAACTTTGTGTGTGTGGGGGGGTCCAGCTTAACAATATATATTAGAAGTAGTTAGACCCTTTTTCTTTTTTCTTATAGGATTCTATCTGCTGCCACCCCAACTGACGCAAAACAGTAAGGATTTAAAGAAAAAAATGCCAGGAGAAATGAGCCACATTTAACACCCTAGCACATCTGGCACATCCCTTCCTGTACAAAAAAAAGGTTACTTCATTTTTGTGTTCAACCATGTCTTTGAGTCACAGGAATGATCATAGATTTTCAGATTCCTGTAATTTTCCTTTTTCATTTGACTTGAAATAATTTCCCATACTTCATCCTCTGGTGTTCTGAATATTTTATATGAATGAACAGCTAGAAAAAAAATCTTACATCGAGCAAAGACTCTTTCACAATTATAGTTTCATTTACTTTTAGTAATTCAAAACAAATATTATCAGAAACCATTATTATGAATCTATAAGGTAATGACATATTATGTAGCAATGATCTTGATGTATTGAGGTGGATTTTGTTTTGCAGGATTGTGGTTAGTACAAATAACTACTTTTAACTTCAAAGCTTACATATAATGTTTAAAAAATCCTAACAGTCAAAACTAAGTTTTTATATTAATTAAGTAAAAAAACACTTAACTTTCAGGGATCACAAGATCTATTTGATCAGCAGTTAACATTGTAAGCTTTTCATTCCATTTCCCTTGAAAATTCTTAGTCTTATGAGATTTGGGTAAAAACTCAATTATCCTGTATGATTTCATACTACTGACTTATGAATAAGGGAAACTTCAAATACAAAGTGATTTTGTTATGATGAATAAACACATCTTCTCTGAAACATGCTATAATTCCATTAGTCACTCTGAAACCTATCGGAATGTAAGTATTTTTCAATATGAAACTTAATTTGAACTGTAGTTGAGTTCTATTTGTCTTTAGGACTTGTTTTACCTTATTAAGTCAATGGTATTTGTTCTATGATTATACACTGAAGTAAGCAGCCTTTCACAGGCCAATGCTAAATGTTACACTTGTTTTCAATGTATTTAATTGGCACAAAAACAATATCTATCTCATCATTAGCCTATGAAATTAATTTTTATTTTGTATGAAAATAAAAAGTGACTACTACAAAAATTGCCCCAAAGGAAATAAAACACCAACAAATTTGAAAACCAAAGGAGAAATACTAGAGAACACATTGTATTTCAGAAAAGATGTGAATATTAGAATGAAAAGTCTGGTTTATAATATCTAGATACTTAAAAAAAGTTATACAGTTAACTAGTGAGCAAAGATGAGTTAATGAATACCATATGAAGTGAGAGACCCTGTCTAAAAAAGTAAGAAATTAATGACTGAGAAAAATATCCATTATTAGTGTTTGACCTGCATGAGTGCATGGCATTTATGCACAGATGTGCAAACACCCCTCACACACACACACACACACACACACACACACACACACACACACATACACACACACACAGACACACACACCTATATACTGCATACAGTCAAGTAGAAATTAAAATAAATTGAAATTTGTATAACCCTGTACAGTTTTCAGTTTCCATAATCACACTAGCTTTTATTCTCTGGTGAGTGCATAGTAGACATGTTTGGAACACAACACAAACACTTGTGCTATGACTGTAATAGTCATTTGTTTCTTTATGGTTATAAATTACTTTTTTTCTGGAGATATTAGAAAATTGTCAGTTAATCTCAGATAAGAAACAGTGACAAACAAAAATAACAATTGTTGTAGATTATCCTGCAGTCGTTTGTAGTTTGATTTGAATTCCACTTCCCCAAGAAGAGCTAACTAGCCACTTAGGTGACTTCATTAGACCCTCCCCCTTATTTTAACTAGTAAAATAAAAGTGAGAGCCCAGGATTGGACAGGGAAAGGGAAGGTGGAGAGAGGGTTGGGAGAAAGAGAGAGAGGGGGCGGGGTGGAGACAGAGAAGAGGATCAAGATGGAGCTCTGGAAGATGAGCTGGATTCAGGAATATATATTTGGCATTAGGTAGCTATGAAAATTTTAAGAATTTTATAGCTTTTTTATCTCATATAGAAGGGCAGTTTGTATCTTTGTCTATTAGATATAATCTTTTTGCATAGAGGGTTTGTGGACTGAGAGTTGAATATATAAACCTGTATGAAAGCTATCAGGCCTTAGGGTCATGTTTGTGCTGGGCAGGGCGGTAATTTTACTAGGTTGAAAAGAGTAGTGCAGGCAAAGTGAGATCGGAAATGGGGGCAGCTTCAACCTAGTGACAGAGTCTATGCGCTGGCTTCATACTAGATGCAGCGCCTGTGGAGTGAGACCAAAAGAGACAATAAAGAAATAAGTCATCCTTTTGAATATTTACTGCAACAAACAATCTCATGTAACAAATCAAGCATGGTGGACCAATGAGCTTTCAGGAATTACTTTCAGAAGCATGGATGACCAAAAGCAGAATCATTGGAAAACTGAGAGATCATCTCCTCAAAACTGCAAGCATGAAGCAGAGAGCAAAACGGGAACTAGGAGATTATGTTGTGCACTCTCAAAGCATATCTCCAGTGGTGTGCTTCTAATGTGTCCTAAACCTCTCCAAACACTATTATCAGCTGGGCACCAAGGATTCAAACACTGGAACCTATCAGGGGCATTTCTCATCCACACCTGGCATGTTGGTTTTGTAACATTTTAATTCTACAAACTAGCAGAGCTGTCAGTAGCAACTCTTCTCCAGCAGGATGTACATTTCACACCAATTCTAGGAAAATCATGCAAGAAGAAGCTATCTTCTAGTAGAGCCCCTTCTTGGTTTCTCTGTGTCCTGGAGCCAAAGATGTGATGTGATTAGCAGTAAAATATCACCATATAACTCTGGCTAGGAAGAGTTAGGCTATTATCTAAGTGGTTTATAAAGGATAGGTAGCCACTCTGTCTAGAAATTATTAGGAAAATATTCTACCCTTGGACTGGATAAGCTAATTGTTCCCGGGAATGCTATTTCCCACATTCATAAGAAGCTTTCATTTAAGTGTTATAGACCAGTAAAACATTCAAGGCTTGACATTACATAGAACAATCTTTTCAGAGGATCTCTATAGGCATCCTATTGACCACTACAAAGAAATGTCAATTATTCTTGTAGCTGAGAAGATACGCTAAAAGATATGTCAGCATGGTTCAGCAGGGTGGGAGATGATTTCATCACTTAGAGCAATCATCACATCAAAATAATATTGACACAGTAACATGGGAAGGAGCTATTACTCCAATGGTCATTTAATTATCCAGTTATATTTCACGATAGATTTTTGTCTCATCATGTCTAATGTTGCTGTCTTTCAGCACCACTGCATATCTTTTCTAACCCTGATAGTCTTGGCACAGCTTGGTTAACTCAGATCGAGAGGAGAACCCGGTTGTGGCTTCCTGTTCCATGCTTGTTATTGAAATCTACATCATGGCACTTGCTTTTAACTGACCACACTTGACAACTGAAAGGGTTTCTGGCTGTGTGAATAACTTCCACAGTTGATTTACTTGTTATGTATGTGAGGTTGTATAGGGAGCTTACAGGATATGTATAGAACAAAGTCAAGAAAATAACCTTTCACACTCAGAACAAACTTGATCTTTTGAACTTGAGCAGCTTATCACATATGAATTCTTGGATTCATTAGCTCAGTATTTGGGTATCTATTAAAATATTCTCTTAAGAATTCTAGATTAAGAAAACTTTAATAACATTTGTCTTTAAATGACTTGTTCAGTCATTCAACTTAAAACATAACAATTTTGCTATTTCTCTTTGATTACCTCAAATTTCTGCTGATAATTTCCATGCTTTTCTGGATCAGGCATCACCTACTCTATTTCGTAGAACGTTTCCCACATGTGGCTCAGAAAAGTCATAAAAGCCTTATACAAGTCCAGAGGGCTCTGATACACCAAATTTAGTTTGAACTTTCTTGTGGACACATTCCAAGTCATCTCTTTTATCCTTATTTTCTAAAAAAAAATTATCCTGGCTCTTCGCTATTGTCTTCCTGATTAGAAAAATGACAAGAGCTGGACTCAGTCAGTGATAAACCCATGTCCTGAATTTTTCATATGAATCAGTCCTTAGGGGATGCTTTTCTCATTTTCCTTTAAGGTTTTCAATCTTCAGTGAGAGATGAGCAGTTTTGTTATCCAGTTTTCAGCTTTTACAACCTCCTTGACCCTGTGTCCCATAGCCTCTGGAGCCACTGTGTGAAAGGCTCCTTTACTGTTCACGAAATGTCTTTCCCAGTCCAATCAGTGCAGTTGCTCAGCATTTCGTGGGTGTCAGTTTCCTGTACTGAGCCAGTATGAAATGTTCACCACCATACACAGTATCACTCATGGATTTTTGCTTTCCCTATTCTAGAGGTTAGATCTGAGGAATCTCTTCTATTTTTTCTATTAGTTATTATTATTGTTGTTGTTATTATTTACCGTCTCACTACCTTGGTTTTCTACTTCAAGAATTCTAAGATTTGAGATAATATTAAGAGACTTTTGAATGACTCTTATTTTATACTCTCCTTCCCTTGAATTTAGGTAACATTCAGAAATGCTAAGTCAACTCTTTCATCCCAATCTTTTGTTCAGGATGAGTCAGAGGCAAGTGCAGTGGACAGAATCTCAACTTTTTCTCCTTATATGAACTTTTTAGTCCCTTTTGGAAGATGACTGAGCCTAAATTTCTTGTCTTGCTGTCTTCCCCAGTGATGAGTATGAGGATGAGGATGATAATGATGATGATGGTGACAATAAAAAGCATGCCCTTGATTCCAGTCTGCTAATTATCAGTTTTTATATGTGTAACTTTCAGGACTTCCAATAAATACTTTCAAGTCATTGGATATTATGCCCAAGTGATACATCTCATTCTCCAGGCACATATTCCTCTACAACACTTCCACACAGAGAAAGAAGGTCCTTTATTTCTTCTCAAGGACATTCCAATTTCAGATACTTTGGTCTTGATTACATATCTTAGCATCCACTGAAGGGAGCACGCAACTACTACTACACTTCAGAATTTCCTTCACAGGAATCTCTGTTCTCAACTAAATTATCCCGAGTTGCAAATCTCATTCCTCATATAGTAAAGATACAACTAAATTTCCAATAAGTCTTTGGTTCCATTGATTCAAGTGTGCATACCAACTGTGCTAAGTTGCTCTTCCTAGGAAAACATAAACTCAGTCAAGACAGGGTCCTGATGATAGAGCCACAATCCCACCCACGTATAGCTTGATGAATGATTGCATCCACTGTGGTTACTTAAAGGAGCATGTCTGACTCAGAGGCAGCTGCATCACTCCTACATAGGTGATGACTAATGCATCTTTAAATTCTCAAATTTCCTGTACCAAGTGCAGGCAGTTTGTCTAGTCAGTCTGTCTCTTCATCTATTGTTTATTTCTGTGACCGTGGCTGGGGCTTCCCATAGCTTGTAAAGGTCAACAGGCATCGAGAATCTAATAAATTTCTTTTATTTCTAGAGTTCAATGAATCCTCTTGCTCTGTCCATAGAAAAATGTTTCAGTTCAAGGGAAACAACTCCATAATGTTAGATGAAATATCTAAACAAAAGTCAATACAGCAACATACTTGTGTACTTTGCCTCTTTGCGAGTTCTCTAAAGTAATCATTATTCCTATGAAGAACAATTATTTAATTAAAGAGTGATGTCTATCCCCTTTCTCAGATAAACATCACTAATTTTTAAAAATTCTCAATATTATCATCAAAATAGAAAACACAATCCCCATTTACAGTAACCAGACATGTCTGTCCTGATGGCTGATTTATTCCTGCATTGTATCTTGCAATCAACCCAGAACTACACTGTCTTTTCATATTCTTCTCTGTTTTTGCTCCTAATTCTTTGAACCCATTTTAACCTGGCTTTTCTTTTCTTTTCTTTTTTTTTTTTTTTTCATTTGCTGCTTCACAAATACTTTTCATTCTTGTGGTGATCCAGTGATCACTGTTCCTAATCACTTTTTCCCCATTTTCTTACTCTATAAGAAAAATTTGAAATATTGACTTTCTACCTCCAACACAAACTGTTTTCCTACAAACCATGTTTGATTGCTGCTTTTTCTTTCTTCTCTCTCTCTCTCTCTCTCTCTCTCTCTCTCTCTCTCTCTCTCTCTCTCTCTCTCTCTCTCTGTCTCTCTACTCCTGCACTAGTCACTTCTATTCTGACCATCCTAACGATCTGAAGGCTCAAGTATCCCCCAAAGTAGCACCTACCGTTTACTATTTCTTCAATCACAGTACTATATGCACAGCAATAATGTTTTTATCCTCAGATCGGATCATTCTGAATGCTATCTATTCTCAGATATGAAGATGTAAAGATGTTCCCAACCACTGTACTACATAGAGATAGGAACTAACTAGACCGCCATCTCACGTACAGACGAAACTCATTGTTACTGGGGACAGCCCAAATTAGATATGGGGCTATAACTTGTCTAAAATACAAAAACTTTAACCTAAGGACTTCCCATTATTTTGATGCATGCACGGAGAAGAACAATACACTCACACAAAGCTGTATTTGTCTAAGTTTCATAATTAGTGATTCATGTAGGAGAGTCTTGCTCAGTGTGGGTGGCTCCATCCCTGAGAGGGTGGTCCTGGATAATGTAAACATGCAGACTGAGTGAGATATGTGAAAAAGCTATTAGGCATCATTTCTCCAAGGTCTCTCATTCTGCTATAGCACTGATCAGATTACTGCCTTGAGTTCCTGTCCTGAAATCCTTAATAATTAACTGTGGGATGAAAAAAAAAAGAACTTTTTCTTTACAGAGTAGTTGCTTTTGATAATGATTCTTCTTACAGCAATAAAAAGAAAACTGGGATAGAAATCAGTACCAAAGTGACTACTGCTATGACAAACTTGATCATGCTGATGTTGGAAGAATTGTGGAAGTTATTTTCAAATTTGGATGTGAGAAGCCACAATAGGATGTGGTGCTAGATCTGTCCTTAGGAAGAGATAAAATTTAAAATGATTTCTTGGGTTCAGCAAACAGAAGAGGTGGTTGAGATTGAAGCTGAGGCTGTTTTTGATTAATATGGTAGTCAGTTTTGAGTATGTGTAGGACTCTCCCAGGTGGTAGTAGTGTTCATGGCATAGAAGCCATTACACAGGTGAAAAGGTTCTATATTATTAAACCCGTTCTATATTATATGGTTTAAAGGTTCTATATTGTATGGTTGAACAGGTTGTGAATAGCTAAGACGTGGCACCATGAAAGGCTAGGAGAGTCCACTGCTCAAAGTTCAGTCTTACTTTCAGTGAAGACTTAGTATACTGAAGATGTTGGGACTGTGGAGTAATTACCAAGGATGAGAGATTACAGGTGCAGAATTAATATAAAGCCTGGGACAGAAAGCAAGCTATGGGTTCTGTAGATGACAAAGCAAGAGAAACAGAGCTGTATAAGCCCTTTGAAGTCCAGAATATTGTAAATTCAGATATCTTGCTGCAAAGTTAAATTTACACTGCTCGAGTTTTGTTTTGCTTTGATTTTTATATCTGTGCCCTGATTCTCTTTTCTTGGAAGAACTATATAATATTTTTGATTTTATAGATCATTCATGGAAACCTCAGACTTGGAAGGTAACATTGAATACTTTAAAGAGACTGTACATATTAAATGTTTGAAATTTTAAAGACCCCGGAGCTTTTAAAATGATACTGTGGTTTATATTATTGTATTAATATTTGGGAACAAATATGAGGCACATTTGTGCTTTAGAGTGATCTATTTGGGAGTCAAGCTAATAAGGCATTAAGTATGCTAGTTATTTTATTTCATTATTATTATTACTATTATTATAGTAGTAGCAGTGGTCTTAATACTATTTTGATTACTTGCCAAATACTAGGATAATCTGGCAAAAGGGAACATCAACTGAGAAAAATGTTTCCATCAGATTGGCTAATGGACAAATTGTGAAGCATTGTCTTACTTATGACTTATATGAAAGTATTCTGCTCACTTTGGGTGGTGTCAGCCCAGGGAAAGTGGACTTGGGTGGTAGAAGAAAGTAGGCTGAAAAGCCAAAGAGAATTAGTGAGTCCACATCGTTCCCCCATGCCATCTGCTTTAGTTGCAGCTTCCAGGTTTCTGTCTTCAGCACCAGCCCTGACTTCCCTCATAACAGACACTAATTTCTAGGATGGAATGCACTTTCTCTTCTCCAAGCTGCGTTTGGGTCATGGTGTTTATCGTAGAAATAGAAAGCACTTTAGGAGAGTATGTAAGAAAACAAAAAATTTTATGTCAACAATGAAAGATTTTAATTATTAAACACAGTGTAACAAATACCGATATTTTGTTATTTAATATTTAATTTAACTATAATATGTAAGTATTGAGTAAAGTGGTAACATTTAAGTGGTCAATAAAAACTGATAAAAATCAGAGGTGCAATAACAGTAGTAAAAATTGCCTTTGACACACTCTACAGCATATTGCAGATTGGAGAGGAAAGAATCAATGAATCTATAGTTAAATAAACGTCTCAGATCAGAGCCATACACTAGGGTTATGTTAATGATCACAGCAGTAGAAGGCAGAGGAGTATGGAGGAGGAATTAGAGGCTAACTTCAACTCCCATCGTTTGTATGCTGCTGTTGTTGCAATAAAATACCAGACAAAAGCAACCTGAAAAATAGGAGTCAAGACTGGAGAGACTTGTTAGCAGTTAAGAGCACTTTTAAATCCTAATGTAAATATTCATGTCAGTGATTTAAAACTAAACGTATGGGGGAAAACATGCTATGTTAACTGTGGTTAATATGTGGCTGATACCAGCTATCATTGTGTTGGGTGCAACATGCATAAAAAACAGAGATATATGAAGCAGAATATTAACATTACACAATAATATGTGGATCAATTCTCAAGTTAAATAGAAATAATTATCATGCATGCAAGTGACAACAGAGCATTATAATGCCCAGAGAAGCAGTAAAAATAGACACATCCATGAATATGGTAAGAGACATTAGCATCCCTGGTTCAATAACTGACAGATAAAAAAATAAGTAGAAACTTGTAAGACTGCAATTGACCTGAATAACATCAGTGGCTTTTGTTCTGAGCAATAAGGTCTTAGTTACGTTCTTCTCAAAATGTGGTGCTGGAATTGAATAATTAAATCTCATCCTATATTTCAGACCCAAGGAACTATTATTTCTATCATGTGCAATGCCTAGGTTATTTCTGTGAGTACCAAAATTTGAAAACTATTATATCATAGCAGAAAACCTCAGAACCCTCCATGATTGGTTAGAGTATCGAGTGATGTTAACTTTTTCCTTTAATCACTAACATGCATTACTGCCAAGTACCACTGGATTATATCTTGTCATTACACAATATAATATCAGTGATATTGGAATTCCCTGGAAGCTGAAAGAAAGGCAAATACTATTTACTCCCATAAGAATCGATACTATCAAGTTTCTAAACATACCTTCCACCCAGTGTTACCTATAGACATGTGTACCAAAATTATGAACTGAACTTGTAAACATCAGTTAAATTCACAGGTTTTATACTGTGTGGTGAACTGATCAGGATTAGACAATACTGGAAAAACTTGCATCTTTACTGAACGTATACAGATATGTTCTTTCCATTGTTACATAAATATAGTGTGACGATGACATGCATTGTCTGAGCTATAAATAATCCAGGTATAACTAAAATATAAAAGCCAATGTGCATGGATAGTATATAGATACCACTACATTCTTTATAAGATAGATGAGCAGATATGGGTGCTTGTTAGTATCAGGAAGCTGGTTCTGAACCAAACTCTTCAGGAATAGTTACGGCCAAATGGTACAGTTTAGATAGGAAATGCTTCCTGAAGCCTCTTGTCTTGGTATCCAGCTGGTAGGGTTATTGGGAAGGAGTGGAACTTGAATGTCCTGAATTAATCAATATTAATCTTCTGGTGATTGGTGCACGTGGGTTCTAGATTGCTTTCTACAGCAAATATTTCTAAGTCTCTTTTTAAACCAGCAAACTTTGAACTCAGTCTTTAATATTTTAGATCCCCTGTTTATCATCAGGGCAATTTTGCTACTAGGGTAGCAAATGTTTTGAGAACTTAGCAAAAGTTCTCAGACTCCCTTGGAGGTATCATTCTTCAGTGTGTACTGCTGACCTCCCCTAGAAAAGGTGGAAGACTCCTTTTATCCTAATGACTCCATTAATTCTTGTCAATAAAGGGTTTGGTGTTTAAAACAGAAGCAGCTACTTTCAAGATTAGAAGTTGTTCACTAATAGCAAAATATGACACCATGTGGGCTACTTAATCTTCTACATTTTATTTTATTTTGTTTTAAATACAATTTCATAAATTGATACCTACTGTTTTTATTCCCTCTTTCCCCTAAGTCTCTTCTTTGGCTCTGATGTCATTCTGCATAGACATGATGATATACAAGGGCCATGTTGAAGGTTGATCCCATGATCATGAACTGTATGACACTGCAGTGCCATCTAGGAAGAATATCCAAATGTGTCCTTCTGTTTTATACTCTACAGCATCAAAAGTTTTAAATTACTTTTCTTAGGTGTAATTTACTAATAATTGGAATATCATGATTAATTTTAATCAATAATTCTTCAGCCTATTCTCTGAAGGTTTGGCAGATTTTACATATTATTGAGACTTCCTATAGATTGTTATAAACATCTGTTGAGAAACTTCCAGCTTTATGATACAGAATTATATTAGGGGTGCTTGGACAAAACATTTCTGAAGGAAAACCTATGAATAAAATCCTAATAATAAAATTTGGAAATATACCTTTTATTTAAATATAAGTATTTGTAAAGCAATTCCCAGTGTAATCAGAAAGAGGATTCCTGTTTTAACAAGTACTGATCTCTGTTATCTAATACCCATTGATAGGAAATATTTCATCACACTGAATTTCTAGCATATTTTTTTTATCTGAAGCATAGTGCATGCAACCAGACACTGTGAAAGATTAAATACATTGTTTTACAGCTTGTATTGGAAGTTGCTTATGCCTCAAGCAGGACACTCTCATTCTGAACTCTCACTCCCCTGTTATGACTATTGGTAATCATGTCCCAAGGAAGCACAGTAAAATGTTTCACTGTTTGTACCATTGCTATTCAGGTAACTCTGATGTTGTGGATTGGGTCCAACAATTTTATTGAGTCCCCCAAATTTTATGAGAACTCACATATAAGATGCTGAGGATCCCTGCCCCAGTTGGTTTTGTTTGGTAAACAAAATTGCAGGTGGCCAATAGATGGTAAGGGAGACAGAGGCAGGACTGTAGGATTCCTGGGCAACAGGAGAAGTAGACAGAACTCCATGCTGAGAGAGGAGTAAAGACCAGGCCTTATAAGTACAAAAGAGAGAGCATCAGTATTCTTAGAGATGGGGAAGCTAGACCCCAGAAGGCTCCCCAATTGTGTCTAGGGCAGCAAAGACGAAATATAGATTTTTAGTAAGGAATAATTTTGGAATATTGGAGGGGAGGTGTTAGCAACACGAAGGTTTTAGAGTAGCCTAGCCATTGGTCTGTTTAAGGCATATTAAAATATAAGGCTGCATGTTTGTGTCTTTCATTTGGGAACCCAGAGCACTGGGGCAGGTAAAGGAACATGCCACTGTTGACAAGTTGAATTGAGGAGATGCTAATTAGCAATTGCAACTTTCATGCCTACTAATTAAAAGTTGTATTTTGTGTGTGTATGTGTGTGTGTGTGTGTGTGTGTGTGTGTGTGTGTGTGTGTGCATGTCTGTCTGTCAGTCTGTCTGTCTATTGAAGAGGTAAATTTTCCAATGGTAATTTGGTGTTGATTTTTATTATATAAGGCTTATTAGGACTGACTTAAAAGTTATGCAAGGAACTTGAATAGAAAATGTGACTTCCTAAGATAAGAAATGAGTCTGATTTCTAAATCACATGAGGGTTTTGTTGTAGGAGGATACTTGTTCACCATCAGCAAACATCTCTAATATTTCATCTTTGTATGTATAGAAGAATGTATACTTATTATTTTATTCCTGTTGCTCTTGCAGAATAATCTAGGTTGAATGGCCTAAAATCAAACAAAAATTATTATTATTATTATTATTATTTTTTTGTTTTGGAAACTGAGAAAACCAAGATAAGAGGAACCAAAAAATTCTGTATCTGAGAAGAGCTATAGGAACCAGACTGATATCTTCCTATGGGAGGAAGGATTTACTGACCTTTTTGACCTCTTTTATTAAGGCAATAATTTCAAACAAGACATCTCTGACTTCATGTGGAACTTCTCCCTGAAGTCTCCAATCCTTACTGCTTTCTTATTCGGGGTTAGAAGAGCATAAACAAAATCACCACAGGTATTCTCTTGCTATGAAGACTTCACTGAATTCAGTTCTCTGTTACTCTTTCTACTCTCCTAATTCAATATTTAAAATCTAGGTTTTTCTCTGTTCAATATGGCTCTGTCTTTATTTTACAGAAAAGGAGCAGATGCCATTCAGTAATTAGTGTGCATTTCTGTAATGATAGCTTAAAAATGCTGTCTTACATTCCATTACACAAACCCACTCTTTTCTCTAATCAGCATATGATCACATTACTATTATTTTTACAGTAATAGATAAGTAAATAATATCAATATAAAACTCTAAATGTAACCATGGTTATGAGCACATTTACACTTCTGTTTCCATGTAGTTGAAAAAGCCTATAATGACAGACACTCTGGAAATACAATGGCAAAATTATTCAAATATTAATTTCTGCCATGACCTTCTATTTTCCCAAATTTAACTGATATGATGCAGTTGAGTAAACCAATGTGTTGAATAATTTTGTATCACAGCATAATGCTATCCAATGGAGCCTGAAACTTTATAAACTGTTAAAGCTTCATTAAAGTTTTCAGAAACAGTATCCCAGTTACATTGAGCCCCAGTTTTACTGGGTAGAGTCTAGTGACTATCACAGAAATCTTAGAAACTTAGTTATTTTTGATCAACTAGAAATAGTCAGAGATGGAAATTCTGCAAACCTGGACAGTTCAAGTATCTTCCATCAGCACAGAAAAAAGTTAGTTACTGAAAGAATTGGGTAATGCAACATCTCTTTAAAGAGTTCGTTGACTCTTTTGAGTCATTGACACATTTCAGGATTTCCAATGAAATACAGTGTGATACAGTCAAGAAATGTCGTACATAAAATTAACTTTTAAATTGGAATCGTGGAATATACGATACTTTTAAGAGATGAGTGAAGGAGTCGGATGGACCATATTCTAACCAGTTTCTTCATCCCTATGTAGCTAAGACGTGTGCAGTTGCATCTATTCTCCTCTGATTGTATCTGATATTCAGCCAAATGCCTTGTGGAGAGTCACCAAGATTGTCCAATCCCCACTACTTTAAAATCATATAGTAGGGAAAGTCATTCTTTGAACTCATTAGATGATTGAAGACCATCAAACTGATACTCTACTTAAAAAATATATAGCCTAAGTGGAGACTGTGAGAATATGTTCATTAGTTGTTTGACTTAAAAAGATGCTTGTATGATAGAAATTTCAAGGGAAAAGCTTAGATAGCATTACCGTAATCACGAATTTCATTTTCTTCATAATTACAGGTTATAAAATACTTTATAAAAGTTATCATTGTTGAGACCACCTCTAATTGTTCTTTCTAATAATATTTCTTTTGTTACTAATACTTGACCACAGAAAATTGTCATTGATACAATAAACATTTAAAGTATAAGGAAAAAATATCCCTATGTAAATTACATTTGTTACAAATATATTTTTGCTCATTTATATTGCCCTATTATATAAAGTGTATACATCCCTCTGAAAGAAGACACTGGTAGATTGAAGGCCAATAATCTCTGAGTGATGAATGTTGGCAAATATAAGGAAAGGCTCTATTCGATAATCAGTTATTGATAGAAATTAAATGTTTAGGACTGAGTAATTGTCACTAACATATATATTTATTTCCTGCTTTTGAAAACATTTATATGAAAAGAACTATAATCAGTATTTATGAGAATTAAATGTTTAAATAACCCTGTACTGGCTTTGTTTTAATTAATTTACTAAGACCTCAGCTAATTTTAAGATAATCATTATTCTTTTGTAGTTAATTCATTGCTATGACTTTCAAAATATTAAGTGTAAATACCTCAAAATTAATTGACACAATATTCATATCCCATGGTCTTATGTATTTTCTTCCAAAAATACAAAGGAAATATACTTTAAAATTTAATGTAAAATGTGTGAATCAATCCAGCATCTTTGACATCACTTTGTTTACTGTTTATTTAATATATTCCAAGGAGCTCAAGGTGCTACAATATTTTCAGTGATTTTGATAATTGGTCTAGAAACAAGGTAGATATAATTATTCTATTTCAGAACCACAAGAGAAATACTAAGTAAAAGTATTGATCCAATTATACATACAACAAGGCTTAAAAGAAAACATCTAGTTTAGCCTTTTCAGCCAGTTATGATTTCATGGTTTTCTCTAAGGGTGGGCATTTCTCATTCAGTTCCTTTGGGGAGAAAATTTAGTTGAAGCTTTTGCTTTTTATTATCTTGGCTTTTGTTTTAACAGAGAAATGGAATTTTAATGGGAATAGAGGGAATAAAGAACATTTCCAACCAGCATTCTCTGACAGTTACTTTATTTAAAGCATACTTTGAATTGAGCACACTTCCACTCTTTAGATTTACAAGCAGTAAAACATATACATTCAAGTTGTAACTCTCAGCACACCTGAGGGAGGAGCAGTTTTATTTACACCCCATTAACTGGCTTCATAAAGGTGAAAGACAGGAATGTCTTGAAGACAGAAGTGAGAAAAATCAGATAATCATAATAAATAACAAAATATTCAAACAGATCATTGTGATTATATCCAGTGTTCTGGTGTCTTTATATAAATTTTCTTGTTGTGCAGGTAAGAGAAGAAGGTATTTAAACTAAAATTATATTAAACTTTATCCTCTTTTCTCCTGTGCTATATAATGAGATAAAAATTAGATCTATCTCACTTAGTGTAGGGAGTGGTCCACAAACACCAGCCAATAATTATTTTCTCCTGTAAAAATCAGTTCTCACTGTAATCACAAAATATTGACTTAAGCTTAAAAGAGAAAGTTTTATTTTGCTCAGTGGGGGTCGGAATAAAATGTAATGAGGTACATAAAACATATACTGTATTTGTCTTACTAGGACTTGGTTGCCTTGCTTAGAATGACTGTTTATAGTTCCATTCATTTACCTGCAGATATTATTTTTAACAGCTAAATAATATCCCACTGTTTAAACATAGAATATCTCATTAAGCACTAATCAGTTGATAGGCATTTGAAATATTTCTCAGATATGATAAGGATAAACAATTATCTCCATAAACAGATGTACTGTCCTTTGGATATAAGTCAAAGTGGTATAGTAGGATCTCACTGTATATCGCTTTTCAGATTTGTGAGAGCTTCTACACAAGTTTCCATAGCATATGTACCAGACGGTTCTCACACCTGCAAGAAATAAGTATTCCACATCCCTACATCCTCACCAGTATATACCGTCCCATCTTATATTAATCATGACCATTTAGATTGGATTGATAAAAATTTTGTTATCTTAATTTACTTTTCTATGATGGCTGAAGATGCTGAAAAATTATAAACATGTTTCTCATTTGTTTATTTTCCATTTATTTCAGAATACTGTTTTGTTGTATACCCTACTTTTTTTTAGGTCCTTTGTTTTCATGTTGTTTAGGGCTTTTTGTTTCCTTGTTTATGTATTCTGACACTAGCCTTCTGTTTTTCAAGCTTTTCCATATTTTGTATGCTGGAATGGCAATTTTCTTTGTTCTACAGGACTTTTTAGTTTAATGGGCTCCAATTTGTTAACTATGGTATTTACTGCTCAGAAAGTCTTTTCCTGCTTTCTTTGATTTAGGGATGTTGGTTTTAAGATTTGGAGATGTGGGTTTCAATTAGAATAGCCATAGATGTTTGGTACCTAATAAGACTGGGAAGGAGAAAAGGATATTCCAAGGAAGGGAAAATGGAATATAGTGGTATAAAGAGATGAGGGAGAAAGTAGAAGATTTAACAGGGAGGGGGGTTGAAGGAAAGGGTAAAGAAGTGAGTATAAGAAAGGTAACTAAAACTAAAGGTCATTGAAAAGCACATAGGAAGCTTTTAAAAAGACACTACCATAGAAGTGTCTTAAAATGTATATAAAAATGGGATTTAAAGGACACAAAGCCTCAATTTGACATTTTATATCACCAAGTAAAATTCTCCAGTTGTAGGAATGTGTTCAATCTTGTTCATTCATTTTTCCAAGGAAGCCCACAGACCACCTGACTTTTACCAAGCCCCTTGCATACTTTTCACAATCTAATAGCAATGCCCTGCTGCTAAATACAGCATTTATGTATTTCATTGAACATGAAGAAATTGTTCTGGTGCTCAAACAGAAGCTTCACATGTATTGACTAGTATTCAGGTTTGAGGAAGAAATTGTGCAAACTCTTGCAGAAAAATGGTAATCCAAAATATCACCAAGCCACAAACAATGCAACCTAAAGCATCAACTTGTCCTCAAGATTTTCTAGTACAATGGTAGAACAAATGTTTTGGGAATAGCCAACCACTTATTGACCAGATTTAAGACCTGCTTTGGGATATAGAATCCATGCCTCACAAAGTAAGTGGTCAAGAACCTGGAACTAGAAAGGTCATTTACTACAATTATTCTGTTAAGTGAGCATAACAATAAAGAGACTTCTAATGACATATCACTATACCCATAAATCAGTGAATCTCTCAGGCATTATCAAAAACAATTCTTCTTTAAATAGATGGAACATAACACAGATTCCCACAACTGGGCAATTTTGAAGAAGTGAAAAACTTTGGAACACCCAGTCCTAAATCAGACTTGTTTACAAAACCTCTCTCTGCTCAATGATTAGGATCTATGTAAAAGAAGTGGTGAAAAGATTTCAAGAGCTAGAGGTATTGGGTAACTAAAAGGACATAATGTATTCCGGACACAACAAGACTAAGCAATATACAGAGACAGTGATAGGTTGTTCAAGACCTACCTAAGTTCAAGCCAGACCAAAAAAAAAATCTTCAAAAAGAAGGAAGAAGAAGAGCTAAGGCTCTGAGTCCATACCAAGAATATATTTACAATTGATAACTTCTGACACCGGCAAACTGTTTTGTACAATGGAATGACACTAACTATATCAACCAACTTCTGGGGTGGCCTCATACCCAGTAATAACTTGGACAACACAAAATAGACTCAATGTTTCTGGTGTTCTTTTTGTTTTATTTTGGTATTCATTTTTGTCTTATTGAATGTGTTTGCTTATTTTCATTTTTCTTTTATTACTGCTTTTAGTGAAAGAACATAAAATTGAATGTGGAGTTGGGTAATCTGAGGAGATAGAATGGACAGAATATTACATATATATATACACACTTTTCGCTTGATGTAATGATATACATGATGTGAAATAAAAGGGTGCTTCCCAGGGTAAAGGAAGAGAGATATGAGAGGGGAAGAGTAAGACTAGAGAGCAATGGTGTTGATGATGAGCAAAGGATAATAGTGTGTGTGTGTGTGTGTGTGTGTGTGTGTGTGTGTGTGTGATAATATTAAAAATCATTTAAAAATCATAAATTATGGTGCCAATATTCAGATATTTTACATTATATAAATGTAGAAAAACCTATGTTTGTTTGAGAGGCTAACTATAATAAAATGCCAAAGATTCAGTTGAGTGAACTACAAAAAATAATCTTGGTCAAATTTTAGAGGTTTATAGCAGTCAAACATTAAGGTGTGATCAGGGTAGACTTTTCTCTGTGCTGTCTCTGCTTGTTGGCTGCTGGCTTCATGTGATAATATCTTATAATTTTAAGTACAATATCTCTTCTTGAAAGGTTACTAGTCATATTTTTGCCTTTGGTTTTCTTTTCTTTTTTTATTGGATGAGAGAGAAAGAATATGGAGTTGGGTGCATAGGGAGGTAGGGAAGAGCTAGGAGGAGTTGGGAAAGGAGAAAGAATATGATCAAAATATATTATATGAAGAAAAATTAAATGACAATAAATATTAAAATAATTTAAAAAAATTTTCTTACTACTAGGCTCATTTGAATTCAATTATTTTTCAATATGATTGTGTGCTAGAGGTTGGGACTTGAATATAAAATTGGAAAATTAGGGAGATGCAATTCAGCCATAATACAGCCTGTTCAAAATGATAAGAAAAGCCATTTGAAATAAATAAATTGCTGTGATTTTTATTTTCTCCATTCTGAATTTCAAAACTGTAACTTATTTTTTACATTTCAGAGTTAGAATTAAAAATAAAGGTAGGTGATACTGAGACATATCCTTTAATTGCCATAAAGTTTAAAACTCATTATTGTTTTTATAACTATGATGTGGTAGTAAAGTAAGAAACATGAGATATATTGGAGGCAAAAGAGGGGCTGATTAAATTAAATTTTAAAATATATTTGAAATATTTTTAAAAGATAAATTTTTACCTCTGCAGATTGTATATAACAGAGAGCTGTATTTGAAATGTATTCAATTCTAAGAAACTCTAGATAACTATGAATATTTTCATTGATGGCTCATCATGTCCTGTCAATGATGTGCAAGACTGACCATACCATGACAGGATTTGTTTTTAATATTTATTTATTTATTATATATAAGTACACTCTAGCTGTCTTCAGACATACCAGAAGAGGGTATCAGATCCCATTACAGGTGGTTGTGAGTCACCATGTGGTTGCTGGGATTTGAACTCAGGACCTTTGGAAGAATAGTCAGTGCTCTTAACCACTGAGCCATCTCTCTAGCCCTCACGACAGAATTTTTATGAGTCCGAACTATTGAGGAATATATTCCCCAACCTGCCCTCAATGACTCGGCACTGGACGTATGTCATCACTAGTCTTCAAGTCTTTTAAAGTGCTCTCACCCAGTTATGCACTTTCTTGTTCTTTTGGTATTTCTATCCCTCTGTCTTTCTATCTCTCCATCTTTCCCTCATGTCCCTGCACTAAGGGGGGCGTTCACTCTCCACTCCACCCCCAATAAATCTCTTCTGTAAGAACTGTTTTGTGGTGTGATCTGTTTGTGGCATATGTTGGTCCAGACCACCAAGGTACTCTCACTAAATCCTAGCATTAGTTCTGATAATGCCATAGGCTTTCTTGATGCCTGTATGTTACCCCTGCACAACATTGGTCTATGCCAGCAAGTCTTTGGTACTCTTAGAGGCAGTGGTACCCACCACTGACCCTGTCCCCTGCGTGAGGCTTTGATTTGAACATGTTTTTCACCTTCAGGTTTCAATCAACAGTCTTGTTGCCAGACTTGGAGTCTCTCCTCTGGGCTTTCCAACTGTTCTGTAATGACTCACTGTTTGGCTGTGCATCCTTCATTTGATCTCCCTATGTTCTTAGACACCTTTGGATTCAACATCCATTTTTTTGCTCCCCTCTAGTATGTTTCTTGGAGAATCTGAGAGCTCCCCACCTGGTTTGCACAGGCACATGCAGCACACACATCTCCCCTGCAGCATCTGCTCTGAACCAAGCTATTGATATAACCCTGTTAATATATGTACAGATCATTTGTTTGTGAATTTGATTCCAAATTATCCTGTTTGATTTTTCAGTGCTGCATCTCTGCCAGCTCTGCCCTCCCCATAGCTCTGACTCGGACTCCTGCAGGCTTCTGCGCCCACATGGATATCTTCATCCTTCCCTGCTCTCTCCTCCCTACATCTGGCTCTAGCCTGCATACGCTTCTGTTAACTTCAGCTCCCACATACCCTCTTGAAGCTTGTAGTAATATACACTCACAATGTTCAAGTTCACAACTCTCTCTCTCTCTCTCTCTCTCTCTCTCTCTCTCTCTCTCTCTCTCTCTCTTCATCTGTGGACTCAGATTTTATTACAACAGCTTTTCCTTGGTACAGCTTAATAGCTAAATAAATAAATAAGATTGATTTCTTAATTCTCACAAATATCTCATATATAAACTGTTCTCCTTTATACTTTATTTTCCCCTCTTAATCACTATAATTTCTATGCGTTCTACTCTAGACAAAAAACAAAAAACAAAAACAAAAAAACCCAAACAAACAAACAAACGATAAAAGGTAAGATTTTGTTATATAGGCTTAGGCACATCTTCTTGGGAGAGAGACCTTGGGTGAAAAACAGCCCTTCAACCCTTCATGGCTGCCAGGGAAATGTTCAAAGCTCTGGGAAGTAGGACACTAGGAGTTGAGTGCCCTACTTTGCCAAGCCAAGGTAGGCCAGATCCCCCATATTTCTGCTCCAAGAGCAAGTCTGTCAGATCTTCTGGATCTGATAGGCAAAGTCTTATGCTATCCTGGGTACTTGGTCCCCAGTGACCATGTAGGATTCTAGGTTGGTTATCCAGGTAGCCTGTAAATCTCTGTCATTTTAATAGATTCCGAGTATGCTTGGTGAGCACTTCCTGCTTACTCCGGTCAAATCTGTCTTCCTCACATCTTTAATGGTGTTGGTGAGGAGGTTGGTGATAGCTTCTTTGATTGAACGGCAGTAAGAAAGGCTTCAGGGGCCCTTTAAGTTCTCTCCATGCGTAAAAATCAGATGACAAGCCTCAGTTTCCCAGAAGTAGATATAGACATAGCTGAACTTGCAACCACTCTTAGAGAGAGAGAGAGAGGAAGAGACAGAGAGAGAGAGAGACAGAGAGAGAGAGAGACAGAGAGAGAGACAGAGACAGAGAGACAGACAGACACACACACACACACACACACACACACAGAGAGAGAGAGAGAGAGAGAGAGAGAGAGAGAGAGAGACTCACAAATGGATTTCAATGTAACTTTTTATTATTCTGATATTTAAAGAAACTCGCTTTACAGTGAGTGCTCCCAGTAATCAACCACCATGTCTCCTGGTGAATGGATAGGTAAAAGGGTGTAAAGTTTATATAATGACTGAGTGTATGAAAGCTTACATTGTGATATGGAAGTTACTTAAGAAATATGAAAATTAAAAAAAAGAACAATGATTCAGATTACTTTCCCTTGCTGTGGTCATATTAAGACATCAAGTATCTTCCAATCACAAAAGAACACACATGGTATGCACTTACTGATAAGTAGTTATTAGACCAAAAGCTTGGAATACCCAACATACAATTCACAGACCACATAAAGCTCAAGAAGAAGGAAGACCAAAGTGTGGATGATTTTTCTTAGAAGGGGAAACAAAAGTACAGAAAAAATACACAGACAAAATGTGGAACAGAAACTGAAGGAAAGGCCATCCAGAGACTGCCCCACCTGGGCATCTATCCTATATACAGACACCAAACCCAGACAATATTGTGGATGCCAAGAAGTGCTTGCTGACAGGAGCCTAGTATAGCGGTCTCCTGAGAAGCTCTGCCAGAGCCTGACAAATACAAAGGCAGATGCTCACAGCCAACCACTGGACTGAGAACAGGGTCCTCAATACAAAAGTTAGAAATAAGACTCAAGAAGCTGAAGGGGTTTTCAACAGCATAAGAAGAACAACAATATCAGCCAACCAGAACCCCCAGAGCTCCCAGGGACTAAACTACCATCCAAAGAGTATACATGGAGAAACCCAGGACTGCAGTCGTACATGTAGCAGAGGATGGCCTTGTTGGACATCAATGGCAGGAGAGAACCATGGTGCTAGGAAGGCTTGATGCCCCAGTGTATGGGAATGCCAGGGTGGGGAGGCAGGAGGGAGTGGGTGAGTTCGGGAGGAACTTCATAAGAAACAGGAGGAGAAGGATGGGACAGGGGTGTTCTACAGGGGAAACCGAATATGGGACTACATTTTAAATTAAATTTTAAAAATATCCAAAATAAAAGTAAAAAAAAAAGTTTTGTACAATTCAGGGAATTGGTTTGAATGCACTGTTTACAGGACAATCAGACTCCAGATAAATAATTCTGTCCATCAATGGCTTGTTTTCCATCTGGCTTTTCTGCTTATTCCTTAGGATGAGAACTCCTCACCTATTTCCCTGGTCTTGGGACTCTGTCAACTCGCAGTGCCATGCTCCTAAAAGTTTCAAATGTACACCTATGAAAAATGTAATCAAGTGCCTCTAATTTATATTTGATTCAGCATCTTGCCAAGTCCCAATATTCCTTGAGAAATCCGCATCCTGGGCAGCTTCAAAGCAGCTAGTCCCAGGTGGCCCAGCATCACAGATTGCTTCAACTAGGCTTGTCCTTTCCTAGCCCCAGATGGTACCACAGATCTTGGGCAGCAAATGAAATAGCCTGCTTTTCCAGGACATGGACAGCATCCCAGTGTTTTTGTGTACCAGAAGATGCGGATGCCCCCAGACATCAGGGAGCAGTTTCAGAGGATGGTGTCCATTTGTGCCTCACCACCACCTTCCTATTTCCCACCTTTTATAATAAGCAAAAGAGAGGATTGTAACAACTCAGATGCTCCTTCAGCCAGCCCTCAGGGACTCAGTGCCAGAAGCTATGTTATCACTAGTTACCAACCCTTTAAAAGTCCCTGCCATCATGCTCTTTCATTTCTCTCCTCTCTGTCTCTATCTCTTATGTTTCGCCTCTGTTGTAGCCTTTTGATCCCTTCCTCCTCCCTTTAAATTTGTTGTATGAGAGCTGTTTCTTGCTGTGATCTCTCTGTGGCGTGTTTTGCCTCATATCCACCAAGGCACTCTGCCAAGAAGTCCTAACCTGCCCCACAATGGACAATTTAGAAATTAATTTACGGTCTTAGGATCATCCAAATCTCAGAAGCCTTGACTTAAAGCACAATCAATAACAGCCAGGGCAATCTGCCTCCACAAGAGCTTAGCTATCTTACGACAGCAGATGATGGATTTTCCAACACACAGAACTAACTATGTGAAGTGAGCAGAGGTCCTCAAAGAATGAATAAATATGTTAATAAAATCCAGGAAAAAATAAACAAAAATGGAGAAAATGAATAAGTCCTTAAAGAAATTCAAGAAAATACAAACAGCAACTAAAGTAAATAAAAACAAAACAAAACAAAAAAAAAAAACCTGTTCAAGAACTAAAACTGGAAATAGAATCATTACAGAAAACAAACTGAGTGTATTAGTTGGGATGCTCTAGAGTCATGGAACATACAGAAAATGAGGGAACCCAAACCTCGAAAGATGAGTACGTATGTATTCACTCATACGTATATATTAGCCATCAAGAACACAGTGAAACCAAGTTTCAATCTCTAGGTTCAGTCATTACTTAAAGAGAAGTGGGATACATGGATCTTCCTGGGAGGGAGAAATAGATTTGATTTTATGGGAATGCTTGAGATTGGTTGGGAAATGGAACTGAAAAATCATGTTTGGGGAGCTGGCGTAAAGAAAGGGAGAAACGACAGAGAAAGATGTATTTGGGGTTTTCTGAGAAAAAGGTGTTGAAAACTATTGCAATAGAATTTTTGGAATCTCTGAAGGGGATCCTAACTAGGACTACTAGTAATGGTAGATATGACATCTGAACAAACCATTTTTGTTGCCATGGTGACTTCCAGTGGAGAGATTAGGTTACATTCAAATGAGTTGTGGGCCAAAGAGGCCCTATAGAAATTTCCAAACAACCCAGGCAGTTGCTAAGTCAGTGGTTTCTCTATGCAAACTGACAGTGGGGCGTCACTGCTGAAGACAGCACCCACAAAACTCATGGAACTCAGAGAAGTGAACATGGTGCCCACATTGCGCCTTTACCCTTATGTTCCAGTCTCTTTGGTGAAGGAATGGACTCAGAAAGCTACAGAAAGAGAAACATGGAAACTCTCCCAGCCATAAAACCTTTGATTTACAATTTATGTTTCCTGCAAAAACATGTTTGGGTAATGGTGACACAGAACTTGTGGAAGTAGCCACCCAACATAAAAAAAAATAGTCATGCTCAATCCTTACCCACCAAGAACACATTGACAAATTCCGGGTTGTACCCTGTATTACAAGTACTGTCTGCTCATTGTAAAAAAAAAATCTTTACACACCAAGAAAACTTTGACTATTTCCAGGTTGCATCTTGTTTTACATGTACTCTATGCTCATTGTTACTGGTGGGATCTTTATCACACTATCAAACCTTAAAAAAAAAAAAAAAAAAAAAAAGTACTGACCAAAATTTATTGTATAATTTAATGCAAAAAATGCTTAAAATCTGTACATTTATCTTTGTTTTGTAAAATACAGTTGTTAAAAAAAAAAGACCCATGTCACTAGAAGGCATCTATAGAAATACTGCTTGTGTAACCAGGAACCAGAGACTAGAAAGCTTGGCTTGGCGGCAGTTTATCATAGAGTGCAGCTCCAAGGGAATGGAGAGTCGAGATCTGTGATCAGATGCACAATACCAACAGAATCAGTGGTGGCCGAATTAAGGCTGTGGCTCAAGACAAGATGTCATGTAGAAGAAGCTGTCTCTGTGGAGTGTGCACCAATGCAGCCCTGGTACCTAGCAATAGGCAGTGCAGGAGCACTCTGTCAGACTTTTAAAATTAGATATTTTATGTATTTACATTTCAAATGTTATTGCTTTTCCTCCTCTCTCGTGACCCTTCTTCTCCCTTTGTTTTCATGAAGATACTCCCACTCCCAGCCATACACTCCCACCTCATCACCCTGGCATTCCTCTACACTGGGGAAATGAGCCTTCACAGAACCAAAAGCTTTTCCTCCTATTGATGCCAGAAAATACCATCCTCTGCTACATATGTAGCTGGAACTATGGGTCCCTCCATGTGTGCTCATTGACTGGTGTTTTAGTCCCTGGGAGCACTGAGGAATTTAGTTGGTTGATATTGTTCTTCCTATGGGGTTGCAAACCCCTTCAGCTCCTTAAGTCCTTTCTCTTACTCCTTCATTGGGGTCCCTGTACTCAGTCAGATGCTTAGCTGCAAGCATCCTCACTTGTATTAGTAAGGCTCTGGAAGAGTCTCTCAGGAGCCATACATAACAGGCTCTTGTCAGCAAGCTCTTCTTAACATCAGCTTAAAGCCAAACCCTACTGGTCTAAAAATAGTATCCAGAAAATGACTCCTAATGATATTATCTTATACCCATGGATCAGTGCCTTATCCAGCCATTATCAGACCATCATCAGAGAGGCTTCATCAGGCTGCAGATTGGAACATTTGCAGAGACCCTCAAACTGACATTGTATGAAGAGAATGTCTGAATAGCAGGTCTCCATCACACTCTTGCTTCACACTTCATGGAATCTCACAGAATAGGAGGCAAAAAGAATGTAATAGACAGAGGGGATGGAAGAAACAAGGAGAACAAGGACTCTGAATCATCTAAGCACTGGACCTACATGGCCCTGCACTTAGTACTTTTATGTTAGTCTTGACTCTGAGAACAAGTGGATTACTGACTCTTGCTCCTAATCTTGTAATTCTTTTTCTCCTGTTTGGTTGCTGTGTCCAACATTAGTATGTGTTTTTGCTTCATCTATTATTTACTTTGTCATGTACGATTGTTGTCGCTTGGAAGCCTGTGCTTTTCTAATGAGAGACAGAAAGAGTAATCTGAAGGGAGAGGGAGGTGTGAGGAGCAAGCAGGAATCCAAAGAGGCAAAACTAGACTCAATATATATCTTAAGAAAAGAATCTGTAAAAGGCAAAAAATTACAGAGAAGAAAAGATGCTCCAGTTTTTTGTTTCTATTTTCTAAATATAGACTAATATTGACAATAGGCAATGAATTATGTCATTTTGTGTATTCATAAGGGTGGAGAGAGTCGGGGGAAAGGGAACAGTGTTCGGTGAAAGGGCAGAGTACATCAGTACAAAGGAAGGAGTCGGGAGGGGGTCTGGCGTTGTTCACATGTCTTACTCTACAGAACTGAAAATATACCCCATCAATTACCAATGGCATTTAAGAAATTGTGTAAATAGCTCAGTTTAGAAACCATGTATAAGAAAGAAAAGAAAAAAGATGGGTTTATTTGAAGGCACCTCACTTCCTTTTCTGACAAGAATGAATAGCTCCTCTTTCATATCTAGAGATTTTGTGTCTACTGCTCCCAAATGGATTTCTACACTGTGCTCACAGGGCCCGCAGAAGTGCCTTGCATATCTTGTGAGGTAAAGCTCATCTTTCACATAGTTGCTTGCACAGGAATAAAAACACATTGTAAGTTATGATTTTCAGGTTTTGAAGGTACATGCATTTTTAGAAACAGTTCTCTGTAACATTTCCCGTCCCACCAATGGGGTGGTCAGAGATACTAAATCATTAATACTTGGAAGAATATGAAGATCATGCAGCAAGTGGATCGGTGTCCCATAAGCCTAGGGAGATAGGCCTGTAGACCAGTCCTGGTGAAATCTCTTTAAACATGGTATTTAGAAAAACGAATGCTCAAGGATAATTTTATAAAATATAACTAACCGGAATTATTTGAGATGCATTCTATTAATTTGTTTATTAAAACTCATTTAGTTTTGTTTCAAAGTCAGAGCATTCACAGAACAAAGTGGCCGTGCCTCCTGGAGGTTTTGGACCACTGGGTAGATGGAGAGAAAGACATGCTGAATGCTGCAAGTGGGACAAAGCACCCCATAAGCCAAGGTAGGAGCCAGATGCCTTAGAAGAGATGACCATCTGTAAAATTTAGGTCATTATTCAAATCCAGTGCCAAGATGTCTTGGCTGGATCTGTTGCCTTATGTTGCATTACTAGCATCTAAGCAATCTAGTGAAGGATGAACCACTAGAAGATTCAGTGGCACAGATGAATACTAAGTAATGCCCGCCTTTAAGTGGCAGGTTCTTCTCTGGGCAATTCATGTTCTGATAGTAATCTCTCTCCATGGACATTTTCACTGGTAGTAAATATATGCACTTCTTCTTCATGGGTCCTGGGTTTAATTGGACATGTGAAAAAAAAGTGTCTTCCCATTTCTCCATTTAATGTTTCTTAATGCCATCTTTCTAAAAATCCTTCCATTTATAAATATACAGAAGTTTAAGTTTTAAGTGAACTTTGTTTAAGTTTTTCATTGTTTTATACCTCAAATTATGGACACTGAGAATTCATTTTATAAAACTAGGCCTATTCTGGTGATTTAAAATATCCTCCAAACTCACAGCTATGTCTTTATTACATAACTACTCTTATTTTATATCATTTATGTTGGAAGGTTGCCCTCTGGAGAAAGAGAAACATAATATATTTCTTAAGCCCAAAATACCTCAGCTAGAAACCAAAGCCCACGAGAGATGTGGACTGTGAATCTGTAGGGAATGAATCTCTGTTCAGAGCTCTTTGTCTCCCGAGTATTCAGGGGAGCCTTGTTCTGCATGACAGTGGGGCATGTTTCTTCCAACCTATAAATGTGTTCTGCAGCCGTGTATACCGAGCCGTGAAGAAAGTAGAAAGTCAGGGCTGATGAAAGTTGGTCCCTCAGTATATGCGCATTTGACCTGACATCTGAATGTCCATTCACCTTAGGCAGCAAAGAAAGAACAGAAAGGAGAATATTTTTTTTTAACATTCTTCTTGACAGTTTTTTCCCCCTTTGTTAAAATAAGATTATCTCCTTTGGACAGTGTAATGCATTTGGAAGAAAATTCTATTATATGTAATTATGATGATCTACCTATGAAGTAGAAGTTACCCTAAGGCTAACAACAATATAAGATTTAATCAAAGCATTTTTGCCTCAACTAGAGTTTTCCTTACTTTTCTTTGTAGCCTAAATTTACCATTTATTTAAGTATCATTCCAAAATTACTGGCTGTCAAACCTTTTCTAGCTGTCATAAAGCCTAATAACTTAGGAAATCATATTTCCAAAACACGAATTAGCGTTCTATTTTCTAACTGCAAATTTAATTATGGAATCACATTCTATACGTTTTTTTTCTGTATCCAAATGGCATAGTTCAAATGTCAGCATGAATCATGGAGCTTTGAAATATCTAAAGTAAACATAAAAGAGAACACACTGAGAATTTAGAGGTGGTATTTGGCACTGTGTTAGACTCTAATGGTTCTCTTACAGTTATCTGTAGCCAGTTCCAGCCAGTTCCTGGTTCCAGAGGTTCCTCTAGAATCAGGGAGTGGTCTTCCTGTCCTTGAGGTAAATGACCCAATCCTCACAGCAGCATCTGTATTTGGCTGCTGTAACTTTTTTCTACTTTAAGGGGTGTTGAAGAGGCAGCATCTCTTTTTATCCATGTAAACACAGCTGCCGGAGTAAGTCTGAAACACAGCCTTATCTTATTCCTGCAGTAAAATAAACCCTTCAAGCCTTTTTTATTTTATGTCTGGTGAATAAAATTTCCCTCTAATCCTTAAAGCTGTGGCTCTCTAGTGCTTAGTGACCAATGCTCTATTGGAGACATTAGAAGTCTCTATTATGTGTTCATATTGCTCGTTCTTCCTGGAATACGCAACATTTCACTCATTGACCTTCACTTCCATGTTGAAAAGTCCAGCATCATAGCCATGCTTCATCCTGACTTCTAAAATCCTGACACTGAGGTGAGGAGGACTTCTCTCGGGACTCTGAATTCTGATTTATATCATTTCTGTTTTTTTTTTTTTTTTTTTTTTTTTTTATTCTGGCCTTACATCTCCGGAGAAGCAGGATCCATGTGACAAAAAAAAAAAAAAAAAAAAAAAAAAAATCTATCTTTTTTTGTGAGACATGTAATTATTTAAAATTAAGGTAACATGTTGGCTGTTGGAATAATTCAAAGTTACTTCTTTTTCTAGCAATGTTATCCTTGATTTGACCTCAATTGTAGTAAGGTAAAAGTAAAAAAAAACCAACTCATTTCAAATTTTAAATAATACCTAGTTTAATGTTTCATTGTAATTTTATGTTCATTTTTATTATTTTAAAACTGTGCTACATATTATCTAAGTTAATAATCACATTCCTCATTACAATGTATGTATTCTAGTGATAAAGAATTACATTAATTTAACAGTCTTTGGAGTACTTGCTTCATAAGGTGCTGTTAAAGAGTTTTGTAATGAAAGCAATCTATCCATTTAAGTAGTTCAAAATCTAATGCTCCATGCTTTAAAGTGCAATCACTTTAAGAGCCAAGAATGAACATTTTAGGGGGGGAGGTTATGTCATTTTAAAACTCAGAACAAAAATATTATTCAATTTTTTATTTACTTATACTAGTATGTAAGTGATCACTTACATATTTCTCATTTTAATATATTTCTTAAAAATATAGGCCTAAAATTGTATATATATATTTAAGCTGTCTCATAATTGCTCTAGGGTTTGGATTATTTAAATACACTCATAAGGCCAATGTAAATGTAGAAGATTCAAGAATAAATAACATTCATTTCCAACGCTCAGCTTATCTTACTATATAATTTTAACTGAAGCAAAACTATAGAATTTGAAAGCTTGGTCAGTCAGAGTTGGTTTAATGCACCATAGAGGACTCATTCATTTATACTGTCCCTCCCTAACAGAGACTTTGAGGATGACTTACTTAGATTTGGTCTGGTATTAAGGACAGCTTTTAACTTGCTCCTTTCATCCCATCCATCCAAATCTCTATGGTGTGCACAAAATGTAAAACAAAACCAAATGAGAAACAAGCCAACCAAAAACCCAAACAAACAAACAAACACGCATAAAGCATCAGGCTCTCTCTAGTGGTTCACTTAGACTCAGCTTCCTATTCTGTAATTAAGGATCTGAGTCCTTGAATGACTTGAGTTCAAGATCATTTAATGATCTGTTGTAGAACTAAGATTTTTGCATCCCTAACTTAGTGAACAGTTTGTTACAATTGGTAGCTAGAAAATAATTATAATCCTTACAATTTGTGAGGTATTTAGAATGTTGAAAATGACTTCTGATGTAAGGCTGGTCTGAACTTTACTTGACTATTACTGTCTTTTCCCCACAACCATTAATAATTTATTTGTTTGTTTATTTGTTTATGTATTTATTTATTTATTTATTTATTCATTGTGAAGTTGAGTTTGAAACTAATTTTGCTATTTTGTCTTGTTCGTACAGCACTCAGTGCCTTTCTATACTTGTCTCTGTGTGGGATCATACCAAATGAACTTTCTCCTTCTAAAATCTTGTCTGTTTCAGCCACTGCACATCTTTTTACCATCATTCCTCTGTATCTTCACAGAACTTCTGAGGGTTGGTTAAGCAAGCAGATTCCACCTTGTATAGTCATCACCAGGTGATGAAGCTGCACTTTGCATAAGACAATGATTCCTGCAGGTGGTGGACTGGATAGGAAATGGCCCCATAGGAGCATTACTTAAATACTTGGACTTAAGGGAATGGTCATTCTTGACAGGGATCCAGAAGTGTGGCCTTGTTGGAAATGGTCTTGTTTCACTGAGGTTGGGCTTTCTGGGTTCTAAGGCACAAGTCAGGTCCTAGAACTATCTTCCTACGGCCTGGCCATCCTACCATAGAACTCTTAGCTACCTTTCCAGCACCATATCTGCCTGTGTGCTACCTTGCCTCCTGGTGTGATAATAGACTAGACCTTGAATGCATGGAAACTTCAATTATAAGAATTATTGTGGCAGTGGTGTCTTTTCACAGCAATAGGACGCTGACTAAAACATTAGATGAACCAACTTGCTCATTTCAGTTAACAAGGGAGAAAGTCTGGACATTCTGATTCTAGGTGCTACAAATGGCAGGCTTCATGAAAGGCATACGACAGTCTTTAGATTCAAGGCAGATATATGCTAATAGCTGTAATATTTGGATATCTCATGCTATCTCATTTTCCCATTTTCTTTAGCATAAACCTGAAAATACTATGCACCTGTTAAAAATCATTATGTTCAATCTATACACACCAAGAAAATGTTGACTATTTTTATGTTACATTTAGTTTTACATGTACTTTATGCTTATGGTAACTAGTAAGATTTCAATTCATCCTACCAAACTTGAAAAAAATCAAATACTGACAAAAATTTATTCATGTAGTTTTATTCCAAAACGCTCTGAAAAATCTGTACCTGTATCTCTCCTTTTTTAAAATAAAGATGTAAGGGGGAAAAAGGATAGTGTTATTATAATCCAGATTCTTGAAGAGAGCAGCATTCACTTTCTTTTTATGTGAGATGATAACTTTGTATGCATTGAATATTACTCTAGACTGTGAATTCATGGCCTTCTATTCAGTGTCTGGAAGAAAGGCATTTGCTTGTAAGATTCGTTGTATTTTATTATGAAATAATAAAAGAGCTAAAGTAAGCATAATTAAATTTCTTCCATTCAATGACAGTAAATTTTCAGATCCAAATTTGCTGCAGGACAATTAGACTTGTCAATTAACAGCAATAAAAACCTTGGCTGGAGCAGACCTCTGAGCATATTTAGCTGGATTCGGATGTACTCTGCAATAAATCCAATACTTGTTTTTGCCATTGCACAGTAAGACTTTCTCCAAGAAGCAATGCTATTATATAGTAATGTGGAAAGAATGAGAAAATAATTACATACAAAAGTAGAGACACTTCTTTGGCTTATATCTTTAAGGAAGTTACAGACCGCAATCCATTTGTTGTCTATAATTTTAATTTTCATCAACTGGAATTTTCCTTACATTCTTTCCATGTGAAAGAAAATATAGTAATATATTATTTTCTACGAAGTCATGAAAATATATTTTAATTGTTATAAATAACCCCATGCTTAAAATATGGAGTATTTGATGATAGATCTCATCATCACTAATTCATCCTTTTCTAGTTAGCTGCCTCCTACTTAGAATTATAATAACTGAAACAACAGAAACTCATTCAAACAAGTAAGCAGATTTCTTCCCCTATTGCTCTTCTTTAAAGCATTATTTAGCATATAAAAAGATTTTGTGGCTTTGCCAGTCAATATTTGAGTCTTCACAGACTCACATGCTTATAATAATTAATTGTTGGAATGTAAAGCTGATTATATCTTCAAATATAATTCAGCGGGCTGTTTTTTCCAGTTGTTTCAATCTGGCCTATGTGTCTTTTCTCTTATCAGCAGGAAAACGATTTTAGTACCGCACAGCAAGGATCAAACAATCTTCTTGAATGAAGAATTGCTGTTCTTCGTAGACAATATGGAAAGGCACAAATAAATACCTTTCATTCAAATAACTAAGAAAGAAATTACCAAAACCATTCAAAAATTGATTTCCTACAATAGCAAGAATTGTGATTTCTCACTATTGTATGGTGTGTGTGTGTGTATGTGTGTGTGTGTGTGTGTGTGTGTGTAGAGCCCATTAGTCCATCTTGAGAACATACTTCAATGTGACTGATGAACATGAAGGGTGAACAGAGATGCAGTGAGAAGAGGAAGAGCAGGTGATAAGACAGTGGTATTCTCTTTACTAAGACTATTTAGGACACTGTTGGAGGTGGGTTTCCACCGTCATACTGTCCTCTCTCAACATCAACAACAAACATACAAAACATATGTGGTTGGGAGACATGTAGGTGGAAACTCAGCTTAAATAACTCATGCGATTATTCTTTGTTCTCTCCTCCTTAAGACACAGTTTCTAGTGATTGAGAAAGCACTATTCCCTTTTTGTGCAAGAAAAATGACTTAGTCCTTAGTTCTAAAATTTCAGCTTTCCAACCAAGTTCATATTTTTATATTTTAAAATCACCTTGGTGGACAAACTTTGTTTGCTCCAATACAAATATACTTGAAATATAGAATGCCAGAAAATTTGTGATTGAGAAACAAAAAGAAAGAGAGGGGGACAGGGAGGGAGGAAGGGGGGACAAGGGAGGGAGGGTAGGAGGGAGGGAGGGAGGGAGGGAGGGAGGGAGGGAGAGAGAGAGAGAGAGAGAGAGAGAGAGAGAGAGAGAGAGAGAGAGAGAGAGAGAGAGAGAATAGGAGGGAGAAGGAAAGTGGAAGAAATGGGAGTAAGAAGGAAGGAGGGAAAAGATTATGGAATGAAGCATTTGATAGATCCTAAAGCAATCATCTTCTGTTCTAACAATCAACATTTGGTCTAGTAGCATCAACATTCTAAGCACATGAAAGATTGATTATTCTCTCTCTTGCTTCATCTCATATTCTTCCAGTCTTGAGTACCATATTTTAAGTAATATTTCCTAAACCTATTGCTATCCCAAGATTACAATTTTCTGCTTATAATTTCATGACAATTGAAAAATACGTGCTATTTGGCAAGTATTATTGTGCATAAATAATCTCATTCTTAGGCCCAGAAAGCTCTTAAGGTTTATGTTTTTATTTTTTTATACCTAAGGCATTGTCTTGCTCATGATATACATATAGAAAAAAATAATATTTGTGGAGAAATTCTTCAGTGTCTCAGATACATTCCTCACAATTCCAGATACACAGAGGTAAATGCAAGAAGCTTTGTGGAGGATCTCTTTTCTACTTGACACTGTGCAGAACAGTTATTATATTATTAATCCTTGTAAAAATCATACGAAGCAAATCATATAAGCATCTGCACTTTTAGATACATATCTCAAATACAAAAATGTAATGTAATTTTTTGGAGGCTGTGTGATTGTGAAGAATATGCGATAAGTTAAAGCAGTATGCTCTAGAAAAGTCCTCAATATTTAGAGCAAAATGTTCAGAACTTTCTACTTGAGACACAGAAACGTTCTGTCATCAAGGAAGAGATCCTTGTTTTAGTCTATTTGAGCTGTTCAACAAAATGTCATAAACATTGTTGCTTCTTATCAAACAACAGGGATATATTTCTTACAGTGCTGAAAAGTTTACAGCCAAGATCATGGCAAGTTAGGTATCTGGTGATGACCATCTCCCCTTAATTTCATCAGAGGACAGGAAAGGAAAGAGTAGATGTTTGAGAAGCTAATTAGGGCTTCCTCTGATTTGTGAGGACTCTGACCTCCTAAATCTCCCAACCCCTGCTCCCCAGGTTTCATTTAAAATGCCATGAATCCTGACCTTTTGACTTGGTTTTGAGTCTACCAATCAAATTGGCAGCATAAGCATTTAAAATAAAACAGCTTATTATTTCCTTGAGATGTTATTTTTCTTTCACTCTAGAAGGCAGGTAAATTATTTTCTAACATTTGAAATATAAGTAAAAAAATATCCAATTTTTAAAAAATGAAAAAATACTAGGTTTATCAGAATAAAACATCATTATTTAACAAAAACCTTTAAATCCTGAAGAGCTTGTAAAGATCTATTCCAGGTTTCCATACTAGTGAGACGTCCAGTGGTTAAAGACTGTTGCACCTTTTCTGGAGAATACAGATACAATTTTCAACTCCTGCATGACAGCTAACAACTACTAATGACTTCAGTTCCAGGGATCTCATGCCCTTTCCTGACCTCTGCTGAGAGCTAAGAGAATTAAGAAACTTCCTTAGCTAGAGTAACACCATTTTACATAGATTTCAGCCTAGGTTTCTCTTTCCCACACCAAAGGCCTTTTCCCAGAAAATAGGTGATCTCACTTTGGTCAGGTAGCTAGCCAAGTAGAACGGTCACCCAGACCATGGATTCTGCTTGGCAGAACATTCCCTCCTGCACCTAAGTTGTCCCCCTCCTCAAGTAATTCTTCACAAAGGGTATTGTGAGAAATCCTTTATGCAGAAAGTTCCCTTAGTTCTACACCTTACTTTCCCATGCCTCATTTCCTTCTACCTGTATAAAACTAGCATGTGAAAAAATAATAATTTGTCAGTTTTATCTGACCATTTGACTTGCTGGCCTTCTTCGCACCTCTTGCTCCCCCTTTCTCTCCTAGGTGATCCCAGGTTCCCATTGACTGTACTGCAGGTCAGGGCAGGCCTCTGCTAGTATGCATGCATGTGTTCAAAGACATACTATCAGACAAACATCCAAAGATATGAAATGAAGAACAAATAAATTTCAAAAATATATTTCCCAATTCTAAGAAATAGTTGTTAACCCAGAGCATTATAACTGGTAAAATTAACTATTAAAATTAAAGTAGTAATAAGAATATCCCATGACATTCTCCTTCCTGACCTCTATCATAGTCTCTCTCTCTAGTATTTACACTTGTGCCCTCTAGCAGACTGCTTGTAACTGCTTCTCCTCACTTGCTACCTGATTTTCTGGAGACTCTTCTGAATCTTATTTCTGGTCCAACCCTTCTCCTGTAGATTCCACAGTCTTCCCTTCCAGCCTTTTTCAATTCCTCAGTGTCAGTCAGCCATAACTAGGAATACAATACCTGTCCCCCAGTGGACACTTCTAGCTGAGAATCTGATTTTTACTCTCTTTCCTGTCTTTCCTTGCAATCTCTCCATCCTTACATGGAGCATGTGGTCATGTGCCCTACCCCATTCTTTAGAACTTCACAAGAACAATGGTACAGACCCTGCTTTTCTTCTTTCTGTATAATTTTCCTTCTTTTGAACCCATGCTATTCCTCTGTGTCAACTCCTGACACCTAGAAACTCTGTCTTCCTGGAACACCAGATGTCACACCAGATTGAGACCGAATTAGATGATTCACACTATTCTTCTTGTCTTCCATTATGAAGTCTTTAGACTCCCTATTAAACCTGTAATGGGCCGCCTTCAGGTTCCCTGTATCCCTTCTTAATTCCAGTCACTTGAGACTTCAACTCTTGGTATAGATCCAGGGTCCCCATGCCTTTCCTCCCTGTTTCATCAGATTACTTTTTGTTTTACTAGAATCTACTTGCAAGCTCTCCTCTTGTTATAATATTTCCAGTTCGCAGCAGACCAAAAAAGGCCCAGAGGGATATTGTTCTTGTTTTCATGGTCATAGGTATTCTAGACTTTAAAAGCAGAGGTAAGACTGACTGGAGAAAAAGCAGCTGAGATGTAAGTTCTTTTGACTTCCTTGAATTACTTAAGTTTGAAATCATGCTGAGAAGGAAACAAAAGTTTACTTCATTAAAGGGTGCATATTATTACTATTTCTCCAGCACTGGGACTCAAAAAATAGGACCTGGTACATGCCAAACAAGAGCAATATAAGTTGCTATATCCCTAGACCATGCATTTCTGTTCTTTTCTGATAGGCCCACTCAGGCTTGCCTAGATCTAAAGATCCTTCTATTCATACATTGGAATTGCTAAATATGCAGTCATGTACTACCATGTGCAGCTACTTTTAAATATGATGCCTTTAATAAAAAAATTACGATCTAGAATTTTACCAAGGAAGCATTACTGTAATACAGAAAGTATTGGTGTTGAAAATACATAACAAAAAAAAACTTTTATATTTTTTTGGAAATCAGTTTATATAATATTAGGATAGGAACAATGTATTAGGTGACGTGACATTTCAACAAAGGGTATAGGGTGGTAGCCTTGTTTAAAGGCTCCTTTTCTCTCATAGATTTCAGGTACAGATGTGCACAAATTTCTCTCTTTAAATAACTATTCATATGATAAATAAATTATAACACCTCATAAAATTGTGTTAATTGTATAAATAACTACTGATTTAATCACATGTTTTATAATCAATCTAGTATATTACAATCACTTTGACCCTTCCAACAGGGAGACAGAGACAGAGTGACAGAGAGAGAAGCACACACACACAGAGGCATGCATACACATACAATCACTTCATTCACTTTCTGAATTCTTCTCCAGCTTATAGGGAATCGACCATGTTTCTTTACGAATACAGAATGAGTCGTCTATAAGGAGGTCCAGGGACAGGCCCAAATTGAGATGCAGCTCAAAAGGAAGTTCCAAGGTCTGATAGTGTTACTGAGGCTATGGAGTGCTCATAACAAGGCACCTATCATGATTGCTCTCCAAAAGACACATCAAGAAGCTCAAATTCAGATGCCGATGTTTGCATACAACCAATGGACAAAAGCTTCTGAAGCCTGTGGTTGAGGGAGAGGTTGGAGGAACCCGAGGAGGAGGATGACTCTATGGGAGAATTTGTTAATCTGGTCCTATCTCGACTAACCTGTAACCCTGAGATCTCTCAGAAGCTAGACCACCAACCTGGCAGCATATACCATCTCCTAAACACATATACAACAAGGATGCCTGAGTATGGACTCAGTCAGAGAAGATGTACCTAGCAAACCTAAGGAGACTGGAGGCCCCAGGGATTAAGGCAGTATGGTGGGATGGGGAAGTGGAGGTTGGATGGGGACATCTTCATGGAGACGGGAGAGGAGATATAGGATGTGGAACAGTCAGGGGGTGAACTAGGAGTGGAATAAAGTTTGGATTATAAAAAAGCTTAAATAAAATTTTAAAAAACAGGAAAAGATTTTTTAAAAAAAGAAAAGAAAAATGACTTTTCCTATTTTTGTAATATCTTCAAAGCACTAAGACTTCTTTGTCAACCTTAATTACTTTGGTGGGCTTGTGAGAATTATTCCCTGAAAATTCAGTAGGCGATCCTGTGGAAGCTGCACAACTTCCTCCAGGCAGAAGTGTCTGAACAGATATGTTTCTCCTAAGCAAGCCCACGAGCCTAGAAATGGTGGAACAGAAACAGTCTTTACAAATCTTTTCAGAGAGAGAAAAACCTGAAGCAAATGCTAGAATCCTCATTATAGCTGAATATTGATTAAGATGATCACAGGTTTAAAACATAGAGCTGAATGGGGATAGGAGTGTGACCTCAGGACCCCTGCAGGCTGCACAGCTTTCCTTGAGTGCTACAGACACTTAAAATATACAGAACAAGAGAGGACAGGATTAGAAGCAGAAAAATCAAGCCTCTTCTCCAAAGTTAAATATTAGGTAACTGAAGTTTGGGTCCCTTATGACCTTTTCTATTCACTTTTACTTGTTACTATAAATGGCATAGAACTGAAAGGGGAGCTACAGTGATATACAAGAAGAAAAGCGACTCACAGGCAACGTTTCTGTCAGCTCAGATTTTCTAAGGATGCTGCATAATACTGGGCATCGGCACCACACTGACAGATGCACCAGTGTGCTCAGTTGGAATAGTAAATTGAACACAGTAAAAAGGATAGCTTTCTTCACCTAATTTACGAAGATGGCTACTCATGCACACACAATGTCCGAGGGCAAGCTAGAAGGGTACGGTAATGATTGTATCTGTCCTCACAGTATGTTTGAAAACACTCATTGTGTTTAACTAAAATTGTTCAAAGTGCTTAAGGAAAGCGTGGAAAAATGGGTTTGCTATTGATTACTGTATGGGCTGAAGTGTCTGGGCTTCACCAGGCTTATTGATAGCATCTATTTTACATTACTCTAGTGTCTAAAAACCAATAACTCCTGAGGGTGTTTAAACTATACAGTAGTTGTTTATTTGATTTTTAAAAGCAATTCTTAGATAAAACATCATGTTAGTGAGACAGTCATGATGAATGGTGGGCAGGGAAAGAGAGCCTCTGGTAGAAACATTGAAACTTAAATTTTCCCAACCTGCTTCATTCTTCTTTCATCTTACTTATTTTGAAACATCTCACTCTTTCCATGATTTGAGCAACTTAATTCTACTTGTATGCTCTAATTTCTGCATGCATTTGACTCAATCACCTACAGATAAATCAACCTTATGAGGGATATTTCAGACAAAATGCTGTCTATGAAATAATTTACATTTAATTTCTTGTCTATTGTTTGAATAATGGACATAAATAACCAAAAAAAAAAACAAACAAACAAACAAAGAAAAAAAACATTGTGGTCATGACTTGGAAACTGTAAAGCAAGGTGAGAAATAAATAGTTTCAGTCCTCTGATATTTCTTGACTTGATTTACAACTGAGATGTCAGTCACTCTGCCAGAGCTTCCCAGGGGCTATTGGGAAGAGTATGCATTTTCTTGTGTTGCATTTGGTATTCCATAGAGAAGTTTTAAATGTTGTAACCGGTGAAATAGTTTATACCTGATATTTCTTTCTTGGATAACTTTGGATGTTGGAACTAAAAACAAAGATGGAATGTTCAAGACAGCACTAAAATTGTATCTGGTCCTACTTTTTATGTGTGTTCATAGTTATTTTATAAAATTTGGAAGTCAGCAATTTATATATATATATATATATATATATATATATATATATATATATATATATATATATATATATACATATATATATGTATATATATATGTATATATATTTGTTACATCTTCTTGATCCATGTTAGTATCTAACACACGTTATCAGATATTAGAATGTGAGTTAGAAGTCTTTAGGAGTTATTCACTTGGTAGGTTAACTTATATTCTTTAACCCTCTGTAGGTATTTTTACACATAAGGTCTATTTCTTGGAGACAAAGAACAGCTGATTTTTTTAAATTCAGTTAGACAGGCTGTATCTTTCTTTTAAAAATATTCCTTTTATTTTTTGAGATCAGAATTCAGAATTATATCAGTTTCTTTTTATTTTTCCTTCCTTCCTCTCTTTAAATGCATGTCCCCCAACAGTTTTTTTCTCTAGATTCTCCTATATATGAAGGTGTGTGCTATATATTTTGTATATAATTTCACTGTGTCACAGCTGTCTTTTAAAACAAGGTTCTTGTAAAGTGTGAATTAGGAAGGAAATGTCAAGTCAGCCAGCAAATGGGAGATACGGGAATCATTTATTATTTGTCTAATCTTCAAATTCAAGCTTCCTTCCAAGGGCGACATTGAAGTGAGTCATTTGTTGTTAGTGCAGCAATTAGTTTTCCAAGAATGATAAAACAGGGCACATCACATCAGGTGAGCTAACCAGGGCCGACTTCACTGGCAAATTTCTCAGGAAGAAAAGAAAGAGCCCTTTTCATGAAAATGGGGTGAGAAGACTGTATTACAGAACAACAGAACGTTGGAAGTATAGAAAGAAAAGCCAACATTGCAGCAAGAAAGTTCTACTTAAAAATAAAGGAAGAAGAAGGAGAAAAAAACAGGAGGAAGAGAAACAGGAGGCAGAGAAAAAAAGAAGAGAGGTTCAAACTGAAACTACAGTGGGTGAAGAAACAAGGTTACAGATAGAAAAGGACTTTGAATCATTCTAAAGTAGGTAGAGAATAAAATTTGTAATAGAGAAAGAGACATTGCAAAACCAACAGTATTGGCATAAAATAAATCCCATCAAATACCCAAATAGAGTATGTTTTGAGAAATAAAAACTAGCCCTATAAACCAAGATGAAAAATGATGAAATTTATGTTGTAATCAATGAACATGATAATCTCAGATTTTGGGGTGACTAAGAAGGAAATATCTTAAAATGAAGTCCACACTGGGCTACACAATAAACTTATATCAAAACAGTATAATTTTCTACTTATACCTAAGTAGAAACAAGTTTTCTGGGGCAACTTGATCTATGTACATTAGATGTTTTTACCTTTTTATGTTATCTGTACTGTTATGTGTAGGTAGTAATTTCCCACATTCACTTCACTGTTTGATACCTGCCATGTTATTCCCCACCAGAAATGAAAAGCCTATTTCTATCACTTCCAGCTTTTCCTGGTAGAGATAGTTCCTTGGTTTCTTCATCACGGTTCCCTACTATTCTCCTCATATGTTTATTTCAACTAGCCCCAAACAGAATGTCCTCATGTTTTCAGGGAACAATCAATTTTTATCCTGTAGCTGTTGTAGCAAACAGTCACCTGCAGTAGTTTTAAAAGTGATTACTTAATCAATGAGAGTTCTGCATTCTGTCAGAATGGATTTCTCATGAAGGTCAAGGATGGATGGTTGTAGACCTCAGTAAACACACATTTGCAAGCCATCCAGATAGGAACAAAGCAAGCTTCAAAAAGTCAGTTGATCCAAAAAGCACACTTCTGAGAGGTCACCAATCAATGACACTCTCACCTCAGGAACCATGTATTTTTAAAGGGAGTCTATAATATTAACCTCCCAAAGTCTGTCACTCTGGGCTACTCATCCTCCAGAGCTTGGACAATCCCAGCAATCCTGTTTTCTCTGATATTGTGTGTGATTTGTATATTCCCCCCCCCACTTAGAAATAAGCAAGCAAACAAACAAAAAACCCAGCTTCATGCTTTTGCTTTAAAGTGAGGATTGCCAATATTGGCAACTGAGAATTCTGTGACTAATACTTAAGTGTAATTGTGGAGTAAAAGGAAGAAAACATGAACAAATATCTGTATAAATTTGGGTGTGGCAGTATTCTGAATGAACTTTATTTAGATGTGGTTTTAATGACTCCCCCAAACCTTCTGTGGTAGAAAGAGAAAGCTGAGTATAGACTGTGATTTCTGAGAGAATTCTGTTTAAACATCCCAAATGCTATGGCTATTCAAATGTGTTACAACACTTTTCGGAATCCCAGAAATGTTATGACTTCTGACTTTGTGGGGTGCTTGACTCTCTACTGGAAATTTATTTCCAAATTTTAAACCTGGCTTATAGAACATAAATATTCTTTGTCCCTCTCATTGTTTAAACCTGGATACAAAAATTATCTGTTAAACTTTCTCTTCATTTTTACCCCGAACATTTGATAAGACACAAGGTTAACAGATTGCCCTAAAGATATAGATAAAAAGATCTTATATCATAGCAAAGAAGCTCCTATGAAATGTAGACCATCATGTTCCTAAAGGTCGTCTTGTCTGCCTAGCAGTTTTCATTTCCTGTGGAAGGCATACTTTATTGCCTAAGATAGTGCTCAGTCCTCAGTGTAGGCTCTGAGCTCAGGTACACCTGTGCATGGTTTTCTCTCACCCTACAGCAACACTGTTTGACACTGAAAGCAGTATTCCAACGTAAGCTGTGTAAAGTACACTGTATTGAGAAATTGGCTGAGGGTGGGTAGGCTAATGACATTAACTTAAATCTAATTTTAGATTAGTATCCTGTACACTTTGGTGTATAAAATACAGTGAATTTAAATAGTCAGTTTATAAAAAATAATAAAAATGATGATTTTTTAAAAGGAGAGATAGGAGAGAAAAAAAAGCATGTGATTTATTCTGTCCCATATTCCCTGTTCTATCCTTCATTTGGTGCCCAAACTACACTTTAAGCCTTACCGGTTCATTGCTTCCCTTTAGCCTATGACAACAGTGTGTTCTACCTGTTACTCTTAAAGTCACCTCCTAATGGCTCCTTGGTAATTTCCTGATATTCATGTGTATTGTAAATAAAACCCATTTATCTGAAGATAAAATATTAACACCTATGAATGAAGGAAACTATGGGACATTTGTATTGTCTGGCTGTGTGTTATTTTGCACAGGTTATTTGCTCAGATTATTTCCACCAACATCAACTTACCAAACAGTTTTCATAATTTTATTTTTTTGTAGTAGTTGAGTAGTATTCAGGTATGTAAATAAACTATAGTTTTAAGATCCATTCGCTAGACATCAAAACTATTACCATTTCCTGACTGTTGTGAGTAGAACACCAGAGAACAAGGACAGGCAGGTTTCTCTAAAATAAAATGTGCAGTCTTTTGGCTAATAATTAGGAATGATATAGCTCGATCATATGATAGATACACTCTTATCTTTGTGAGGAACATCCACACTGATTTTTATAGTAACTACAATAGTTTGCATAATCAATCACTATCAAAAAACGTTTTTTATCTCCATAAGCAAGCTAGCGTTTATTCTTTTCTTTCTTTTCTCTTTGTTTTTGCCTAAAAAAATCTGTCTGCAGTAAATAAAGAACTTTTAAAAATATATAAGAAAACATTCTATGTTAGAATATTCTTAAAATGTGTACAAATATATCATATAATATAGTATAATATAATATATGATATAAAATCCATTAATTCAGAATTGTAATATAATAGCACCATGTCTCTATGTCTTTTCTCCACTCCACTTCTTCCATGAACTCCTTTTCTCACCTACAAATTCATGACTTCTTTTTCAATTGTTGTTACACATCTGTCTGTCTGTTTGTCTCTCTGTGTGTCTGTCTATTCCTATAACAAAGCAAAGATTCTTTCATCAGATGTCAGAGACAAACAAATAAAGCCAAGTTTTAGGAATATGTTACTTCTTTTAAAGTCATTGCTTAGTAAGGTTCTGTAGCTCACAAACATACCAGGTAAATATCATTACACTTTGATATCCTTCAGAACTTGGTATTATGACCTTATTACCAAAAATATTTGAGTCATACAATATGATTAACTTAAAAAGATATGGATCTGAAAACTTTATTGCTACTGGCTAAATTTTATAGTTCTACAAGATACTAAGCATGGTACCAGAAGACAAAAGTAGTTCATCAATGGTACCTATCTGTAAAGCCTTTAAGAGAAAAATAATGATTGACTTTGGAAAACATTCTCACCAGTGAAATAGTGGCAAAAATATTAGGGAGTAAACCTTTTCCAATTAGACTTAAATTCTGTACTATGCTGCAAAAACAAACCCATAGCAATTTCTATTTATGATACAAAGTTAAGTATTAAACATATTTAATGACTTTTACATGTAAATATATATATATATATATATATATGCAGTTTGGAACTCTGATCTGAGAAGTGTTTTTTTATAAATAAGACAGCTGTTTCCACAGTGTCTCTTCTTCCAGGAACATTCCACAGATATAGCTAGTGTTATGACAGATAACCATAGGTATACATGGCTACATTTCCCTTCCTTCCCTATCCTCAAACACTTCTTTATACTCCAGACTGTTCTTTAAAAAATGAGAGCCTCTTATTTCATATATGGTTGATAAGCACATTTCAAAGCAGCTGTTTCCTTTTGTGAATAGCTTCTTCTCTTATGGAAAACTCCTTCTACCAGTGGTACATTTACTCACATATTTCTATGCTATATAGACAGATATAGTTTTAGAGTTGCTTATCTGTATTTCATTGAGGGGAATATATCCAATAGAAGGAGAATACATCTGATACAATTTTTTTTCTTTTTTTAAATTGAAGAACTTTATTTTAAAAAACAAAGATAAATGTACAAATTTTAGGCATTTTTGCCAAAAATATATGAATAAATTTTTGTCATTGCTTGGCATTTTTTAGGATTTGATAGTGTGCATTAAGATCTTCTTTATGTGGTTAACCTTATTCTCTTAGAGCATGATTTGACAAAATGTTATCTTTTCAAATTAAAAGAAAGATACCTTCTCTCTGCTACATTCCATCATATCTTACCTCTGTAATCAATTATAAAACGTACTCAGTTTCCCTACTACCTGAGAGACACTTCGGTTCAGTTCCTTACCTGTGTTCTGTATGGCTCAACATTGTATGTTAAGAGTTCTGTGAATTTTGATTCAATTTACCCAGAAATTGAGAGCCTACAGAACAGCCTTGTCATCCCCATTTTCCTGATGCAATCAGAAGTTTATTTGTTGCCAATTATCCTGAGCATCAGTTCCACACAACACTGGATTTGTTTCTTCCTTTTCCACTAGTGCCTTTTTCAGGAATTCAGATGGTTGGTATTAAACAATACTTAGACATTTTGGGCTATCCTCTTCTATTGCCAAATGGTTTTGGAATTTATACATGGGGGCTTGGGTATATAGCTAAATGGCCGAGTACTTGTTTAACAGGCACAAGGTTTTGGGTTCTGTTCTTTAGTATTAAATGAAAAAAATTATATATTCATGAAATAAATAATTTCTTTCTATGGTTGGATAGTGTGGTACTGATATTCCAGTTTGCCCTTTAATTCATCAGTTAAATACAGAAGTTGGGTTTTGTGTTTATTTCCTTGAGACTGAGTTGAACTGTATATTCAAGCTGAATTTAAACCGTTCCATACTGCCTGAGACACTTTCTCATGCCTTGGTCTCTTGAGTGCAGGAATTACAAGCATGTGTGTATTACTGCAACTAACAGCATTTTCATTTTTTCACATTTTGATGAATAAATATATTAAGTTACTATAAATATTGATAGTCATTTAAAGTAAAATGATTTTTTTTTTACAAAATATATAGGAATGGAATTATTGGGTCATGTAATGTTTGTACAAAAATTATATATATATATATATATATAATATGTTTTAGATATGGTTTCTCTGTACAGCTCTGACTATCCTAGAACTCTCAGTAGATGAGGCTAGCCTCAAAATTAGAAATTGATTTTCATCTGATTCCTTTTTTTCTTTTTATTAGATACTCTCTGTATTTACATTTGAAATGTTTTCCCCTTCCCCCACTCTGCTACCATCCACCCTTTCCCTCCACTTGTCTTCAAGAAGGTGCACTATCTCCTAATCACCCTCTCCACTCCTGTGCCTTGGCATTCTTCTACATTGAGAAAACATGCCATCCCTGGACCAAAGGCCTCTTCTCACATTGATGACAGACACTGTTGTCTTTAGCTACATAGGCAACTAGAGCCATAGGTTTCTCAATGTGTGCTCAATGTTTGGTGTTGGGATTAAAGTCAAGTGCCACTCTAACCCAACTTATAAATTATTTTTAATTTATGATAGTTTCATTTGTGATCTTAGAAAGTTTACGGCAGTTTAAATTCATATAGAAACTGTATTTCAAAATTTGACCAGGTCAATTTTGCTAAACACATTTTCAATAGATACTACCAGAGAAAAAAATTAGAAAAAAAAAAAAAAAAAAAAAAAAAAAAAACAAAAAAAACCCTGACTTGAACTTAAAGTTCCACTGCAAATAACATCTACCAAAGACATTTCAAGTACTTTTCAGAATGTAGCAAAATTGTTTCTAAATGTAAAACTTACATTTTTCTAGGAATGCAAAGATACTGAAAGACCACAGAAATGTAAAAATTTAACATAAAATTGGATGCCAGTACATTACTTTACCATAGTTATTACTTAATGCTGTAATGTTGAAATAGTATTAGTCCAATTCTGTAAAACATCTCCTTATATCAGGTTATCTATATTTATTATACTTTGAATGAGTTTTAACATATATTTTCCCCAAACAATATGCAGTTTCTGTAAGTGCAATACTTGCATACCACCAAGCTGACTAGAAAAAAAAGGAATGTATACTCACACTGTAGAGGACATAGCATGGGAAGCGAAGATGAGTGTTGAACTACTCCACTGTGTTATCAGATACTTGAGTTATTACATTCTAAACCTGTGGAAAGGCCAATAAAGAATGGATTAGTTAAATGTGTTGAGTGTGCTATACATACTATTAAATGGCCATATGGCCAGAGATCATGTACCTTACCTCATAAACCTGCATCTTTTTTAATCAGTATTGTCTCATGCCAATACATAGTTTGCTTTTTAGTTCTTCGACAAGTATTACTGAAACACATACAAAATAACATCAGTGATTGGTATTTATATAACGTTTAAACAGTGGATTCTATAAAACTCTAAGAGAGTGGTTAAATCTTGACAACCAAATACATATATTTCATACACAATTCACTTTTAGTATGCATTTTATTTGTATTATTAATTGTGTCCACAGAAAAATATAAAATAAAATACATTACTAATTTTCCAAATGTTAGTAAAATGAAGGTTTAAAAGTTTAGATGACCTGCATAGTATAAACTTCTTTCATGTTCAAGTTGATATTTGTTATCCAACATACATGGTTCATATAAGAGAGCTGTTACCACAATTTCTTGAATTACTCATTTTATTATAAACTTTATTATCATTTTATTATGACAAAATTGCAATTGATTAAAAAGATGGAAAGTCAATGCCCTGGAATTCAGTCATACTGGAGAGCAGGTAACAGTCTTTTTTAAAATTTAGAGACTGTCAGTGTAGCTAAGAGCAGCTTCAGATGTAATTCTCATGCTTCTGCTTCCGTTCTTCAATCAACACTAGGATTACTGGTGTGTGTGACCAATTTATCAGAACAAACATCTTTATCTTAGAGAATACAAATTAAAGGAGGAAAAGATTCAGCGATGACCTTAAGATAAGGCCTCCTGAAATCTCACGACATAGACTTATATCCTACCTAAACATGTTTTGATCAGAGAATCAATAACTTGCTTACTCATAGAGGCCACTAAAGCTACTTATTAGATGCCTTCACACACACTTATGCACATACACACATATACATAAATACACATCACACATACAACTGTTACTCCAATACTATGTTTCATAAAGCTTTAAAATTTGCTTCACTAGAATTAATACATTTAAATAATTTTCCTAATTTTAGTAAGGAGTTACATAAAGTCTTCCATTGTGTATTCTTGAGATAAAGCTATTTTACATTTCTGTCAATTTTAATACTGCCTTTCCTAAGGTATACACTTTAATGTCAATTCAAACAAATTTTAAGAAACTGCAAGTATGAAGAAATGTTCTGCCTGGTTATAAAAATAAAATCATACCTACATGTTTTGTGGAGCTGTTTGGTTTTGTTTTGTTTTTGCCAAATGTAGCAGAAAATGGAACTACTCTGCTTTATAATTTGCAACATTTATCATGGTGTTGAGGGCAATGCGCTCTAAGCAAGACTTTGAGAAGGTACTTTCTTCAGTTTTCACCTTGAAGATAATTCAAAGCCCTCACGGGTACTGAGAGGTCTCCCCTTTTATAGGAGAAGGTAAAGTGGGAAAGGCCTGGGAGAAGAGGAAGGAAAAGAGGAGGGAAGAGAAGGTGCTAGCAGTATGCAAAAATATATTCAATAAAAAATTGGGAAGTACCAAGCTGCACATGTCAAATGTCCATATCACAGGTCAAGTGTAGCCTTTACATTGCAAAGCCTTGTTTCTTGATTGTTGACTCAATTGCACATGGCTTCCTGGGAATCATTTGAAATATTATTCTACTTTAGGACCTACATTCAATACTGATAATGCCTCAAATTAGAAAAGAACAATGAAAGTGCTTTAGTTGGTAAAATTTCTTCTGCTGAACCATGTTTTTCATGTTTAGGGCAAAACCTCAAATGAGCATTTATCTTTATGAAGCATACAATGTGCCATTTATAATTCCTGACGTAAAAGATATTGATAAAGAGGAGGGTGCAGTCCAGGAACACTAGTCTCATATACATCAGACAACCTTACACTTTAGACTATGGAGGATGAGAAGCAGACACAAAGACCACTCAGAAACAAATATTGCATATTCAAGTAAAAGAAACAAAAATTACCTATAGTGCATACAGTGACTGAAAGCAGGCCTTACAGAGACATTGCACCTTGTTGGACCATGAAACTCTTTCTGCAGAACTCAGATTATTTGCAAAGCACCATGGGATAGAAAGAGTTTTGTTAGGGGACTAAGACTGACTCATTAAAATCATAACAGATAATTGGAAATCATTCCAAAGACTATTTGAATTGGGGATGTTAAATTATTGGTAATCAGAAAGAAAATGTTTGGATTGTGAGAAATATAAATTTAATTACAGTTTTCATTTCCTTTAGCTCTTTTCTATGTGTGGATATTTTGCCTACATGTCTATCTGCCACTGCTTCTTTCTCTGTCACCCACGGGGACTGAAAGATTGTACTGGGTCCAGATATCCTAGAATTGGAGTTAGAGAGGGTTGTGAGAGGCCAAATGGATGTTGGGAATTGAACCTAAGTCTTTGGGAGACAAGTCAGTGCTCTTAAATAATGAGCCAGCATCAATTTTTATCATTTTATTTATGTAAATACACCTATGTTTTTAGATTGATTGATTGTATGTGACTGTTTGTATATGCGTGTCTATGTGTATATGTACATATGTGTTTGTGTTTGCATGTGTGTGAGTGTCCATGTACTATAGAATGTGTACAGAAGTCTGCACACAATTTATGTGACCTGGTTCTTTGCTTCCACTATGCAGCTTCAGAGGCTGAAAATCAGGTTTTTGGGTTCATAACAAAACACTTTTACCCTCCATGATACCTTATAGATGCAAATTTTAATGAATCACAATATATTACTTTTCTGTATAGATGTCTTTACTTGAGTAAAATAAATATTTATATGGGACACTACAGTACATTTGAATAAAAATTACTAAAAGCAAAAAGTGAATGCCTATTAGTTTTACATATTCTTTTCAATTAATTTTCAATTAGTTGATCAAAGAGACTGAAAACCATTAATCACAGTGCTAGGTTATATTTAAATCAAAAGAACAGAGAAATAGAAATAGAAATATCATTTTGAAAAAAGAAAACCTTAAAGGTCATTAAATGCTGCTTTTTGTATCATTGTTGGTATATTCAAAGTTTCATTCTGTTAATGGACACATGCCCCTTGTTTTAGATAAGTAGATGTGATTAAAGGACAATGGCTTTTGAACAAATAGTGACAATTACTTTATGCCATTTATAGCAATAAATTAGATTTACAGCTAGAAGGAGATCACAGAGTCAATTCCTGTAGCCTCACTTTAAATAGAATTTTATGGCTTCACAATTACTATATTCTGGTCTTCAAGCCTGCATTAATTCAACATATGGTTCTTCTAAATGACTTCCATGTAAAAGTGGTTAGGTGCTATGAATACCAGACTTTCTAACATATTCTCCTCGCCCTTGAATGGTTCATATCTAGAGAAAACAGAAAAAGAAGAATAAGGAAGAACTTTGTACGAAATGTTTGTCTGGGGACACAAAAGTAGCAGTGCCCCATTTTCCCTGGCAGGAGCTTAATAGAAAATACACTGTGCCTATTGAATTCTAAATGGCAACCCACAGTGCGGCATGCTCACAGACAAGAAGGGAGGATAATAGAGTATGGGACTAAAAGATCATCTGACATTAGTGGAGTAGAGAGATAGGAAGTACAGCAAAGAATACGGCAGGAGGCAGGGAAGGTGAACTATGGCCCAGTTATTGGAGAGTTTGAACCTCATTAACACTAAGAACAGCATGTAATTAATAAGAATTATAATATACAGGAAGTTTTATGTTGTATGTGTATGTATGGGTGGGTGAGTGAGAAAGGGATGAAGAGAAGGAAAATGGGAAACAGGGAAGGAGGGTTGGAAGGAGAGACAGGAAGAGACAGTCTATGGTTTATATGCTCCTTCAGTCCTCTAAATGTTCTATGTGGCAATGTTACTCCCACATAAAAAGTATTACCTACCAGATTCAGTAGCTTATCTGAGTGTCTTAATTAGTATTTTTGTTGTGGTGAAGAGATACTAAAGCATGGCAACTCATATAAAGGAAAACAGTACTAGGACTGACATTCTGCTCAGAGCTATAATCCATTAAAGTCATGACAGGAAGCATGGTGATGTACAGGTTGACATGATTCTGGATACTGAGCTGAGTTCTACATCTAGATTGACAGGCAGCAGAAAAGAGAGAACTACACACCTACTCCATAAGGCCATACCTCCTAATGCAACCCTGTAAGCATTCAAATATAAATCTATAGGGGCAATTCATATTTACACCACCGTAACAAAATCACACAAGTAAATATTGTACACACACCCAAAAAAGTAGTCTGGAAAGTTGATTCAAGAGGTTCAATTTTCACTTGTGGATTTGCTTCATAATCAACATGTGATGCCTTAAGCTTCAGGCCCTTAAGGGTTCCTTTTATATAATGAGCATGGGAAAGCAAACAACAGAAACAATTGTCACTATATAGAAATGTAGTGTTTACCTTTATATTAAGAAAATACATGACTAATAGTCCTGGCTCTAATAGCATAAAAACGGGTGAGGAAGAAGAGGGAGCAAAATAATGTATGTTAATTCAGCATTCTCTTTTGAAGCCTATTTTGAACTGTGTAGGCTAAAAATCACCTCACTTAGCTCACATCATGATAATAAGCGAAGGGATGGCTATGGGAGGACTTTCTACATTCTCATAGTTTCTAAAGTCCCAGTTCACATACATAATTTGGAATGGGAATCTCTCTACAGTGAGATTTTCTTGTCCCTTCTCTATTATCTTCTTGCCTTTGTTGAGCCATCTTGGGCCTTATAAACAGGGTAAATGTGTTCCATTTGTCCATGAAATGTATGGAATAGTGTTGAAGTTCCTGAGAAAGCCATACCAGAGCGTGGCTTATTATATACTGAGCTGTAGGAGTCAAGAATAGCAACAATCATTAAATTTTCAAGCGTATTTATCTTTGGGATCTAAAATTTAATTGAGACACAGTGAGGTATGAATATAGTTGATGTGTCTGAATTTGCACATATAGTTTAATGTCTCAACATGAACTTCAGCATAGAATTTTGGAGATGGCAGGGGTACTGTGTTTTAGAAGACCTCATAAGAAAACTTTATGAGAGTGCTGTCTAGTTTTATATCAACATGGCAAAAGCTACAGGCATTTTGAAAGGAGGCAACTCAATTGAGAACATGTCCTCTGCACACTTGCTCATGGGCAAGCTTGTGATACATTTCTTGATCGATGATTAGTATGAGAGAACCAGGTCCCTGTGAGCAATGCCATCTCTTTGGTGATGGTCCCGGGTGCTAGAAGAAATAGGGCTGAGGAAGCCATGAAAAGGCAAACAAGAAAGGAACTCCTCCCTATGGCTTTTGTATCTGTTGCTCCCACTAGGTTCTTCTCATGAGCTCCTTTTCTGAAATCCCTCGTGATAGACCGTGATGTGGAATTGCAATCTAAAGTTAACAACATTTTCTTCTCCAAATTTATTTTAGTCTCAGCTTTCATTCGTTTCATTTAGTTTCTTCTTTTTTTTCTTAAATATCTCAAGATAGGCTGGTTCTTTATTGTAAATTTTAAAAGGGGGCAGGTCACAAAATTTAAAAAACGAACATAATGGAATAAATGAAAGTTAAAACATTTCTAGAACTTTCAGTGAATAATTTCCCAAAAGAGGATGTTTCTTTATACAAAGACTTCAAATATTAAATAAAACAAGATCAAATCCCAGAGGAAAAAAGCTTATACATGCGGCAATCTGTGAAGTTGTTAAACACGCTGAAATAATCAACTTTAATAGTTGTGTGAATCAATAAACTTTTTTTTTGGTTTAGTTTCTTTTTTGTTTGTTTTTGTTTATTTACGCTTATAGAAATATTAAGTAAAACAAAAATTGGTACTGGAAATGGGATTGAGTGTAAAAAACCTGACCATATTGTTTTGTGGAGAGCTGTAAAGGTATTTCAAAACTTTGGGACATAAAAGCTGTTGAGAGCTCAGAGATCAGTGGAATTACTATGGGAGCTTGGAGGATAAGAGTACTGAGAGCAAGGCAGAAAATAAGCATCCTTTCTCCATGGGATGTGCTGAAGTTCCCTCCCTCAGGCTCCTGCCCTCCCTGCCTTCAGTGATGGATTGTTGCTTAGAACTGTTAGATGAAATAGACACTTTCTTCCCCAAGTTGCTTTACATCACAGTCTTCATCTCAGCAATAAAATACTATGACAACGAGCTTCCCTACTTATTACTGGGGCTTGAAACATACTACAGGCATCTAGTCAAAGCAGGTGCTTGGTGCAGGGATCAAAGGAAATGAATTTATTCTGAAACCTTAGCATATCATTAATAAAATACAAGACTATACATTTCCAGGTCAGAAGTTAATGGGTGTATGTCTTAAAGTTAGAAAATAAATATTTTAGCATTTCAGGTCAAGAGGCGAAGCTGAAGTTTGCTTATAGGTTTTGATGTAATACTTTGTTATTCACACTCCATTATCTTATAATGTAGAATCTAATGTTAATAATGGCCTTAGAACAAATTCTGGTTTGCACAACACCAATGAATATTTTTACTTTTAATTTCATTAACATATCTAAAATCAATTTAATTTCTGGTCATTGTATCTTTGAATTGAATCAGTAAAATGTAAACACTGTTTTCCTTTAGTTTTCTATCTCGGGAGGTTCTGGTAAAGTAGTGATGAGGCCTAGAAATCTGATGGAATGCTCTCTGGAAAAGTAGATATATCTCTATACTGGGAGCCATTTGAATAGGCTGATGGTCAAGCTGAGCTGAAGTGGCTACCTAAAAGGAATGAAGTTTCCTTCCTCTTTACCTAGATGGTTCTTAAATTTCTGAGCTTTATGCCGAGACTAACTCTGGAACAAGAACATGGAATCTGAAAATAAGTGAAATCAAAATAAGTCTGTATAGGGAATCACTCACAAACAAACAAACCTCTTGGAACCAATGGTGAGAAAACAGAGTAGGAACAGATTGCTATGACACTCTTGACTTCTTGTTTTGTCTATAGCAACAACAATGACAATTAGTCCTTTTATTTGTATACTCATCCATTTATCTATCCATCTGTCAATCTGTCCATCTACTGATCTTTTATGTGGACTATGTGTCCTGGTACCCAATGAGCCTAATAGGCATAGGATTTCCCTTGAATTAAAGTTATTCCCTTGAATCAAAGAAAAACACCATGCAGACTATGGTAAAAGAACTAGACTGTATATATATATATATATATATATATATATATATATATATATATATATTTCAAATATTTTCCTTTATCCTGATTCCCCTTCTTTCCTACCCCTTCCCCTGCTTCTATGGGCATGCTCCCCCTTCCACCACCCACACCCACCTCAACACTCTGGCATTCCTCTACACTGAAATGAGCCTTCATAGAGTATCATCTCTTTAACTTTTCCTGTATTATTCTCAAGGTCCTCCAGGTACCATCTCTCCAGCTTCTCACATCCCAACCCTATTCTCAAGTTAATAACCTCTTTTCTTTCATTATATAAAAATTGCTTATCTATTATGTATGTATGTATGTATGTATGTATGTATATATCTTATTATGCATGTATGTATGTATGTATGTATGTATGTATGTATGTATGTATGTATCTATCTATCTATCTATCTATCTATCTATCTATTCCCAGGCATGTATTTCTATGCAGAAATATATAAAACATGTTGAGTAAATTATAAAACTGTTTTATTTATTTGCTTATTTATTTACTCACTCTGTGTGGTGGTTATAGTTGTGCCACGTCATACATGTGGATGTCAGGGGAGTTAGTTTTCTCCTCTCTTCTGGGTTATTGGGATCAAACTCAGCTAGTCTGTCCTAGAAGCAAATACCTTTACCCACCAAGCAATGTTATCAACTCTTTCATCTCAGTTATGTCATACACACACACACACACACAGAGAGAGACAGAGAGAGAGAGAGAGAGAGAGAGAGAGAGAGAGAGAGAGAGAGAGAGAGAGAGAGAGAGAGAGAGAGAGAGAGAGAGAGAGAGAGAGAGAGAGAGAGAGAGAGAGAGAGAGAGAGAGAGAGATTGCCTTTTTCTAGTATATTGGCCTTGTAAAACTTCCCCCTTGGTTATTGGCATTTCACGTGATTTTTTTTTTTTATGCAGTCTGTGTTTAGTCAACAATTCTGTTAGAATTGCTAGGGTGCAACTTTCCAGTCTAAAAGACAGTATGTTACAGCAGGTGGTCTGGTCCTCTGGCTCTTAAAATATTTCTGTTCCTGACTCTGTGACAATCCATGAACCTAAGAGCTAGGTGTTCTGTTATAGATGTAATTGGAATTAGGCACCCCACAGTCACTTTCTCTCAGCATCTTGACCAGTTGTGAATCTCTGTGATGTTCTCCAACGACTGCAAAAAGATGGTTCTTTTATGAGTAGAGAGAGCTATATTTATTTGTGTATATTAAGTATTTTCTAATAAAGTCAGAAATTACATTGACTCACTCTTGTGCCCATAGTAGGTTCTTATCTAAGGAGCTGACCTTTTGAACCACTGGTCATTATCTAGGTTTGTAGTATGAAGCATGAGTTCCTTTCCATTGAGCAGTACTGGACAGGTGTTGTTTATGCCCCCCACCAAGGCTATTAATTCACTATTGGAGTTGTTTTTATTTTTTTAGTTTTTTGCAAGCTGGTCATTGTGTAGTTCATAAGCTTTACAGCTTTATAGGGCTATCGGCTTTCTCTTTGACCTTTGACAGCTTCATACTATGAGAGCTAATCTTCAGGGAGGCGTCCTTAGGTTAGCTTTGGAATAACTTTTCCATCTCCTTATCCTAAGTATATGATGTTTTCAGCAAGAGGGTTTTACCTTTAAATTCTGGGAAGCAAGGAAAACCAATAGTAAGAGGCTATAGTTTTTTCTATGTTTGCGTGTGTGTGTGTGTGGGGGGGGTGCTATTCTGATAAAAAGCCAGAAGAGAGCTATCAAATGCATAGCAATAGAATTTTGTTGGAGAGCCTTTTAAATTTCATGTCAAAAGAATTAAAGGCCTTTATTTTAAAGCCATCCAGTTTTAGAGTATTTTATTACATTGCACAGATAGAGAGAAAGAGAAAGTTTGTTTTGTTTTGTGCTTTGATTAATTGTGGTTATTTTTGAAAGATTATTTTCTCTCTACTTTTGGCCACAATGGAATAGCAATTAAGGAAAAGAATGAAGAGAGAAAGGAGAAATGATTTGAGGAAGGACGAAGAAAAAACTTAGGCTGAGGGGAGGAAAGCAGAATCTTGGGGATCCAGTGCTGCTGGCTTATGCCACCTCCTTCCTATGAATAGATTTCTGTAACATGAACTTTGAGTTGTCCTGTCTCAGACAGTTCTCTCCGAACTCTGAAAATCCTGACCAAGTTCTAGCAATATAAGGCAGAACCCACAAAACACCACTGCTGAATGATTAGCAACTCTTTGGGGTTTCTTTTAATAATAACTTATCAAATGTGTAATATCAAGAAGAATTATCAAATTATAAAAGCACAGATGCATAGAATATGTCCAATGATAATTTGATAATTAGTGGGATGCATAATCCATAATACCCTTACCTAAAATTTCCATGCGTTCAGAGAGTCTTTCTTGAAAAACTTTTAGGACCACCCTCTTAAAAAGTAAATTAGTCCCAGAGTATTGACAATAGTGATTGTCTAAACAAACATTTGAAGAATAAGTGGATAAAAGATTCATACTACTAGTTAAATGCTTATTTTTATATGTTTCATGAAGCATAATTAAATAAAAATTAATTTAGAAATGTTACATTTTAGCATTTTGTATAAAACCAAATTCTAGAAAACAATTGAAAAATAATATTTAAGGTCTGTGGTACAAGATATATGATGCTTTTAGAGCTTTGAGCTCAATACTCAGTACTAAAAATGAAGGAAATACACTCAAAATCTCATATAGTATCCTTTTTTACTTATAAAAAGGTCTGTACTAATCTTAACAGAAATTTGAATTAGATAAATTAGATAATTAGTTATTTTTCTATTTATTAAATTGGTTAATTTCTGTATTTGCTTTTTAGATGTTATCTCATTTCCACTGATCCCACTACCCCTCAACTGTGCAAATACACATATTTGTTTACAATTTAAAAATAAACAGACTGAAATAAGAGGATACATGAATACCTCAGTCCCTAAAGTACACAAAGTATGTACTATGTCATACAAAAAAATTCTTAGACAACTAATGAACACTAGAGTTTTTTTTTAACGAAATGTAACTATTATAATAACTGAGTTTCCTGCTAAATGTCAACATACAATTACTGCCCTAATGTGGGTTAAGTGATGTTTCATATAAATGTCATGTTGAAATCTTCATTCCCAGACGCCATTAAGAAGCCTTAAGGTTTCTTGGGAATACAGGTTTTGATTATATAGTTTAGTTAAGATGGCTGTGTTAATTACTTTGATTATGGAAATTATGTTACAAAATATCAGGCTCTATATGTTAAATCTATACAAGGTTTCTTTGCCAAGAATGGTTCAATAAAGCAGATGATGCAACTCAGTGGAACAGGGCTTACCTAGCATGACTAGAGTTTAGTGTTATCCACTACAGCAAAATAATATAAACACAAAATGACCTTAGTAAAGCTAAGATTATAATGAGATTGCACTGGATTGTTATGGTCCCTAAATCCCCTAATAAATGTTCTTGTAATGACAGAAATTCAAAGACATGGAAAGAGGATACCTGGAAATAGGAAAGAGATGGGGGGTATACTACATCTCAATGGTTGCTGACAACCTTCAGAAGTCAAGGAAAGACAAAAGGAGACTGCTCCTGCAGGGTGCTGTGTTAGCTGAGCCTTGCTAAGTCTTCCATTTAAATTGTGAGAAAATAAGGTCCTTTCAATCTACTAAGTTCTGTACTAATTTATTATGGCATGCCTGAAAATTAATGGGTCACTTATGGATTTAATAAGGCTTTGAGTAAGGAAGTCATTTGTAAAATAATGAAGTGCTGTAAAGTTGACTTCCTGCATATGAAAAAGGCAAGATAAGAATTTTGTTTACCTAGAAGATAAACAGGGAGAAAGGATATATTTAAGAACCACCTCTATACCTACCCTCATGCAGATAAAGAAAAAAATGATGATAGATAGATAGATAGAATATAGATATTGATTATACAGGTAAATTTTTTGTAACGGAGCATGAACACAGTATGTATGCCATCACCTGTAGTATTTCTGGAGCATCTGGTCTTCTCTCATACCATTCAAGCTCATTGACAGCATAGGTCGCCAGACTGAGCATCAGCAACCTATGTATGCATCACCTCCAGTTACTTTTCAAATGGTGACAAGAGGAAACCTAGGTCCTGCTTTATATTCTCTTGGCCTTTATCACTGTCTTCACCATCAAAGTCACCTGACAGTTGTCTCAAACTGTGCTCCATTATGGTTGCTCACTGGCGTTTGTACACACACAGTTTAGTGCAGCTGGATGGAGAAGAAGAATGTCAACTACTCTCGTTGCTATTTTTTTCTAGGTTATGGAACCAAGAATATCTATCTATAACTTAAGATGAACTGACTTGGAACTCAAATTCAATGAGTCATATGTAATTATGACAAGTGAAATCTTAAAATGACTCTAAAATAAGATGATTATAGCATGAGCATATTTATAAACTAGATTTATAAGCCCTCTAGGAAACTTTGAGAAAGCTGTGTTAAATAGCAGTTCTTTCTTTAAAAATTCTATTTTTAATTTGTATCTATGTGCACATGTGTGTGTATGCATGTATGTAGTTACATGCAGAATGTCGAAGATCCTATGAAACAGGAAATGGTAGCAGTTGTGAGCCACTTGATTTGTATGTTAACAACCAGACTTGTATTCTTTAGAAAAATCTTCACTATTGCTACTTAGCCATCTTCTAGCCTTTGTAATTACACATTTGAAGAAAATTACCTAAATATTGCATTCTGACTTTACAGAATATCTTATGACAGAAGATCCTAATAAATGGAAAAAGAAATTATTATCTGTTAAAATTTTCAATAGAAAATAAAGGGTCCCCTGTTCTTGTTCTGGTTAATGAATGACACATAAGCTCTGCTTTTAATTAAGGCAAATTTCATTTGTTCATGTGCAATGTTTTTGATGCATACTGATTTGCCAGTTCAGTGGATAATACCATTCTTTGCACATGCAAGAAATTAAAAAAAAAAAAAAAAGAAAAAAAAGCTCTGTAATAGAACTTCTAGTTTCTTCCATATGAATACCTGGCATCAGAAAGTCTTTAAATATGTAAAAAAAATAAATCAAAGAAATTTTATCACCTTTTATAGAAACATCCAACAACTACTTTGTAAAACTATATATTTCTTAATACAGTAGATAAAAACATTCATGCATGCAAATAGACCAATTCTTCTGCATATATATATGTGTGTGTGTGTGTGTATGTGTGTGTGTGTGTGTGTGTGTGTGTGTGTATTCATACCTGTACTGGCTGATTTTGTGTCAACTTGACACAAGCTGAAGTTATTACAGAGAAAGAAGCCTCAGTTGAAGAAATGCCTGCATGAGATCCAGCTGTAAGGCATTTTTTCAACTAATGATCAATGGGGGAGGACTCAGTCCATTGTGGGTGGTATCATCCCTGGGCTGGTAGACCTGGGTTCTAAAAATAAAAAATCAGGTCAAGCAAGCCAGGGGAAGCAAGCTATTAAGCAACATCCCTCCATGGCCTCTGCATCAGTTCCTGCTTTCTGACCTGCTTTAGTTCTAGTCTTGACTTCCTTTAATGATAACCAGTAATGTGAAAGTGTAAGCTGAATACACCTTTTTCTTCCCAACTTGCTTCTTGGTCATGATGTTTTGTGTAGAAATAGAAACCCTGACTAAGACAATACTTAAACATTTTGAGTTCATTGTGGGCTAAAAAATATATGTGCTCTTGCTATGTTGATTGGGCAATAAAGGAGACTATGGAATAAAAAATGTGTCTTTTATCTCTAGTGAGAAAAATAACCACCTTAAGAATGTTAATACCAGAAGTGTATATATTTGTTTTCTTACGATTTTCATTAGAATTTATTCTTGAGGATTCGTGCATGTGTGTGCTTGCACACACACACATATTTAGCACTTTTTTCAAAAGTTAGAATGTTCAAGTTAAGTTATGGGTGGTTGTGTAGCATATCTTTAATTACAGGACTCAGGAGGCAGAGGCAAGTAGATCTCTTTGCTTGAAGCTAGCCTGGGCTACAGAGTAAAATGAGAGTAAAATCTAATGTGGCTTGTATTTCCATTGTGAGATGCGCTTTTGTGACTGAGAGATTTTATCAAATCCATACCTTCTAGGCTTATGAATCTATAGCTGAAAAGGTGCAGAAAGTTTGTAAGAGCAAGAGGTAATGGTTCATACAAAGTAAAATGTTTTTTCAGACACAGCAAGATTGATATGCCTAAAAAGTCACAGAGAAAGTGACAACACCCCAAAGCTCTGCACAGGTTCAAATCAAAGTCCCAATACTGAGACAGAAAGTAGACAAAAAGTTCCACCCCTAACCAAGAAGCTATTTACAATTGATTACCAAGAAAAGAAAAGATCAGAATTTTCCAGTGGAGTGTCAATTTGTCAATCACACGCTAAGACAAGACCTATATGTAGAAGAAGATGGCTCACACAAAACCAAATTCATGTTTTTTTGTGTGTTTATTTTTAACTTTAAAATGTTTTCATATGTTAATAAGACTATCATTTCTTTTTTGCCATTTCTCCTTCCAAGTCCTCCCATGAGCCCCTCTTGGCTCTTGCAAATCTCTTTCTTCTTTGCCATTTAACTGCTATTACATGATTATATAAATACACATACACTTTTCTAAGTGAAACTTGATCACCCTGTATCTTGTTATTCATATGTATGTTTTCAGGGATTCCTTTGTTTTGACCTTTGATTTTTACTTTATTTTTATTATTGTCCATTAGTGTTTCTTTCTTTCTTTCTTTCTTTCTTTTTCATTTGAAAGAGGGACAGATGAAAAGAGAGAAAGAAAGTGGCAGAGAGGCAAAGGCAGTGAGAAAAGAGAGACAGAGACAAAGATAGGGAGAGAGGATGAAGGGGAGAGAGAGTGAAAGAGAGAGGGATGGAGAGAGAGAGAAGGGGAAAGGGAAAGGGGGAAGGGGAGTGAGGAAGCAAGAGAGAGAGAGAGAGAGAGAGAGAGAGAGAGAGAGAGAGAGAGAGAGAGAGAGAGAGAGAGAGAGAAAGAAAGAGAGAGAGAGAGAGAACCTGAAACCCTTAAGTTGGTTGGGAGAAAGAAAGGAAGAAGTTAGTATAGGGGAAAGATAAGATCTTTTCATGATGCCTTTTATATATCCAGTTTCCCCTTCATATAAAGAGTAAATCTCAATTCTGACTTGCAACCTTGCAAAAAGTCTTTTTATTCTTTTCTGTTCTGTTGCACTGCCACTTCTATTGGGACATCTGTGTGTGTCACACCTTCTCTTGAGTGTGACATATACCAGAAGAATCCTGCTCCTATTTGCAAAACTTAGATGGTTTCATTATTCCTAAAGCCTAGGGCTAAAGTCCCAGCAGTTGATTTTTTTTTATTGAAAAACTTTATCTTTAAAAAACAAGGATAAATGTACAAATTTTTAAGCATTTTTGTATAAAAGTATATGATTACATTTTTAAGGTTGTAATTAAGTATTTGTGGGTACATATACATACACATATGTATATGTGTAACAATAATATAGGAAAAGAGGCTATTAATTTGAGTAGATAGGAGAGACACTGGGGGGGCTGTAGGGAGGAAAGGGGGATGTGATACAGTTCTATTTTAATTAAAATATATTCTTTTTTTTCTTGAATTTTACACAGTCTGTGAGTTGTTTCTGGGGTGTTCAGAGATTTCTGGGGTTAGTATCCCATTATCAGTGGCTGCATATTAAGTCTATTCTTTTGTGACTGAGTTATCTCACTCAGGATGATATTCTCTAGATTCATCCATTTTCTTGAGAATTTCGTTAAGCCATTGTTTCTGATAGCTGAGTAGTAATCCATTGTGTAAATGTACCACAATTTTTGTATCCATTCATCTACTGAAGGACATCTGGGTTCTTTCCAGCTTCTGGCTATTATAAATAGAGCTGCAATGAACATTGTGGTGCATGTATCTTTGTTGTATGTTGGAGCATCTCAGGGGTAAATGCCCAGAAGTGAAATAACTGGGTCTTCATTTAGAACTATGTCCATTTTTCTGAGGAACCGCCAGACTGATTTCCAGAGTGGTTGTATCAGTTTACAACCCCACCAACAGTGGAGAAGTGTTCCTCTTTTTCCACATCCTTGTCAGCATCTGCTGTCATCTGAATTTTTGAACTTAGCCATTGTGACTAGTGTGAGGTGGAATCTCAGGGTTGTTTTGATTTGCATTTCCCTGATGGCTAAGGATGTTGAGCACTTCCTTAGATGTTTCTCAGCCATTCGATATTCCTCGACTCAGAGCTTTTTGTTTAAGTCTGTACCCAATTTTTAATAGGGTTGTTTGATTGTCTGGTGTCTCGCTTTTTGAGTTCTTTGTAAACTTTGGATATTAGACCTCTATCTAATGTGGGGTTGGTAAAGATCTTTTACCACTCTGTTGGCTGCTGTTTTGTTTTCTTGACAATGTCTTTAGCCTTACAGAAACTTTGCAATCTCATTAAGTCCCATGTGTCAATCTTTGACCTTAGAGCTCCAGCCATTGGTGTTATGTTCAGGAAATTTTCTCCTGTGCCTATGAGTTTAAAGGTTTTCCCTACTTTCTCATCTAATAGTTTCAGTGTACCTGGTTTAATGTGGAGATCTTTGATCCACTTGCACTTGAGCTTTGTGCAAGGAGCTAAAAAGGGGTCTATTTTCATTCTTCTGCATGCTGAGTGCCAGTTGGACCAACACCATTTGTTGAATAGGCTGTCCTTTTTCAATTGAATGTTTACAGCTCCTTTGTCAAAAATCAGGTGACCATATACGTGAGAGCTCATTTCTGAATCTTCTATTCTATTCCACTGCTCCACGTGCCTATTTTTGTACCAGTACCATGCAGTTTTCAGCACAATTTCGTTGTATTATAGCTTGAGGTCAGGGATAATGATTCCTGCAGATGTTTTCTTGTTGTTGAGAATAGATTTCACTATTCTAGGTCTTTTGTTATTCCATATGAAATTGCACATTGATCTTTCCAACTCAATGAAGAACTGGGTTGGAATTTTGATGGGGATTGCATTGAATCTGTAGATTTCTTATGGTAAGATGGCCAGTTTTAAAATATTGATCCTTCCAATCCGTGAGCATGGGAGATCTTTCCATTAACTAAGCAAGTGAAGGACCTATATGACAAGAACTTCAAACCTCTAAAGCATTTGAATTTGTAAAGACAAAGATGGTCTTCAAACTTTCAACCACATTGGTCCTTTTTTTTCTCTTTGTTGTTCCAAATACAAATCAATTACACCAGTCTGCCCACCAATTTAAATTATATAGGCAGGTATTTTTTAAGCTTTTGTTTGCATTTTGCCCTTACTTAAGTCTTTTTTAAGGCTTATGGAATTCTACTCACTGATCCTCTAATACAGAATTTAACTTATAATTGCTTATTAAGCTTTATCCCCCAAATCTTCTGTTCGTCTATAGTTAATTTCATATCATTTCCCAAGATTTCTTCTAATTAAGCTTGTTCTATTGTTGGTGTACAGTCAGTGTTTTCACCATTGCATCAAGACTTTTAAAATCATTGGAGATTCAAATGAAATAATCATTTTCATAATCTAAAATAATGCTTAAGGTATATTATGTTTAAAACAAAAATAAGAAATAGGTTCTACTCCTAATATATCCATTACTTTAATGAATGGCCCCTGCAAATTTCCTTGTGAATGTTTTCCCTGTAATTATAAATGGTTGAATGAGAACAAGTAATTTTTTCTTTGTTGTTGTATTGAAAATAAATTCAATCCTTTTTTCACTCAACATTAGCCTTTTGAAAACTAATTTACAAATCTAAGAGGATTTATTGATAATCCATTGACCTTTTTGTAGTAGACAGAATAACAATCTCAAGGACTACCTTACTGTTCAATTAGGAAAGATTCTATAAAAAATCCAAGGTCACTGTGTTCTCCTTCCATTGAATTCTTTAGTTTGCCATTGAAACTAATTACTCAATCTATGTGCAGGGACACTGACTATTTATTGATGAACCATTACTTCCAGTAATCTTGCTTTAAACAATATGTTTCTGGCCCTGAAAAGGCAGACTTGCATGACGTCAAGGCATTTATATTCCAAAAAAAGGTAATGCATGATTTTACTGCACCTTGACATTTTCATTTAATTTTAAGTGACGTTCTCCAACATACTTCAAGTTTTAGTTCTGTCTTATGAGTCCTAATGAGATACTTCTCCTGACATTTCATAAAGAAATGCAAAGGTGTCTTGTAAAACTGGGAATGGATCACAACAACATGCAGTTTTGTTTGTAAGGAGGAAATTTTCCTTTGGTTACAAAACGAACACAGCCCATATGTTCATGAAGATAAAATAGAGTTTTAAGAGAGGCACTGGCTTCTTTCTTCCCCAAGACTGTTGTGAGTCATTTTAGCAATTTCTTTCCTACAATAATTTCAGAGAAAGCTGTAAACTTTATGCAGAACCTCCATATTTAAGATGAAGGTATGGAAATCTTCATTACTCATTGATTTAATAAGCATTTATCAAATGACTTCTATGTGTGGGTTCTGATAATAGAGATATTTGAAGCCAAAATTTATTCAGAAAGTGAGACTGACACAAATTGATATCATAGAACATTGTAGTAAAGTTAAAAAAAAAATAATGAAACAAACATTGCAGGTGTTTTTAGAGAAGTCCTTGGGCTTCAGTGGGGAAGCATGCAGCCCAATCTCAGAGAAAATGCTCCGTAGAAGAGTCAGCATTTTATCTGAATAAACTGGATTTTAATAAGATCTATAAAATAACACAAAATACATGGCTATGGAAGAGTTAAATGCATACAGAAACTAAAGTTCAGTAGTTTGCTTAATATTGACCTGATATACTTTGGATACCAAAGGAAAGTGTTTAATAACTCAAGTCAGACATTAAAAAGTCACAGATACCTACTAAATAACCTGCTTTTATAAATTAAAATAAATAATGTGATCAATACAAGGCATGCTAAGAATGCCTTAAACTACTATGTAGTGTAATTTTCAAAGACACTGAAACAGGATAGCAACGTGACAACACTGACAATTCAGAAAGCAAAAAATACAGAGCGAAATTTGAAATTTGCTAAGGAAATAGAGAAATGAAAAGATTCAGTTTATTATTCTTTGAGGTTAAGAAAAAGAAAGAATTTAGAGTTTTAGCCAAATAAAAGATTGTTATGAATAATGAGGGAAAATATTTCCTAAAATATTAATAAAATCTTGAACTATGGCAAGAACTGTGTATTTTGTACTGTGTGGCAAAGCATCAATCAGGGTCTTCACTGAAACACTGCAGAGAGCATGAGGAGAATGTGTGGGCTTTGATGCTACGTTATAAAAACACTTGATGAAAATGGTTGCTTAGAAAAAGGAAAGACGTGAGGTCCAGTAAGAGAGTAAGAGATGCTTAAAATTATTTATTCAGTCATCCAACTTAAATCTTATCTTCATTTTCTTTCTTAAGGTGTCAGTGGGTTTCCTCCATGTTGAGAACAGGAATTCAAATGGGTTGGTAACATTCCTTTCAAGTTTTGTGCATTTTTGTGTCTTTATTTTGAGGTGACTCTTTTATTCTTTTACATGTTTTTATTTTGATTTTTATTTATGAATTTTAATTAATAAATGTCAGTTATATGGATTGATATTTAAAGCATGACATTTTTTATACATAGAGATATCAAGCTTTAAGTACAGCCTCCTAACTGACTGAATTCTTAATTTCCCTCCTCTCTCTTCTGTCTACTCTAATAGTGCATGCATGTATACACCCACATATTCATATACACATATTTATTATTGTTGTTTCATTCCAAGATAGGGCATTACTCTGTTGCCCTGTCTGTCCTAGCAATCAAGCCTTGAATTCACAGAGATCTGTGTTTTCCTTCCTCGAGAGTGTTGGTGTTAAATTTATGAGTCACTATTCTCAGATACACACACACACACACACACACACACACACACACACACACACACACACTGTTTATATATATATATATATAAACATCTTTACTTTAATTTTTATATATGAGTAAAAAGCACAAAGTTCTTGTCATTCTATATTTAAGACCATATTTTTCATCATTCTGTCTTCTACAAGAATTATATATACATATAAATAATTGTAAATGTATAAATATAATTAAAAGGTACTCTATTTGTAGGCAGACAACAACTTTTTGATGCACTAATATGTTTATAAGAATCTATACTGATTTTATGTCTTAGCTATTGTGAACAGCTTGCTTAGGAAATAACTTAGGACATACCTGGATTATTTAGTTTAAGCTGCTTTGGTGCTGTTTGTTTTTAAGAGCTTTCACATTGATTTATAGTTGTTCTACTCCTTCACCTTACCCTGAGTAATGCTAGGTTATAGTCTTGTTAGAGAGAGTTATGAATCCAGGTCTGACTTTTGGATTTAGGAAGCCATAGAATTTTACAAGCAGTAAAAATATTCAATTGAATTTGTCTTTTGTATAAAAAAAAATGTTTCAGAAGGGAAGGTCAAGACATCGGTAATATATAACTTGAAGTATTTTGATGGTTTAGATCATGAAATTAGATACTTGAGGTAATGAAAATAACTTACAGGCAAAACAAATTTATATTTGATTGTTCTTGGTTGGCCTTAAAAATAATAAAGACAAATATTTTTCCAATTCTTTTATCTTTTGCAATTGGATGCTGTTTTTGTTTAATGACTTCACTGGATTGAAAAAGTTCTACATTTTATGAAATAAAAGTTTGACGTACATATTGAGCCTGAAGTAGAACTTAAAGTCCAGGTAGTAGGATATTTGGTCCACAGTTTGATTTTGATAATCTGCACTGGCAGATTTTATAAGTCACTGGGGTACAGATGATAAATCCAAACTCACATCCAGTGGCAGACCTTACCTTTGCCCTTTTATCCATATTAATTCATTTAACATTCTGAAAGTTTTGTTGGGTAGATCACAATGCCCACTTCCTACTTTTTGTTACTTCAGGGGTCTGTGGACTTGAACACATGATCAGTATGAATTATCAATGTGATCATGACAAAATCCAGGAAAAGCTACACTTTAGAAATCAGAGCTATTCAGACATTGAATAAATTAGAAAGGGGGTGACATGCCAAAAACAACAACAACAAAATCCTAACTTTACAAATTATTGTATCCTAGAATGAAAAAGAAGAAGAGTTTGGATTTCTAATAAATGTTTGACTCTTCCAATAAATGCTGAAAGTTCCAGAAAACTGTGACCTACTATTTATCTTTTCTTGGCATCTTTAGTTTAAAAATAACTCTTAGAAAACAAATCACACAAAATCAAAAACAAAAAAAAAAAAAAAAAAACAAAATCAAAACAAGAAACGTATGGTGAATTGAGCTCTAAGATTGATTGGAATCAATTCAAAATTAATATTGGCAAAAGGACTAAATCAGGATGTGTAGACATCTGTTTGAAAGATATTTTTGAGTCGTTCAGATGAATACTACACACTTTGAAGGAAAACAAGAGTTATAATGATGACTTTGCCATGCATTAAATGAGATTAGTAACTACAATATTTATTACATGGTGCCTGTATATTTCAAGAGAGGGTATCAGATCTTCTGAAGTTGGACTTACAGATGGTAGTGAGTCACTGGTAGATTCTGGGAACTGAACTTTAGTCCTCTGCAAGACTACTAGCCTTCCTAAACCAAAATGGATTTGTGATACTTTAAGATAAGTAGTTAGTGTTCATTAATGATGGATATCAATGATATTATTGTATTATATTATTATTCATGTATTTACATATATTTATTCATGTTTTTACATATATTTGTGTGAATTTACACTAGGAGGGGGTTGACTGGAGGCAGAATGTTCCACAAATCATATAATATTTGAATTGGTAAATAAATAAGAATTCACTATATATCGTAAAGTATTTGTGTGTTCTAGCACAAAGCTAGGGCAGAAAGATCTTCTTTTAATGAAAATATGGCCACTTTAGAAATATCCTCTTATAATACAGGTCTACATTAAAAAGAAGAGTGATAAATGAAAATGAGGAAAGGAAGGAAGGAAAGGAAGAGATTAAGAAAGAAAAGGCTAGGCACAGTTATAGCTCCCTCTTGCCTGAAACAGTTTCCAAGAATATACTACATTTTTTAAAAGTCTGCTTAAATGTCACTCAGGAAGTGCTGAATTAAGCAATGGAAAGGCTTCTTTTATAAAGGTTTTCTTAGAACTCAATGAGAACATGGCACAGCCATTTCCAAAAACATACTGATCTTGTAGTTTTCTGAGCACAGCACTACTTCTGAGGGAACAGTGGATTAGAAAAGGAAGACTCAATGAGCCTCCCACAGATGTTCAACTGTTTGGCTACTTTTCAAAAGACTATGGCTTTTGGATCATGTAGAAATGTGTTTCACTTCTTTCTGATATTAGATATCACTGGAGAAACATAATATTTTGTTCCACATTTAATTTTTTATGTTTGTAAACTGCAGGGTGGGCAAAGTACAGCTGGTTCTAGACCTCACATATAACTAATGTTTGTTTTATTTTGTATGACTCTAAAATACAACTTAAGATAAATGTAATCAAAGAATTTAGATGGCTGTGTTATCAGCCACTAATCACATTTTCTTCTAATATTCTTCTAATATGCACATAACATGATGTTGTTTTGTTTTCAAAGTGAAGAATAAATTAAACTCAGTAAGAATGTGAATCATACACAAGGACTCAAAGGATGGTAGATATAACTCTCAGAAAAAAATCATCTAGATAAAAAATATCCACAGAAACTTTCTCAATATACACAATAAGACTGTATTACAGTATATTTAGTATTAATCAATAGCCAGGATAACATTGATGGCAGAGCACAGAATCCTGTAAAGCAGCAGAAATACATCTCTAGAGATCAATGTACCTATGAATAGATAGCATTACAATCAGGCAATATGGAAAAATATCCAACAGTTTATCAAATGTTGAAAAGATATGCAAACACCATAGAAATGATACTAGGCTTTGAATAAAGCCTGTTCCAGACTTTAATTAACTCTAGCAAGGAAACAAACTCAAACATTTATAGAGACATACAAATATTTTCATCCAACAAATGGAAAAACATCCAGAAAATATAATATCTAATACAAAATAGATGTTCATGCAAGTAGTCAGAACAGGTATTGAAACATGTGGGACATTTTTAATGTTCTAATCCAATTCTAGAGATAAGATTATTACCACTTTAAAAAAAATGGACCCCATGAGATTATCCATGTACCAGAGAATGCCAAAGAAAATATACGTAATTGAAATAAGTCAATAGCAATGCTCTGGTGTGGAAAAGAAATGCAAGCAATAAACTGATCATTAGTTAGCTTTGAAGAAGGCTTCAAGCCATCTGACATGTGTGCTTTAGAAGTATGTACAGAAGTAGAACATATAAGGGAATGGGAATCATGTTAATAGGCAAGGATGAAAACATTTTAGGTGTGGTGATAGTCATAAATGTACAGAAGCAAGATGTTCAAAATGTTGTATGTGGATATCAAAATTATTAAATATATAAATATCAATAAATAAATAAAATATTAAATAAATAAAGGCATATAACTAAGGAGAAACAAGGAAGTGGCTAACATTGGGGATGACTTAAAGTGCTTAAATCCAAATCCTTTTCCCAGTGAAAGCATCTTGGCCACTAGGAACAAAAGGAACACTTTCTCAGACACATGGCAATGGCAGTGGCAGGCACATTTAAACCAATGAATGGACACCGCAATAGTGTGGAAAGGTGAAGAGGGGCATGTCATCTGTTCAGGAGAAAACCTGTCCTAGAAACTAACTCTTTAGTTAAAACCAAAAACCAAATTATTATTTGTGTTATAACACATTTAGAAGTAAAATGTATGACAAGAGCCTGAAGATTTAAAGAAAAGAACAAAACTGTAATTTTTGTACCATATGTGAAGTGTCATAGGATCATTCGAAGGGTGGTTGCAATAACGTTCAAACATATGTTTTAAATCATGAAATAATACCAGAAACAAAGACTTTTGGCAGTCAGCTAATAATAGAATCTCTCTCCCCCTCTCTCTCCTCCCCTCCCCCTTGCCCTCCCTTTCATCCTTCTTTCCTTTTTGTCTTATTTATCACTGTGTGCTCAAGGGTTTGCTTCCCTGCCAATTATTCAGGAGTCACATGTATAAACCAAACACATTTAGGTGGCATAGTCCTAAACTGAAAGACCTAGTTTCTCTGAAGGTGGGTTCTCATATCATCGTATGCCTCCTAAGACCTTACTGTAGCTGGTTCTTTTCCTGTAAGGACTGAAAGAGAGGGAAAGCAGGAGGAAATTAACCGAGGGAAAGCAAAGTCAGCAAATCTCAAAACTCCTCAAAGGGGGCTTTTAATACAGAAAATTTGATAATGTTGAGTTTCTATTTACTACTAGACATCACATTAAAATTTAGGAGAATTATATTCTACATTATATGAAGGAAAACATGAAATAATTCGTTCTGTTATCCTAAGATATGCAAACAAGTCTTAATCAACTTATGTACATTTCAATTATGAAGATGAAAAACTAGTTAATTTGCTACATCAACATTATAGATATTTTTAGTCACCAAGTAAGTTAATCAATAGCAGAAAATGATAAGGAATTCTCTTTCGATAAACTTGAAGCCCAACCTAGATTTACAAAAGGAAAACAAACTAATATTTCTCATCAAAAATCAAAAGTAGAGATGTATAGCTAACATGCACAAATAAGCAGACATACACAAAAGTGTAGAGTGTCGCTCTTGCGTTGTCAAGATGCAAAACTAGGCATTTGAAGACGCAAAGTGTCACTGGGAAAGTGAGAAAACACATCCCTCCTCCCCAAACGAGACAGCTTTAAGACTCCACGAGTACGTGTTCAGTTCAAAGAAATATAATAATTGTGCACATATTAATAAAAAATCTACACTATTGCCAGCTTGGCACTGACTGGCGGTCTTGGTCTGTTCCCAGTCCGGTGCACAGCCCGAGATCGAGACCATATGGTTTCTCTAGCCAACATCTCTCCCACCAATGTTGGCTCTGCCTCGCCAGATTGCTGAGATCACTCTCTTGGTCCCCGTGGCCAGCTGCTTCCAAACCACTCCACACTCCCAAATTTCTTCTGCTACCGGGGGCGCACTCTGACTATCCCATGCTCCGCTGTGACACCTTGGCCCTGAAAATCAGTCTTTACCCAATCTTCCTGTTCTAAATCCTGCCCAAATTCTGCCCCGGCTATGTTCTTTTCCTCCAACCCACCTGAGGCGCTGCAAAATGGAAAACACCAGGCAAACATAGTCCAGAATTAACAAGTAACACAACCTGTGGGAGTGGAATCTATCGTCCTAAATTCATGAGCTATTCTATGTTAGGAATAGTACAGTGGTGTGGTCTCTGGTGGATTCCACTTTCAGATCTAATAAACCCTGCTCTACCTGGTGCTTCCTTTTGCTCCTCCCTACCCAGCGATTGGCTTCTTGTCAACTTTATTATCCAATCAAAATACTTCTATAGATCCAGGTTGGCATAGTTGTGGCTGTAGGCTGAAAGTTGTTAAGACCCTGTCAGTCTCAGATAAGTTCAATGTGAGTAAAACATTTCATGTTTATTGTACAAATCGAATGTCTGTGTTGCTGAAGGAAACCCATTCAAGCCAAGAGGATATCCATGTGCAAATCACAGTGTAGTTTGTGAAATTGTATTCACCTCTAGGCCAATTAAAGGACAAAGGAGCACACTATTGAGTTGCTAAAAGACAATTGAAAACAATGAATTAATAAAATAAATGCTAGAAAAAAATTAATTTCTAAAGCACTCTGGGACCTGTTGGGACTAGTAGCTGCAATAGAATTTACAATATATTAGATGCTTTGTTGGTGAACTCACTTAATGCACTGGTGTTTAGCAAACTGACTTATTTATTTTTTTCCAAAGATTCTTTTAATTTTGTGTTTTGATGTGTATGGCTTTTAACTTGGTTTCCTCATAGCCAATGTTGAAATTCTAACCTTCAAGATAATAGTATAAAAAATGAAAGACTTTGGGCCATAACTAGTGCCCCAACAAATGTAACTGATGTCTTTAGAAGAGACCATGGAAAGATAGGCAACTTCCCCTTTGTATGAGGACCAGATATCCTTTGAGCTTTCCAAATTATGGTCCATTCACATAACCAGTACTCCATTTCTTTCATTGTATTGTGCACATCACATTTAAATAAACACTTAGCAAGTGTGTTCTGTGGAGTCTGACTGTCCTTTTCAACAACAAATGAAAGAACATAATTTATATATTAACTACTCGCATAGAGAGCATTTAGCAAAGTAGAAAACTAAGTAACATAGTATTTTATCAATCACATTACTCCTATATATATACTAAAACTTAGGCACAAGCAATAAACAGCAAATTTTGCAAGGATAAATAGGTATATAGAGATAAACAGACATCAGAGAAAATGTCAAATCATTGTAGAAGGATTCAGTGAAGTCTTTCAAAAGAACTTTTCAGGCAGATAGCACTCTTTGCATCTACCCGAGAATTCAATGCAAGTTTCTAAGATATACTTTTCAAATCATGTCCACTGCGTATTCAATTATGAGTTTGATAGTTTCTATACATTTTAGTATAGTTTCTATAGATCATTTATTCATGTGTCTTTAATTGGTAGCTACATATCAGAACAACTTATCACAGATACACAATAAAATTAACTTTGTATTCTGAAAAACTTACTCACTGATAAATCTGCAGCACAAGTCTGGCATCCAAGGCTCAGAAACCATTTTACAACAGGGATTAGAAAATTCATGAGCCAAAGGAAAAGAAATTTGGCTGTAAGATTGTATGTCCTAGAAATGTGGGAAGCCATACCAAGGAATTTAGCATGACTACCTAAGCATGTTCTGAACAAGTGCAATAAAAGTAGACATGCCAATATGAAAGCAGGAAATGTCACAGGGCCTCAAATCTATACAAACAGCTATAGATCCCCAGAAAACACAGAACAGGAGACATAGACATCTCCAAAAGAACACTGGGTATTCAATGTAAAATGGACAGTTCTGAAAAACATAATACAAGTAACAGGCAACTGAACAGGTTGTACTTAAATATCCAGGAATGTGGGCCTGTATATGTTTGTGTGTAACAACAGTTAGTGAAAAGGAGACCATTCATTTGAAACAGTGCAGTCAGGGGGTTACATCAGAGGATTTAAATGGAGGTACAGAAAGAATAGAATTATATAATTATATTATAACCTCAAAAATGATTTAAAAAAGAATTAGTTGGAGCAAAACTTAAAAGTAAAATTTGAAAGAGCTCTCTTGGAATTTAGTTCTTTACCCCAAATCCCTTTCTCTCAGAGAGCAATGTCTGCAGCTTGAAAATAACACATCACACGTTTGAGACACACCAGATGGTCTTTCCAGGAAAGTTGGGAACATCTTTCTCTTTCACAAAATCCTTTGGAAAATCAACTCAAACTTATTTTCCCTGTTAAGAGGAAATAAAGAGCTAAAATCTTTCAAGCTTTGGAATTTCTGTGACATTAAACTTTAGTTTGTTAATTTTAAAAATAAGATGTTACACATTTTTTTCTTTCTAGAGGAAATCGCAACTCCAACCTTGTGGTTTAAATTTCACTGAGTATCTATTTGGGAATAGATGTGTACTGGCAAGACTATTTTTCTAAAGATATTTTTATTAATTCTTGGAGAATTCCATACATCTTACTCTGTACATTTTCACAGACTTTCAGGTTTCCTATATCTAACACCATTCCATACTCACTCTACATTGTACCCACAACCCCCATTAATGATTATTACACAGTTTTGTTTGTGTCTAAGCGTTAGAACTACCAGTGACGATAACTTTAAAGAAAACTAATTTCCCACCTTCTGGAAGCCAACAATTACCAATAGTTCCTCACCATTAAAAAAATAAACTAGTCTATTTCTTATACAGTTTGGGGACTAAGTGTTTATGACTAGACAGGTGATAGGCTTTAGGGGAGACCCCCCACTCTTAGAGGAATAAACTGATGCATAACCACTTCTTGTCGTACCTACAAATTAGTGCATCGCTAAAAACTCAGCAGAGAAGTCTCAGTTTCACTAGCTGGCAATAGATGTTGAGGCTCACACTGGGCAAGGTTAAGAAAATAGTAATTATCGAATAATCAGCTTGGGAAGAGAAGCCCATATCACTTTTTCTTCCTCTCAGATCTCTATGCTCATTGTGAAAGAGGGATCAGAATAAAACCAGAGTGAGAGGAGTAGTGGTAGGTGAATACAACAAAACAGTATGTTCAGGACTCAATGATACAGTTGCACCTACGACTGCCTAGCTAATATGGCAGAACATGTAAGGCCTGCATAATGTCCAGCCACACAAAATCGGATGGATACGGTGGGTAAGGCATAAATACATATTTGGGGAATGTATTATTGAATACTAATGCTTACCTTTCCTATGCTTTTGCCACAATAAACGTCTAAGAAATAGTGTATGAAAATAAAAATGTGTATGAAAAATAAAATACAGTAAAAGTAAAAATAAAAACTTTAAAATAATAGATTACTTAAAAGATTTTCTTTTCCTTTCCCTCCCCTGCTCCCCTCCCCCAGTTAGGTTTGATTTGGTTTTTCTTTTGTTCCATTTTGGTTTCTGAAGACAGGGTTTCTCAGCATAGAAACCTGTTTGTCTATTCCTGCTGCCCTGGAACATAGAGATCCCACTGCCTTTGCCTCTTAAGTGCTGGGATTAAAAGTGTGTCACCAGAACCTGGCTATAATTTTCAAAGATGTTTAGCATCTTATATTATCCTTGAAGATCATGCAGTTTGACCTCAGACCACTGAAAGGTAGTTCAGTAAGTAGAATTTAGTTCTAAAGGCAGGAAGATAATTTAAACAGAACTAAGAGAGGACAGAAAAGAAGCACAGGGAAAGATCCTGATGATTTCTGCAGCTGACCCTTCAGAAGTAATGGATGTTCAGAAATGTAGTAGACATGCTCGTCACTTAGGGCTAACATAAACTATGGATCAATAAATCAAAACAAAGCAATTTGGTAAATAAAGAATGACACCGTTTAATCCAGGTTTCTTAATAAAGTGCCTTGAAGGCTAGAAAATACAAATCGCACAAACTTGTTTCAACTTGGAAAGTGAATTCCACAATCATGGTTTCAGAGTGTTTACAGTGGTAACTATGGAAACTTAAAAATCACTGCTCGGAACACTCACGGGCAATATTCCACGGGGCGCAAAAGAGTGATGTGATGAATATATTCTAGATTTTGATGTAAACATTTTGCCCTTGTTTAAGTAATTGATTATGTACTTATGAAGACAGTACTCAGAACTGGAGTGTTGGTTCCGTGGTTAATCACATTGGCTGCTTTTCCAGAGGATCTGGGTTTAATTCCCAGTACCCACATGGTAGGTCACAGCTATCTACAGATCCAGTTTCATAGAATCTGATAACTTCATGCAAGCAAAATGCCAATGTACATGAAGTATGAATAAGAAAATAAATCATAAAAAGAAGGCAATACTCAATGCAGTCATCTAATAATTCAATCTTCTTTAGGATAAAATCCCAGCTACTTTCTCACTTCTCTCACACACAGTGTATTGCTTAATGTATTTTTCAAATTTTAACAAATATGGGGTGCAACCCCTTAAACTAGGTAGATATTTGTCTTATCCAATGAGGTAAGACTATAATTTATATTCACGAAGTAGAATAGATCATTTTAGCAGTCACTTGCAAGCCGAACAAAACTACCAAGTGAATCTGCTGTCCTTTGTCATTTGCAAAGATGCCTTTATAATGTCATTTAAACTTGATTACTAGAAGTTCATCTCCAAAGTAGCTTCTTATGTTTCCTGAAATCTCACCATCTTTTTAGAAACTCGAATTCAGTTTGGCAACGTCCAAACATGTGAAAATCTTTTTGTAGTTTTAGCTCTTAAAGAAAAGAAGTAGAGGCCCTGTGGTTCTATATCTGAATTTCATGGGCTGTTATCCACAGAAAAAATAGAGTGCCCTGAGACACAGCCTCCCTAAAACCACTTGCACATTACTTATAGTAAATAGATAGGCGGGTGAGACCCTGTGAGCAGCACAGCTGGTAGACCTGTGTTCTTTAGTGGTGCATTGAAGAGGAAGAAAAGAAGATGCTGTAGCAGCAGGCTCTTTGAGGCTATAAATACTTGGTAAACCTTCAGTAATTCACGGAGGAAAGATGGTATTCCTCTTATGTATCTTAGCTCATGGGATGCACATCAGAGGTCTGCAGGCCTTCATCCCTGACCTACTGTCAAACCTTTTGTAGAAATGAGATGACAAGGAATCAGCTAGTGATGCTCTGGGCTGAGTAAGTCTGCCACTTTGAGCTCTAAGTTATTGAAACCTACTTTAAAGTTATTATTAGTTTCAGCTATACATTTATAATACAGAAATATCACAATGTATATAACATCTGTTCAATCAATTATTTTCATGTATAACAATTACATTAGTAAAAATTATTAAAGCAAAAATGTCACTCGAATAATTTTATGAGTCAAATCTGCTTTTGCATGAAAGAAAGCTAATACTTTTTTTTGTCAGAAAATAAACTGCAGACCTGTCAAGGATGGATCATGTCTTAATCCCAGCATTAGGAAGGCAAAAACAGATAGATCTTTGAGAGTTTGAGGGCAGCCTGATCTACAGAGGAAGTTCCAGGACATCCAGGGCTACAATAATAAAGCCTGTATCAAAAATACAATAGATATATAGGCAGGCAGACAGACAGAAAGATAGACAAACAGGCATACAGACAGACAGACAGACAGAAAAAATAGATAGATGGATAGATCGATAAAGAAAGGCTTTATTAATGGGGAAAAAAGTTTCATCATTTTCTTACAGATGCAAAATATCAAAGGCAAATTTGGAAGAGTTTGGTTTTCCTGACTTTTCCAGGATTTTGCCCATTTGTAGGGCATCAATGTAAACAGGGCATTAATGTGAATAACTATCCTCTAACTTTTCAGTGACCATTAGTCTCAAAGTGGAACCCAACCCCAAATAGGTTTTCCTAAAATCTTCACATCATTAAGAAAATGTAGGTAATTAAAGCTTTACAGTATATCTTAAACTTTGAAATAGTAATTTCTTCATCATCTTCCCCAACACAGCTTTGTAAATCCAGGGTCTTTTGTAGTTCCATGTGAATTTAGGGGTACTTCCCTGTTTCTGTGGGGGTTGTAGGAATTTTGACTGGAAATGAAATTAATTTGGACATTCTTGATAGGATGATCATTTTGACAATATGAATTCCTTCAATCCATGAACACTGGAAGTTTTTCCATTCCCAAGAGTCCTCTTGAATTTGTTCAGAGATTCAAAACTTTTCAATGGAGAGGTATTTTACTTCCTGGTTTTTATTTATTCTAGGATATGTCATTCCGGTGAGCTATTATAAATAAAAGTGATAATTTCCTCATCATATTTTGTAGGCAGTGCATAGAAAAGCTGTTGATGTTCATGAGTTGACTACCTATCCTGATACTTTGATAAAATTAGTATTTTTATAAGTTTTCTGATGAAAAAATTTTGAGACTGCTTATGAACAGGTCATGAAAAAATAAAATTATACTTATAACAAAGACCAAAGGTTAAAACCTAATGAATTAAAGACCAAAGACATTAATGTGAAGACTGAATCATTGAAACTTCTAGAAGAAAATACAGACAGTATAAGAAAGGAGTAGTAAAGCACATTCTGTATTAGGTACTCCATTTGTCCAGCAACTAAGATGACACTTGAAAAGGGGAACCTTATAACGTTAACATGCTTCCTTCTGCACAGCTAGAGAAACAATCAATTAAGCTAAGAGGAAGCCCACAGGGAAAGAAGACTCTTCTGAGCTGCAAATTAGACAGAAAATTAACATCCAGAATACAGAATGACTCAAAGAAACAAAGATTAACAAAGATAGCGGGATTCTAAAATGTGCTATGAAGCTCAAAAAGAGTTCTCAAAGAAGAAATAAAATTATGGTAAAGAAATATCTTCAAAGGCATTCAACATGCTCAGCAATTAGAAAAATGCAAATTAAAACAACTTTTGAGATTTTGTCTTCCAAGAATGACAATGGCTGAGAGCGCAATGGCTGACATCAAATGTGAGGAAGGGGAAAGCCTCATTTGCTGTTATTATTAAGATTGCAATCTATGCAGCCACTCTAGGAGTCAACACAGAGAATTTTCAGAATAGCAAAAAAGTAAAGAAGTAGTCTCCCACTGACCTGGGAACAACACTTCTTGGCATATCTAAAAATGTCCACATTACAGAAATTCGCTCAGACATCTTCATTACTAGTCTATTAACAATAGCAATTGAGAAATGGAATCAACCTAAATGTCTTAGATCTGGTGAATTAATAATGAAAATATGATCTAACTACACATGGAATACAGAAATAGATTTCTATAGAAAAGTAAAATTATGAACTTTTCAGGTAGATGATGGAACTGGAAAATATCATAATAAGTTTATTAGTACAAATTAAGATAGACAAAAGATGAATATTGTCTCTAATTGTGGTTACTAATTCCAAGTCATTAGCTTTGAGTATATATTCTGGAGTAACTGCAAGAACAAGGAGATTATGAAAGGAACATGGTGGTTGTAGTGGTGAATGATGAGGAGGGATTGTCAGAATATCAGTGTTATCAAAACAATTCTTTTAAAATTTTCTTTAACGGAGAATTGGCATAGAAAAAAATACAGAAGGGGAGGAAAAAGGGAAAATAAAATAACACTAAATATATTTGAGAAGTTGTAAGGAACAATATTATTTTGATCTAAAATTGCATTATATACACATATATTTATCCATATGTGTGTGAGTGCACATGTGTGTGTTATTGAAAATGCTACACCAGAGGTTAAAATAATAATTAAAACCCAGTATCAGGGATGATAAATCTTCCATTGACCTGTTAGTTGGAGGATTTCAAAAGATACCAAAACAGTGCATGCTATGGCCATGTCACTGACTTGACTCTGAGGTTGAAGGTAACTTCTTATTACTGAAGGTAGCATGCAATTTGAACACAGCACTTGGAATAACTAAGATGGATCTTACCCACCACTTTCTCTCAAAGGACTAGCTATCATGGAATAGGAAGGTGCCATGTTAATTGTCAATGGAGACAATTAACAAATAATCCTACCAATTTTTGTGTCTATAAACAACAGTAATAACTGATGTAGGAAGACATCTGAAGAAGTACAACAGTGGCATTTATTTCTAGGCAGTAGCCAGCAGGTATCAAATTAGACTGAATTTATGTCTGATAATGAGAATCTAGCCAACTACCTACACCTGACTAGTTTGGCCAAGGAATCTAGAGAGAAACCTATCCCTATACTTTCCTACCATTATAATGTCTAACTGCACTCTAAACACCCATCTTTATATTTTCAGATAAGAGTAGCTCTTCCCCCCTTATCTGAAGACAGATGATATTGCAGGAAGCCACAGCTAATCAAAATACTAAGAACTACTGACCAAGAGATTTCTGTTCACAATTGATACATATACAACAAAGCCTCTACCTCTAAAGCTTAGTAGATGCCATGAAAAAGAAGGTAGAAAGACTCGAGGACTATGAAGTGTTATCTACATACACTAGAAAATCTGCACCTAAGAGTAAAGAACATGGCTGCCGAAGAAGACATGAAAATGGTAATAGCTATCATGTCTAGGCACTTGTGGGAAATCTTACCAGGTCTCATCCTTTGTTCAGATGAAAACCTGAAGAAAATGACCTCTGAAATGGGAGAATTATTTTTGCCCAAGGATGAACTTTGTAATTACTTATCCTATACTGAATGGTTAGTCCTAAGACATATTTACTAAACATATACACAAAATGGACTCAGTAGATCATATTTATATTATCCTAGACACAAACACATACACACAATTTCTCAGTAATGCGAGTGAAAAATAATTATTTGGAAAGGGAGTAAGCAGGATATTGGAAGGCCTAGAAGCAGAAAGCAGAAAGATGTAACCATATTTTATATGAAATTAAAACCATAAAAAATTAGGGTTAGAAAATAGCATTCAGCGTTTGCAATATGAAAGCATGATTTTTGTAGTTTCAACTTCTGAAAAGCATGCACAACTCTCATATTACTGATGTGGGTGATGTAGAAGGTATTTGTGGTTTGTATACTTACCATTCATAAATGGTATGTGTTTAGATATTTCAAGTTGAGTCCCAGATTTCAATTTTGTGTGGTTTTGTTTTATATCCTCTAATAATTACTTTTGTTCACTCATTTTTCTGAAATGATCCTAGCAGAAGGTAGGTGTTCATATAAACTTTAAGATTGTGTTTGAATTTTCTAAAGATTTTTCAGTATTAATTTAAAATAAACATATTTTCTAGTTTTCTTGTTTATGATGTCATGCATTCATTTTACAAACCTAGTAAAATAATATAAAATAATGTAAAACTCAGACATTTTATCTGCACTTATTTTAATTATTCTTTTATTTTAAATACAATAATTTTGTATTATAACTTCAGCACATATTATCTATCAGAAAATCTTCAGTAAATTATCTCCTTGCAATAACATAAATTATTTATCTAATTATCAATTTTGACTTTTTTTCTCTAGTTAATTTGTATATTCTTTCCATCCACAGTCGACAGATATTAACACACATGGACAAACATATATAAAATGTCGGTTGCAATTTTTTGTGTAAAGACAGATGTAAAGTTCAATGTAAAGGAAAGGATAATTTCTTTGTCATAAAACTCAGCATCTGCCAGTGAATACTGACACTATTACCCTTAGAATGTAATTTTGATTCCAATTATTATTGGAACCTTTATTTTCTACTTACTCTGATTAAGATAAATAAGACCATGAAGAGAATAGATTTTTATGTTATCAATGATTTCTAAATATCAAGTTATATTATTACTTTATTCAAATCAATTATTTTTGTCTTACAATAAACATCTTAAATAGCATAATTTAGATCATATTTTTACTAAATAAAAATAAAAAAATATAGATAAATATATGTGTTCAAAGTCCCATGAGTATATGGTGATTTATCCAGAAATCTACTTATTATTGTCTAAATATATAATTATATCCATTGAATTTTACCATAAGAACACAAATACCTCACCTATAGCAGTTCTTTAATGAGGTTTTTCTTTTGAGAAAACAAATGAAGAAACAATAAAGGAAAGAATGCAAAACTTCTAAGTAGTTTTATTTTATGAAGCATATATTTTTTATTGCTATCAATCAATCTCCTTACTAAAAGAGTTTGGGGAATGTAAGAATCAGGTTCCGGGCAAGCAGGAATTACTTGAGATTTGTATGGGGAAAAATCAAGGAAACTTTTGCTATACTATTTTTTGAGTAATGCCACAAAACACACACACACACACAGACACACACACACAAACACATTCACATCTCAGTATGTGAACACTTGCTGCTGTTCATAAGAGTTTCTTAACCAAACTTTCACATGTTTAATCAGTTTACTTTCCTAACTCTAAATTTACACTAGGTTGCTTGAACACTGTTGTTGAAGAATGTTGCTGGATTCTGGAGTCTTTGTTAGAGATGAAAGGTAGAAAAACATGGTAAATTAAAAAAATATATTTTTTAATTATTTGTGAACTGTAATTTTTAGAATTAGCTCAGGAGGCAAAGGACTGTCAGTATCTACTAAATTATCACATATTTATTTCAATATATGATGATTTCCAGGAATAAATTTTATAGAGCAATCAGTAGACTTAATTTGACTTATAACCTTTTACTAATATAAGTATAATGTTTCTTGCTTCTAGAAACTATTTTCACACTATTTCTCTATTAAATATACTATTGCATGTGAGCCATTCTGAGCAAATTTTTATTTTTTTTTATTTTTGAGATTAAAGTATAATGAGCTTTTCTCTTTCTTCCCTCCAAACCTTACCACATATACCACCTTGCTCTCTTTAAAATTTAGGCCCTCTTTTTTATTAGTTGGTGAACACATAAAAACTTAATAGAAAAAGTAAACCTAACTTACACGAACATTAACTTTTTGAAGATTTTTTATTGGGCTACACTTGATAATCACTCAGAAGTTCAGGTTATAAAACTCTAAATAATGCAACAGTGACCCGGTCATTTACCTAAACACACACCTGGTAGGTGAAATGGATGGCAGCATGTAAATCCAAGACTAGCTTGGCTGGGGAAATAAAACTTTCTTAGAACAGGTGCTTGATAAATGATTTCTCCTTTCCTTCAGTGTTTATTTTTGATAAATTGCCAGGCTGTGCAGTGACTTTGACTTGACATTTATCTCACAGCCTGCTGGCATTATCTTCTGACAAGCAATTCCATTCTTTTATCTCACAACTCATAATTGCCCAGTCTTCTCCTTGACTTTCCTATAAATTTTGAAATCGGTGATATAAAATGCCAAACTTTCTGGGAAAATATTTTAAGATAATATAAGGACAAATAGCTAACACTAAAGATTTTTTTAGAAAATTCATATGAAGTATTCTAATGGAACTCTACCACTGTAGAAACTTCCTAAACTATATACACAAACCTTTATACAAATACTTAAATAGATTTACCCTATAAAATTGCAACAATGCCTCTACTGGTCATCATAGACTAATAAATGCAAATCCTAGTGCCAGAAATAAGTTACCTTTGTTGAAGTTGTTGGACAATAAAGCGACAGACCTCTTAAAATTACAGATTATTGCCAATGCTCTTGACTATGCTCTAGAACTGTTGGCAGGACTTCAGTGCTAAAGACACTACATAACCGACTCAGAATGTGACAAAATGTCAACTTGAGGTTATGGGACCTCAAATTATCACTATTGGATAACTTTCTTTGTGCTGTACAAACTGCACTTGGTTTAAACTTTATATTGTATTTCTATTGTTCCTGATTATTTCCTGGATTTTGAGGGATTATTGTTTTAAGTAAATAAACTGAAAACAAATGAAGATTATGATTTGTGATGTGCATGCTAATGTAGTAGATAAGTCTTTATCAGTCTCATCCAACTGTGAATCCTAAAAGGCAAAATAATATCCTGTCTGTCAACATATGGCCACTAGCAAAATCATGGGATAAATGTTATAGGAGTAACCAATAACTTTCTGCTTTGACACCAGATGAACATATGGGAAGACAGGTCATAGATTCTATAGGAGAACCTGTATCTCTGTTAATATTATCAGATTTACTCCTAATGAATTAATTATTGCTATGCCAACAGATTAGTGCCTCTCTCACCTCTCATCAAAAGAGCTTTTGTTTTTCTTTTTACATTATATCTTTTCCCACTGACACATGTCAAGTAACAGTGATATATAGCACTGGTCAAAATGCAGAGACTAAAACATCCTATGCCCTCCTGCCAAAGCTCTGAGATCTATGTGGATGAAAGGAAGGTTGGCTAGAAGAGCCATGAGTGCCTGGTAACATGAAGAAAACAGTGTTTTCTGGGCACAGCAAAGCAGCTGTGCATTTGAACTCATGGTAGTTACTAGAACATGCAAGAAACCCAGGAAAGTTAAAGCCACATGAAATCCCAACATATAGAATGTTCCACTCCCAGCTAAAAAGATCATAGGCGGGCAAGAGGATGGGCATTTTTTTCCAGTGTATTTTCCCACTGATTGATTATATTTTATTAGAATTGTATTCATTCAAGAGTATAGGGGTAGAAAATATTATTGAAGAGGGTAAAATACACAGGATGAAAAATGAGTGAGATAGGAAGGAATAAGGGTTCTTGGAGAAGGTAGAATGGTGAGCTAAACAGTATCACACTTCACTGTATACAATTACTAAATACTTAATTCAAAATATTAGACCCATACTATTTTCATTGAGTTTTTTGTGTGTATGTATATGAAGTATGTACATGATAATAGTGTTTAAATGATAATTTCTTTGCCATCCGTATAATTTCATGCACAACTTCATATAATGCAATTCAAGAGGCGCAACAATAACTTCATCATGAAATACAGGACATTCCATTTTGCTTGGTCGTATAATCAAATGGCAAAAGACTTAGAGAGCTGAGCAAGCTTGGATTTTCTAAGTTTTGCTGCATCTGTGGCTGTTGATGGCATTGACACTCGAATCAGGAAAAGAAGACAAGAGGCTATCATCGAAGCGACCACTGTTTGCAAGGATACCACATCGAGAACCCTTTATACATAGCAATTGGATAGTGGGTTACACTAACTGAACCTAGATTATTTATAAAAATTCATTCTAACTGTTTTATTTATTTTTTTGGACGATGGGGAAACTAAGGTGAATAACGTTTTCATAATATGTACCCAAGGAAACTAAAACAGGAGCAAAAAGCAGCCATATGACATTAGTGATTCTGCTGCACAAACTTCATGCAAGATTTTAAGTAATTATCCTCAAATCAAAAATAAATTATTCAGTTAAAAAATTGTTCTTTATGGTGGTAGAAAGATCCTAAGGTCTCTGAATACCAGGCAAGTGCTCTTCCACTGACCTACAGAGCTGACCTGAACTTTAGGAGACTGTTTTTCCAGTGAGCTATAAAATCAACCAACTCTCTGAAAGCCAGGTGAGAGCTCACACTGAGAAGCAAAACAATAAGGTTCCTGAGGTTCCTGGTCCTTTCCCCAAATCTCTGTAGCTCAGAGGATTCTCATAGAGCTGATTCAGGAGAGTTCTTTGAGAAACAGTTCTGGATCACAGAGCTTTACACTTATCCTCTCCCCATTGCTGTCTGTCACAGCATGCTGGTTTTCCCAATAACCGGATTTACTAGACTTTTCAGCTTCAGACTATACTGCATGGAGTGAAGTGTGTGTGTGTGTGTGTGTGTGTGTGTGTGTGTGTGTGTTTGTATGTGTATGTATATAACTAGGAACATTCAGAGTAATGTAAAAGATGAAAATGAGAAAAGTTTTAGGTAGAGCCTGCTCACAACCATTCCACAAAGAAGAAGAAATTCAGGTGATTTAAAATACAATTGTTTTTTTATACACGAGTTATTTTGTGTGCTGCAAGTCAAAAAAAAAAATGGCAACCATGCCCAACAGATTCTATTACGAACTGTGGTTCTAATCGGACCTCTCTATTTTCATGCACTGCCTGATCACGACAGTTAAGTTTTATTGGGTATCATTCTCAGGCATGATGAACACTTAAAGGGACACATTACTCTCCCCAGCACACAGGCTATGCCTCAGTCAGGTGAAGTTATGAGCTAACAGGTCAAATACGAAGATGTTGCTAAAAACAATGAGTTGCATAATAGGTTCTTCATCACAGTCAATATAGAGAAGCATCTTGTCACTAGTAAGTGACCTGGAGATAATAAAGCCAAGCCAATGTGTCTAGCCAGATGCCATTACTGCTGAAACATCTCAAATCTGGATCGTTTGGCAATGTCATTGTCATTTCTAAGTGGATTCATAATCTAACAATGTAATCAAAATTTTCTAAGGTAACCAATTATGTTGTTACTTTATTTGAAGACTTTCTAATACCTACAAATTATATTTTATATTCAGGCTTATTGTACAGAAGTTTTATCAATAAGTTCTTTGCCAGCTTCAATGGGTATTTACAATTTTTATGTCGTATCCTTATTGAAGCTGACGAGAGACATAGGTGCATCTGCTTGAGTAAAAAGCATCAAAGGCAATGGCAAGATTCTTGCAAAAATTATCTTTCCAAAAATAAATTCGTAGGACCCATCTTTCTATAAACCTTGAAATAAAACTCATAAAACATTTGATGTTTTCTTGCCATCAAGCAATTGCAAGCATCAATCGGCATCCGGTTTACTAGGTCTGAGCATTTGGTACTCCAAAACATATGCAAGCTGGTAAGTCCTTTCTATGTTCCTTCATTCTACATAGTCTAGGATTATATACTAGGAACAACTCTAAACTCCACAGCTAAATGCTAGAGCCATTCTAAAATAGAGGACTCTCTAGATTTACCATTGTGCAATCACCAGGAGATGTAGTCTTTTATTTTTGCAAGACAATGCCTGATTACTTGCTTCCCTGTCCTCTTTTCGAGAACCCTCCCCATTTCTGTCACCAAACAGACGGACAGGAAATAGATCACTACGTTACAGACTTCCATTCAAGTATTACAACACATGACTTCCCTCGATGGCCTCTTGAGTACTATTAAAGCACTATCAGGAATATTTTACAACTAAGGCACAGTTAACTGTTCAAAAATTAAGTTACTTAACTCAGAGAGTCCACAAAAATGCTTAAGATCAATTGCCTTGCTTCTTTAACTCAGTACAAGCATATGTTCACTTTTTCCTTCTTAGAGTCCAATAAAAACTGTGCTGGTGCTACACCTGTGATCAAAAGAGAGAATGCTAAGAAATTTCTCTGCTTAAATGTGGCTAAACAGCTAGTTCCTAAGAGGGGTAGATTACTATATCTGTAAAATAACATTATTGAAAAGTTGACCCTTTTAGAAAGAAGAGGAGTCGAAAACATAGAAAGATAGGTTACTCCGGAAACTGAAAGGTGACGTCAGAGACACATGAAGTAAATCATCCTCAAAGCAACAAAAACAAGAACAGTACAGCATGCAAATTCCAGAAATTCTTAAGGTATAAAAAAGCAGATTCTCTCTCTCTCTCTCTCTCTCTCTCTCTCTCTCTCTCTCTCTCTCTCTCTCTCTCTCTCTCTCTCTCCCCTATTTTATTTTGGTAAAGGTATAGCTGATAATATGAATAATGATAATAAAAACTAGGGATGCTGTGGATCTAGGGAAAAATTAATGAATTGTAAATTAATGTTACACAATATGTTTTTCAAACTTTACTCCCTATAGAGAAAGCATAGCTGAGAGTTAAGACCAATCCATAATAAGTACATTCTGAAATGTGGCTACATACTAGAATTCTATACATTATAAAATCTGTTTCATTTTTATGATTATAAAATAGATTATTTATATAGAATAATAAGCAAATATTTAAATTATATACCTTTCCTATTTCTTAAAACCCATGTTAAAAGCTCATAGGATTTTTTTCAGTGTTAATGTCTATCATGTTAGAAATACAGTTTAACATGTAGTCAAAGGACAATATATGTGTTTACTTGTAACATTATTCAGAAGTAAAGCAAAGCAAAATACAATAATATTTTACTTTTTAGGCTCTCTGGTTTGAAGTCAGACACTGATGTTTTAAATTGAATTCCCTTGTTTAGTTGTATCAAATCTACATATTTTTAAATATTAAAGCTGTGATGGGTTTAAATAGTTTTTATTATAAATTCATAGATAAGAGCTTACTTAAGTTATTGTTTTCAAAGTATAGTGATATATTTATATTAACGATACAAACTTAAAATATTTCTGTATTTAATGTTTCTATATTAACTATTGTATAATGAAATTAAATTAATTTTATATTGTGATTAAATGTTTTTTGGAAGGTGAAATGGTTTTCTGGATGTAATTATGCTCGGTATCTGTTAGAATATTCATTCATTGCTTTATTAAGTGGCTTATTACAGGGGCTAGGAAATTTGCTCACATAGGAAAGTCACTTACACTCTAACATACTTGACATGCACCATGTAAGTATGAGGAGCCGAATTTCATTACAGCTAGGTGCATATAAAAGTCCACTGCACCAGCCTGGGCTTTTAATCTCACCACTCGGAGATGCAGAGAAAACCAAATAACCAAAGAAGAATGGTTTGCCAGTCCATATCTATAAGCTCCAGACTCAGTGAAAGATGATCAAAACTTAAAATGAAGAGTAATTAAAGATTGTACTCAACTTTGTCCTCTTGCCTCTACATTACACATGCATTCTCACATATCACACACACACACACACACATACACATTCACACATACACTCACAAACAAACACTCACACATGCACATACACACTCTCACACAAACTAAAACTCACACATACTCATACATACACACACACTCACATACACTCACACACACACTCTCACACACACACACACACACTCACACACACAAACTCAAACTCACACATTCATATACACTCACACACACTCATATACACACAAATACTCACATAGACACACTCACTCGCACATACTCACACACAAACTCAAACTCACACACTCACACAGACACACTCACACATACACACACACTCACACATACACACACACACACACGCACACACATACACACACACACACACACACACACACACTCACACACACACGCATTTATATCTATGGGAAAGTCCTCCAGATATGTGCATTGTTTAATTTGACAATAAAAACAGAGTGTTTATTCAGATCGGGCTCCTCTGTTATATGCAGACAATTAATGACAAAGCAAATAAAGTTTTATCAGGCACTGCTTTTATGAGATGAGACCCACTAATAAAGAAATGAGATTGTTTCTCCACACAAATAATAGATACATTATTTGTGCTTCATTGTATCTTTTGGGGTATTACATTCATACTTATGTGATTATACAGAGGAGATTAGGAAAGGAATACAGAAATACTGCATCATTCACCCTGGGCTAAATGAGTAACATAATGGTACAACCTTCCTTAGCATGCATAAGGCTCTGCACACAGTTATTTAACACTGCAACAACAGGAAAGAAAAAAAAAATCTTCAAAACTTCCAATTTGATAAGCCCATACCAACCATGCAGCTGTGACATGAAATATTTTGGAGATGCCAATTTAAGAACCATTTTCAGAAACAGGATATGACTCAGAAGAAATTTAGCCTCCCTGCTTTAAAGTCTTGTTTTGAAACAAAAAGAGGTAACTTTTTCACTTTAAGAAAAGATATGGGGCTAGAGAGATGGCTCAGTGCTTAAGAGCACTGACTACTCTTACAGAGATCCTGAGCTCAAATCCCAGCAACGACATGGTGGCTCACAACCATCTGTAATGGGATTTGATGCCCACTTTTGGTGGCCTTGAAGACAGCTACAGTGTACTCACATAAAATAAATAACTAAGCATATTTTAAAAAGATAAAAAAGAAAAAATATTATATGAAGCACGGGAAGACAGTTCTAAAAATTAAATCCAAATGATCACGAAAGATAGTCTGGTTTCTGTTTGAGCTAAGGGTAGAAACCCCAGGATCCTGAAGGGACAGTAGGCACTTAACCTGATTCCCAGACACCAGGCTCATGTTACTAGCTGGAGCCCTCCACAGATCTGTAGCCATCACTAATGTAGGGGGAAACTCCCCAATCCCCTCCACATGTAAAGGATGTGACTTGTGGCTCAAGACAGCTCTCCATTTTAATGAGGTACCTAAAGGCCTTGAGGCTTAGCTAATAAGCATTCTTTCCAAGACAGTCCTCTCTGAAAAAAAATGTGTTTAACCTCATGACCATCCTGAGATGTCGGGGTACGGTTTTACTCATCCACTTTGTGCCATGACAATAAATGCCTCAAAGCTATAAACTGCCTCTTTTCATTAGGATCCACCGTGGGGAGTCATGGAGGTCTTTACCTATAGAGCCTCTGTCTAATCTACAGTAGAAGTCCTCTCTGGCCATCACCAAAACAAGATGAAGCGCACCACAGCCATCAAGCCAAGAACTCTTTCTGTGAGACCAGCCGGAGCTCTCTCATCTCCCCCTTGGCCCCGTGTTAGATCCCGTCCAGGGGCCCCACTCTTTTCTCATCTTTCTCCAGGCTCCCAGCAGTGCCTGAGTATCCAGGAGCCTGAGAACCAGACAGCCTGATCTAGTCGTAGGCCCATGGACCCTGAGCCTGCTCTGGGTGACCTGCACCTCAGACACAGATTCCCCACCCCTGGAGAGGTGTCCTGGGGACTTCCCTAAGGCCCGACACCCACTGGAGATAGGATGAAGTGAGCAAGGTCACTTCTCCTGTCTCCCTGGAGCAGCCATTCCCTGCGGTGGAGGGGGTGTACCCCATAAACCTAGATTCCTACTGAGTCTTAAGCAGTTAGCGATTCCCCAGAGTGATGGTGCGATGAGACAGATGCCTTCGGTAACTATTAGATTCTTTATTTCTCATCATGATAGTGGTGTGTGTGTGTGTGTGTGTGTGTGTGTGTGTGTGTGTTTGTGTGTGTGTGTGTGTGTGTGTGTGTGTGTGTTCAGACCCACCTTTTTGGCCCTATTTGTTCACTATTACAAAAAAATATATTCTAAGTAACCATCATCCTTAAGCTTGGTGTGTTGAGAGTGAAAGCCCTAGCCCAAAGTAAAATAATACTAGCCGACTACTATGGGGTAAGTTAGAGTATGTGGAGGTGGTTAATTGTTTAATTCCTCTGGGTGCTACACATGGGGGTCACAGATTAAACAAAGAAATAGGCTAAAGAAAAGTAACATAAAGTAACTCCTAGAATTCTATGTAACTTATACCCAATTTAACACAAAACCCAAAATCATGATTTACCTTGATAAATACTGAGAACGTTAGAGATTATAAGTCTCAGCCCTCACGGTCTTTCATACAGAATTGTTTTTAACATTAAAATTGTTCAAATAACAATGATTTTCAATCCTAGACTTGATAGAGCAAGAATATTCAAAACATATAGAGTGTTAAAATCTGTTCTGTTATGGTTAAAATTATTTCTATATTTTTTCAGGAAGATGATATAACAATAGTTATTCTTAAGTTATGTATATAATTGTTTAGCATTGTTATTAGACTCAAAATTAAGCAGTAATTTTTTATATTTATGCCTGTACCATTTCTCTTGTGCCCAAACTTCTATTTCAGGTGCACAAAATTCTCCTAAGCAAGCATAATCAATAGAGATAATATTACCATCATAAACTAAGTAAAGCATCTGAGCACCATAACAGTAACAGGTAGATCCTTGCTGGGTTTTTTATTTGTCTCTTCCAAGTAATAACATTGCTAATGTTTAATGTGCATTATGGTAGGGCAGTACTGCTCTGTCTCGCTACATTAAACATTTATAAATTCATCACTTAGCACTTAAAACATTCACTTATATTTTCTTACATGGAATAATCATGCATTTAGATTTTACTCATTAAAAGAAAAAGTTCCACTGCATTAGGTCTTCAAAGAGATTTCCAATGTGTTCAATTACTTCTAACTGTGGCTTCTCTGTTGTTTTGGAGAACAGCCAGGTTCCCAGTCTGCACTTTGTCTCTTACTCTCTTCATCCTCTTGCTCTCTGGTATAAAAAGAGGTTTCCTTTCATGTTTGTCTCATCAGTGAGTGTTCCTTTCTAGCTTTAAAACAACCAAGCTTTCAAAAAGTAAACTGGCATCTTTACAATGCTGTGGTTTTTGCTCAGTGAGAAATCCAGCTTTCAGAACAATGGAGGCTTTCTAAAGCAACTATTCACAGGAGGGACTGCCTTCTGGGGACTGGGCAAAGTTTTTACCTACTGACAAATGGGGGCAGCATAGCAAGAAGAAACTCTGCCCAGCCCAAATTGTCTTTGTTTTTTTTTTTTTTTTCAGCTCAGAAATCAGTCACAACTTCCCTGCCACTAACAAATAATTTTAGAAAAGAGAAAAAACAAAACAAAACAAAAAAAAACCCCTTCCCACTACCCTCCCAAAAAAAATATGAAGTAAAATAGATCAGCAGTCCAGAGAAATAAAGTAATGAGTTGTCAACATCTTTAATTTACAGATTGAGAAATGCTCTGGGATGTGAATGGAATTTGAGAATTGAACTTTACTGAGCCTGTGGCAAACAGCACAGATATAGAGAAAATTGTCTAGTGTAGATAAGTAACAGTTTTAGTGGAATTTATATTATTATTGAATGGTCAATACATCTATTTATATAGTAAGTGGCAGGTTTTGCTTTCCCATTTTCATTCTGATGTGCAATGAACTTTGATCTTACTCATCATGTACTAAAGGTCTCCAAGTACCATTCATGTGTCAAAACTTCCAAAGGCCACTGAACAAACTCCAAATTCTCTATGACCAGCACTCATGTTCTTCACTGATCCCCCTCAGGGTTTGAGCAATAAAAAAACATTTAGAAAGAGTTGAAATGTGTTTTCTTTTCTCATGGGAAGAAAGATCCAGTGTGGCCAGTGCATTGTGTCACAGGTGTGATTACAGTTCCTCTTTGTGATCTTATTCTTGCTTCTTGAGGTGACAAAGATGGGGCAGGGGCATGGAGAAACTGAGTCAGGATACTTTGGACTTGTAGAATATCCTACTTGCCTTCCATTTGTATTTATGCCTTTTTCATTTCAGTCTCATCTAGACTCACACAGTTTTCCTTGGGGAGAGAGAGAGAACACCTTATGCTATAAATAGTTGGAGAGAGAGAATAGGGAAAGAAAAACACAGAAAAGAGACACATCAGGATATAGTCTTCTTGTGGAGAGCCATCCATATAGGTACTTTTAGAAGACACTTAGAATCATTTACAATAGTATCTATCCTCGTGTCCTATAGAGGTAAATTCAGAAAGATGGACTAGGCATATTACAGGTGAAGGGTAAAATGTACGTTTACAGGCATGTTTTTGAACACAGTATCCTCAGCAATAAGTTTTATTTTGGAAAATGGTGGAACATTCAAGATATTGGGGAACATAAGGGATAAATATAAGTCACAAGCTTGCCTATCTCACAAGCCTGAGCTCTCTGATTCATGACTGCCAACTAAAAGAATAAGCTGACACATGCTCCCAATTTCTGCCAAGCCTTCGCTACCATCATAGACCTTATACCCTTGAACCTTGAGTCAAAATAAACACTTCCTCACATAGATGGGTGTGGTGACTTAAAACTGGAATCTCAGCATCACCAAAGCAGCCAGGAGAATTATTACAAGTGGGGAACCAATGAGAAAAATATTTTTAAGAACCTCTGGCTCCTATATGATACCTTATACATTACTTTCCAACTGATTCAGCTCCACCAAAATTTTTCTTCTCACTTACTTTTGCCATAATGCTCTTTGTTTTTGAACAATGGCAGTTAGTGTTTATTTAAGCCTATGCATTAGGAAATGCTGCATATATTTCACATCGACTAACTCAAAATAAAGCTATAAGGGTAGTATTTTGATTATGTATGTTTAATAAGAGAGAAAATGAAGTGCAGAAAGATTAATCTGCTACAGATATGAAAAAGGAGGGAACAGGAAGCTAGACTTTCAGTTCTTTTCTGCTGAACTTAAGAAACCAGACCCTGAATAATTTCCAGTAACATACAACTTTTCTGTGCTGTCCTCTTCTGACTATCTGATAGTAAACTTCTAGAAATGCTTAATGAATGAATGATTATGTGAATGCAACCTTCCAATGCATTTCTCTTTTCTGAACCTTAGGCTTTCAAGACAGCATGGATCTTCTTTCAGATCATAAGAGCCATAAGATCCCATGACAGTAAAAATTCATTATCTGTCAGCTTTCTACAAACTTACATCCACAGAAACACAATTACCACTCCTCTACTGAGTAAAATTTTCTCCCCTCATCTTTTATGTATTTTTTTAAAACTAAGTAACAAAGGCATCAGAATTCCATTCCCATTCTACAAATATTTGCACTGAATTACTATAGTGACCACTTAATTGATTCAATCTTAGTGCCATGGTTTTGACAGGTATGTGTTTTTAAAAACCCTGGTTGTCCACTTAGGCACTGTGGTATACGCATTGAATCCTCTTCACAAGACATCTAGGTTAGGAGACCCAACCTGTAAACACATTAACTGCTAATATATGTGAAAAGGAGACCTTGAAAATATGATTAATTTAAAATCATCTAAGGAGATATTGGATTTTTACTGGTATGCTAGTAGTCAAAGTTATAAAAGTGGAAATTCTGCACTTGCTTCTTCAAGGGGTCTGTAAGGTGGGGTAAAAAGCACACACAAAAAGGAATGGCAACAACAACAACACACCCTGACTTAACATTTTGAGAGACACAGAACTTTCAAAGATGCCCTTTAACTTCAGGTCATGAAGACTATGTAACGAAATGAATATTTAAATTAAAAAGAATTCAGCCACAAAACAGCCAGAACATCTGGGATACTATAAAAACATATAACATACTGTAAACTTATGGTTTCTATGGTTGTAATAAAACAACATGACCTTATGCAACTTGGAGAGGAACGGTTTCTTTTTCTTTTCTTAAAATTGGATATTCTCTATATTTACATTTCAGATGTTATCCCCTTTCCCTTAATCCCATCCCCTTCCACCTCCCATTGCCTCCTTGAAGGTGCTCCCTCTCCCAACAACCCTCTCCCACCTCAGTGCCTTGGCATTCCCCTACACTGGATAAACAAGTCTTCCATAAACCAAATGCAACTCCTCCCACTGATGTCAGAAAATGCTATCTTCTGCTGTGCATGCACTTGGAGCCATGGGTCTCTCCATGTGAACTCATTGGTTGGTGTTTTGGTCCCTGGCAGCTGTGGTAGGTTTGGTTACTTGATAATTTTGTTTTTTTCCATGGGGATGCAGATCCTTTCAGCACCTTAGTCCTTTCTCTAGTTCCTTCATTGGGGTTCCTGTGCTTAGTCCAATGGTTAGCTGCAAGCATCATCCTCTGTATCAGTATGGCTCTGACAGAGCCTCTGAGGAGGCATCCACACCAGATTCCTGCCAGTAAGTATTACTTGACATCAGCAATAGTGCTTGGGTTTTGGTAGCTGCATATGGGATGGATCCCCAGGTGAGGCAGTCTCTGGATGATCTTTTCTTTGATCCCTGCTCCTCTATTTGTCCCATTATTTCCTCCTATGGGTGTTTTGTTTTCCCTTCTAAGAAGAACTGAGACATCCACCCTCTGGCCTGGTTTATTTTTCCTATACTTTCATATCACAGTTCAGGGATCTAAGAACGTCAGGGCAGAAAAGCAAACAGAGCAGGAATCTGGGACAAAACTGTTGCAGAGGCCACAGAAGAGTGTTGCTCACTGGCTAGCTATGTGGCTTCTTCGTACCATTTTTTTTTATTTTACAAAACAAAGATAAATGTACAGATTTTAAACATTTTTTGCTTAAAATTATACATTTTTGTCAGTACTCTTTTTTCAGATATTAAAATAATTTTTACATAAAACTATGTGGATATATTTTTTAGTCAGTACTTGATTTTTTCAAGGGCTTGACAGTATGCATTGAATACCTAATAGTTACAATGAGCGTAAAGTACATGCAAAACAAAACACAACATGGAAATAGTCAAAGTATTCTTGTTTCTTAAATATATATTTTTTTTGTTTTCTTTATTTCTTGGACTTCATACAGTCTGTGAGTTGTTTCTGGGGGAGTGCAAGCCTCTGGGGTTAGCATCCCAATATCAGTGACTGCATATTATGTCTGTTCTTTTGTGACTGGGTTATCTCACTCAGGATGATATTCTCTAGATGCAAATTATACCGTTTTTATTTATTTTTTTTTTAAGTCAGGATCAGAGTCAGGGATAAAACTGCACAAGCAATCTAAGCCCTTTCATATCAATCAAAAAAGAAAATGTGTTACAGACTAGGCTATGGGTCAAACCAATGAAACAATTTTCTTAACAAAGATTTCTTCTTCCATGGAGTACTACTCAGCTATTAAAAACAATAACATCATTAGATTCTTAAGATATGGATGAAACTCGAAAATATCATCTTGAATGAGGTAACCAAGTCATAAAAAAACACAAATGGTATGAACTCACTGATAAATGGATATTAGCCCAACAGCTTGGAATACCCAAGATATAATTCACAGGCCATAAGAAGCTCAAGAAGAAAGAAGACCAAAATATAGATGACTCAGTCCTTCTTAGAAGAGGGAACAAAATACTCACAGGAGGAAATATAGGAACAAAGAGTGGAGCTGAAACTGAAGAAAAGGCCATCCAAAGACTGCCCAACCCAAATTCAGGAAAGTCACCAACATGTTTATATGGTCAATTTGGGATAAGGTGCCCTGAGGTGCTGAAAAGAAGGTACATTTTTGTTTTAAGATGAAATTTTCTATCGATGTCTGTTAAACTGCTTTGGTTCATAACTTCTGTTAGTTTAGCTGTGTTTCTGTTTAATTTCTGTTTCTATGATCTGTCCACTGATGAGAGTGGAGTGGATCCTAGATATCAGGATTGAGAATTCATCTTGGTGAATTTTTTCTTTGACAAATATGTATTATCCTTCCTCTTATTTTTGATAACTTTCGGTTGAAAAGCTGATATTATTCAATATTAAAATGGCTACTCCAGCTTGTTTCATGGGACCATTTGCTTGGAAAATTATTTTCCAGCCTCTCATTCTGAGGTACTATCTTTGTCACTGAGGTGTGTTTCCTTTATGCAGCAAACTGATGGGTCCTGTTTACATAGTCAGTCTGTTAGTGTGTGTCTTTTTATTGGGGAATTGAGTCCACTGATGTTGAGAGGTATTAGAGAACAATAATTGTTGTTTCCTCTTATTTTTGTTGTTAGAGGTTAACTATCCAGAACTAAAACTGCTACTTGTAGAATGAAAGCAGAATAAAAAAAAAAAAAAAACAGAGAGAAAGAAGAAGAGGAGGAGACATAACTCCTTTCATCCAGATGATACAAAAGCATGCTTTTTGTGAGTTTACCAAAGCTTCAAGTAGGAGCCATGGACCAGCAGAAAATTTTAAAGAAACAACAGGAAAGTAACTAAGAGGAAGACTAGCTGTTCAAATGCTATGCAGATATTTTAATAGCATTGGTAGGTGTTGGAAATTGTTAAGACACAGTGAGAATTGAAGTGTAAATAGGCCACCTTGGGCAGTTGGTGCAAACACAATGGACTTTTTCTCCCTACTTTCTATTCAAGTAGATACTTTGCTAACAATGTCAAATTCCTGAATTTTCTAAATACCCTGTAATAGCAGTACTATTACTGTTACCACTCACAGTTTAGATTCCTCCATTAGTTGGATTCCTGTACCCTAAATGTGGCAAGGATCATCTGCAATGAATATTTACAACTTCTCAGCATTTGCTTCCTGAAAACCTTTAGTCTTCTTATTTCATTCTATTTGAATATTTTCAAGTTAAATAAAAAAAAAAAAACTATAACTTTTTATCTTTAAATCTTACATCTCAAATTTGCATTCCCTTAACATTTGGTATCTTCTTCCTTGAGGACTACTAACCTAAGGTACTGTTTAAATGGTTTTTATCTGTCCTAGGGAGGAGCTGCTGTGAGAATCCATGTCTTAGTTCTCTGTTTTATCTCTAATGAGGTTCTTTGCCTGGAAATATCTAACAGTGTTTTGAATTACAGCACAGCTTGAAGTTTTTACAAGTATACCTCAGGAGTCTGAAGAAACAACTATCTGAGCCACCACTGGAGGAAATCTTTAAGAACATATACACTGTTATAAAAGGTACAGAAGAGCAAGAGATGCAAGCTCTGAAAATTCCACAATGTTCATTTTCAATTATACTAGAATGTATACACAAAGTTCTGGGCCTGATATGGTCGTGTTAAATAGAATAAACTATACTTGGGAAGATAAACTCTATGTGTTTCCACTTGTATGCATAATCAAAACAAATTGTAAAGATGATGGGAAAATGGAGACAGGAGGTTGAGGGAAGAAATCAAGAAGGTAATAGGTATATGTTACATATGTTAGTGACTATACATCGTAATTCAATCAATTAAAACACTAAGTACTAAAATGTTATTAATGTTTTTTTATTAGTTTAGTGGATATTCCCTGCATTTACATTTCAAATATTAGCCCCTCCTTCCTCTCCTGCTTTCATCTCTTTTCTCTCCACTCTCAACCACAGTGCCTTGGCATTCCCCTACACTGGAGAAATGAGCCTTCACTGGACCAAAGGCCTTTTCTCCTATTGATGTCACACAATGCTATCCTCTGCTGCATATAAAATTGGAGCCTTGGGTCTCTTCATGTATGCTCAATGGTTGGTGTTTTAGTCACTGGGAACTCTGGAGGGTTTGGTTGGTTGATATTGTTTTTGCCATGGGGTTACAAACCCTTTAAGCTCCTTCAGTCTTTTCTCTAGCTCTTTCATTGGGGGTTAATAAAGTTTTATTTCAAAGAATTTATGCTATTTTATTTTCTTTACAAGATCATGTTTATATTTTTATTTTTTTTGGAATGAAGATACAAATAAATTTCACCTCTGTGTATTATTCAGGACAAATGTTTCACTTTTTATTCAGGCAGAGAAAGGTAACTTGAGTTACTACATATAATCTCTATCCAAAGCACAAATGTTTTGGCTAAAAGCATAAAAAAGAAATTTAAAATAAAGTATTATTTCTCAGATTTTAAATGATGTTTTTCTATCAAGTATGAATAAAAACCAGGATAAATCTTGCAATGCCTATGAACAAATGCCATGCTAGTCTATAAAACTGTGAGATTTCTTCCTCCTCATTCTCATCTTTATCCTTCTCTTCCTTCAGTCCTTTGAATGGAACTCTATTTTGAACATTCAGGGAATATACTCCTAGACCTTACAATTTACTTTGTCTTGAACTCTTTTTCCTCTACATTTATAGGCACAGTCTTTGGTGCTTTTCCATTCTTCAATTTAGAGAACATTTTTTATACATGATGTCATAAGTTCATGGACTTAAGGGCATTTGGCAAAGTCCATAAAGGATTCATTTGTGTAAGTGTGGTTTTATTACATTTTTATTTTTTCTTTATTTTCGCTTATATACTGCCTTTTAAATTTGACCCACTTTCTAATCAAGACTGTTTAGTAATACTACAAAATTTTTTGCCTGCGGTCACAAAAAAGTGAAGGCAAGTCTGAGCATTATAATTAACTCTGAATCTGACAGATATCTCAGCCCCCTTGGTCTTCAGTTTGCTCATCTAAAATGGAATGAACTGAATATAAGTCACATAACTTAAGTCGTAAGCTTTTCAAAGAATCTAACAATTAAAATTCTCACTCCAGAAAAATACATATTTATATACATATGAATATCTTTTGAATCATCGAATCAGAAATCCTTTGCTTTGGAGATTCAAAGTCTTGTTTAAGGACACTAAGCTAGGTGCCTTTTGCTTTATAGTTTAACAGATTCTTGCTACTTAAAGCATAGTTCCTAGAATATCAGTCTATGAGAATTCATAAAAAATAGCTGTCTCACACAAGATTAAAGGATCAAATTGTTCTAATAACATCTTGATGTGATTCAGGTAGAGATCAAGTATGGGTAGCTTTAAGGTTTTCTTTGAATATACTTTTTGTTAAAGAGCAGAATATTAGAGACATTTGAAGATGCTTTCTTCTTGTCTCCTACTCGAGATCCCATAGAACAGGCATACCATAGCAGTTGATGAAGCCACCTTTCTGGTTTATAGTGCAATGATGGGCCGAGCAGTGAAAAAAACTGTGAAGAAGAAAACAAATCTTTCTTTGTATGTGTTATGCTTGATTTAATGTAATCATGATTAATTATGAATGGTTTTAACTGAAGATCTCTCCATTAGGATCATATAGATTAAATGGAAAGAAAAAATAGAAACTCCCAAATTACTTTGGCTAGGAAATTTTAATGACAGCCGGTTATACGAAGAACTTATTTAATCATTCAGTACAATAATGTTATGGCCTTCATGATAACTTGAACATATCAAATTAGCACTGCTCTACATGTGACT